>NC_082731.1:8252568-8852568 GCF_030144855.1 Hypanus sabinus | reverse complement strand
TTAAAAGTTGGAGAGATAAAAGCGGCTGCTGACTTTTCAGATGGTCGTTTTAGTGATCCGTAGCTACGTCACGGAAGATGTAGGTGAGCCTCCGAGAAAGTAAATAAAGTTGAGAAGTAAGAGAAGCAATTGCTAACAAATCTAGAAAGACACATATACTTTTAGGAATCTCAGAATATGGAAAAATGCTGTAATAGCGAAAGCTCTGATGGTGATGTTGTTTGAGTGAAAGCCGGGGTTCGTCATCTTGAGGGGCAGAAGTTGTTAGAAACAGGAATCTCCCGGAAGGCAAAAAATCTGCCAGCCGATGAGCCGAAGTAATTTGCCTTGGACGTTTCCAGGACAGACTATCTGCACCTTTTCTGTTAATTAATTATCTGTGTAAACGGTTAAGCACAACAGTTTTCTTCAGGAAATAAACAATGTTCTGTTCGATTTATGCCTGTTCTTAGAACCAAGTGCCACTAATTATATTAAATGAGTAACAATGGGTACAATAAAAACGATACTTGAACATTTTCAACCACTTGAGTTATTAAAGGATTCAGTATGTATGAGGCTGCTGTAGGAAGCCGAGGAAATGCGCCACACGTGCGTTTGTTTATTTTATTAATATTGTCAGTGATAGCCATGTTATTGTACATATAATAGGAATTACGTTACTTACTCTGTAAGAATTACCAAGCAAGGTATAATACATTTTAAAAAAACCTCAATGGAATATTATGTTTCGTAATCGATCGATTACTTTCAGAGGATATTTCACACAATTCTTAATGTCCTCTCTGAACTGACTCTGAGTCCCTACATAAATAAATGGGTTAATACAAAAACTTAAAAGTTGCAGCATAAATGCACTTTCCTCCAGAATAAACTTTGAAAAATTGTTATCGGAAGTCGAAAAATATGCAAGTTTTGCAATTCGGACATAAAGAAATCTAACGAGAAACAAAAACCACAGTACGATGAAACCGCCAGAAATGCAGAAAAGCAAAACAATTGATTTCTTCCGGTTCTCCATCGCTGCGTCTGTTTCGTTCTCCGCAATTTTGTTAGCCAAGAGTCTTCTTCGGACCCGAATAGTTGCGAAGATATGTCTGACAGTGAGTACATTGAACAGTAATATAAGAATAAATGCAAGACACGGTGTGAATACGCGATGAAAGGTTTCAAATGCAACCCATGCTTCCGAGGTATAAAAAGTTGGCTTCATACTGCAAATCCAAGGGACATCGTTAACTATGAATATTGGTTCATATATAAAGTAATAGGGAATATGTGTTAGACAGCTGACAACACAAATCGTTCCGATTATCACAGCAGCTACTTTCTCGGTGCAGTACT
Source organism: Hypanus sabinus (assembly GCF_030144855.1). NCBI lineage: Eukaryota > Metazoa > Chordata > Chondrichthyes > Myliobatiformes > Dasyatidae > Hypanus > Hypanus sabinus. The sequence goes on along the minus strand of NC_082731.1, from coordinate 8,851,224 downwards.
TTGTTTTCAACCTTTGGCAGCAAATAGCCACAGTTCGATCAAATGTGAACATCACTGTTAACCAGACGGAACCATCTCGGAATGCAACAATAAGAGCTAAATTAAGGCTGCACACCGGCGTGATTGAAATAAAACTGAATGGATGATAAATACCTAAAACGCGGTTAAATACCACAGCAGTAATAAGAACAAAGAGATCGGTCACAGCCATAGCCACCAGGTAGAAAGTTATACATCTGGATAGACCACATCTTCCTCGTAGCAGGACCAAAGTCACTGTAAGATTCGCTATAAGAGAAAGAAAGATACGTTTTAGTCAGTTTAGAAGCGAGATCGAGACAAAAGAAAGGATTTCTCCTGAAACCTCCTAAAATTAAGTCATATTTTATGCGCTTCAGTTTTGGCATAGAATTAAGCACACGAAATATTGGTGGGAGTAGTTCTGAAGAATTTCTGACAATATTTAGGCGAAGTGCTGTTATACAAAGGACAGAAATAAAATAGATATACGGATTGTCAGTTAGAGTGGCTCATTTTGCTGGGCTTTTTAGTGATTTAGCGTAGTGGTCTTGGAGCAATTACGAGAAGTTAATCATCTCGTAAATAATAATCTGCGATACTAAAATGAATTTAGAGTAGGCAGAATACAGTAAAGAGATTAGAAAGAAAATTGCAGACATGAAAGTGAAAGGGAAGTCATGCAAGTAATCTTGGGGAAAAGGAAATACTCATTAGTGAAAAGGAAGGAAAACGTAGTCCTACTTGGGTTCAAAGCGGGTTAACTATATTTTGTGGTATGACATGTCGGTAAATTTGATTACTGTGTTACGACTTTCGGCACAAAACAAGGAGGCAATATCGACCAGTATGTTTAAGATAGACAAATCTGAAATATTATAAACGGTAAACTCATATAACAAAGGAAGATTTAAAGAGGTACTGTTTTGTTTAAAACTTGTATAGTCACCTCGGGGTATGTATATCCCGACTCCTAAAATAAGGAAAAGAAGAAAACGCTGAGCTTGTCATTGATTTATATGCACGGAAACAAACCCTTTGATCCAAGTCTTTCCTGCCTGTTAAGGTACATATGTGACCTAATCCCATTTTTTTACGTTGAAACATATGTTTCCATAATTTGCTTGCCATATGCCCGTCGAAATTGTGTTTGAAAATTCTTTAGTTGTACTTGTCTTTGCCATTTCTCTGGCTGTTCCATACGCCGATCACTCTCTATGTGAACAAAAAACCTGCCTCCCAGGTTCCCCATAAAAAACTAGCCTCTGGTTTGAAAACTCGATATTGCCCCGTTTCCTTCTAGTTCTTCGGAAGGATCTCGGTCCGAAATGTCGTCTGTTAATGAATATGTTCTTCAATAGAAGATTCCCGACCTGGTGAAACCCTTAGCGCTTTCTGGAAGTTTCCAAAGTCTATATCTCTTCATATTCGATGTCTCCACTCTGGGATAAACGCAGTGACAATCAAAGTTCTTTATTACTTTATTGCATTCAATAAAAGTCATCCATGAGCCGCATTGGTGGGGTAACGGGGCTGTGGAATTTGGGCGGGGGTCTCGCTAATATTGTGCACGTCGATCCAAGCTTGTAGTTAATGCCCCATCCTCTTAAGAAAAACGTACCATCTGTATCCTTCTCCACGCTGTCTACATGTCGAATTACTTTCCCAAAATACAAAATTTCACATTGGTCTGAGGTAAATTCCAATCACCACTCTCTGGCTAAATGAATTCCTCCACATCTCCCTTCTAAAAGGATGCTTTTCTATTCTGAGGCTGTGTCTTCTGGTCTTAGACTCTCCCACCACAGGAAACATCCTCTCCGCATCCACTCTATCTAGGTCTTTCACCATTCGATAGTATTCAATGAGGTCACACCCCATTCTTCTGATTTTTAGTGAATACAGGCCCTGAGCCATCAGACGCTCTTCATATGACAAGTCATTCAAAAATTTTCGTGAACCTCCTTTGAACCCTATCCAGTTTCAGCACATCCTTTCTACGATGGGGCGAAAAATAATACAATTATAGAGAAGTACAGCACAGAAACAGGCTCTTCGGCGTATTTGGTCCATGGCAAAATTATTTAAACTACCTAGTCCAATCGACTTGCACAGAAACAATAGACTTCCAAACCCGCCCATCGCTTGAACGTTGAAATCGAGTTCACATGCACCACTTGTGCTGGCAGTTCATCCCATACTCTCACGCCCCTCTCCGTGAAGAAGTTTCCCCTTAAATTTTTCACCTTTCACCCTTAACTCAAGACCTCTGGTTGCAGTCCCACGCAAGCTCAGTGGAAAAAAGCCTGCTTACATTAACTCTATGCATACCCATCATAACTTTGTACACCTCTGTCAAATCTGCTCCCGATCTTCTACGTTCTAATGCATGCAGTCAAAGCTCATTCAGTCTTTTTTGTATCTCAGATCCGGCAACGATCTTGTAAATTTTGCCCGTACTTTTTCAAACGTGTTTACATCTATCAAAATTTGCACACTATACTCCAAATTAGTGTTCACCAACGTTTAATACAATTCCAACATAAAAACCAATATCCTAAACTCAATATATTGATTTATGAAGGCTAAAGTGGCAGAATCTTTCTTTACGATCCTATCTATCTGTGATGCCACTTTCAACAAATTATGTCCGTATTCCCAGATATCATGATTCTACCAAACTCCGCAGTGCCCTACCGTTAGGCGGAAGGCTAATGGAATGTTGGCCTTTATTACAAAGGGAATTGAGGACAAGAGCAAGGAAATCCTCTTGCATTTGTACAGAGCCCTGGTGAGACCCCACCTGGTGTATTGTATACAGTTTTGGTCTCCAGGGTTAAGGAAGGACATCCCGGCTGTAGAGGAAATGCAGCGTAGATTCACGAGGTTAATTTCTGGGATGTCCGGACTGTCTTACGCAGAGAGGTTAGAGAGACTGGGCTTGTACACGCTGGAATTAAAGAGATTGAGAGGGGACCTGATTGAAACATGTAAGATTATTAAGGGATTGGACAAGATAGAGGCAGGAAATATATTCCAGATGCTGGGAGAGTCCAGTACCAGAGGGCATGATTTGAGAATAAGGGGTAGGTCATTTAGGACAGAGTTAGGGAAAAACTTCTTCTCCCAGAGAGTTGTGGGGGTCTGGAGTGCACTGCCTCGGAAGGCAGTGGAGGCCAATTCTCTGGATGCTTTCAAGAAGGAGCTAGATAGGTATCTTATGGATAGGGGAATTAAGGGACATGGGGACAAGGCAGGAACCGGGTATTGATAGTAGATGATCAGCCATAATCTCAGAATGGCGGTGCAGGCTTGAAGGGCCGAATGGTCTACTTCTGCACTTATTGTCTATTGTCTATTGTTCACTTTGTAAGACCTACTCTGGAAGGTCCTAACGACATGCAAAACAACGTTCTTGTCTGCTTAAACTCCCATGTGCCATTTTCAGTGCATTTTACCAGCAGATGCAAACCGCAAGCCATGATAGCTCTTTCTATCGTCCACTACATCCCCAATCTTATTGACATTTACAAGTTTGATAATCCAGTATCATAAACATATTGTAAGGTGTTTATGATTAAATAAATTAGTTTAAAGGGGATCCATTTGGTACCTTCACAGATAATAGTTGAGCTCTCGAATATACTGCCAAGGGATGAGGTGGAAAATGATAAAATCACAATATAAAGAGACTTTTAGGCAGGATGTTAAATAGGCAAGCCAAGCAAATAGTCCTAATGCAGGAAAATCGGATTAGTACAGATGGGCTGAAGGCTGGTCTCTATACAATACAACACTATTCATGTAGACAATGCATTAATAACACATTCCCCTGATATATTCATCCTCATTCCTCGGAAACCATTCACATGCCGCAGCATTCGGATTTTCAGAGCAAGAACATTGAGGCAACGCAACATTATTTGTGCAACAAAGCATACATTGAAGTCACTTACCTGGTATGCCGATCGCAGCAATAACAGGATAATAAATAGCAAATAACAGTCCTTTTGGAATTCCATGCATTTTTCAAAATAGGTTAAATCACTCTCTGTAAACATGCAATGATTTTCACATTTATAGCTAATGCAGGCTCCCGGGTATTGCGAATAGTGCGACCTATGATGCTTCCAACAACTTAACCTTTTATAACAGCTCACAGCTTCTCAAGGGAACACATTGACCTTGCACATGGAATAGTGACTTTGGAATCGTTCCCAATTAATCTTCCGAGAGAAGAGAAATGTCATCTTTCTCAAACAAGTTAAGGTGGTTGCAATTATGAAAATACTGAATAAGCAATTTTAGTTACTACATACAAAGCCAATAAAAATGATCGAAATCAGCTTGTTGCACTATTTCGGACTTTTTCTATTTCAAATCCTGCCCATCTGCACTTGTTATTATACTCTGATTTGCACAAACATTGTGGCCCTTGTTTTCTGAAAAGAAACCGTCTGTTTCGTCGGGTTCGTACAGTGCACGATGACCCAGATGATGACAGTCTCAGAAGTGCAAATTGCTGAAATTAATTTCATCAATAAGGTGTGCAGATCTGCACAATTAGTTTCAAAATATGTAGGACTAAATCAACAATATATAATATTCGTGGAATAAACTATTGCCAATAGTCAGTTCAGCAGAAAAAGACATTAGTTGCATTTACCATCAATGCTGGATTCGTTTGTGTCCAGGGCAAAGAAGCAAACAAAGTTTATTTGCGGATACTACCCGCACGGCTATAGGGTTATTGAAGCAGAAACTTCGCCCCCTGTTAAAGGTTCTCGCGCAGGCAGTTAACCGGATCAGTAACTCTAGTTAGTCTTTTAAAACCGCTCTGGATCTCTGCCGGTGACTGCAATTTAAATACTTGAATCCATTGTTTTAAAATGTAATTTACGTCATAAATGGATACTGGTATTTCTGCACATATTATTCCACTAGCGTATTTTAACCTCTAACTTATTTTTGCATAATTGATTATTCTTTAGAATTGTTGAATATTGTTTTTTTTTTGTGTTCCATGTCGAGCAAAATACACAAAAAGCTCCTAATGCATATTAATGTATATTGTATATTGCGAATTAAGTTGTTTCTTAGTTCTTGTTAAGTAATCTTTTATAATGTTTGCAGCTTCCTTGATCTGAAACCAGTTTGCTTTTAAGTCTTTTTTTAAAGAGGACGATGTATTTGAATGGTTCTCATAAATCAGTGACAAACACTTATGTTGCTCTTACGATCACTCTGGGTAATTACAGTTGTATTCGGAATTTGCATATAAGATATGTGTAAGGATGAGAAGATGTGCTTGATCCTGATACCATACAGAGCATGAGACGAGGTTAGAGATTTATCGGGGTACAATATAAGAAGTTTTGAGGCCGTTCCATATTCTGTGATGATCAGAACTGAATGTGGTACTCCAGATGGAGCATAACTAGAGTTTTATAACGTCGACAGTTATAAAACCTTTTGCGGCAAGACAGCATACGCAAAAATCTGCCGACTGGGGACAACTTGTCCAAAGGTAAAGTTCTCATTACAAATTCCCTTCGGCGCCGATAAATGACACTTGGCCATTGGGTTCAAGTAATGGGTTCTAATGAGGAATAGGAAAAATGGATTCGAGTGTATAGCTTTATCGGAATAAATTATACTGGAGGGACTGTTAACAGAATTTGTCAATCAGCTCATTAGTCACTGGTCTGGTAAAGATGAGGTTTTGCTTTACAACCTCGTAATTTGCGAATAAGTTACGGAGATGTCTGCACGGGGTCAAAAACTTATGTTCTGGCTCACAACTGGAATTGATTACACAAGAGTTTAAGAGCGATGCAATTCGAAGTACAGAGTTATGTAAGATTAAATGCGAGACACTGGGACAAATTCCAGCATCTTTTGTGCAGGCAGGAAACGTATGTCATCATCTTTGATCAGAGATTAGAGGTATATAAAGAAACTGACATTATAGCAGTAAGCAGCTGACTGGGATAGGCACAAATAGTTCATAGATCGAACTGGGCGGTGATGGCATGGCGAGTAAATAGGACCTTTTCGGCAGTAAGTTAGCGAACGAACTGCAAGGTGGTATCAGGAAAGACCTATTGAGTGAATTATCGATGAGTGGAAGAAAGTGGTGCAGGGGAAGCAAACGGATAAAACTGGTTGGACAGGAGTATGTGTGTTGGGAAGGTTGATGACAGAAGTGTTTGCAGCTATTTCTAATCTATCATTGTAATGCATCTCCCTACCTTATTTAAGAAGGCCCTGGTTACCATGGAATTGAAGAAAATTAAGCAGCTTGCCTTATTGATTATTGCGCGATTGGTCAGATGTACATCATCCTAAAGTGCTGGCAATGACACACATCATTTTCAGCCTTTGAAACAACCCCTACTGTCTGTAATTTATCAGTCGCCACAAAAAGCCAATGAAAATAGCATTTTCCAGACCCGACAGTCATCTCTGGAATATCTGTACCCTAAAGAAACTTATTGCTAACAGCTCTGTCTTCAATACAGTGATTCCAAGAAAACTCATCTCCATACTCGTAAACCTGGAACTTGGGCTTCCTAGCTGGAAATTACATCTAGTACTGGTAGGCCGCATCTCTTCGCCATGATTTTCCTCAGCATCAGATCACTTTCCTTAGCCCTTACATTTCACTATATACACCAACGATCCCATCGCCAGTCTTCAAAAGTTCAAAAGTTCGAAGTAATTTATAATAAAAGTACATAGCCAAGCATACACAATCCTGTGATTCGTGGTCTGACCGGAAATCACAGTAATATGTAAAGAAAAACAGAATAGAATCATTGAAAGATCCCACCCAACAGGATGGACAAACAACCACGGTGCAAAAGTTGATGAATTAATCCAACAAGAGAAAGGAAAATAATGTTAGGATCAAACTAAGCCGACGAGGGTATAATGAAACCACAAAGGTAGTAAAGAAGGGACTTAGGTAGGCCAGGAGGGGCAAGGAAAAGTCCTTGGCAAGTAAGATTACGGTGAATCCCAAGGCAGTCTGTGTACACATCAAACGAAGGAGGATAAAGAGGAAAATTTGGGAGCACGCAAGTACAAAAGGGGGCATTTGCTCGAATGCGGAGAATGTCAGTGAGGCAGTTAATGAGTACTTAGTTTCAGTATTTACTAAGGAAAAGGATATGCAGGATCGGGAGATTAGTTCTGAGTGTATAAATATGTCTGAGCGTTTAATGGTTAAGGAGGAGGAGGAATTGGGCCTCCTAACAAGTACTAATGTGGATAAGTCCCCAAGCTATTGAACAAAGCAAAAGACAATGATCCGTATCATTGTACTGTACTGGGCCATGGACAGTATCATTGTGTTCTCTACAGCCATAGGCAAGGTCCCGGAAGATTGCTGAGTGGCTAATGTTGTGCCACTACTTAAAAAGGGAGCAAGAGTAAATCTTGAGAATTATAGCCCTGTAAGTCCGACGTGTGTTGCAGGGAAATTGTTGGATAGAATTTGTTGGAATAGGATATATGAGCATTTGGAAAGCAACTTGATTGAGTTTTTTCACAAGATGACGAGTGGGATTGTTGAGGGTAGCGCAGTGGATATTGTCTACATGGACTTTAATAGGGCGTTTCACAAACTATCTCATGGGGGACTAATCCAGAAAATTAAGAACATGGGTTCCTTGGCTATTCGGCTCTTTGGATTCAGAACTACCTTACACTTGGAAGACAGAAGGTTGTGGCTGACGGGAACTTTTCGAACTGGAGGTATGTTATTAGCAGTGCTCTACAGGATCTGTGCTCGGACCTCTGTTGATACTGGTCTATATGAAGGACCTGAATGAAAATATAGATCGTTCGTTGATAAGTTTGCAGAGGAATCCAAGATCCTTAACAGACAGATCTTGGGATAGAAGTTCATAGCTCCTTGAATGTAGCTGCTGTAATTAAGTAGGTTTATGGAATTTTTGATTTTATCAGTCGAGGCACTGAGTTCAGTTCAAAAGTCAAAGGTTATGATGCAACCTTACAAAACTCTGGTTAGGCTGGATTATTGCATATATTGCTGGTTGTCTCACTATGGGAAGGATAGTGAGGCTTGAGGGGGCGCAGCGGAGCTTTACAGGGATGCATCCTGGTTTAGAAGGCATGAGTTAAGTGAGAGGCTGTGTAAATTTGGCTTGTTTTCACAGGAGCGGCGGAGGATGAGGGGTGATCTGAATGAGGTATATAAGAATCCGAGAGGCATACTCTAGATTAGAAAAGGTCTATTTGTTTCCCAGCGTTGAAACATGTAATGCCGGAGGACATGCACTGAAAATGAGAGTGGGTCGGTTCAGAACTGATATGAAGGGTAAGCATTTTACTCAGAGAACTATGGATTCTAGGAATGCGCTTCCTGGTATGGTGGCAGTAGAAGTTATATTACAGGTTTTTATGAGACGTTCAGATAGGCACATAGATATAAGGAATCTGGATGAATATGGTCATTGTGCAGAACGGAGAGATTAGTATTCGGGTGTCTTTAAGTTGCCTTTTAGCTGGTTCGGCAGAACATTGTGGGCCGAACGACCAGCTCCAGTACTGTACTGTTCTATTCTAGTCTTAGAAACACAAGAGCGAACTATGGGAATACAAAAAGAAAGAGAAGGTAACAGTAGTAGACCTAATACTACTATTAATAATAATAATATTAACAATAATGTAATACAGCCATGAATTTAACTCAGTCTGATTACTTACAGAGGCCCAATCAAGTGGGAAACATCATACACCAACATTTTCTTTAAAATATGAACTCAAAAAAGACACCATGCCATAGCTTACCAAGCCTGATAAATTTTGAGAGTTAAAGTGCTACAAATTATATTCTGGAGGATCCATTATTTACAGATAGGACAATCAGTAATAACGGCCCGGATATAAACAAGCAAGAACAATTTAGCTGAAATAGTCCTTTCAAACTTACCCAATTCAATAAATGAAAAGCAAGAGAAATATCGTGAAGCAATTAGGGATACACAGCAACATCTATATAAATCTAAAGAAAGCTACAATAACATAGCCTGAAAGCCAGTAGAATAGTCTGAAAGTTCCTAGCGATTGAGAAACCAGTGTGCTTGGCTATTCTCGTACTTTACGTTTTGCTAGATTAAGCTCAAAAAGGATACAGCAATAAAAAATAACTAAATAAATCAACAATACCGAAAGCTTAGGATGAAGAATCCTTGAAATAATCCAGTGGTTGTACGAACATACTCTGAGAGTTTTGCTCGAACTCCATCTCTAAGTCTGTACATGAGATCCAACTCGTGGGCCAACTCGTGAATCTCAGGTCACGAAGATTCAAAATAGAGGATTGAAAAAGAGACCATAATAGCACGGTGTCATCACCAAAACCTCTCTACCAATGTCAGAAAAACGAAAAAGCTAGCCATTAACAAGAAGAACCTGGTGTTGCATATTCCCTGCTTACATCAACGACACTGAACTTCAGAATGTTGAAATATTGGATTATTACAAATAGCCTGTCCTGTCCATCCATGTGGACGCCGTGGCTCAGAAATAGAAGCCGAGCCTGTACTTTCGCAGAAAGCTAAGAACATTTTACCTGTCTCATTTTGACCACTACCAATTTCCATATGTCATCAATAGAAAACACTGTGGATTGTAATGGTAAGGAAGTGGAAATAGCTGTGGACACATCTTAGCAAATCAGGAATCAATCAGGCACCATGGACTCAAAATGTTCTACTGGCCACCTCAGTAAAGTAATCCAGACAATCAAACGTCAAGCTATCCCGGACATCCTTTTTTCTCCCCTGTCCTAACGAACAAAAGGAAGAAAAGCGTTTAAACTCAAACAGAGTTCTTATCCCTCTGTTATAAGACTATTGAGCTTGTGCATTCTAGCCCAACCATGAGGAGGGCAGATTCATGACCTTACAGTCTACACTGATTTGTCCTTTCACGTTGCCTGCCTGAACTGTATTTCTCTGGGACAGCAGCACTTTATTCCGCATTCTGTCATTGCTTCAACTTGTGCTACACCAAACAATATTATACCAAACAAACATTATACCAAACAAGGGTATTCACAGTTCTTCGGGTTGGCTGATTATAATAAAAATGAACGAATTTATCAACTTCCTCATTGATTTTTATATGAGGTATCTAGCACGTACATAGAAATCTATTTTTAAAAAATCTTGAATGAAAAAAGAACGTATATTTATAAACCAGAGCATACCTGGCAAAGAAGAATTTTCTCCCAGTCCTCGATGTTAAGAGAAACAAAAAAGATGGTCGAAAGAAAGTGAAAGCATGGGTTCCTTCTTCGTTTGTTTCTTTGGCTTGTACATTTACAAGTATTGCTGAGTTTAACGTGCATCAATTTCCTTTGAGAATGGATGGTTCTATCTGACTCCATAAGACACACTCGTCAAAGTCTTATGAATAGAAAACAATAAAATATTATAGACTGAGTAATCGAAACATTGGCTTCCGAGGTTGTTCACCCCATTCTCTCTGAATTGGTTTCGAGTTACTGCATAAATAAATGGGTTAATACAAACCACAGAAGTTGAAGCATAAATGCACATACCCCTGCAAAAAATGGACTCACTGAAATTAGAACCAGAAAAATAAATAAGTTCCGCAATTCGACCGTTAAGGAATTGGGTAAGAAACAAATGCCATAATGGGACAAAACCACCAGAAAACCGAAGAGCAAATCAAACGATTTTCTCTGGGTCTCCACCTCTGCGTCTGTCTGATTTTTTCATACTTGTTGAACAAGGGTTTTCTTCTGGCCTTCAGAGTCATGTCGATATTTTTACTGGTGAATGCACTGAACAGAAAACTACGAATAACTGGAAGGCACGGGTTAAACCTCGACGAGTGTAGTCAAATGCAACTCTTTCCAGAGAGGTATAAAGGGTTGATTTTATATTGCAAAGCCCAAGAAATTGTTGATAATGGCTCACATATAAAGTGATAAGGAGCATGCGTTACAGCACTCAGTGCACCCACCATTCCGAGAACTACGTCCGCTGTTTTCTTCGTGCTATACTTTGGTTTCAGGTTTTGGAAGCAAATAGCCACATTACGATCAAACGTAAACGTAACTGTTTTCAAAACAGAACAATCTCGGATTCCATTAATAAGAGCACAATTAAGGCTTCAGACAGGTGTGAATGAAAGGAAGCTGAATGGATGATAAATACCCATAATGCGGTTTAATACCACAGCCACGATGAGAACGAAAAGATGCGTCACAGCCATAGCCACCAGGTAGAGAGACATTTCGACAGCCCACATCTCCCTCATACCAGGACCACAAATACTACTATGTTTGCTGCAGGAGAGACAGACATATTACGTCAGTTTATAAATCAGTGTGACATACAAAAACATGAAGCACGAAATGCTGCAATTAATATAGAACATCGAAGACTAATGCACCAGAACAGACCATTCACCCCACAATGTTGGGGCGAACCAATTTAAAAACAACTGAAAATCTGGTATAAAACTGAAAATAAGGTATATTTTCCATTCAATCATTGAATGTTGAGATCATTTCAATTTATTCATCCGTATGTATTTTTTCTCAAACTGACGCACAAACACTCATCGTGGTAACTGTGCCCTAATATGTGTGTCATACTGAGTAAGGATGAAAGATTTTCTTTTGGGAATGTCTGGAAGAAAGTAAGTATTCCTGAAATTGTTTGGGATTTCAGAACCATGTAGGTGATTCCGAATCACTATGGAATTATTAAGGTGCCAAATTCGCTGCAAATTAATGGGCTGTTCTTTTGTGCGGCTGTTACTGAACTTGATCGACAAACGACTGGATCAATGGGACATGTAGCTATTGGATCACCAGTGAGTATGTTCCTATGTGTAGCATTGAGAGGTGGAAATTTTCCATTCAAAAATCTATGACTATAATCTACTGTGGATATTGTTGGGCTTTATATTTAAAGATTCGGTTTATTATTTGTCACATGTACTTCGAAATACCCAAATATAGAGTGAAATGCGTTGATTACATCAATGAGCAACAAAGTCCGAGGATGTGCTGGGGCAGCAAGCAAACGCCCCCGTGCTTTCGGCGCCAAAACAATATCCCATAACGTACTAAAAATCTAACCTGTATGTATTTGGAATGTGTGAGGAAACCCAGTAACTCACCGAAACACACATATCACTGGAACAATGTGCAATCAGCACTGGTGGCGAATCCGGATCGCTGGCCTTGTAATTTGGTTTGGATTGCATTTTAGCTGGTTCAGCACAACATTGTGGGCTGAAGGGTCTGTTCCAGTGGTGTGCTGTTCTATGTTGTTTTTTCGATTTTTCACAGGACAAATAAAAAATTGAACTAGAGGCTGTCATTTGAATTGAAATTTAACAAGGTCGTCTGTAATCAACTGTCTGGAGGTAACTGACGTTAGGTCGTTAGGCATTAGATTCAACGGTTTTGGCTGACATATATGAAACTGTCAAACGCACAGTTCTTTGCATGTCAAAGTGCACGATTTCTGGGTAAGACATCAATGTCTTGTCAGAAACAAAAGCGGGCAATAGCTTAAAAATAAATCAGAAAAAGCTGGAGATGAAAAATTGTAGGCACAAAGAAAATCAGAGTAAGAGCTACTTTTAATTGTAATTCCAAGATTAATATGAAAGGAAGCCAAGCATCTATTACGGAATAAAAGCGTCATCTGTGTCTTGGAATAGAGAACTTGAGAAAGGTTACGAATGATCATATTGCGACTCTCTTCACTTAAAAGGGGAGCAATACCAATGTTGTGGTTAGGGTGGACAAGAAAGAAGTGTTCGTAATGGTAAATCTAGGTAAAATGGTTAGTGTTGTTAATAACAATAACACGGGCTCGGTGACTTGTACCTGAGGCTGCCAAAAGCAGGAAGGGGAAGGGAGGGAATATAATAGACATCCTTAAGAATTCTCATTGTCTGCAAAAGGAATTGCAAAAGGTTTGAAGCCCTCTGGAACTACAGGGTTGTTTCTAAAGATAGTAGAGGATAATAGACTTGCCAAAAGAAACTTCGCCCTGAAACATTAACTCTGTTTCTCCCTTCGCACACATACACACGAATTATAACTTCACAGTATTTTCGGGGTTTTCGATGCTGTTGAAAACATTTCATAACAGCTTAGACTTGGCTTTGGTAAATTTACTCAAGTCCATTCTGAAGTGTGTCAAAGATTAATCACGACAATTGGGAATGGGATAATTAAAGGAAGTTCGATTCTTATTCGTAATTGATTTCAGTTGTGATGATTACAAAGAGGATTCTTTCTGTGATCTAATTAGGTCTTACACGCAAAAAAGGCCTTGGGTTTAAAGGCACAGTTGGAAATGCACAGGAAACTTGACTGCTTATATATAATGTGCGTAAGGCTGGTACCATTGATATTGCCACTGGACTCTGTGTGTGTGTGTGTGTGTGTGTGTGTGTGTGTGTGTGTGTGTGTGTGTGTGTGTGTGTGTGTGTGTGTGTGTGTGTGTGTGTATGTGTGTGTGTGTGTGTGTGTGTGTGTGTGTGTGTGTGTGTGTGTGTGTGTGTGTGTGTGTGTGTGTGTGTGTGTATGTTTATGTGTATGCAGAGTGAGAGAGAGTTGGTAAAGCACTTTCTAGACAATACCTCAATCGGAGTTATACCCGAAGCCTGGACGGGCACCTTGCCCAACTGTCCTGTTTATTATTTACTGTAATGCCTGCACTGCTTTTGTGCACTTTATGCAGTCCAGTGTACGTCTGTAGTCTCGTATAGCTTTCTCTTTGTTTTTTTATTACATAGTTCAATCTAATTTTTTGTACTGTGTCATGTAAACCATGGTCCTGAAAAACGTTGTCTCATTTTTACTATGCACTGTACCAGCAGTTAAGAAATGACAATAAAAGTTGACTTGAACTGACTTGACATCGACTCCACGTTGGAATGTTTTAGCCTGGAGGGCAATATTCATTGATATGGACAACAGGAGAGAACAGCTGCGAGTACTCTAATAGAGAGAAATGTAATGCCAAAGGTACCAAGTAAATAAATTGATAGAATTGCATTAAACTGACTTTATTTCTTGCATCCTTCACATACATGAGGACCAACAATCTGTCTAAATGTGCAAAATACAATCATAGAAGTTTACAATAATTTATTATAAATAGAACAGTCAATGTAACATAGAAATACACTCATATCAGTCTGATGCCCTAGTGGAAGAAGTTTGCACGGAGCCTGTTGGTCCTGGCTTTTATGTTGTGGTAACGTTTCCCGGATGGTAACAGCTGGAATAGATTGTTGTTGGGTGACTCCAGTCCCCAATGATCCTTTGGGCCCTTTTTTCATGTCCTGAATCATGAGAAGTTCACAACTACAGATGTGCTGTGCTGTCCGCACCAACTCCTGCAGAATCCTGCTATTAAGGGAGGTACATTTCCCATACTAGGCAGTGATGCAGCCAGTTCGAATGCTCTCAATTGTATCCCTGTAGAAAGTTCTTAAGATTTGGGCTAATAGATTCGTCACTTCCATTGACATCAGGTGCCGAGTGATATGTTTGGAGGCACGGTAACTTCTTCTGGACAGGATCTCAGTTGTTACTAAGTTAGCTTTATTTGACCAGAGCTTCCCTATGAGTCGTTGACCAAGCTTCCATAATCTTGCCATCCCATTCAACACCGTATGAAGAACATTCTGTAACTGAACTCAAGCACAGTATCGTGGGACGAATGGTTTATCTAGTGCCCAACTTTTCTTCCTGCAATGCAGAGAGAAAGGGTGGTGAAGAAAGTTCATGGCAAGCCGGACTCAATATGTCAAGTAGCATCTGTACACGTGTTATACATTGGATGGATACGCACCTGCACCAAGCGAACTGGAACTGTAAGAGGGACAAAGGATAAAGACAAATTCGCTGATAAACTGATTTCTCCTATATATTAAGGTCAAATCGTCCTGCCGGGATCAACTTTGGTCTGCCAAGTATTTCCTTCCATTACTAAAACCGATCACGCCATGGCCTTTGGAGAAAAAAAAAGAGGTAGTGATGCCATAAACAAGGTGAGGTTAACGTAACAATTCAAAGAGTTACTGCTACCATGGTCAGGGGTGCCTTGAATAGGGTCCATGGCATCATCAAAGCGGACGATGAGCAGCCAGAAATCTTGGACATATTGGCACCATTGACAACGGTAGAAAAGGTGAGCAGGCCTGAAGAAATATTTTAGGAAGTAAGTTAGAAAGGCGAGAAACAGGATACCCAGGGTAGTAATCTCTGGATTGCTGCCTGTGTCACACCAGTATTTTCAGGAGACGTATGAATCAGAGACGGGTCGAAACACGGGGACATGAAAATGAGCTGGTCAATATTGATTAGAAAAGGACATTGGCAGGGATGACGGTTGAGCGACAATAGCTGGATTTTCTGTAAGAAATTGAGAAGGCGCAGGATATATAAGTACAAAACAGGAAGAAGTGTTGCAAAGGCAAGATGACACAATCTTTCATCAAGAGAAGTCAACGCCAACATTCGGGTCAAAGGGACAGCATAACAAGATCAAAACTTAGTGGGAAGTTAGAGGATTGTGAAGCTTTTAAAAGCCAATAGAGGGCAACTAAAAGGTAAAATAAGCTGGCCACTAACATTCAAAGCCATACCAAAAGGCTTTGTTCAGATACGTAAATTGCAAAACAGAGGTGAGAGTGGATAATGGATCGCCGATGTATGATACCAGGGAAGTCGTAATGGGGGACAAGGAAACGAAGAATGAACTGAACAATATTTTTCGGCGGTCTTCACCGTGAAAGACACTGGCAGTTTGGTGGTTGACGAAAGAAAAAAGATTTACTGCTTATGCTGCTGTGTTCTTGGGAAAACGAAAGGTCTGAAGTTAAATGCGTCACATGGACCAAAGGATGCTGCATGGTTGCGCTAGACGGAAAAATTGCATATGTCGTTCCACTCTTCAAGAAGGGACAGAGGCAGAAAAGAAAGTTATACGCCTGTTAGTCTCAATTCAGTGGTTGGAAGATGTTGGAATCAACATCTCGGGGTACTTGGGGGAACACTATAAATAGGCCGTAGTCAGCATGCAAGGGGAAATCTTGCCTGACAAATCTGTTGGAGTTCCCTGAAAGAATAACAAATAGGGCAGACAAGGATAATCGTTTGATATCGTCCACTTGAATTTTCAGAACGCCTATGACAAGGTGCCACACACGGGGCTTCTTAAAAAGTTAAGACTCGTGGTATTACAGGAAAGACAGCATGGATAAACAGCTGGCTTATTGGCAGGACGCAAAAAGAGATGATAGGTAGCCTTTTTCTGGTTGGCCGCCGGTGAAAAATGGTTTTCCACAGGGACCTGGATAGGTATACTATAAAAAATACTTCTGTGGCCGATCCCCAGAACAATATGAATAACGCTTTGGATAGTGTTTGGAGGGTGAGTGGTGTGGGCTGACCTAGTAGAAAAAAATCACAGCGGTTAGTTCTAGCTCTGATTCAGAAAGGAATGGGGAAGAAGAGGCGTCTTGTAGTTATTGGGGACTAGTTGATTAGAGAAATAAAATGATGTTCTATGGATAGAAGGGTGTTTCCGAATGGTGTATTGTCTCCCGAGTGTCAGTTCGCGGACGACACGGATTGAGTCCATAGCATTCTTAACTGAGAGGACGTGAAGGTGGTGATCCACGACCTAACAACAAGATAGTGAGGTGGACGACTTCCTGCAAAGTGACTTCAGAGAATGTTGAAATGGCCAAGACCTGAGGGGATTTGATCACATGATTGTTATCAGTGCCACATACGAGACATAGAAATATACAAACAGCCCATTACCTGGCTAGTGAGTTGTTACAGAAGGGAGGGCAGGAGGTTTCTGTCATGGGCTCTCTTCCGGTGAAGGAAAGGTTTCCACCTGAACTGGAGGCTGATTAATATTCTAGCGGGACGGTTTGCAAGGGGAGGAGTTTAAACTAGAGTCGTTGGGGGAATGGAAACCAGAGCGGCAGTACTGATAGCAGTGTGGTTGTAGAGAAAGATGTTGAAAAGCCTAAGTAAAAAAAGTCAGGAATCAAAATATTTCGGCATGGACGAACAAAAATTCTGATCTGAATGTACTTCAATACAATGAGTATTTCGGAAAGGCGGGTGAGCTTAGCACGTGGACATATGACATTATAGCCACTGGCTACAGTACGGGTAAGACTGGCAGCAGAAGGTTCAGGAATTCCATTGATTTAGACCTGATAGAACGGTAGGGATTAAAACGGCAGTAGTGGCTTAGAGGGATCAGTGCTAAGTCAGGACAAAGAGGAGAGCTCAACGAGTGAGGATTTTGCATCGAACTGAGGAAAAAGAAAGGCATGTCTACGTTAATGGGATTGTATTTTTGACCTCCCAACAGTCTGTGGAATCTAAAGGAGCAAATCTGTTGACAGATTTCATATTGTTGCATAAAACTATCGGCGGTGATAGTATGTGATTTTAACCTTCCACGTATTGATTGGATCTCACAAACTATAATACGGCTGAATGGAAAACGGGCAAGTTTATTTAATCTCTATATAAAATTCCCAACTGGAGAACAAGGTGGATGATCTTAAATGGAGACTCTTCTGCCGCAGGGAGATGCAGAACTGCTGTGTATTCTGTTTCACAGAGACCTGGCTCTCCCCTACCACCCCCCGACTGTGCCACCCGAACAGAAGGATTTTCGATCCATCGGATGGACCGCACAGCGTCTTCGGGCAAGACGAAGGGAGGAAGAGTTTGCCTACGGATCAATACTGCGTGATGCTCGGACACAGTGGAATTGACAAGGTCCTGTAGTCCGGACCTGGAACATCTGTCGGTGAAGTGTCGTTCTTATTATCTGCCACGGGAATTCACCTCGGTAATACTGACAGCTGTCTACATACCCCCCCCCCCGCCTCACCCCCGCCAGGAGGTCGTGGAGTGTGCTGTGATTGCAATGTATTGCAACATCAGTGAACTTGAGACCAGGTATCCGGAGGCTTTGCTCATTACAATCGGGGAATTTAACCAGAGCAACCTCACAAAAGAGTTGCCAAAGTTGTACCAACATGTCCCCTGCTCCACTAGAGGCCCGAATATACTTGACCACTGCTACACAGCAGTCAAGGATACCTATTGTTCCGTCCAACGACCTCACTTCGGAAAATCGGACCATCAGCAGTACTTCTCTTCCCGGCTTCCAAACAGAAACTGAAGCGGGAGGTCACAGTGTCAAGGGTGGTGTCGCGTTGGACAGAGGAAACAGGTGAGGTCCTCCGTAACTGCTTTGAATCGGTGGACTGGTTAGAATTCAGGGACTCGGCAGCTAACCACGATGAGTATGCCTCAGCTGACATCAACTTTATCTTGAAATGCACAGAGGACTGTGTGTCTCGCAAGACGATCCGGTTATTCCCTAACTGGAAGCCCTGGATGAATTATGAGGTTCAGTCCCTTTTGAAAGCTGGAGCTGCGGCGATTAGGTCCGGAGATACCAGTTGCTACATGGAATACAGGCGTAAACTCCGGAAAGCCATTAAGGGTGCCAAGAGGCAATATCGAGCCAAGTTGGAAGCCCGGGCTAACCAGAAGGATGTCAGTAGACTATGGCTCGGTCTAAATGAGATCACTGGGCGCAAAGAAAAGGCTGGGAATATCAATAACTGTAGCGTTTCTCTTCCTGACGAATTTGACGTATTCTACGCAGGATTCGAACAGAAGAGGAGCGTCCCGCCCCCTCCGGATGAACCGGACCTGGTGGCATCAAGATTAATCGTCACCGAGGAAGACGTTAGAAGAGCCTTCCTGAAGATAAAAATAAGGAAGTCGATGGGCCTAGATGGCGTCCCGGGACGGGTTCTCCTGGCCTGTGCAAGCGAGCTAGCTGGAGTGTTTGCTCACATCTTCAACTGCTTCCTGCGTCAGTTTAAGATCCCCTCGTGTTTTAAGAAGGCAACGATAATCCCGGTGCCGAAGAAAAGCAAGGTGCCATGCCTAAATGACTACCGACCTGTGGCTGTCCATCAATTGCTATGAAGTGTTTCGAGAGATAGGTTACGGCACACATCAACAATAACCTACCGGTCAACCTCGATGCTTTGCAATTCGTCTACCGGAGCAACATGTCAACGGAAGATACCATCTCTCTGGCACTTCATTCCTCCTTAGAACACCTGGAGAATAAAGACGCATATGTAAGGCTCCTTTTCATCGACAACAGCTCTGCCTTTAATACAATCATTCCAAATAAACTGATTCCTAAGCTCTGGAACCTGGGTCTTAGCGCTCAGATCTGCAGCCGAATCTTCAAACAGGACCCAGGCTGTAAAGATAGGGGACAAGCTCCCATCTGCAATCTCTCTAAGCTCCGGTGCCCCACAAGGCTGTACTCACTGTACACCCATGATTGTGTAGCCAAGTTTCCATCGAACTCAATATATACGTTTGCTGATGACACCACAATTGTAGGCCGTATCTTGGGTATTGATGAGTCTGAGTATAGAGAGGAAATTAAGAACCTGGTGGCATGGTGCGAAGACAATAACCTATCCCTCAACGTCAGCAAGATGAAGGAATTGGTTGTTGACTTCAGATGGAGTAGCGGACCGCACAACCCCATCTGCATCGGTGGTGCGCAGATGGAACAGGTCAAAAGCTTCATGCTTCTCGGGGTGACTATCACAAATGACCTGACTTGGTCTAATCAAGCAGAGTCCACTGCCAAGAAGGCCCACCAGAGAAATTTACTTCCTGAGAAATCTGAAGAAATTTGGCCTGTCCCCTAAAACCCTCACTAACGTTTATAGGTGCACCGTAGAAAGCATTCTTTATACCTGGTATGGAAGTTGTCCCATGCAAGACCGGAAGTAGCTGCCAAAGATCGTGAACCAAGCCCGGGACATCACACAATCTAATGTTGCATCCTTGGACTCACTTTACAACACACGCTGTCGGAGCAGTGCTGCCAGGATAATCAAGGATAAGTCCCACGCAGCCAACACATTTTTTTGTCCCACTTCCCTCCAGGATAGGGTTCAGGAGCATGATGATGTGTACGGCTAGATTTGGGAACAGCTTCTTTCCAACTGTGATAAGACTGCTGAACAGATCCTGACCCGGATCTGGGCCGTAGCTTCCAAATATCCAGACCTGACTTGCACTACCGTACTTTCCCTTTTCTATTTTCTAATTTTGATTTATAATTTACATTTGTATTATATTTACTTCGATTTGCACTTCAGGGAGCGCGAAACGGAGAAACAAATATCACTGTGATGATTGTACGCTCTAGTATCAATTGTTTGGTGACAGTAACGTATTTGTATTTGTGTGATACCAGCCCATCTATTAGAGTTAATGACGAGTTGTCCGTGGAAATGCTGCATAAGAGCTCGATCTCGACGTTAAAGCCATGGAGTAGGGAGTGTTGTGGTCCCGGTGCAGGTCGATAGTAGTAAAGAGTTTAAATGCTGCGGCGCGGTCCTGATGGGCCTAAGAAACTGTGCAGTCCTTTCTTGGGATTCTCTATTACTCTCTAAATCTGAAGTGTTGCATTTTGGGACAGTCAGACTGCGCAGGTCTTATACTTGAACGCAGAGAGGCCGTGAAGAGTGCAGTAGAACAGACATATTTTGGGAATACAGATCTGGCTCCTAAAGAACGCTTTTAGCACATTGGTCTTGGTCAATCAAAGAATTAAGTACATGAGTTGGATGTTGGCGTTGCTTCTGGGCTCGAGCTACGATGACGATTAATAACGACTCCTTCGAGCTCATCTGCAGAAACAGCTTAATTTCTGCCTTTGAGGTCTCACTTCTACTTTTCAGGTTGGTTAGGATTCTGTAGAAGTTGCACCCAGACTTCGGTTCTTCGTTGGGGCGGGAACCGCTCCTGGAGGCTCACGAACGGACGCTTTCCGAAATCCCAATGACGTGGCTGAGAGAAGGCAAACGCGCCTTCGGAGTTCCAAGACTTCGTGGGCCCGTGGACGGGCTGATTCTGTGCTGGTGCCGCCAACTGAAGCGTAGCCGGTGAAAACAGAACATCGCGGGCAGCGGATCCCTGAAACTCTCTCTCGTTTCTCTCTCTCTCTCTCTCTCTCTCTCTCTCTCTCTCTCTCTCTCTCTCTCTCTCTCTCTCTCTCTCTCTCTCTCTCTCTCTCTCTCTCCCCCTCTCTCTCTCTCTCTCTCCCTCCCTCTCTCTCTCTCTCTCTCTCTCTCTCTCTCTCTCTCTCTCTCTCTCTCTCTCTCTCTCTCTCTCTCTCTCTCTCTCTCTCTCTCTCTCTCTCTCTCTCTCTCTCTCTCTCGTTGGTGGAGAAAAGTTTGTTTCCAATTCTTGAGTTCGACAACTTGAGGGGAGCGACACGAAAAACTTCTTTGCAGCCGATCAGCAAGGTTTCGTTTTGTTATGTCTCCCCTCTCACGATAAGAGGAGGAACTTCTCAGTCCATGTATTAAGCAGAGACAGAGAGAGAGAGCAAGGCATTTCGAATTATCGGGTGAACGATTAGTTTTTTTTTGTACTACAGATCACGTTCTTTCTCGGGGGCTTAGTGGGTGGAGGGTGCTAATGCTTTTTTGCGGAAGAGTGTGGGGATGGGAAGTGTCGTTGCTTTGCTGCTGCTTGTGTGTAGGTGGGGGAGAAGGGAGGACTTTGGAATTATAACGCTATATCATTCATCCTTTGGGTCACTCTGCTGTTTTCGTGGATGTTCACAAAGAGCCAACATTTCAGGATGTACTTTGAACAAACTTTTCTTTTACGATATTTCGTGGAACTATTTAGACCTAATTTGGAGTACTTTGCCCAGTGGATAAATACATGGATGTGAGGTGTATATGGATGGTACGGTCCTGGTGCACATTGACAGGCCAAGACAGATTAATTGTTCAGTACAGACTAGATGATCTGTAGGGCTTGGTTTCTGTATTGTAGTGTGCAATGATTCCATGTCCTCTGAAACCTTGATAGAATGATTCCCCGCAAGGCGTCACTCTGGGCTTCAAAATGTTTTTTGATCAGACTCAAGTTTATCTGGAGTCTGATATATCTATTAAATGCACATCGAAACAAACAGAGAAATGCGTTATCTGTCATAACAGCCAACTCACTCAAAGACTTTCATGAGGCAGCTTGCAATTGACAACACACTTTGCTGAGCCAACATACTCATGCCGATAATGCTGATCAGAAGAACATAACAAGACATTACAAACAGCAACGCAATAAAGCAAAACAAACCCCATTCCTCCCGCACACTTACGAATGCAAATACACAGCCCTCAATCCCGGAATAAGTAGGACGTGCTGGGCCTCAACTGTCCTTGCGGACTCGCAAATCTTCACAGATTCGGGCTTTGACCATCGGCCCTCGTCCCCGCTATTCATTGCCCTTTGTGCTTCGATTGTCCGTACAAACCCAGGACTCGGAGATGCTGACTCTATGTAAGGGGCCAAATTTGCAGATGAGCACAGGAGTGGAAGGTGATGGGACCCCCAAAGCGTTTGCTTGGAATAGTATTTAAGCAGAAAAACAGCGCAAATACACAGCTGCAGATGGTCACTTAATTGTTAAAACATACTGATCAGTATTGGAAAGGATCGTTGAAAGTAACTAGTTATTTGATTTTCGGACTTTGATATTTTGCATTTACAACTGATGGTACCAATGCAGAAATTAAACTGCTCTCGATATTATATGATGACAGTTTTGAGGTCTCTGTGCATGGAAAAATAATGGAAATATAGATCAGCCATGGAGTCACGAAGGGAAAGCGAGGTCTTAGACTCCAAGTTACTGTTTCAAATAATTCTGACGATTTTGGTGAGAGGTAAATGTCGGGTTGGACGTTAATTGTTAATATTTTTAGAACTGCTAGTTCTTAATTAATTTAGTTGGAGATTTATCAATCACAACTGACGCTACGAAAGAAAGAACTAAAATGCTTAGTATATTGGAAATACATTATTATTGCCACATGTAAAATAACACAGTCAAAAGAGTGGTTTTAATGCTGGTCATACAGATTGTCATTGTTCAGTGCATTTAGGAAGAATAAGACAAAGCAATAAGAAAATACGGAATGATGTACAAACGTTGCAGCTAAAGTATGGTGCAGCTCAACAATAAGATGCGAGATCAGAACGAGATGGATTGCGAAATCAACAGTTTACTTTGATTTAGGGAACTAGTCATACTGCGGTTAGAGGCTACCCATGAATCTGCTGGTACAAGCTTTCAAACATTTCTATCCTCTGCTCACAGGAGGAGGCGACAAGACAGAACGTCGGGGCTGAATTGAGTCTTTGCTTAAACAGTACTTTACGTCGGCAGTGAAAGGTATACACAGAGTGGAGAGAGGAGAGGCTGGTTTCCGTCATGTGCCTGGCTCTGCTCACTCCTAACGGCGTTTTCTTTCGGTCACATGTAGAGCATAGCCATATCACAGCCTGGTGCATTCACATAGGGTAAATTGATAAAAACAAATCGTTAACATCGAAAGGTACATGCTAATTTTATTTAGCTTCCTGAGGAAGTGGAGGGGTTTAAAAGTTTTCTTCGCCGTCGACTCTGCGTTGTAGGTTCAGCATAGGCTATTGCTGAGGTTCACCTTAGGAACTTGAAGCCTTGTATTTTCAACACCGTTGATGCAGATAGAAACATATGCAACGTAATCCATGCCCCATCCTCTTCTTCGGAAGTTAATGACACGCTCTATTTTTCACTGATATTCGGGGAATGCTGTTCTCACGACACCTTGTAAAAAAACGGTTTTATCTCTTCCTATATCCTTCTTCTATTTTTTAAAGACGAGTTGGCGCTCTCGATGCAGAAAAATATAGCATGATATTTTGTTTAGACGTCAGAATCAGTTTACTCTGTCGAATATGAGGAGTAATCTGCTGACTTTCAATGGCATGTTATAATTGCATAACGTTGGTAGAAATTGCTCTTTATAACGACAGTGGAAAAAATAAAAAAAAAAGAGGCAGCAGTCATCGGATTATATATAGTTCAGAAATCTGATAAGGGAGGGGGACATAATGTTTCGAAATTGTTGCGTTTCGGTTTTTACTTTCTTCTGTTTCTTCCACCCCACCCCACTCATTTGAAGGTAGTAAAGACGGGAAACAATGTCCTGTATGTGGACTGCATGTTGGCGGTCCTTACTGCTGAGTGCCGCCATCTTTAGATGCCGCCGCTTAGGATGCTCTCGGTGGTACGGATGTTTGTGCCTGTGGTAGACTATGGTTGAGTCTACAAACGTTTGCATTTCTTGCGATCTTGTGACGTAGGCAGTCAAAATGATCTCCACAAATATACGTAATATCTTTCTGTAGAAATTTGTATAGGTCTTCGCGACATAGCAAATGGCCACCGATGCATAATGACGTATGTCTGCTGGAGTGCCCTTTTCATGATTGCAGTAACGTGTTATTCCCATGATGCAACCTCTGAGATGTTGGAACCCAGGAAGTGCTGACCTCTCAAAATGAGCTGTTGTATGTCCTCCCGGCTTTCGCCTCCTTAAATCTACAATCAATTCCTTGGTCTTTCGACTTTGAGTGCAAAGTTCCTTTTTCAACACCATCCAACTAGCCGATCCGTCTTGATCCCGTTGCGTAGGCCTCCTCGCCGCCATCTGAGATTTTTTCAACAGTCGGGATGTCATCACGAAACGGTAGATGGTTGTCAGAGCAAAGAATATATGGTCTGTGCAGGCTAAGGCCTCCCGATGAAGAAGCCGAGAAATTAGTTGCAATAGGAGGTACAGAAGTCCAAAATTAGTTTGCCAATCCCTGATCGGGACCAAAAGTCAGGCCTGTGGATTGCTATTGTCTTCAGCCTCCATAGCCTATTGGATAGCCGGTGAGATTGTTTCTACCGTACACCCATTGCGACGATAGGGAAATTGTACTTGTTCTGTCTTTCATGTTCTGTACTTGTCTATCCATGGCCTCCTCTACTGTCAAAATGAATCCAAACTCGTTGGAGGAACAATACCTTATATACCGGCTGGGTAGCCTCCAACCTGATGGCATGAACATTGACTTCTCTAACTTTCGTTAATGCCCCTCCTCCTCTTCTTACCCCATCCTTGACATATTTAGCTTTTTTTCTCTCTCTCTCTGCCCATCACTCTGCCTGTTCTCCATCTCCCTCTGGTGTTTCGCCCCTCCGCCTTTCTTTCTCCCGAGGCCTCCCGTCCCATAATCCTTTCTCTTCTCCAGCTCTGTATCACTTTCGCCAATCAACTTTCCAGCTCTTAGCTTCACCCTACCCCCTCCGGTCTTCTCCTATCATTTTGCATTTCCCCCTCCCCCCACTACTTTCAAATCCCTTACTATCTTTCCTTTCTGTTGGTCCTGCCGAAGGGTCTCGGCACGAAACGTCGACAGTGCTTCTCCTTATTGATGCTGCCTGGCCTGCTGTGTTCCACCAGCATTTTGCGTGTGTTGTTTGAATTTCCAGCATCTGCAGATTTCCTGGTGTTTGTTCTGTCCTTCCTCAGGCTAGTATTACTTTTCGGCACCATCAACACCTGGAGGCACTTCGTTTCGGTATATATTAGTGTTACCAGTCGGAAGTAGCTGAGACAACTCTCCCTGCTCTGATTGCGCATTAATATAAAGTATAGTCTCCAGAATTTCAAACTAGGTGTAAATCTCCAAGCAACTATTTCAGATGATCGCGAAATGAGAAGAGGAAATATAAAGAGAGCAAGTACGATTACATTCTGTTAAATGACTGAGATATTAGTCACCCATCTAGCCAGTGAGCAGAGACCGCACTTTCCTCGATTCAGGAGCACAAACATTATAAGTTATGAGTAGAAGATCCTAGCATTTCTCGGATGAACAAATGCGATGGCTTAGATGAATCATGAAAGGTAACAGAATCTTGTTACTGGCACTACTTGTAACTACACCATAGTCGGAACACATGTGCCAAAATTATTCATTGGCACCAAAGACAAAACATTAGTATATTGCTACACACCCCGTGGGTATCTTGTGACGTTCACATGACCATGATGTAATTGAGTCACTGCTGGGTATGATGTAATGGTCTTGTGATGGTGGAGTGTGCAATTTTCCCGCCAGTGAGAGGTCATGTGATGGCCTGTTTCACCAGATATAAAAAGAGAATGCCTTGCTGTTCACTGTTTAATTCTTCAGTGACTCCGTTATGTTGGATGTTCGTCTCATGACGCAGTTTTGCTTCAAATTTTACTTTCTATTGTAGGTTGTTCCGGCAGTTTTTAAAACCACTGCCAGTTCTGATTCTTACCTTTGCAGTCCAGTTGGAGAATAAAGGATTTATTGAACTACGGAAAACCCGAAGGATCGAGAAAAATTGATGTGGTCGGCTGTAAAACAGGTTCGACCTTATTTAATCTTCATTTGGAAGGAATTAGCAACCTGCATCCGAGATAAAAGAGCAGAAAGGGCTGGAGCAGGGTTTCACCAAGAGAAAGATCAGTGCCTTTAAGCCGTTTTTATTTCCTTCGTCGTAAATCCGTCGGGCAAGGCATATTTCTGTTTTGATCAGCAGTAACGTCACGTCGTCGAGGTATTCGTTACTTCAGGAAAGTCTCCTAATTGACTGTGTAAATCATTAGGACTTTTTCATTTACCACTTTTAAGAACTGTGTTCGCATTTATCGCTTTAAGAACTGTTCACGTTGTCGTATAGCAGTTAACTACCGGTTAATTTAGTCGTTTGTTTATTTTTGTTTTTTTTATTGAGCAGTGTTTAATAATGTTTTTTATTTGTTTATAAAACAAACCCGTCTCATTCTATATTCATTGCTGCCGTATCCTAACACTATATAAATTACAAAATAAATAAGTAGATGAACAAAGAAAAAAAAAAGAGTCAGTGTTCATAGGATCGTGCACCTCACAGAAATCTGATAGTGGAGGGAAAAAGGCTGAATTATTGGGTGTGGTTATTCAGGCTCCAGTACCACCAACCCACCCTTGATAGCACTAAAGAGAAAAGCTGGTGAGCTGGATAGTGATGAGTTTTAATCAGGAATGACGCCTTCTTAAGTCACCACCCCCTGAAAACATCCTAAATGATGCGAAGGGTTCTGTCCATGATGCAGAGTGTAATCCAATGCATTTGATATTCCATAACAGGCAATGGACCAAGCAAGCAGAATTCTCTCCGTCGATCAGCGATATTTTTAAAAAGCCTTTGATGACGTACCATATCTTCTTAAATCCCTAACAAATCAGATCCGCTGACGTGCATTGCTCGTGAGTTCATCCATATGTTGCACCCAGGTTAGATCCTCTAAGATGCTGACTCCAAGGAGTTTGAACCTACACTTTGGTTGCCGACACCTCAAAGGGAACTGTTGCATGCTCGCTTCAGTCCCACTTCCTGGCATCCACAGTCAATTGTTAGCGATTGCAGATTTTGTCAGTCAGGATGATGTTGCGACATACCTTAATGAGCCATAACTTAATTTCTGTGTTCCTTATTGTCTGTACCTGGAATCTGATACACAACTGTACACATATATGCGAATGTATAAATGTCGTCTGAATTGTAGCTACACAAACAAGCGTGTTGTGAGTCCAACGGTAGGCTAAGTGCACATCCTTAAGTTGTACATCAGTTGATTATCATTAAGGAGAAGATGTTATCACTGGTCGGTGCTCCTGCCAGTCTCAGCGGGGAAGCTGATTGTCCTGAAATAGAGAACGGATCAGTCGTTAAGACAAATTACAATCAGCAGAGTCATTTCAGTAATAAAAGTTTAATTTATAACTATGGCCGAACTATAGATTCCAATCTGAACATGTGCAAGTTGCACCAGACTGACTAAATTTTCTTCAAGACGAGATATGACTATATGACTCCATGACTCTGCAAATCTACGAATCATGTATATTTCTTTAAGATTTCCTCAGTGATCACTTTCTAGAAACTGCTGAACTGCTAAATGCATTTCTTGGGATTGATACGGTCAAGACTCAATATCTCTCTTTTTAACTACAACATCAATGTGACCCGCGGTTTTATGAATACTCCATGGCATATATTCAGAACATTCTCTATACCAGCACCTCCACATATGGTTGCATTTTCATTTGCTCATAGACCTTAATCTTCAATATTTATAAATCCCGTCTGGATTTATGAAATAAGATTCGATATTGTTCTGCTTCATGAGTAAAAGAACAGCATAAAGTAATAATATAACACTAAAGTAAGAAAGGGCAAAGGAAATTAGCTTTGTGGGCTGATGAAATATTGGTCAAATGAGTAATGTCAAACAAGAGCGGGAATAATTGTAATCATATTGATCCACATAACGGCAAAAAAGTTAATAGTACTAATGCTTTCAGAATGAAGATCTCATAATACACTGAGGGAGGCAACAGATCAAGTTTGAAGAAAAATTTTTGACTCTGAAATTGCACAACAGTCGAAAGTGCTTAAGATATGAATATTTTAAATCAGGAAATCAGAAGCTGCGCTCAAAAGCTATTTACAGAGGCTATTTTTCTGCCATGGTTGCCTTTCATAAAGTAAGTTTCTTAAAGCCACTCTAAATTTATTTCATAACTTTACTTTGATTCTCGAGTGTAGGGCACCGAGTATTGTACTTGTAGGTTAATGCAATATCATGAAGAACATCGATCATCATCGTTGTTCTCTCGTTCAGGAGAGGATAAGACGGAAGGGCATTGGTTCAAGTGAGGGAAACAATTGGTAAACTGGTAAATTGGTCAATTCTTTCGTCATTTTTATATAGAGTACATACATGATTCAAAATCAAACATAGGGACAAATTTTGACACAAATCACGGTGGTTCCCTTGAAAGCGAGGTCAGCGGAAGCAACAGGGTGGCTGCAATTACGGGGTTTCCAATCATTTAAACAAGTACATGGTGAAAAAGACACGCGTTCGAAGCAGGCAATTGGAAAACACGACTTCTTAAAATTGTACTTCAGGTCAGGTCCAAAATATAATTTATTTCTAATGTTGAGATTTACACTTAACTACTGGCATCCGTGCCATTAGGACAACTTTCTCACTTGCCATGTTTACCATGAAGGCCGGGGTTCGTGCAAAACCTCATTGTACGGACCGATGTTTTCACTCGATTAGGCACAGCCGCCGTTTGCCTATCTCGTTCAGGGCTCAAATGCCCTAGAACCCGTTCGTATTTTACGTCAGTGATAATAATACCCATAGTGATTTCGTTATTACGGTAGTACGAAACATGCATGAGAGGGTGTTTCATGGCAACCAACAACAGTATTATTTGCATACAATGAGGAATTATCAGTTGCCATGAATCTGAGGTTCCTATCCAAAGTGCTGAGTAAATAACTGTATATATGCTCCTGTATGATGGGGCAAAACAACCAGAATATTAATAATAGTGAAAAGTGCGACATAGACCGAAGAGCTTAGGTTAGGAAAGTCGGATGTCAAACAATGTATGAAATGTATTGAAATGTGACATGTTTCCATCATTGAGGAGGCGCTTCTGGATTTTTTTTAGCCTGCAGTTGTTTCGGGTTTAGCTCTATGGATTAACCTGCATAATTTATTTGTTTCTTTCCTCTGGCTGAATGTAATGAATTCGTGTTTGATTATTTCACGAGGCGGTCAAACCAAAAGATGATCTTAAATCGGTCCGGCTTCCATTCCCCGAGCAGACATTTTTTAACTGTTTCATTTTCAACAGTCACGCTGCACACGAAGAATAGGGTGAAGTACATTTGTTAATTTATTTGTTTAATGACACGAACTAATGTAAATGACGTTTTCAATGAGCATGTGTTTTTCATTGACTGTAACTAAAAATATAATTCTGCCTCAGGGGATAAAACTGACATATATAAATGCAAATATGCATACTGCTGGTAGGGCAACCAATACGTGCGCTTCTATTCAGGAGAAAATGCACTCGCCACCTCAAGGCCTAGTGTATTCAATATACTACACTACCCTTGCTGTTGTCGCTGTACCAGGTAGAGTTGTAAGTTTTCTTATCTCATTGCATGTTAGTCTTTATCTAAATTCTTTTGCTCAGCCGTCAGTTGAAATATTTCGTTCACTTCAAATTTCGTCCTCTCGGGGGTGATGCCGCATAAATCTTTCCGAATTATGCCTGATTATGTTTGTTAAGTCATGAGGAGGTTTTAGGAAACGGTCTGGAAGTTGGTGGAACATTAAATGAACTTAGTTCATTAAATGAAATTTGTCCCTATGTTCGATTTTGAATGCGCATAAATCGGCTCCAAAAATATCACTTCTTAACATTTCCATCAGAGGGACGAGATTTTTACAACTGGCAACTTTCCCTTCTCTGCGGCAGGAAGGCAAGTACTAAATTGCATTCAGCAAAATATGGCGCTGATATACTACCCATCAATTTAAAACAGATCCCACTGTTAATTTGAAAACAATTCCTCGGCCTGCTCAGATGATGCTACCGGAAAATGGCGATGCAAGTCTGTCCTGCTGGCTGTCTCGGAATATCGCAAATCATGAAAAGTGAAAGACATATTAATACATTGTTCTAGCGACGAGGATATCCAGCAATCAAATCTAATAAAAAGGGATCTGTTTTCTTTTCCTAACGTAAGCATTTAGTAGAAGACCATATATAATGAGATAGATAGATAGATAGATAGATAGATAGATAGATAGATAGATAGATAGATAGATAGATAGATAGATAGATAGATAGATAGATAGATGGATAGATAGATAGATAGATACTTTATTCATCCCCAAGGGGAAATTCAACATTTTTACAGTTTCCCATACACTTATTGTAGCAAAACTCATTTGTGCAATCCGTAATTGAAGTCTTCACTGCCCAACCTCTTCCTCCGATTCTTCGAGAGCTTGCAAGATAAACTCTAGTAATTATGTCTGTAAATTAGACCTCTGACTGATTCAAAAAGTAAGTAACAGATTAAATAAGATATAGATCATCTTGAAGTGATTTAATTCGGTGTAAATTACATAATATCAAAGGATACATTATGCTTTCTCAAATATTGGGCATCTTTTCCGTTAACTGGAACCTCGTTTTCCTGTAGAACATGCCTGCAATCAAAAGGAAAGGTGACGATTGTGTTAACATACATTAGAAGGAGGTTTTAGTGCAGGACTAATGGTACCTTGTTCAAATTATGAGGGGCCTTCCTAGGACGGAAACTGCAGTGTTGTTCATAGTTTTGAATCGTATGAAATATATATATCGATGTATTTCTGTATATGAAGAAAACAGGGTCAAACAGGAAAATTACAAAAATATAAGTAATAAGCAATGCTTGCAACTGCATAAGCTCAAGGGTTGAAACGGCTTACATTACTTATGAATTTTCCCTATGAGATCGTTGGTTTCTGCATCTGCCTTCTCTACCTATTCTATTTCACTTAAACTTGAGCGTTTTCAAATTATCATGAGTGTTTCACTGTCTAAAATATATGTATTTCTGGTCTATATATTGCTGCTCTAGACAGTCTATTTCATAAATTTCTGTCTTCTTTTCTCTTCCCTAAAGCTAATTTGGTGGCGATTGTGATCCTGTCCCGCGGGAAGTGTGGTCTCTCTAAATGCATCACTCGCTACTTGGTCTCCATGGCAGTGACGGATTTGCTGCTCATCATTACCGCTGTGATTATCAACCGCATTTGTGGCATTTATTTCCCTGGAAGTTTCCTCTCCATCACCCCAGTGTGTAGTGTCATCGTCGCTCTAACGTATGCTGCTAGGGTCAGTTCTGTTTGGTTAACGGTCGCTTTCACCTTTGACCGTTTTGTAGTTATTTGTTGCCAGAAGCTGAAGTCGAAGTATTGTACCGACAAAACAGCATCTGTGGTCATAGGATCTGTCTGTGGACTTAGTTGTTTTATCAATATTCCATGGTACTTCATTCACGAACCCAGCTATGTAATTAACAATGTACCATGGTATTGCAAATTGAAGGATATTCGTTTTACTTCTGCATTGTGGGGTGCTTATGATTGGTTCGACCACCTTTTAACTCCATGTGTTCCATTCCTTTTAATTCTTCTGCTCAACGTTCTCACCGTCAAACATATTTTAGTGGCTAGTAGAGCCCGGAAGAGACTCCTGGTTCAGAAGATTGGGAACAATCAGAGTGACGCCGAGACGGAGAGCCGTAAGAAGTCTATCGTTTTACTCTTCGCCGTCTCAAGCAGTTTTATACTGTTGTGGATGACGTATCTTTTACAGTTCTTATATGAGAGGATTTCTAATGACTATAAAGTGAACGGTTACAGTGATCCCAAGTTTATTTTTATCGAAACGGCCAACATGCTCCAACTGTTAAGTTGCTGCACAAACACATTTATCTATGCAGTGACTCAGAGCAAATTTAGGGAGCAGTTAAGAACCACGGCACAATATCCAGTAAAGTTAATAGGTAATTGTATGAAATAATGCATGGAGCAAATTCAACCATGAAAGTGCAACAATCCTTTAAATAGATTTTCTCTTGTGTTAAAAGTGAACCAGAAACCTTTATCCTCGATCACAAAACCCACTTCTGCGAATGCAGGAACAACAAAAATATTAAAATGGAATTGTCCTGAAATGACCAGGTTGGATATACCTCTGCTGACTTTCTAAATGTAACAATATATTGACAGAAGACTTCTCCACATTTGTCAGACAAACATTATATTTTACTAACGGATGACCTCTTTCATACCACAGAAGCCGTGGATGATAGTTCAAGGCTGGAGGGAGCTGCAACGTGAATAAAAATGCAGTAAATGCCATAAAGCATATGGTTGTATTTATTTTCTGTGGGATAAGAAATGTCTGTAGTAATTCACTGCAACTATACATCTTTGTCCGCGTTTCACAACTCCTTACAAATCAGTACAAATGCATCACACAGTTCTGCTTGCAATTGCTGTTACTATATAGCCTTTTGCATCATGAAAGTATCGTTACATATTCTCGTTGGAACAAAGAGAAATTTAGACGGAGACGTAACATG
This sequence comes from Hypanus sabinus, assembly GCF_030144855.1. NCBI lineage: Eukaryota > Metazoa > Chordata > Chondrichthyes > Myliobatiformes > Dasyatidae > Hypanus > Hypanus sabinus. The sequence continues at coordinate 8,818,144 of NC_082731.1, read as the reverse complement.
AAAAAATTCACTTCTCCTGTACATGAACGAAGTAAATAATAAAGTCAATTCGTTAGGAGCAGTAACAAAGTTAAGAACACCGAGACAGCCCCGTTATTAACGGGCCACTAACCTCCTGAAGTATCGCTAAGCACTTTGGGCACGGCAACAAAACAGTCGATTATACATATAGGCCTTGAAGCTAAATAGAGCAAATCTAATTGTGTATGATAGTGAAACATGTCACAATCTGTGCAATCCACTTACGTTTTTGGGCAGGGACTTGAGTTTTTGATGAGAGCTGACCTAAATCAACTTCACTGCTGCCTTTGATATGGTGAAGCCCTTAAAACTGTTATAGAAAATTAGAGTGAATTACCTCCAGGAAGAGCTTAGTTAGCTGATTAGAGAATTAGACTGATGGTAGCAAGCAGAGGGCGATGGTGTTTTAGTTTGAGTTAACATTTTGGACTCGCAGTCCATGAATAATGGAGCTCCCTATGGATCAGTTCTAGGTCCGTTTAAATCTGGAAGCTGACAGTTCAGCTTCATCCCAGGACTTAAAGTCGACTGTACTTTTCCAAATTTGAATGCTGCCTCAGCCGTCATTTCTCTGGAATAATGTATGTGAGTATTGCTTAAAGTAAGGAGTTCCGCAATCCCTATAATTTTTTTGCACTGAATTTTCAGTCATCTGTTCTGGTTCATTTCTCTACAGCAGCTCCAGTTGCTGCCTCCTCCACCGCTTCGTTGGAATATCGGCATGTTAATGTAAGGAACACTCATGGATGTATCTAATAAATTCTGCCACATGTGAACGCTTTGCATTCAGGATGTCTCATTGGAGAAGCTGAAGCCACTCAGAACAACAACCCTGTTGTTTGTAGATCTTTCCCTAGTTGTTCTGCACATACCTCAGTATCTATTAACTCAAAATCTAGTTCACTATTAGGATGCGTGTGGTACAAAGCTATCAGAGTGTTGTCAACTTCGTCATTGTTGAAGCATGGCCCTGTAGCCTGAGTGAATGATACTTCTATTGTTTCCTCGCAGGACACAGCTGTGATATTGTCCCTGAATTAACACCCTACACTTCCCGTTAACATCCTCTGGATCTTGCCTAAAAATAAAAACCATGCAACAGCAAGAATGCAATATTGTCCCTCTGAAACAAGTCTTTATATTGGGCGTAGCATCATAGTTTCGCTACTGATCTATACTGCAACCCTATTCACCTTAACGGTGCGCCACTGTCTTAAAATGTCGGTGAATTAGTCCTTAAGCTCTCAGAAGATATAGAGATTTATGGCTTTTTTAATTGTGCAGATTTGCAAAGGATACAGCGAAATATAATCAGTTGCTGAAAATGGTAGATAGAACTTAATCCGCCTCAATGTGAGTTGCTGCACTTGCAGAGATCAAGTGGCAAAGTGCAGTGTACCGTCAATGCTGAGATCCGTAACAGTGTCGATATTCAGAGGAATAGTGGAGTCCAGGCGCATAGCACCGAAATATGACTGCACAGGTTCAAAGGGTGATAAAGAAGACGTTTACCATACCTCCTTTTGATTTTATTAATTTTGGCATTGACTTCAATATCGAGATATTATGTTGCCACTTAATAAAGCTCTAATTAGTTTCCATCTTGAGCATTATATTCCTATCTGGTTGCTCCAAAAGGGACGTAAAAGGATGTGAACGCTCTTAAGATGGTGTGTCAAATTGTTATTATGTTGCTACCTGGATTCGAAGGCATATGATATAATGTGGGGTTGGAAAAAGCAGGGTCAGTTTCGCTGAAGCGGCGGAAGCGGAGGGAAGAACTGAAAAGAAATGTGAAAAAGTATGAGTGGAATCGATAAGACAGGCAGCGGTGTATCTTTCTAGGATAGAACTGTTTAATGCTATAGGTCTACTATATATGAGGGAAGAATATATTAGTGCAAAGAAAATAAGGGGACAATAGTGCTATTTACGTAGGGTTCTGGATGGATGGAATCCGCTACCAGAGTTAAATAGACAAATGTGATATGTCTAACAAGTTCTTACATATCTGCAATAATGTTCTGGGAAAGGGGGGGGGCGTAGGTATTAAGTAGGAAGAAGAGATAAATCTCATTAAACATTGCTAATTCGACATTGCAGGCGAAAGAGCCTGTTCTATTCTAGATATGGGTCAATAGCGTTCAAATGGGACTTGGTTTAATCGGAATGTTTATGAGCAGATGCGAGTTGGCGATGGGCCTATCTGACTTTCTAATTTGATGATTATAAACAGAATTAGATAGAGGCGACTCCGGCTCAAGTGCCCAAAGGAGATACATTTCAGAGATGAAACGCAATGGCACCGATGGAGAGGACAACATAAAAGTTTGATAAATGCAAACTTTCCTCTATCGGGGAGACAATGCAGGTGAGAAAGAACAAAGATAACGTGTCAACGTAACTCACGCAAATTGCTGCAGGAACCTGGCGGCTCAGGCGTGGTATCTTGTGTTGATGATGTGTCAACGAAAGTGTTTTAAATATGACTTGATAGTCTTTAATATATCGTTGATATTTTCAGTAGGGACGAAACAGTGTTCCTTAAAATGGCATTTGGTTTTATGTGGATATCGTTTATTTCCACGAAGATAGCAGAAACCACAGAGAAAGGTCATTTTCCTTTCAGAGCACTACAGCCATCAGAGTAGCAGGTGTCAAATTCGGTGGCAGCTGCCCACGAGTCACCATTGAGGTGATGATGATAAATGTAAATGGAAGAACAAATATGTTGGCAAAGAAATCGACGGCTCGCGTAATTATTTGAAAGAAAATGAAGATGTTCCTGAAAAGGGTCAGCATAAATGATTTTGCTTATTCAAAATAACAACCAAAGTATGCAAAAATCTAATGGAACCCGTCTGTTCCTGGGAAGAGGTTTCCAGCTCCGGGCCAGACATCCGATACTTACTTGACGACACCTAGTCTGTATAGACCATTGGGATGGATTCCATGGAGGGCAATGCTTCTCCACTGGCGAACCTATTCTCAGTGCTATTAATTTTTAAATTTGTTGTGTTATGTTTCCACTTCAGCTTCGCGGTGTGCATTTCTTCTGCGTCGATGATGATGATTTATTTTTTTCTTTAAATATTTGTTTAAAGTTAATCTTAATCTTAGCCACTCATTGTTGGTTAATCTGCTTGATTTATTTGAGCTAGTGACTACCATAATGGTATGACATGCTGGCAACGACATATACAGTATTGCATGCTCAAAGGATGCTATTTTAGAGGTGATAAACTACAGTTCGAGCGCATTCTTTACTTTACCAAGGGAAAAATAAATCCCGTTCCTCGGAATTAGTTTCAGTACCTTTCTTGCCACCGGTTGCCTTTTCCTGATTTATTGTTGTATTCCTTCTTAAATGATGACATAGGAATAGTCATTCACTAGTCTGGTGCTAAGGGAGATCGTGGCAGTGGCTCCAACTATATCCTCGCTTGCTTCCCACCAAGAAATCACCTGTTCAGACTCTGTGGTTCTATCCATTTGCATATCCATCATTCACCACTACACGTAATGCTGATGTACTTCAGGGCCTTATTGAGATCTTACTTGAATACGTTTTCTGTTATGTCATACTCCACAGGAAATACAAACGAGCGATGTTCATCTAAGGCCACCCCCATCTCACGTGGTGGCACACCTATTTTACTTCAATGATCCTTAAGAGAATCTTCTCTCTCCTTCATTGGTATTTTGCTCGTCAAGTACTTGCAGAATAGTGTAGGATTCCCCATTTAGCTCATATATCAGGAATATAACAGTGACATGTTTTTTACCCTCCTAAATCCATTCTGGAGAAAATAATACCAATCAAAGTAAATAATGTCAAAATATGTTCATACAGCTTCGTACTTACTTTTGATTATTTACTCTTAAAGCAATCTAACTTGAAAACAATCCGACTTGAAAACCATTTCCTCTATGCTCTAGCACACGCTTGGGTACATAAGTTTTGTGGGGTTTTTTTTGCAAATCGGGTGCAATGCATGTCCGGCTTCATAGTCAGTGGTTGATTCATGTTTGCTTTTGTTGTTTTATGTTCCAACATTTTTTCAGAAATATACAAAAGCGTTAAATACACAATGTCAGTGCTGTACGTATTAGTTATGTACAGAAACATTAGGCTGGTGTGTGATAGAATCGGTAGAGGTGGCTTTGGGGTGGGCTAGAGGACGTTAATGATAACATAAATAGAAAATCAATATGGATTCGCTGTCGTGCTTGACATTGAGTGCTTTCGATGACGGTTAAGTATTGGGTGGCCAATGAATTCGATTCAGTACTGTATATCTACGAATTTATATACCCTGGAATGAAGGACGAATCCTTGGTAGTCGATGTACAGCATACGATTTATGGTTGGCAAATACATAGCAGGTCAGATGGTTTGTTTCTCTGTCGTGAGGACTATGAGATAAATATGATCTTTTAGTTTGTTTCTTATAAACATTCGCATCTTTTCTGAAATAAAAGCAAAAATCACTAATAGTGAAAAGTGTAGATGCATTGCACATACAGCTGAAATGTTGAACGGAAAAGGATGACATGCAGGACAGTGAGATTGGGGACGTATATGGTGATATTCTAAAGGATGTTATTTTCCTTTCGACTGTAAACTTATTTACAAAATTTTTCTGGACAAACCTACCATGAGAAATTGGGTCAATGATTTATTTTAAGTATTTAGTATGTTATAGTTCGATAGTTACACTATCTTGACATTGTAGGCTTCATTTACGGTATCAGCTACGAATTTAAGAATCTTCACTGAAACGTAAATATAAATACCAAAGGTAATTTTTAAATCAAAAAAATGCCTGGATGGAATTGAAAGTCAACCTGCATCAACAAACGTTTTGGCGACGCGTCCATGATGATGCAATTCATTTAAAAGACGTGAGTTATGTGACTTCCTATTGGCCTTTGTGGCTTTGAAACATTTCAGAATCAGGAGATGAAGACGAAACCATTGATAAAGAAAAGAGATAAATTATGAGGCCCAAACAAAGACAACAGACACTTATAGCTGAAAAGGGAGATCCAAGTAGATTCTATCAATTGAAACGCATTTGACAAATGGGAAACATAAAAAAACAGCTTTTACAAGAGTTTGATTATCAGTATGTTCCAGTAAGTGTAAAAGGGGATAAAATGGAAGATTGCAAATATATTGAATGAAAATTGAAATATTTGTGAGAAAAGGTGAGAAGCATATGGCAAAAAAAAGCAAAGAAATCTGATATACAACATCTCTAGCGGATCATAGAGGGACTCAACTGTCAAATGTGCACTCATGCTGCTGGTTTTGGATTACACGCATTTAATGTTTACCCAAACGCATTCGACTTCATCACACACTTGCAATTGATCTGCTTTAAAAAGTCGTATAATTACTGATAGGATCTCCAGTAGGTACTAACGGAACACATCCCATTAATGTATTATTGTCTCCAAAATCTTGGAATAACGTCCGACGTTCTTTACATTCATCCAAGACAATACGTTTGCAATCCCTTAGAGATGACTTCTTTCGATTTCAAATAACAAATATCTCAAGTACCGAATTAAATTCAGTATCAAAAACGGATTTACTGTTATTGATATATGTCATGAAAGCTGTTATTTGAAGTTTGAAATTTGCTATTCAATTATTCATTCGTTTACTTTTTAAGTGCTATCAGCATCGAGGGTTCGAACACTCCGTTTGGCAATGCATTGCATTACTTTATACGCTCTGTCTGAAGATTGTTCTCTTTGAAAGCCTCTTTAAATCTCTATTGCTAAACCAAAACCAAATTCCTCTAGTTTATCTCTTCTACTATGACGAGAATATTCCAAGTATTCCATGCTCCCATCATTTTATGTAGCTCAACTCACGTTCTTTCTTAATTGCCTTCGCAGCAGGGAGAAAATATTTAGATTCTCTAGTCGCTCTTCAATGTCTGTACTGTTCAACATCAGGGGTCATCTCAGTTAATCTCTGTGTACCCACTCTAGCATTATCAGATGCTTCCTTTACCTTAATGACCTATAGTTTATTGTCCTGGAGGTTAAGGTATATGTGTATCAAGGCAAGCTGGGAAATTTGATTCAAAATATCTCTGTGATGAAGTTTGCTCCGCCATTCCATCATGACTGCTTGCGGTCCCCACCAACCTGACTGCTTGCCGTATCCTTTGATGCTCCAACCCATCAGGAGACTATCAACTTCGGCTTTAAATATACCTACGGACTTGGGCTGCACCGCAACCTGTGACAGAGCATTCCGCAGATTCACCACTCCCTGCGGGAAAAAAACCCTCCTTACGTCCGTCTTTAAAAGGTCACCCCTCAGTTTTGATGTCGTGACTTTTAGTTCTGAATATCCCCACCATAGGATACATCCTCTCCACATCCACATTATCTAGTTCATTCGACATTCGGTAGGATTCAATGAGATCCCTACGGCATTTTTCTAAATTGCAGTGAGTATACGCCTAAATCTGCCAACCTTTCCTCATATGCCAACTTTTTAATTTATGGAGTCATTTCGTGATCGTCCTCTGGACTCTCTGCAATGATAACACATCTCTTCTGAGATATGCGACCCAAAACTTCACAATACTCCCTGTGCCCCGACTAATGTCTTATAAACCCTGAGAATTTTTTCCTTGCTTTTATATTCTATTTCCCTTGAAATAAATGCCACCATTGCATTTGCCTTCTTTACCATTGACGCAACCTGTAAATTTACCTGCTGGGACTCTTGCAAGAGGACCCTACATCCCTTTGCATCTTTCATATCTGAAATTTCTCCCCATTCAGATAGTAGCTTGCACTATTGTTCTTTTTATCAAAGAATGCACTATCATATGAACCTCGCTGTTTATGGGTGTCTCTGGAGGTGCGGCCCGTTAGCACCTCGCTAGCAGCCACTGGATTCCGCGATGATAAACTCAACTTTCACCATCTTCATACCTCTAGAGTGTATTGAATCTTGGCCCCCTGCCAGATCTATGAGATTGGGATGTCTTGCCCATCGAAACCCTGGTTTTTGTGAATACTGTGTGATTTAAGGCCCTGCAAAGGCCCGTCAGCATGAAATCATAAATCGCACACTGCATACCATTAAAATGAAATATTTTTGTGAACGTTAACTTAAACAAATGGTTAATAAAGGAGAAAAAGCGAAAACACTTATTATAATTAACAGTAAAATGTGCACAGGTTGGAGCTCAGATCTTCCAAAAGACATATTGATTGATCCTCTGTAGACCTCCACTCCTTGGCTCCATCGAATCACGCTTCCCCAGCGGATTGCATCTCCAGCGTCTTCTCTCTTCATTTCCCGCTAAACAAAGACAAAGACGCACCACTGGTGTCAGTCATAACGCCGTTCCCCCAGCCTTGTCTGGCATCCATTGGTAGGTGAGTCTAGAACAAGGGGCGTTGCCTGAAGATTCAGGGGAGAAGAATTAGGACGGAGATGGGGAGAAGAATTAGGACGGAGTTGAGGAGAAACTGTTTTCCCAGAGAGTGGTGAATCTGTGGAATTGTCTGCCCAGGGAAGCAGTTGAGACGTCCTCACTAAATTTATTTAAGAAACAGTCAGGTAGGTTTTTATATAGTAAAGGAATTAATGGTCACCGGGAAAAGGCATGTAGATGGAGCAGAGTTTACGGACAGATCATCCATGATCTTATTGAATTGCGGAACAGGCTCGTTGGGCCGGATGGCCTACTCCTGCTCCTTTTTCTTATGTTCTTATGTTCTATTTTCTCCTAGTCCCACGGTCGTGATTGGATGGCCCACATTCCTAACCATCTTTAACAATAACACAAGCACTGCTTCTGCAGAAAGACCATTATATGGAATAACCTACAACATTAGCATAAAGACCTTTAGCAGGACCTTACACACCACCCACCAAAACAGTCATGTCCTCATGACCTTAAATAATTCAACATCTCCGCATCAATAACACAGTTTTCAAAGGAATTTCTTGTTGTCAGAACATACGATACATTTGTAAGTGGTAGTGACATATCTCACAGGATGTGAAGCAATTTTCAGCTTCATTTCCAGTTACCTTTGAGCCAATTCTCCTTTCATTTTCCAGCTAAAAGTCCGCCTGTCTGCTGCTATTCTCCCCATCTGTTTCATCTGCATCAGCGTGGGGAAGTTTAGGAATATCTTCTTCAATTATCGGGGATTTTGCACTGGGCAGCACAAAACATATTCCTGTATCCTCATCGTCTGAGTCCTTAAGACCATTCCGGACGTTTCCACTACTTACCCTTCTGTTCCTCCACGCCACAGAGTCCTCTTACTAGGTGTACAGTCCACCTCAGGTCTGGGTCAATATGTACCTCTTGTCCCCAGAGGTAGCAGGTGGTTGCAATGGAGAATTTGTCATGCCCATTACCACCGTCTAATTTCACCCAGAAAAATGGTATGTTTGACATCTGACTCTCCACTACGTAAGGCGTAGCCACACAGAGGGAAGACCCTGGTAGCCCCAAATCTTTATGGGAACTTTGTTTCCAGGCTTCGATTGGGAGAACCTAATATTTTGATCATAATACCTTTTATTTCCATGATTCAACTTGGTAGCAGAGGCTATGCTAGTTCATAAGACTATGGAAATTCTCTTCACATATCAGACACACATTTCAGATAGGTCTTCTGTAACTAATATTCCCATCAGTTCGAAAATAGAAGTGAACAGGTAACCTTTGCTTCACGCCAAACGTCAAATAATATGGCAAATATCCCGTAGCTTAATTCTGTGTACAGTTGTAGCAGCGGAACCAGATGCTCAATATGTTGGCTCCATTTGTCCTTCTTGCTGATCTCCAGGGTCTATTCGTCTATTCTAGGCAGTTTACCATGTAGGGTACATGGTCAGCACAACATTGTCGGCAGAAAGGTCTGTAATGTGCAATATATTTCTATGTTCCGGGCACGTGTAGGAATGTCCGGTTGAACCTTTTGGGCTGAGGATCACTCTGAGGTTAATACGGCGTAGAATTCGAGTTCTCGACTCCAAGCATGCTCAGCAACTCATGCATGAGCCTACTCTCCAAACCCCATCCCTTACCGCTATGCATTCAACCGGGGAGGCCATAATGAACGAAAGACTTCTCCAGTACTGCCTGATATGTCGGAGTTTATAGAGCAACTGATAATATTTTTGTGATTACTTTAGTTAAATCAAACAATTCAAGCGATTGTGGAGCTAACTTATGTAGGTGAAACAGAGATAATCGGAAACTGTGAATTAATTATCACAATGCTATTAGTTTCAGAGTAAATATAGAAAAAGTAGTTGTGGTCTGAGGTTGAGATTCTAAATTGGATTGGAAAAAATGACAATTTTAATGTTATCAGATAGAATTTGGAAAGTGTGGGTAAGGGGAGGTTGTTTTCTGGTATCATTTATCAATATAAGTGTAAGGGCTTCCAAACTGAACTTTTGAAAGTGTAAAGGTCGTCAGTGCCTGTCCGAATAAAAGGCAAAGGCAACAAGTTTTGGGAACATTGGTATACATTGGATATAGATGCTCTGGTTAAGAAAACAAAATAAGGTGCATAGCAGGTAGAGGAAAATAGGGAAAGGTGCTTATAAAGTATCAGAAATGCAGGGGAACACTTAAGAAAAAAAGAAACCGGAGAGCTAAAGGAAGGCATGAGGTTGTCGTTGCCTTCAAGCCGAAGGAGAATCCTAAGGTATTCTACAGATAGGTTTAGGGAAAGAGAAAAATAGTCCTCTGCATGATCGGAATGATGATCCGTGTGTGGAGTCAAAAGTGATGGGGAGATCTTAATTGATTTTTCTTTGCATCTGGATTTAGATAGGTCAGGGAACCAGAGTATACAGAATTGATGTAAATCAGCATCGGCATCATGGGTCCTATACGGGTTAGAGAAGAGGAGTTGTTTGCTGCCTTGAAGCACATTAGTATGTATATTTGCACAGGGGTTGACAAGATCTCCACGCGGACCCCGTGGGAGGCAAGTGCAGAAGGCGTATGAATTACCGACAGCAATGAAGATGAAAAGATGATATTAAGAGGAATAGATAGAGTGGACAGCCAACGCCTCTTCTCCAGGGTACCACTGCTCAATAGAGGAGGACATGGGTTTAAAATAGGGGGTGGGAAGTTCGAGGGAGATATTAGAAGAAGGTGTTTTACTCAGAGAGTAGCTGGTGCGTTGAATGCACTGCCTGAGTCTGTGGTGGAGGCAGATACACGAGTGAAATTTAAGAGACTCCTAGACAGGCATATGGAGGAATTTAAGGTGAAGGGTGGATATATGTGAGGCAGGGTTTAAGGGTCGGCACAACATTGTGGGCCGAAGGGCATGTACAGTGCTGTACTCCTCTATGTTCTCTAAACTAGGCAAATCCAAGAACTTGCTTTGAAAAAGACATAATCAGCGAATAGCTCATGTTAATACAATAGATGGTTTATAGTTGTCCACTACTGACATTATTTGTTTTTGTTAAAGTCGGCTCACCAGCCATTGTTTGTAGGAAATTAGCTGTTCATGAACTTTGGCATGTAGAGCTTAAATAGCGTCTTAAACCACTTCAAACAGGTTTAATACACAAATGCATCCTACTTCATTTCTCAGCTGCTTTAAAATGCGCGTTGGTCACCCAGCGTTAAAGTGCTCCATGTAGTTTTCACTATCAGTGTTCTTCGTTAATCATCTAAATGTATGTGTGTACAGCGAGGGACAGAGAGAGAGAGGGAGGGAAAAGTTATGAAGTTTGCGATAGATAGATAGCAAACGCCTTTTAAACGCTGTAATTGCCCCTGCCTCTATCGCCTCCGTTCCTTTTGTTCATCATTCACTATCAAACTGTGCTCCTTTGTCCATTCAAATCTTGCCCACTTAAATCTTGCTTCTGCATCCTTCACCGTTTCAAATGTCACATTGTATCGAAGAGGGAACATGGGGAAAAACATCTGGCTCACATCGTGCCATCAGCGTTGCCCTTGGGCCTTGCGCAGATCCGATGGCGACACCGTTCCCTTCGAGATGCGCGTGTGCAGAGCAGCATGGTAACTGAAATGCACCTGCGGACAAAAGCTTCGTCGCCGCGCAACTGGAGATCCCCTTTAAAGAATGGCCTATTGAATTGCTGCGCAGCTTTCAGTCCGTATAGATAATGACTGCCAAGTGTAATAGCTGTTTGAAGCTTTTAACCTTTCATTGTAATGCACCTCAGTCTGAGTTCCGTGCCTTATTAAAGGAGGCTTTGATAACAACGAATCGAAGAAAAATAAGACAGCCTCCTTTATTGATTACAGCGCGATTGCTCTGATGTCCAACATTGTGAAGTACTTCGAGAGGCACATATCATCTCCAGCCTCCTAAACAACACGGCCATTTACAATTTGCCAACCACCGCAAAAGGCCTATGACGACATTATTTCCGATCCCTGGAATATTTGTACAGTCAAGAATATCTGTACAGACTATTGTCTGCAGCTCCACCTTCAAAAAAGTAATTCCAAGCAAAGTGGTCTCCATACTCCTAAACCTGGAACTCATCTGGATATTTGGCTTCCAGCAAGGAAGGTATCATTCAGTAATTGTAATCAGCATCTTTTCCACCATAACTTTCCTCAGTATTGGTACACTAAATGATAGCGTCCTCATCCCTACATTTCACCATATACACCATATATATCAACGAGTGCATGACCAAATTTTCAAAGTTCAAATGTTCAAAGTAAATTTATTATGAAGGTACCTTGGGGCACTTCCATGCTCTTACCGGAAAACACGGTTATACATAGAAGGAACAAAATAGAATCATTGAAAGACCTCACCCAACAGGATGGGCAAAAATCCAAGTTGCAAAGTTTGATAGTTTGAGAAGAAAAAGAAACAATTATGTAAAAAAATCTGTAGTTAGGATTAAATGAAGCAGATTAAGAGTATGACGAAGACAGAAAAGAACTAAAGAAGGAATTCAGAGAGCCAGGAGGGGCCATGAAATGTCCTTGGTAAATAGGATTAAGGTGAATCCGCACTAATCCTTTCAATATATCAAAATAAATAGGTTACACAGAGAGACGTTGGGAACACTCAAGTATAAAGGGGACGTTTGATTGGAGGCGGAGAATGCGAGTGAGGCACTTAATTAATATTTACAAAGGAAAAGAATATGAAGCACCAAGAATTCAGTGCTGCGTGCATACATATATTAGAGAGGTAGCGAGTCCAGGAGAAGGAGGTATTGGGCCTCCTACTGAGTATTAAGGCAGATAAGTCACCAGAGCCTGATGGGATATACCCCATGCTATTGAATGACGCAAGACAGAATATTTATAAGCCCCGGAGCAGTATTTCTGTGTGCTTTGTACATGAGTAGGTTCGTAAGTATGCGGATGATACTAAGATTGGTGGAGCTGTGAATAGTGTACAGGACTGGCAAATAATATAGGGCGATACAGAGAAGATGCAAATATGGGCAGATAAACAACTGCTGGAATTTAACACCGGTAAATGTGTCGTGTTTCACCTTGGTAGACAAATGCAAAAGGACAGTAGTCTGTGGAAGCTAGATCCTGAATAGTCTTCCTGAGCAGAGAGATCTTTGGATACAAGTTCATAGCTCCTTGAAAGTGGTAGGCTAATGCTCGCTTTTAGCTGTCCAGGCACTGAGTCCAAAGTCAACAGGTTACGTTTCAACTTTACAAAGTCTGGACAAGCCGCATCTGGAGTAGTGCATGTAGTTCTGGTAGCTCCATTATGGAAGGATATTGAGGTTTTAGAAAGGGTGCAAAGAGGTTTACCGGGACGCTGTCAGGTTTAGAGAGCATGTGCTACACGCGAGGCTGGATAAACATGGTTTGTTTTCTCAGGAGAGGTAGAGGATGACGGAAGATCTAATGGAGATTTATTTCCTCCTTTCTTTTCCGCCATGGTCCTCACACCTCTCCTGTCAGATTCCTTCTTCATTGGTCTTTTTTTTCCACTTTTTACAGTGTTTATGCGGCAAAACCAAGAGCATATTCTTTTTTATTATATTGTGTTTCATACATAACTAACATTTCAACAACAGCAAGAATTCCTATAAGAAAGAGACTTTGTCTTTCAGTAGCTTGTTTTCAAATATTGACACCAAGTGGTTCTAGTGAGAGGATTAAATATCTACAATTTAGTTTTCAGATTTCTGAGGCCGGAAGTCCGATGCCTATCGCTCATCACTCGTTGCCTCTGTCCTTAAGTGAGGAATAACACCAGAGTCTGCTGCTGTCTACTTTCTGTTGGCCCGCGAATCTGAGTATCTTTTATACTTCTACACAGTGGGGCAGTAAAGCGTTAAGAATGGAGCATTGGATTTGGGAATAGAGACCTGGCTGCTAAAGAAAGCTTTTAGCTCATTGGCTTTAAAAGTCCATGCACCGAGTTCAGGAGTAAGGATGTTTTGTCGATAGTGTATCTGACGTTGTTACTGGAGTGGAGATTTAATAGTGCTTAACAGCAAATTCTTCGGTCACCTCTACCGAAACAGCTACCTTTGATGTCCCTCTTTTACCTTTTCAGGGTGGCTGGGATTCTGTTGGAGTTGCACTCAGACTTTGATTTTTGTGGTGGTGCAAACCACTCCCAGAAGCTCACGGCTTTCCGAAATCCCAAGGATGTGGTCTACAGGACAAGCGCACTTTCAGGTTTGGAAGGCTTTTCGGCCCTGTGCACGGCTGATTCTATGTCGGTGCCAGCAACTGAAGAGTCGCTGGAGCAAACGGAACCTCTGGAGCAGCGGATCAGTGAATCGCGCTCTTGCTCTCTCCCTCTCGTTGGTGGAGGAGAATTGGTTGCGCATTCCCAAGTCGGAAAAAGCGACGCGAAAAGCTTTCACATCGCAAATCAACAAGTTTTTATTTTTTATCGTGCCTCCTCTCTTGCTGTCAAAGAAGACACCTCTCTGTCCCTTTATTTGCCAGAGAGAAATCCTGCGGTATGTCGAAGTAGCGGGTGAGCAATTGCAGTTTTTGTGTACTGCAGATCATAGTCTTTCTGGGAGGCTTTGCTGTTGCTTGGTGGGTGAATGGTTGTGATGGTTTTTTTGCAGAAGTGGTTGAAGGTGTGAGAGAGTGTAAGGAGAACTTTGGCGTTAGAACCCTTTTAATGCCATTCATTTTTGCGGTATTCTTCGTTTTCGTGGATGTCCCAATGACCAAGTATATTGCATACATTTCTCTGATATTAAATGGAAGCATTGAACTATTGAACTAATGAGACCAGTTTTGGAGAACTTCACCCAGTTTTGGTCCCCTACCTCTCAAGAAAAATGTAAGTACGCTTGATAGAATGCAGCGTGATATTACAAGGATGTTACTGGGACTTGAAGAGATAAGTTATAGGAGAAGATTGAGTAGGTAAAGTTTTTTTATTTCCTAGAACGTAGACGTCTAAAGAGAAATTTGGTAGAGAGACACTAATGTAGGACACGTGTAGCTGGAGCAAATGGGGTAAATGTAAGAAGTCTTTTTTCCCATTGAGTTTGGTGAAACTGAAACTAGCATTCATGGGTTAAGGGTGAAGAATGAAATGTTTAAAGGAACGGTGAATAATAGCTTTAGTCAGACGTTGTGCGAGTTGGGATCGAGCTGTCTGCGCACGTGATGGGTGGGTGAGCTGATTTTTACATTGCAGAGAACTTTGGATATGAGGTGTACATGGAAGGTGTGGTTCGGATGCACATCGATAGCTCAAGCCAGATCAATTGTTTGGCACAGACTAGATGACCTGAAGGGCTTGTTTCTGCATAGTAGAGTACTTTGGAAAACCTGAAATAATGTATTTTATTCCTAATTTTGTGAATTACGCGTGAGAAATGACATCCCGACCATTAGTGCAGCTTTCTCTCTTGCCATGTTTGGCATTAAGGCTTGATTCATGTCAGCCACATTGTGCAACCGTTATTTTTAGTGGATCACGTACAACCGGCAGTTGGGTAGCTGGAGCACATTATATGCACTGTGACCCTCCACTACTACCAATAAACGATTTATCGGCTTCTTTAGAGCTTCTCGAAAATTTTAGGATATTTGGAATGTTAAAAAATACACCTGCAAATCTCTTACAAGCTCTCTACTCTGGAGAGCTTTCTAAATGACCACATCACAGCCTCGGACGAAGCTTCCGGTGAACGTGATTGGCAAAAACCTCAGAAGGTTTGAGACTCAGGGAATTCCATCACGGACATAACGTTCCACACATTGAGAAGATCTTCGTGGTTTAGTGCCTCAAGAAAGGGTATCTACCGTTAAGTATTCTCACCATTGGAGACAAGCCACTTGGTTAGCGATAAGGCTTCTGGGAGAGAGGTACAGGAGCATGAAGACACACACGCTATGTTAAGAACACTTTCTCCCCACCACACTCAGATTTATGAACGGTCCATGGACCCACGAACTCCACGTTGTTATTTTTTTTTGAAATATTGACTTGGTTTTGCGACCACTTGTGATGTTTATTTCTTACAGTATACTCTCTCCAAAACGATATTTTTTACGACATACGCCTTTGATAATAATTCTCATACTGCATCAGTATGGAGCACGAGCAGAGAGTGCTTAATGGCAATGAACAAGAACATAATTTGAATACAATGAGGATTTATGAGTTGCCATGATTCTGAGTTTCCGATGGAGTGGCACTGCGTAAATAAGTGCACATGTGCTTACTATATCGTGAGGCTAAACAGACAGAATTATGAATAATAGTGAAACGTGAGACATGGACGGATGTTAACCAATGGATTTCAACCAATTCATGAAACGTATTTGAATGTGATATGGTAATTGGGGAGGCTCTTTGCATTTCTTTAAACTGCAGTTTTTTTCCCAATTTAGTGTCCAGAGTTCCACTCCGTGGATCTTCTTGCATATTTTATTTGATCCTTTCCTTACACTGAATAT
The DNA here is from genome assembly GCF_030144855.1 of Hypanus sabinus. Taxonomy (NCBI): domain Eukaryota; kingdom Metazoa; phylum Chordata; class Chondrichthyes; order Myliobatiformes; family Dasyatidae; genus Hypanus; species Hypanus sabinus. Next base: position 8,802,185 of record NC_082731.1, on the reverse strand, counting down.
GATTAATTCGTATTTGATTGTTTTCCGAGGCGGTCAAACCTAAAGATGATCTTAAATCGGAACGGCTTCCATTCCCTAAGCAGATTTTTTCCCTTTATTTTACAACATTCATACTGCACATGAAGAAAAGAGTGAAGCATATTTATTAACTTGTTTGTTTAATGACAATAGCGAATGTAAATGGCGCTTTTAATGAGCATTGTGTTTTTCATGGGCTGTAACTAAAAATATCCTTCTGCATCAGGAGATAAAAGAGACATCTATAAAATGCAGATGTGCAGACTGATGGTAGGATAACAATAACTGCGCTTCTATTCAGGACAAAATGCACTCTCCACCTCAAGGCCTAGTGTATTCAATATACTATACTACCCTTGCTATTGTCGCTGTACCAGGTATAGTGGTAAGTTTTCTTATCGAATTGCATGTTAGCCTTTATTAAATTTCTTTTGCTCAGGCATCAGCTGAACTACTTCGTTCACCTCAAATTTCGTGCTCTCGGGGTGAACCTGCACAAATCCTTCTGAATGATAACTGATTTCGTCGGTTTAGTAATGAGTGGGTTTTTGGAAAGTGTCCGGAAGCTTGTGGAATATTATCTGAATTTAAACGCGAAGAAGATGAATAAAAGGTTTCCAAGAAATATCATTTCTTAGCACTTCCATCATAGGGACGAGATTTTTATAACCGGCAACTATTCAACTGACCTCCGCCTTTTCAGCCGCAGCAAGACGAGTGCTGAACTGCATTTAGCAAAATATGGCGCTGAAATACTGCCGATCGTTTTTTTTGAAAAATCGCACCTGTGAAATGAAGCTATTTCTAGCTTGCTCAGTTGATGCCACCGCAGAACGAGCGATGCAAGCCTACCTTCCCTGATGTCTCGGAATTTCACATTGCACGAAAAATCAAAGACTGACAATTAAACAGCGACGTGGATATCTATCAGTTAGACGAAATAAAATGTATTTGCTTTTTCTGACATAAACGTCCTGTGGAAAACTATACTAAGATCTCAGATTTGTGTAATTCCTAATTGAATTCCTCACTGCTGAACTTCTAAATCCGATTCTTCAAAAGCATGAAAAATAAGCTCAAATAAATATGTCCGTAAATGCCATCTCTGACCGATTCATAAAGTAAACAGAAAATAAAATGTAATCTATATAAATTTGAAGTGATCTAATTCGGTGCAAAAATCCCTTAAATACAAGGCATGTTTGTTTTATTGTCCCGAAGTTTGGGCATTTTTTTAAACTGGCAATTAGATCCCCGTTATCGTAGAATTCAAGCCATGCCGACCCATCAATGTGAAAGGCAACGAATGTGTTCGCATATACTACATGGAGGGTTGAGTGCAGGGCGAAAGGTGTATTGTTCAAATTTGACGGGGCCTCCCTGAGACTTTAACTGGAATGTTTTTCAGAGTTTTGGTTCCCGTGCCTAATAAAGGAATAGCTCCAAAAGACGAAGTTTAGCATGATGCGTAAACCTAGGCTAATAGAATAGGGTTGTCCTGTCTGAGGCTTTAAAATGTAATATGCTACTGAGCTCGTTCGGGTAGACCGTTGAGTTTCGAACCAAAGACAATGTATTTCATTAACTTCTGTCTTCCTTTCTCTTCCCTTAAGCTAATTTAGTTGCGATTGTTATCCTGTCCCGCGGAAGGTGTGGCCTCTCTAAATGCATCACTCGCTACTTGGCAGTGACGGATTTGCTGCTCATCATTACCGCTGTGATTATCAACCGCATTTGTGCCATTTATTTCACTGGAAGTTTTCTCTCCATCACCCCAGTGTGTAGTGTCATTATTGCAATAACTTATGCTGCTAGGGTCAATTCTGTTTGGTTAACCGTCGCTTTTACCTTTGACCGTTTTGTAGTTATTTGTTGCCAGAAGCTGAAGTCGAAGTATTGTACCGACAAAATAGCAGTTGTGGTCATAGGAACCGTCTGCGGACTCAGTTGTATCATTAATGTTCCATGGTACTTCATTCATGAACCCAGGTATATAATTAATAATGTAACATGGTACTGCAAACTGAAAGATATCTATTTTACTTCTCCATTGAGGGCAGCATATGTTTGGTTCGAGCAACTTTTAACTCCATGTGTCCCATTCTTTTTGATTCTTTTGCTCAATGTTCTCACTGTCAGACACATTTTAGATACTAGTAGAGCCCGGAAGAGACTTCTGATCCAGAACAGTGGGGACAATCAGAGTGACGCAGAAATGGAGAGTCGCAGGAAGTCTATTGTGTTACTCTTCGCCGTCTCAGGAGTTTCATACTTCTGTGGATGACGTATATTTTACAGTTCTTATATGAGAGAATTTCTAATGACTATAAAGTCAACGGTTACAGTGATCCCAAGTTTATTTTTATCGAAACGGCCAACATGCTCCAACTGTTAAGTTGCTGCACAAACACATTTATCTATGCAATCACTCAGAGAAAATTCAGGAAACAGCTAAAAACCGCAGTACAATATCCGGTGAACTTAGTAGGTAAATGTATGAAATAATGGATGGAACAAATTCAACTATGTATATAAAACATTGTTTTAAATATAATTTCTCTTGTGTTAAATGTGGACTGGAAACACTTATCCACGATCAGAGAAACATTTCTGCAAATGCAGGGACCACAAAGATATCAAAATGGAATTGTGAAATAAGCAGGGTGGATATGCCTCTGCAAGTTTTTGAAATGTACCAATGTAATGACAGAGGACTTCCCTGTATTTGTCAGACAATTATTATATTTTACTAGCAGATAACCTCATTCGTACCACAGAATCCGTGAATGACAGTTCAAGGCTAGAGGGAGCTGTGAAGTGAATAAACTGCAGGACATGTCATGAAGCTGTCACGTCATTTCTGGGGTAGGCTAAGAAGGTGTGTTGACTTTCATTAGTCGAGGGATTATCTTCATGATTATGAAGTAAAGTTCCAGATCCGGGTCTACTATACTTATAATATTGAGTTCAGTTCATGTCACTTCATTATGCAAGGACTTGGATATGCATTGAGCGGGGATGCAGGGTCTATTTTTCTAAGGAGGCAAAACTCGTAGTAATACGCAAAATGCTCGAGGAACTCAGCAAGCCAGACAACATCGATGGAAAATAATTACACACGACGTTTCGAGCCGAGAATCTACGGTGAGACTGGAGAAAAAAAAATAAAGATGAGGTGTAGATTTATAAGATGGGGGAGGAAAGCGAGACAGGAGACACCGGGAGGTGGAGGGAGGAGGAAAAGTACTGGGAATGATTGGTAAAAGAGGTGCAAGGCTAAGAAGGAGGAGCCCGACAGGAAAGAACAGACGTCCATGGAAGAAAGAAAAGTGGGAGGAACAGCAGAGAGAGGTGATGGCCAGGCAAGGAGATAAGGTGAGAGAGGGAAAAGGGGATGGGGGCTGGCGAAGGCAAGAGTGGGGTGGGGAAGGTGTGGATCATTACCGGAAGTTCGACAAATTGATGTTCATGCAATCCGGATGGAGGCAACCAAGACCGAATGTAAGGTGTTGTTCTTCTAGTCTGAGTGTGGCCTTATCACGACAGTAGAGGATTACCATATCGAAATGTAAATGGGATGTGCAATTAAAATGGGTGATCACTGGGAGATCCCACTTCTTCTGGCGGACGGAGCGCAGGTGCTTGGTGTAATGCTCTCCCAATCTATGTCAAGTTTCATCGATATACAGGAGGCCATAACTGTAGCACCTGTCACAGTATAGGACCCCAAAAGACTCACAGGTGAAGTGTCGCCTCAACTGGAAGGATTGTTTGGGGCCCAGATTGGCAGTGAGGGAGGTGGCGTAGGGGCAGGTGTAACATTGGTCCCGCTTGATGAATTGTGTGCCAGGAGGAGATCAGTGGGGACGGACGAATCGGAAAGCGAGTCACATAGGGAGTGATCCCTAAGGAGAGAAGAAAGTGGGGTGGGGGAGGGGAAGGATGTGCTTGGTGGTAGGTTCCCGTTGGAGATGGCGGAGGTTCCGAAGAATTATGTGCTGGACGCGGAGGGTGGTGGAGTGGGCGAGGACAAGAGGAAACCAATCCATGGTGGAGTGGCGGGATGATGGGATAAGATCAGATGTGAGTGAGATGGAAGCGATGCGATTGAGGGCAGAGTGGATTGTGGAGGAAGGGAAGATCCTTTATTTGAAACAGGAGGACATCTCCATTGTTCTAGAATAAAATAAGAGCAGATGCGGCGTACATGGAGGAAATGGGAGAAGGTGATAGCGTTTTAACAATTAACAGGGTGGGAAGTGTGCTAGTGCAGGTACATGTGAGAGTCCGTTGGTTTATTATAGACATCAGCTGTTTCCAGAGATAGAGCCAGTGAGAGCAGGAAATGGGGCTGGGGGTGGTGTCCGAAATGGACCAGGTAAATTTGATGGCAAGCTCGAAGCTGGAGGAAAAGTTGATGAAGTCGACACTTCAGCCGTCACTTAGATGGGGTCAATAAAGCATCCTCCTGTATATCTTTGAGACCCGAAATAGATTGAGAAAGTTTTTGACCGAGCTGTGAGGACTCCCAGTGGCCACTCATTTTAATTCTACTTCCCATTCCCATTCTGATATGACAATCCATGGCCTCCTCTACTGTCACGATGAGGCCGTGCACAGGCTGGAGGAACAAGCCCCTATATCACGGACTAGAAGGGCTGAGATGGCCTGTTTCCGTGCTGTATTGTAATATGGTTACTTTCCGGCTGGATAGCCTACAACCTGATGGCATGAACAGTGATTGCTCAAATCTTCCGATAACGCAGACGCCTCGCTCTCACCTTCCCCCATCCCTTTTCACTCTCTCACCTTATCTCTTTGCTTGGTCATTTCCTCCCTCTGGTTCTCATCCCCCATTTTATATCCTCCATGGCCTTCTCTTCCCTCTTACCGGACTCCCCCCTCCAGTCCTGTACCTCTTTCACCAATCAACTTCCCAGTTCTTTATTTCGTCGCTTCTCCTCACGGCTTCACCTATCACCATGCGTTTAATTCTACCTCTCCACCTTTTAAATTTAATCCTCATCTGTTTTTATTTCTCCAGACCTGCCGAAGGATCTTAGCCCGAAACGTCGACTGTACCTTTTTCCATCGATGTTGCCTGGCCTGCTAAGTTCTATAAGCAATTTGTGTATTATGCTCAGATACCCAACATCCGCAGATCTTATCTTGTTTGGCGGAAAACTCATTTTACTGTAGGCTAAATTTTAGTGTGAATATGGTAAAGTATAGCAGAAACGCCAGAGGTATACTAAAACGGTATACAGAATTTCTTTCTTTACTCTGCGTGTTGTGAGTCAGCAAATCACGGAGCAGGGGTTGTAGATAGGGCACATACTTTAGAGATTTTTAAGAAGCACCTAGGTAGCCATATAGATGATCGCAAAATGGACGTCTCTGAAGGCCGAGAGGGGTCGGATTAATCTTTGAGTAGGCTAAAAGGTCGGTACAGCATTATTAGGCGGTCTAAACTGTGTAGTAATATTCTATATTCTTTCTTCTATGAATGCAAACTTCTTCAGTGTGTTCGTAATATATTACTATCAGAAACTAATTTACTAATTTCCCAATTTCTGGCTCTTCAGTTGGAAATTCAATTATATGAAATACAATAAGTTACTGTTTGTCCTTGCACGCAACGTTGCAGTCCTCTACCATCTTCCGTTTCAAGAAAATATTCTTAATTTCTCTGCTATACAAACACAATAAGTCCAACCGATGCAATGATTCTAACTTCCATTTCCACGTCTGGTAAATATTGTTAATTCCCCATTCAGACTAAGTCTAGCCAAATGTTCGTGACCGAAATGGTATACAGCATTTAAGGCGTAGCTAAAATGGTGCTGCGTGCAGTTCTTCTTTAACGAACACACTCATATTATCCATACTTTGGCTATTAGACAAACACATTTCGTTTTCCTCTTTGACGTGCTCTACCTCCTTTAAAGATCTGTGCATAAGTTCGCTGAGATCCTCCTGTTCCTCCGTGTCTCTTGGTACTCTTCTGATATCATATATTGAATATAGATCAGAGAACACCGTGATGCACCTGGTATTGTCCCGATAATGATACCACGCTTTCTAAGAAGCTCAATGTTTAAAAGAAGTAAATGCTTAAAAATGCATATAATGCATATCTTTCCCTTACTTCATTTTCAAGTGTCTATCAAAAAAACGCCTGAATTCGACTAAACTGCCTGCTTTCACTACACACTCTGCATAGGACAAACATTGCCGCTCGCGTGTCCTTATATTTTCCGTTCTTAAAGGTATACCTATCGGGGTTTGACATTTGATTCATGAGTAAATTATTCTGACTCTCCGTCCATACTCTGTCTACCAAACTGTAAAAAACTTTAAGCTGTCTCCCTCAGCTGCTGACATTTGCAGGTAGCAACTAACTTTGGGAATCGTACCTTTTAGTACATACATATCAAGGATAATGTCATGGCCCGGTCCATGAACTCCGCGCTCCGGCTCACTGTCCGGTCCGTGGCTTCCAGACTCCGGGTCTTCCGGCGTCCCCTTGTCTCATTTGGGGCTTAATCGTCGGCATCTGATTCTCGTCTTATGGCCGCGAATATAAGTGACCCTGGGTTCACGTGTAGGTGCTGGTTTGTCCCGTCGGTATCCTGTTCTCGCCTCAGTGGTGTAAGTCCGGCCGCCCTTGCCGTTATCCTACGGTGGGGTCTGTCCCTCCCGGTCCTTGCTTCCGTTGAGTAAGTCAGGCTGACATTGCCGTTACCCTGAGGCTGGACTGTTCCCTTCCGCTCCTCCAAAGACCTGCCTGCAACTTACGCGTGGAGCCTAGCCCTGCAACGTGTATCTGGAGCCTTGTCCTGCAACCTGTGTCTGGAGCCTTGTCCTGCAAGCTGTGTCTGGAGCCTTGCCTTGCAATGTGTATCTGGAGCCTTGTCCTGCAACCTGTGTCTGGAGACTTGCCTTCCCTCGCCTTGCCTCGCCTGGAGCCATGCCCTGCGGATCTTAGCTTTGCCTTGTCTCGCCTGGAGCTCTGCCTTGCCTCGCCTTGCCTCGCCTGGAGCCATGCCCTGCGGATCTTAGCTTTGCCTTGTCTCGCCTGGAGCTCTGCCTTGCCTCGCCTTGCCTCCGCTTGGAGCCTTGCCTTATCTTGCCTGTGTCCTGGAGCCTCGCCCTGTTTGAAACTGTCTGTCCGTGTCCACGCCTTCGCAAGGTAGGTCTGGCCGTTTTGCCGCCAGCTAGCTGTCTCGTCGTGTTCAGCATTTTATGTAATGTGTGCCGGCCCTACGTCATGCATCCGAGGAGGGGTCCCGGTTCTGTGTTCCACGTTCCTGTCTCTCCCTCGACTCTGTGCTCTGCGTTTCCGTTCTCCCCCGACCCAGGCTCTGCGTTCCTGTCTGTCTCTCGACGAAGGCTCTGTGTTCTGCGTAACTGTTCTCCCTCGACTAGAGCTCCGTATTCTCGTCATTTCAAATGTGCCTCGCCTAGCCCAGGAGTTCCTTGCCCAGCCTGGTGCCCGGATTCCCTCGTCCTGTGCTGGTGTTCCCTTTTCCTGTCCAGGAGTCTCACGTCTAGTCCCGTGCCTTTCCTCGTCTTGTCCTTGACTGGTTCTGGAGTTCGAGCCCGAGTCAAGACCCAGGTTCTGGGTCCTTGTCCAGTCTCTGGCTCGGAGTCCAAGCCCAGGCTCCAAGTTCCCAGTTCCATGTCCTGGTTCCGCTATCCTCGTCAAGTCCTAGCTCAGGCCCGGAATCCCTGTCTCGTCCAGGGCTTTTATCATGTACAGCGTCTTTTCTTCCTCACTCCCTTGCTTCCTTTTCATGCCTAGTGCTGTTCCTGGCAGTTAGGTGTCTGTGTCTTGCGTTTGGGTCCGTTCCCTACGCCCTCCATATGACAGATAAAGTGCCTCTAATCCAGAGAGCGTCCTGGTAACGTTCTTCTGCGCCACTCACACGGTCTCCACATCCTTACTACAATGGTGTGACTAGAAATATACATAGTACTCCAACAGCAGCCTGACTAACCTTTACATCTCTGCAGCATGAATGTTTAACACCTATGTTCAACATCGCTAGCAAAGGAGAGAAGCATCCATATGCCTAATCTACTTGCATAGTCACTTTCAATGCGCGATTGAAATAGATTCCAAACCACAGATCTCTAAGTTCCTTATTAACTCTATTAAAATAATACCTTTTAACAATTCCAGATTTATTTCATTATTTCATATGGTCTCTCCGTTGGAGGAGCAGAGGGTTCCACTTGTATATGACATCACGAACGGCATCGTCTTTTCTTGGACGAGCACTGAGATAGTGGTATCGGTGGGTATAATTGAGTATTTAAAATACATATAGCCGGTAACTAACGATAGATGAAGATAATTAAACGAAAATAGGTGGAGGTAGAGTAAGGAAACATACAGGTTTAGGACGCTAGTACAGAAGAGATGTCCTGCGGATTATAAAGAAAACGGAAAGAACTCATCAAGGGAATTTATTTAAAAAGCCAAGTGGGGCCTTGAAAAAAAATCATTGGCCAGAAGGATTAATGAGAATCCCAGGGCAGTATGTAAATACGTGAAATGACAGTGAGAACCACTCAAGGATAAAGTACGAAACAATTCCTTGATGAGGCGGAAGTGGGTGTGGGGCTAAGAAAGTACCTTACATCAATATTTACCAGGTAGAAAGATGTGGAAGATAGGGAGATCAATGCAAACCGTATTAATATGCTCGAGATAAAGGAGGAGTTAATGTTAGGAATCTTAAAGATAAGTCTGCAAGGAATAAGGAAATATCCACTAGGTTATTGAGAGTCAAGCGATGATATTTCTCGGATTTTCACCACCATCTTCCTGTCCTCTCTTGCCTTAACCGCATTCTCGGAGGATTATTCAATTATTCGAGAAGGGAACCAGAGTACTATTGTAAACTATACACTGGTGAGTCACACGTCAGTAGTAGGGAAGTAACTGCAGACAGTTCTTAGGGATTTGGAATTCTTTGGGTCGTGGCGAGGTGGGTTATCTGTTTAGAATACAGACAGAAAGAATGCGTGTGAGTCTGGTTTTCTGTGCTCTGTGTCAGATGTGGGAGGTCCTGGAGACTCCCTGCCTCCCGGGTGGCCACATCTGTACGGTTCGTCGAGCTGTAGCTCCTGAGGGAACGTGTTAGGGAACTGGAGATGCAGCTCGATAACCTTCAACTGGTCAGAGAGAGTGAGGAGATGATTGAGAGGAACTATAGGCAGGTAATCACTCCGGGGCCTGGGGAGACACTTAAGTGTGTCACAGGAGAAGGAAGGGCAATAAGCAGATGCTAGCGAGTACCCCACTGGCTGTCCCCCTTAACAATAAATACTTCTGCTTGAGCACTATTGGGGGGGACGGCCTATTTCGGGGACGGAACTGTGGTCGCACTCTGGCACAGTTCCGTCCCCTGTGGTTCAGAAGGTTTGGGAAAAGAAAAGGATGGCAGTAGTGATAGTGAACTCTATAGCTAGGGGGTCAGACAGGAGATTCTGTGGACACGGGAAAGAAACGCGGATGGTAGTTTGCCTCCCAGGTGTTAGGATTCCGAAGGTTTCTGATCGCTTTCACGATATCTTGAAGTGGGAAGGTGAAAAGCTAGAGGTCGTGGTACAAATTGGTACCAGCCACATAGATAGGAAAGGGGAGGAGGTCCTAAAAGCAGACTACATGGAGTTAGGACGGAAGTTGAGAAGCAGGAGATTGAAGGTAGTAATCTCGTAATCTCTGCCTGTGCCACGCGACGGTGAGTAACGGAATAGAATGGGGTGGAGGATAAATGCATGGCTGAGGGATCGGAACAAGGGGCAGGAATTCAGATTTCTGGATCATTGAGACCGCTTCTGGGGCAGGTGTGACCTGTACAAAAAGGATGGGCTGTACTTGGATCCCAGAGGGACCAATATCCAGGCGAGAAGGTTTGCTGAGGCTACTGGGAAGAATTTAAACTAGAATTGTTGGGGGGGTGGGGGTGGGAACTAAACTGAAGAAACCGGGAAAGAGGAGGTTAGCTCACAAATAGAGAAAGCTTGTAGAAAGTGCGAGAGGGAGGATAGGCAGCTGATAGAAAAGGGACGCACTCAGACCGATAGCTTGAGAGGTGTTTATTTTAATATGAGGAATGTTATGAATAAAGCTGTTGAGCTTACAGCGTAGATCAGCACTTGGAGCTAGAATATTGTGGCCATTACAGAGAATTGGATGGTGCAGGGGCAGGAATGGCTACTTCAAGTTCCAGGCTTTAGATGCTTCAGAAAAGACAAGGAGGGAGGCAAAAGCAGTGGGAGCGTGGCGTTGTCGATCAGTGGTAGAGTCACGGCTGCAGAAAAGGAGGAAATCATGGAGGGGTTGTCGATGGAGTCTCTGCAGTTGGAAGTTAGGAATAGGAAAGGGTCAATAGCCCTCCTGGTGTGTTTGTACAGAGCACCCAATAGTACCAGAGACAAAGAGGAGCAGATAGGGAGACAGATTCTAGAAAGGAGTTATAATAACAGGGTGGTTGGGATGGGAGATTTTAATTTCGCAAATATTGATTGACATCTCCCTATAGTGATGGGTTTAGATGGGGTGGAGTTTTTTTTAGCTGTGTTCAGGAAGGTTTCTTGTCACAATGAGTAGCTAAGCCTACAAGAGGAGATGCTGTGCATGATCTGGTATTGGGAAATCAACCTGGTCAAGTGTCAGGTCTCTCAGTTGCAGAGTATTTTGGAGATAGTGATCATAATTATATCTCCTTTACCATAGCATTGGAGACGGATAGGAGCAGACAAATTAGGGAAACTTTTAATTGGAGTAAGTGGACATATGAGGCTATCAAGCAGGAACTTGTAAGCAAAAATTGGAAACAGATGTTCTTGTGGAAATGTACGGAAGGAATGTGGCAAATGTTCAGGGGATATTTGCGTGAAGTTCTGCGTAGATGCATTCCAATGAGACGGAAAGGATGAAAGGTACAGGAACTGTGGTGTACAAAGGGTTTTGTCATTCTAGTGAAGAAGAAAAGAAGAGCTTACGAAAGGTTGAAAAGAAACTAGGTAATAATAGAGATCTGGAAGATTATATGGCTAGTAGGAGGGCTCTTAAGAATAAAATTAGGAGAGCCAGATGCGTTCATGGGAAGTGTCAGGAACGGGGGCAGGATTGGACCCAAACGAAGGACGCAGACACTGAAGTACTAGCGGTAGGACAGAATGGGGATGCCATGCCATGTAAATGGTAAGGCAAGTGGGGCGGATCCCGGAGGTCAGCCGAGGCGGGGCTGGATCCCGGAGTTCGGTCAAGGCAGGAGGATCCCAGAGTTCGTGGCATACAGGAGGATCCCAGTGTTCAGGCAGGGCAGGAGGATTCCTCATGGCGGGCCGCATGGATCCCGGGCAGGGCCGCCTCCCAGGCGAAAACACTGAGGCCTGGGCCGGTCGTGGAGACCTAGGCACAACACCTAGGGAGCAATAGGTGGAAAGGGCAGAAACCTCCGCCGGGCAGCGGCAGTCCGGCCGGAGCTGCCCGACGGAGGCAAGGGATCAGAAGGAAGCTGGATCCAGGGTGAGCAGCAGGACTACCGTGATACATCGGTAAATTGGGGAAAGCAACCGACAGCGTGGCAGCGCGAGCAAGGCAAAAAAGGCGGAACAGCGGGATCAGCGCACACGAGAGAAGCAGGGGAACAAGGCCAACCGGATAGAGCATATACAGAACAGACCTGCAACCAGAACAGAACAGGATTCCGAGCAGGGCGGCAAACTGGGCGGAACAGGATGCCAAGCAGGGGGCAACCAGGGCAGAACAGGATACAGACAGGATTCAGAGTCGGCGGTCCAGGTACAGAGCGGGTTAAACCGGCTTCCGAGCAGGACGACCCGACAAACTAGGCGCAGTCCCCGAGCCCCTTATAAACACCTGCCCCCAATAGGCAACAGGTGTACTTCCTTAAGCCAAGACGATCCAACGGCTCCATGTGACAAGACGGTTGGCTGCCAGGCCAGGACTCCGGAGTCCGCGGACCGGAGCAAGACCCGGAAGGCGGGCTCCGGACCTGACCCGAACAGAAAGGCCTTGGCGGACTGGATTAAGGAAAACCGTAAGTCGTTCTACAAGTATGTGAAGTGCAAGAGAGTAAGATGTGAGAGAATAGGACCTATCAAGTGTGACAGTGGAAAAGTGAGCATAGAACTAGAGGAGATGGCAAAGGTATTTAATCAATACTATGCTTCAGTGTTCACTACGAAAAAGCATTTTTGCGATTATAGGGAAGACTTGCAGCAAACTGAAAATCTAGAGCCTATAGATGTTAAGATAGAGGATGTGCTGCAACTTTTGTAAAGCATCAAGTAGGTTAAGTCACCGGGCCGTACAGGATGTAGCCCAGGCTACGGTGGGAAGCGAGGGTGGAGATTTCTGAGCCTCTGGCAATGATCATTGTATCATTAATGAGGACGGGTGAGGTTCCAGAGGATATCTGGGTTGCGGATGCTGTTCCCCTATTCGAAAACGGGGGTAGGTATAGCATAGGAAATTATAGACCATTGAGTCTTACTTTCATGGTTGGTAAGTTGATGGAGAAGATCCTGAGAGGCAGTATTTATGCACATTTAGAGCATAATATGATTAGAAATAATCAGCGTAGTTTTGTCAAAGGAAGGTCGTGCCTTACGAGCCTGATTGAATTTTTTCAGGATGTTTCTAAACGCATTGATGAAGGTAGAGCCGTAATTGTATATGGATTTTAGCAAGTCATTTGTTAAGATCTTCCTTGCCAAGCTTAGTGAGAAAGTAAGGAGGCATGGGATCCAAGGGGACATTGCTTTGTGGATCCAAAGCTGGCTTGCACTCAGAAGGCAAAGTGTGCTTGTAAACGGGTCATATTCTGCATGGAGGCCGGTGATAAGTGGTGTGCCTTAGGGATCTGTCTTGGGATCCCTACGCTTTGTGATTTTTATTAATGACCTGGGTGAGGAAGTGGAGGGCTGGGTTAGTAAATTGTCGGTTGACACAATGCGGGTGTTGTGGATAGTGTGGAGGGCTGTCAGAGTTTACAGCGGAACATTGACAGGATGCAAAACTGTGCTGATAATTGGCAGATGAAGTTCAACCCAGATAAGTGTGAGGAGGTTCATTTTGGTAGGGCAAACATGATGGCAGTTGAATACTGTGCTCAATTCTGTTCGCCTCAATACAGGAAGTACGTGGAAACAACAGAAAGGGTGGATAGGAGAGTTACAAGGATGTTGCCTGAATTTGGGAACAAGCTTTATGAGAATAGGTTCAATGAGCTCGCCTTTTCTCCTTGCAGCGATGGAATGAAAGCTGACCTGATAGAGTTGTTACAAGATAATGAGAGAAATTGATCGTGCGGGTAGTGCGAGGCTTTTTCCAAGTGATGAAATTGTTAGCACGAGCGGGAATAGATTTAAGGAGCTTCCAAGTAAGCACAAAGGAGATGTTAGGAGTAAGTTTTTTTTTACGCAGAGAGCACAGAGTGCGCGGAATGGGCTGCCGCCGGCGGCGTTGGAAATGGAAATGATAGTGTTTTTTAAGAGACTCCTGGATGGAAACATGCAGCTTAGAAAAATAAGGGGCTATGTGTAAGACTAGGTAGTTGCAAGGTAAGGACATGTTCGACACAGCTTTTTGGGTCGAAGGGTTTGTATTGTTCTGTAGGTTTTCTATGTTTTTATGAAAACTATGGCCGAATTAGGTAAAAGCCATTGTAACGTTGTGCTAGGCAACTGGTGACTTACTATACTGATTGAGTTGTTTGGCAAGGTGACGAGGGTGTTTGAAGGCAGAGCAGTTATCCGAGTTGTCTGAAGGAAACCATGCCTATTTTTAATGCCACCAAATACCCAGAAACCTCTTCCCTAGCAAACCGCTCCAAAATCTCCCCAACCACTAAGGTCAAGGCAATTATTCATTCGTCCTCAACCATACAGGAATCTCCTGATGGTTGAAAAGTCATTAATTGTGCCTCCAAAATCTATTCAGGTACCTCTTCAGAACCCTGGGGTATAGCCCATTTAACCCAGTTAACACAATTGCCTTCAAACCTTTAGGCATCCTAAGCACAATCTCTCTGGTAATAGCAACTGCACTCACTTATGCCCCCTGACACTTTCGAACTTCCAACATGTTACTAACGTCCTCTACAGTGAAGACTGATGCAAAATTCTACTTAATTCGTCCTATTTCATTGTCCCCCATGTCTACCGTACCAGTGTCACATTCTGGGCATCCTATATTTACTCTCGCTTCTCCATTACGCTACATATATCAGGAAAAATATTATGACAGTGTCATTGATAGCTTCCTTCATGTTTCATATTTTTCCTCCTTATGTCTTTTTAGTTGCCTTCTGTTGGCTTCTAGAAGCTGTGGAATCCTCTGATTTCCTCGGCATCAATCTAATGACATAGCTTTATTTTAATCTGAGAAAGACTGTTGAAACGTTTGGACGATTTTCATTATTTTTCATTTGTCTTCCTCCAAAACGAAGAGGACTATGATCTTTGTCCAAATCTATCCCTCACCTGAAATCCATGACTTCTGGTATTCGGCAATATGTTGAGGGTTAATCTGATTTCTCTGTTTATTCACTAACCAGCAGACGATCCTACCTCATATCAAAATCATAATGGCGTATTTCATTAGTTGAAAAGGAGACACACGTTCCTCTTGAACGTAACCGAGTCTGTAGGCTTAAACAATTGACATGTTTGGCATTCCTTACTCTTACAGCAGCTTTTAAGTACTTTATCTGATCTTATGAGGTCTTAGAGAGGTAGGAGCGGAGTTATTTATCTGTCTAGCTTGAGAAAACGAAAAAAAACCCTTGCAGCTGAGCAGAATAGAGGTAGTGAGGTATCTAATTGGTCACTTAATTACAGGCAGGGTTTTAATAAAGATTACAAGGATGTTGCTGAGACTTGAGAACGGAGTTACAGAGGAAGGTTAACTAGGCTAGGACTTTATTCCCTGGAGCGTAGAAGAATGAGGAGAAATTTAATAGTCGTGTGTAACATTATGATGGGTATAGATAGAGTGAATGCAAGCAGGCTTTTTCCACTGAGGCTAGGAAAGAAAACAAAACAGTGGACATGGGTTAAGGATGAAAAGGTACAGGTTTAACGGGAATATTAAGGGGATCTTCTTTACACAGAGAGTAGTGAGAGTGTGGAATGAGCTGCCAGTTGAAGTGGTGAATGCAGGCTGACTTTTAACATTTAAGAAAAACTTGGACAGGTACATGCATGAGAGATGTATAGAGGGATATGGTCTTACTAACCCACCCCTCTATTTCATCATCCAGGTCATTTATAAAAATCACAGAGGAAGGGTCGCAGTACAGATCCCTGCGGAACACAGTCAGTCACTGACCTTCATATAGTATTCGAAACATCTACAACCGTTTGCCCTCTGTGGACAAGCCAATTCTGGATCTACAAAGCAAAGTCTCCTTGAAGACCATGCATCCTTACTTTCTGAAGGAGCGTTACATGGACAACCTTATAAAATGTCTTACGGAAATCCCTATACACTACATCTACTACTATACCTTGATAAGTAAATTTTGTTAATTTCTCAAAGAAAATGCTTGAAAGGCACGACGTACCTTGATAAACCAAGATTATGTTTATAAAAATTCCCATAGTCCTGCTTCACAGGATCTTCTCCAACAACTTCTCCACCACTGAACTCAGACTCATTAGTCTATAATTTCTTGGGTTATTTCTACTCACTTTCTTGAATATAGAAACAATATTTTCAAACCTGCAATCCTCCGGTATTTCTCACGATCACGCAAAGATCACTGAAAGAGGCTGAGCAATCTACTTTCTCGCTTCCCAGAGTAGCCTGGTACATATCTTATCCGGTCCCGGTAGCATGTCTAACATAATGCCTTTTTAAAACTTCAGCACATCCTCTTTCTTAATGTCTATAATACAGTGTTTTATTCCGCCCTAGGTCATCCCCACGTTTGCGAATGTCTTTTTTTCCCTGGTGAATACTGAAGCATAGCATTCATTAAGTACCTCCGTTACATCCTCCGAATTGCATTCTTAAGCTTTTTCCTCGCAACTTTGTAATTTTCAAGAGCTCCAACAGTACCTAGCTTCTTGAAGCTTTTGTAAGATTTTGTTCCTAGTTAGATTTCCTACTGTCTTTGTCCACCATGATTTTTTTTTTGCCCTACCATCCTTTCCCCGGTTCAATGGAACCCGGCCATGCAGAACTCCATGCAGGTGTTCAATCGCCACATCTCTACCCTGCATTTCGCCGAGGACACCTGTTCCCAGTTTATGCATTCAAGTTCCTGCCTGATAGCATCACATTCTCCGCTCCCCCAATTAAATGTTTTCCAAAATTGTCTGTTCCTATCTCACTCCAGCGCTACGGTGAAGGAGATAGACCTGTGGTCACAACTTCAAAAATACTCTCCCTCTGAGAGATCTGACACCTGACAAGGTGCATTTCCTTTGGTTGGCTTATCTACACATCTAACAAGCTCCAACCCATCTAAACTCCTTGTGCGAAGGAGATGCCAATCAATATTAGGAAAGTTAAAATCTTCTATCACTACAACCGTATTGTTATTGTTCCGTTCCAGAATCTGCCTCCCTATCTGCTGCTCCATGTCCCTGTTACTATTGAGTGGTCTATAAATGTCTTCAGTAAGGTTATTGCCCCTTTACTGTTGCTGACTTTCATCCACCCTGACTCAGTAGACAATCTCTCGATGACTTCCTGTTTTTCTGCAGCCATGACTCTACCCCTAATTGGCAATGCCACGCCCCCACTTCCTTTGCCTCACTCTCTGTTCTTCTTGAAACATCTAAAGTCTCGCATAGTCAACAGCCATTCCTGTTCGAAGTCTCTGTAATGGCCACAACGTCATATTTCCTCGTATTCGTCCACGCTCTAAGTTAATTATCACTGATCACTGCTGTATTCCGTTTCCGTAATCTCTCTGATCTGATTTGTTTCACAACACCCAGTCCAAAATTCTATTTTAGTAGAGGGTTCGAACTCGAAATGTTCTAAAAATCCATCTCGAATGCATTTGATAAATTCCTACTCTTGCAGACGATGTAGACCTTTCATAATCTCATGCATCACATCTGCTATAGATAAAATGGGCTGAAAGCTGTACGTCAGTTTTACGTTTCTATGTTTATCCTTTATTGAGCAGTGCTGCTTCTTTCAGAGAGTAGTAAACAAGCACTTCAGGGTCATTCGTTCAGAAAATTTCTTCAAGTTACTCTATATGTCCCATCAAAAATCGACATCCTAAACCACTTTACTTCACACTCGTCCGTATTAATTTCTATAAGACTCCGCTCCATTCAGCTTTCCATCTGATCTTTGCCCAATTTTATTCCGGACTCACATATTAACGATCTGCCAACTTAATGATCACCATCTTTGTCAACCAAGTATTTTATATGTATCGTAAATATCAAATGTCCCAGCACCAATCTCCATGGTGCAATCCTTGTAATAGCCGACCTGCAGAAAATGCCAATTCGACAAATACTCTAGTCTTATCATGCCAATTCAGCATGCAGGTTTCCAACATGCCTTGCCTGCCTGCATATTGTTTAC
This sequence comes from Hypanus sabinus, assembly GCF_030144855.1. Classification (NCBI taxonomy): domain Eukaryota; kingdom Metazoa; phylum Chordata; class Chondrichthyes; order Myliobatiformes; family Dasyatidae; genus Hypanus; species Hypanus sabinus. Next base: position 8,784,565 of record NC_082731.1, on the reverse strand, counting down.
ATTTTGAAAAACCTAAACTTGTGGGATGTTATTAAAAGTTTAACTCGAAAAATGTCCATGTAAGGCACACATGTTGCACCCACTTCGTTGATGTTTTTAGTTACCCACAATCACACAGACCAAATCTCCCCTGCGCAAAATCATATATATATGTCATAATCGGTCGCCACCTTTCCAAATGAATATACATCTTATCCCTTAGTATCTTCTCCAACACAGACAGATTCATTGGCCTACCTTTTTTTCCAGGTTTATTTTTATGCCTGTTTTGGCACCCGAGTACCATTTGCGATTCTCCAGTCATTTGATACCTTACCTGTGGCTCAATATGATGTTTGCATTTCCCGGTAATCAGATCCATCTCCTCCCTCCTTTTCTCAGAATTCTTCGATTTTTCCCATCAAGATACAGGGAGTGATTCACACTGATGTACTATAAAATTTTAATACAACTGTTTTTCCTGTTACAGGCATGCCCTAGAAGGTTAGACTAACCTCAGCCCCCCACCACTTACCCACAAACGCTTAACTTACCTGCCTTCATTTCTTTCTAGTTGACGAATAACGATGAAAATTATTAATTTAGGATCTTCAATATACACCATGGTTCTAAATATAGCTTAAGCTTCAGGCCATGTCGGAACTACCAATTCTTTAGCTATGCTCTTGCTTCTAATCGATCATGTTTCATTGAAATTCATCGAAATGGAACATGACTGGGCATTGTTCATGACCATCGTCCTCCATATCCCTAAAATCCATGTACCTTTGCAACCTTCCGTTAAAATGTGAAATAAGGATCACCTGCATCTCATTCCACACTGTCATGAACCCTGAGTGAAATTGTTTCACTTCATGCTCCCCTTGAGCTTTTCAATTTTCACTCCTCACCAAAGACCACTATTTGTAATCCAACCCAAACAGAGTGAAAATAAAGCCCTCCTCAATTTACCCAAACTCTGCTCCCCGTAATTTTGTATACCTCCATCAAATCTCCCTTCAATATTCTTCGTCCATGAATAAAGTCTTAACCTGTTCAATCCTCCCTAAAGGTCACGTCCTCCAGTCCCAACAATATCCTTGTAAATTTTCTATGTATTCCATCAAACGTACTTTCATCTTATCTGCAGACAGCTGACCAAAGATGCCACGATACCCCAGATTAAGCCTCACCAATGTCTTAAACAACACTTATCCGGTCCTGCAGAATACCTTCCAATAGCTAACCCACTACTGATGTCAGGCTCACTGGCTGCCACATTTTCTGACTTATTTTTAGAGTCTTGCTTAAACAGTAGGTAACAATAGCCATCTCCCAGTCCTGCTTTCACTCAAGGTAACTTAAATATCTCTGCTAGGACTCCGGAAATTTCTACACATGCCTCCTCCTTTAATCCCTCCCTGTCCTTCGCGGCTAAAGCTATGGAACCCGGGAATACGGAACTGCGAATGTGACAGTCCTGCAATCAAGGAGAGTCCCGGATCAGAGATTATGTTTATGGATACAAAGCAATCAACGTACGATGTAAGAGTGAGCTTGAGCACCCAAAATAAACCATTCAACACACAGAGATTACTTCCAAACTCCATACAGATAGCAGTGGAGTTCAGGATTGACCCCAGGTCGCTGGTGTTTTGAGACAGCTGCAGAAGGGTAACACTCAATAGTACAGGACTGGACTGGCGGCCAAAATAAATATCTGATCCTATTTTGTATGTTTATCAATGTGCCAATATATTACATATATGTTGAATTATTGCCATTTTAAATTGCATGTCATGTCACGCCGAAATGTTACATATTGAAAGAAGATTTTGCACTGTTTTATACAACGTCCCCAATTTCTAATGATATATCTGTGCAGCTCTCCGCATCAATTCTTTTCCCCCATGAATACACCATAGCATTCCAGCGCTATCCAACGCCTACATTCCCCGAGCTGCTCGATCAGTTGCAGAATATTTCACTCGTACCAACAAATACAGTTAGTACGAGACAAATCCTCTGCTCCAATGAGCTATTTGACTGAACGGCAAATCGGAGGAGTGACTTGTAGTCTAAGGCAGAATTTGTCCCCTTCTCTCCGAAAAGCTCTTTGTTAACAGCCATTTTACGTTCCTTCGTGTATCCAATTAGATGAGTTCGTTAATCAGTGCATAACTCACATTTTCTGTTTTTTTTTCTTCAGTGTTCACCTTCTATTCGCAACATTAAGACGTGGGTGCATCTTAAAGAACATGAGATATTAACACCTAACTCATCTAGTATGCTTTTCGACTCATTTGGTAATTCAATTTTACGGTTTTAAATGTCGTCGTGCACCCATTATAATGTTACCTGAAAGCAGGGTATAAGATTTGTTTCAATGAAATCACCGCCATATAAAGAACAGTAAAAACCTCAGTGCACGTAATTGTAGCACACCATTACACCCGATTAATTCCTTTTGTGGCCTTGACTCGCAACCCATCACACAACATTATCCCGATTATATATTTCCGTTTCCCTTTCAATAGATCTTGAATGGAAAGATATTAAGCACTTTCCAGAAGTCTGTTTAAACATCACAAAGACACTCATAATCTCTTTGGGTGTGGTTCACAATGCTGTTTAATGAGATACAGCAAATATATAGCAGCTTTCAACCAAAATCAGTTATGACTTCTTGGAAGAGGTACCATCTAAAGGCATACAATTACGAGTTTTAATATTAATTTAAACTGATAATTACATCACATGATTAACCATACCATTCGGTGCTAGAAATTCCATAATTCGTAAACCCATAGCGCTACCCTTTGCTCAGTTATTAGTTTAATCTATTCTCGTTAACATCGGAGTACTACCGAATGGTAGTAGCTTCCAATAGTTGATAATGCAACAAACGGGACTGTTCTTAAATAATGGTCAATGATGATCACATTTCATAGATACATTTAGAATGGATACACTATGTACTCTGCAGCACTCAGTGTACCACAGAATGAAAGGGATGAAGTGAAATGCTGCAAACACCGAGACGTGGAAGAACAACTCTGAGCATGAAGGAACAAAAAAGATACAAGATAGAAATAATGAAGGGTTGTCGCCAGAAACAGTCATCTCAGTTACCCACTAACTTCCAGATTAAGCGGAACGGATATTTCGTCGCATCTTTTAACTCCTCTCTGAATTTCCTCTGAGTCCCTGCATAGATACACGTGTTAGTGCAACAGCTCCAAAGCTGAAGCATATATCCACTTTCCTGCAGGATGAAACTAGGGTCGCTAAAATCTGATCCTGCAAAATAGCTACTGTTTGTAAATCGCACATACAGCAGATTTATAACATATGTCAGCCACAGTAGGATAAAAGTCCCCGATATGGACAGCAATAAAACGATGGACCTCCTCCTGTTCTCTATTTCTGGGTCACTCTGTTCGGTTCCTTTGTTACGTACTTGTAATCTTCTCCGGGCTCTGTTGGCCGCTAGGATATGCCTGACAGTGAAACCGTTGAGCAGCAAGATCAAAACGAAGGGCAAACATGGGGTTAAAAATTTATCTAGCCAGTCAAAGGCTGACCAGCCAACTGAAGTATAAAATACGGATCTTATGCTGCAAAACCAGGATACACCATTTAGTTCATATAATGGTTCATACATAAAATAGCAGGGTACGTTTCTAAGCAAACTAAAAACACAGACGGTAACGATTACCACAACCGATATTTTCTCGTTGCAATATTTGCTTTTCAGTTTTGCGCAGCAAATGGCTATGCATCGATCTAACGTGAAGGCGACAGTCAACCAGACGGAGCTGTCCCTGGCTGCATATGTTATGACGGCTGTAACACTACAACCTGTAGTATGGGTCAGAAAACTTAGTTGGAAGTAAATACCACGAATACGATTTAATATGACCGCAGAGATCACGACCAGTAGATCAGCCACAGCCATGGACACCAGGTACCGAGTAATGCATCTAGACAGATTGCATCTTCCTCGGGAGAGAATCACAATCGCCACTAAATTAGCTGCAAGACAGAGAGGGCAGAATTAGTAAAGTGATAATACAGTGTGCACGCCGCTGATCGAAGTTGAACTTGGACTTTGCGTTCTCGCTGCCTACGCAAGCCAGTATGCAGGCCAAGGCAGCACTATATGAAGAGCAAGCTGGTGTTCATGCAGCCGATTCCCCCTCATCACGCAGCTGATGAACCCCAAGGAACTGTGTATACGGTTAGGCACCAGCAGCGTCGCAGTTACTGCCGCCTCTGTTCAGCTCATCTGAGGACTGGCTTAGATCATGCAGCTCTGGAATTTTCCTCGGGATTTACTCCCAGAACTGTGCATATGTGTATAGCTGCAAGGCTGCGGAGCTCTGAGATTAGACATTTCATTCTCATATATGTGCAGTCAATCATCTGCACAAAACGACTGGTTTTACGGTGCCAAATTCGTGCCTTTGCCCCTCCTCCTGTCAGGAGAAACGGTTTCACTGGGTAGTAGCTAAGCCGCAAGTGAAAGACAAGGGCTTGACTTGGTTGTCACCCGCTATTTGAGACACACGAGATTGGGAGCATTTAATAGGTAGTCGGAGTTTATCCATACTACGTCGCCGGCTCTGACACCTCAATGAGCACATAAACCCACAATGATAATACGTGCAGATAAATTCTTTCCCGTAAAATTGATAAATGCCGTAATACATGAAAGGCTAATTTGCAATCCTTGCGTAATCTAGTATCATACCTGGAACCGCAAACGCAGCGAAGATGGGATAGTATATTGCAAATGCAGGTCCGGTGACTGGGTTGTGCATTTCAAATAATGTGCAAAGGACGAGGAGAGCAGTCCTATCTGATATAGCTGATGTTCAAAGGATTCGTAGTATATATACATATTAACTCCACTGAGACAAGTGATCGTGGCAATGAGTTTAAGAAACAAATTAACGCAGTAATTTCACCATCATCGAATATTGTCATAATGTAGAACGTAAAGTAATTGTCCAACAGTGCTTAAAATCCGCAGTGGCGCACTTTGAACCCACTTAATTGAACTTAATTCAGTGAGATAACTTCATCCAAATTCCAGAAAATAGTATTTCCTTCTGACCAAGATGATTTGTGGCAGTGTCCGATAGCTGGCGAGACATGATGGACAGGATTTCTGACTATTCTGTGCGAAAATATACAACATGTTTCATAGATCGTGATAATACTAGCCTCTAGTAGGGTCTGTTCACAAGGAGACAGCAAACGTTTAGAATTTCCATCTGGTTAATCCCAGAAGAAATTCAACATTTCACTAAAATCAGAGGATGTGTGAACTTTCATCCTTAAGGACGAAACTAGTTCAACTGGGTGTCAATCTTCACTCTGGTACGATTTGTTTATGTCCGAGTATGGGAATAATTACAAGCGCCACATAAAATCGATGAGAAGGAAGAGAATATGTTCAGATGCAGGAAATCCAAGCACCACACACAAATTACTGGAGGAACTCAGCAGGCCAGGCAGCTTCAATGGAAAAGAATAAACAGTCGACGTCTTTGGCCGACGACCTTCAACAGGATTAGAATTATGCAGGGTTCAGATGAAAAGTCTCGAACTGAAATGACGACTGTATACTATTTTCCAATGATGCTGCCTAGTCTGCAGAGTTCTTCCAGCATTTTGTGGGTGCTGCTTAAACTAATGTGGGCTACTTTTAAAGACAGTTGAATAACTTTTGTGTGATGCCATACGCACTTGGTCTGGCACAGATCAGCGATTCAAACGTAACATCAAACATCTGGGCATCTTTCAGTTTTGCACATCACGATTAAAATGCATATTTAATAACTAATCCAAGCATAATATTCGCCATTATACTGAGATTTGACCACCCCTAGCGAACATAATTGTATTGGGCTTAATAACCTGTCTCCATGCTCTATGAATTTTGGACTTGATAACGAAACGATATTTGACTGAGTATCCCATTAAGTGGCACAGCCTACCAGAAGCAAATATGAAACAAAAGGGATAATCTAACAAGTGCGAGTTGACAGATCACCCGATAAGAATTCTGATGCGGCGTGCATCAGTGAGGAAGGAAAAACGTAGTCGTAGAAAAGTCGGGAAGGGCACTCTCACTTTAAAGAAGCAATACTTTATTTTCAATCTGGATTGTCTCCAGCCTCATGGTACGTACATCGGTTTCTCCAAAGTCTGGTAATTTCCCACCAACCTCTCTTTATTCTTCAGTTTCCCACTCTGGCCACCATATAACCTCTTTCAATCTCCTCACCCACCCAACACTTCACTCCCGCACACCAGCCCCCGCCCCTCCTGTGGAAGATTTAAAAATCAGAAATAAAACACGGTCTTTAAGTAATATAAAGAAATCACTGTAGAAACAGGGAATGAGGAGGCCAATAGTAGTTGCGAAATATCCTAGATGAATAGGATTAAAGAAATTGCCAAAGAATATTGTGCTTACTGTACATGTACCATGAGGTCAGGACTACTCAGTGACAAGGGCAAATCTAAATGCAACCCTGGAAAAAGAGGAAGTGTTTTGGTGGGCAGATAAAAAGCGTATTTTGCATTACTGTTCAACAAGGAGAAGGAGTTCCAGGACAGTGAAATAAGTGTTTTGCATGCTGAAATTCCAATACATGTTGAATATGATTCGAAGACACTGAGAATAAACTCCCTCTGCATCTTCATCTTCCTGACCAACAGGCCACAATCAATAAAGATTAATAGAAATTGCTGATTGCCACAAATATTCTAAATACAGGTGGACCACAAAATTACATTCTCAGCCCTCCACCCTATTCCGGGTACAGTCAGCTAGGACCTGAACACACTTCAATTTGCCTATCGGCACAATTAGTCTACGCCAGACGCGTTTAGACTAGCTCAACAAGTGACCTTAGATCACCTAGAAGATACAAATACGCTATGTCAGAATGTGGTTTATAAACTACAGCACAGCTGCCAGCATCGTTCTTAAAGTGCTGATAGAAAAGCGACAGAAACTGGGCCTCTGTACTTCCTTTTGTAATTGGATCCCCGTTCCCTAAGCAGAAGACCTCAATCTCCGCAGATTGGAAAATAAAATACACATCTCTGACGGTCAACAGTGGCGTGCCTCAGGGTTGTGTACATAGCCCACTGCCCTACTCTCTCTCCATCCACGACAGTATGGATAGGCACTGCTCAAATAGCATCAATAAATTTGCTGATGATACAAGCATTACTGGCAGAACGGGCTTATAGAAACCGTGATTTAACAGCTATTTGAAGGGAATAGCAACAACTATCTTCTACTCAATGCAATTAATACCAAAGAGCTAATGTTAAGGGTAAGATGAGGGAATACACACCAGTCCTCATAGAGGGATCGTAAGTGGAGAAAGTAATCTATTTCAATTTCCCGTGTGTTCATAACTCTGAGGACATAATCTGGTCCCAACTTATCAATGAAGCTATAAAAAAATCAAAGCAGTCGTTATAGTTCATTAGGAGTTTGAGGAGATTTGGTATGTCACCAAAAGCACTCAAAAATTCCACAGGTGTACTGTGGGGAGTATTCTAGCAGGCTGCATAAACGTCTGGTATGGGAGTAGGGGGTTAGGGTGACTGCACAGCACAGCATCAAAGTAAGCTGCAGAGAGATATAAAATTAGTCAGCTCCATCATGAGCTCGAGCCCCCGAGGTAGCCAAGACATCCTCAAGGAACACTGACTCGGACAGTTGGCATCCATCATAAGGGACTCCGAACATCCAGGACATGCTTTCTTCTCATTGTCCCTATTAGAAAGGAGGTAGCCGAGCGGGAAGGCACACACTCAGCTATTCAGGAACAGTTTTTTTTTCCCCTATCGTAACAACAACACTTCCCTCAATATTAGGAAAACAGAATAACTGGTTATTAACTTCAGAAGGAGATTATGCAAATGTTGCAGTGAATGTAAACTGTATTGACGTTGAGAGGGTTGACAGCTTCAGATTTCTAGGTGCGAACATTACCAATAGCATGTCTGGTCTTACAACATAACCAAGAAAGCTCACCAATCCTTTTACTTCATCGGGGGCCTAAAAACATTTGGTAACACTTCCTTCACGATTATTCTAAGTAGCTTTCGGCCTCAGCTTCCCATTCTAATCTCTGTACGGTCCTCACAGCAGCACCAAATTCTGCTCTAACGCCTCCTACAGATTTGCAGCTGATATTGCTGTGGGGCATTTCTCAACTAACATTGGAAAAACAAGCCAAATTAAATATAGAGAAATCTGCACATCTCTGATGGTTCCAACTATGGATGCACATCTTTAAATAACCCTATTCTCTCCCGAATCAGTCTTTTTTCCTTTTATATACTTTCCTTGCCAAAGCTGTCTCATTTGATGCTTATGGCCCCTATTACTCTCCTTCTTGAATATACCTGGTATCCTGCGTAAGTTTCACTTGACCCCAAGTCCAGCAATTTTGGTATCTGATCAAAGCTCCATTTTCGTCTCGACCACTGTTGCAAAATCCCTTGCCTTCGAGGGTTCCAATTCCCAGCAGCTTCACAACTTACCTTAGCATGAACATCTATTCCCTGCCATCTAGCTTATAAAACATACCACTTACCAAATATACCTGTGACTATAAACGGCTTAGTCTGGTTAACCTTTCCCAGCTCCTGTCGAATAGCATTAAAATTCACCTTCCCCGATTTAGAACTTAAGTATACAGAAGGGACCTCCCCTTTCCATTAACTATTTTAAAATTGACAGAACTATGGTCACTGGATTCAAACAAACCCCTACTGTGAATATAGTTACTTGTCCTCCCCTATTTTCCAGTAGTAGACCATTCTTGGCTGCCTCACGGTTACGGCCTTCTTTATACTGTCGGAATGAATAAATGAATTTATTTAAGTCTTACAACTATCCCACAATATGAACGAGTAAAAACTTTTAGCGTTAAGACTCCGTCGAAATGTACAATCATGTAAATCTTATAACGGCTTATATAAAGATGATGTCCCGTGGCCTTTTGGACCCGGCTTTAATGCTGTCGTACCGTTTGCCAGATAGAAGCAGCTGAAAAAAGTTATGGTTGTGGTGACTGGTGCCCCCGATGACCATCCGGGCTTTCCACAGATTTCCACAGATGGTGTGGGATGTCCACACCACTCTTTGTAGTGCCCACTGTTCGAGGTTGTTGTAATATCCGTCCCAGTTGGTGATAGAGCCAGTCCGGATGCTTTCAATGCTGCCCCTGTAGAAGGTCTTATGGATTTGGAGGCCCATACCGTAGGAAACATTTTTAAGCCCACTAAATAAATTACACTCCATCTAGACATTGATCACAATGGAAACCATGCCAATCTGAGGAAGTTAAAATCAGCTATGGCGAGAACTCTACTATTCTTACAATTCTCTCCATCTCCCTGCACATTCCTCAAATTCCTGAGGACCTTTTCTGACTCTATGGTACAAACCAAATTAAGTAACCACCTCCTTTTTTATTTCTCAGATCCATTTATAAATCCTCACCAGATGATCTTTCAATAATATCATCTCTAATTACTAGTATGACGTTCCCCTTAATAAAAAAAAAATCATCTCCTTTCTCCTCATCTCTGTAGCTCTGTATCTTGCAACATTAAGCTGTTACTCCTGCCCATCCCTGAGCCATGCAGCTGCCAATGTCCTAAATTAACCGATCTGATGTATATAAAATGGTTTAGACAAAAATGTAGATGGATTGATTAGGAAATTATACACATGACGGAAAACTATTGGAGTAATGGATTATGGATAGGATTGTTGAAGGATTCAACAGCAGATGCTGTAGATCAGTATGAGATAACGGTAAGAAATAATTGGTGAAGTTTACTCCGGACGAGTTTACTCCTTTCTTTACTTTGGTACGTCAAACTTCAAAGGAAATAGTACTGTCAATGTCTGCATCTTTTGCGGCATTTAAATACAAATGGACCATGAGGAACATGTCCATTGCTCCATATGTAAAGACTGGATATGGCATGCTTGACTTCATTAGTTAGAGCACTGTGTACAAAAGTGGGAAAGTCATACAACAGCTTTGTTGGACTAATTTCAAGGCATTGCTTGCAGTTCGATATGCTGTATTACAGGAATTAAATAGAACTATTATAGAGCTGGCATAAGAGGTTCACTATGATAATGCATAAACTGGAGAGCATTTGATATCACAGTAAGATGGACAATGATAAAATTTAACTACGCCACTGATCATTTTATAAAACTCGGCAAGGTCATCCTTCAGCTCCTTTATTCCAGGAAAAACGGCCCCAGCTTACCCAGCCACTCCTTATAAATCAGGTCCTCCAGCTCTGAAAACTATATTGTGAGTCCTTATTGCTAATTCATCTCCAGTTTAACCACATGTTTTCTCATAGTGTAGCAATCAGAAATCCACACAATATTTCCGATATAGTCCCAGAAACCTCTTGGGCAGCTGAAACACTGCATCCGAGCTCTTGTATTGAATCCACCATTTGATGAAAGTCAACATGCCGTATGCCTTGTTCACTACTGTTTTCGTACATCATAAAAACATAATACATAGGAGCAGCAGCAGCCATTCGTAATGATCTTTCAAAGTCATTGGACTCTACCTTAGTGCCAGAGGACTGTAAAATTGCAAATGTCACTCCACCCCTAAAGGAAGAAGGAAGGCAGCAGGAGGGAAATTGTAGACCAGTTAACCTGGGGGGATACAATGGATTTTGTATATTTGTACTTTCGGAAGGCTTTGGCAACGTGCCACACATAAGTCTGCTTACCAAGCTAAGAGCTCATGGTATTACAGGAATGTTACTGGTAGTCCCTGTGCAGAACACCCTAAAGGTTAACGTGCAGGTGGAGTCGGTGGAGACGAAGTCAAATGCAATGTTAGCATTCATTTCAAGAGGTCTGTTTCAAGACGCCCCACTCTGAGGCGTCTAAAACAAAGAAACCCCGGAATGCTGAGATATTGGTCTTCCCCTCCTGCAACCAAGAAGAGTCCAAGATCAGAAATTACGTTTATGCTTACAGAGCCATTAAGGTTTGACTGACACTGGAATAAATTACTTCAACGAAGAAGAGATAAATCTTTTTTTTTACCTAGCACAGAAGGAAGTTGTAAGTATTTTTAAACGTATTCAACAAGATATTCGATATGAATATCTGATGTATGAGTGAAGAGAACAGGGGCAAGCCATTGAATTCGATGCGAGGCGGCGGTTATAGAGAGATAAACCACAAATGCATGTCCTTCACTGAGTCTGCACTGGCCGAAACCCACCCATTTACACTACTCCCGTAATAGATTAATCGCATTGAATGTTCTTCCCTTAATCGCATCAATTTCTCTAGATTCTACCACTCACCTGCATACTGGGGGTGATTTACTCTGGCCAAGGAAACTGCCAATTTCACAGTATTTGTAATGTAAGTGGGAGCTTGAGCATCCAGAACAAATCCATAAATGCACAGAGAGGACCTCAAAACTGCATACAGACAGCAACCGAGATCAGGATTGACCCTAGGTCTCTGATGTTCTGACACAGCATTTTGACTGTCTACGCAGGGTAACGCTAAATAGAGGTGTACTAGTCTAGACAACCCAAGTGCATTTCTGAACCCCTTTTGTCTGGTTATCAATGTGCATATATAATATTTAAATGTTAAATTATGAATATTTTAAATTCCAAGTCATAACACGCCGAAACATTACATATTGAACGGATATTTGCACGGTTTTATACGACGTTCTCAATTTCTGCTGTTTTATTTACCTGTGCAGCTACCGGCATCATGTTTCCCATGAATATACCTAACATTTCAGAGCCAGCTCATAACTGCACTCCCCATGCTGCTCGATCAAATAGCTCGATGAGCTGCAGAAACAGCTCAAAACAACAAATACTGTCGGTGCTAGACGAAGCGTATGCTCCAACGAGCTATTTGATTGAACGTCAGAAGTGATTTTCGGTCCAGAGCATCAGTTGTTCCCAACTGTGCGAAAAAGCTATTTTCTTTTACATTTGTTCCTATATCTAATTCGTTGGTTAATATGCGCGTAATGCCTCTTTTCTATTTATCTTCAGTTTCCAGTTTATATTTGCAACATCAGGACGTGGATGGAACTAAAATCAAAAGATACCAGATTACGAGTTCTGATATTAATCTAAACTGATATCTACATGTACATGGTGAACCGTACCATTTGGTGTTACAGATCCAAAAATTCATAAAGCCACAGCGGCCCACTTTGCTCAGTTGTTACTTTCATCTAATCTCGTTCACGCTGCCGTTAAGTTCGAATAGTGGTAGCTGCCAATAATTGACAATGAAACGAACAGGTTTGTTCTTAAATAATGATCAAATGATGATCAAATTTTATCGATTTATTTACTATGGATCCATGATGTATTGTGCAGCATGCAGTGTGTAAAAGAATGAAATGTTCCAATCGCCGAGACTTTGAGGATTAATTTTCAGATTGATGAAACAAAAAGACACATGACAGAAACTGTGAAGGATTATCGCCACTGAATACAAATTCAGTTATCTATTAACTTCCAGATTAAGCGGAAAGGATATTTCGTCGCATCTATTAACTCTTCTCTGAATTTCCTCTGAGTCCCTGCATAGATACACGTGTTAGTGCAACAGCTCCAAAGCTGAAGCATATATCCACTTTCCTGCAGGATGAAACTAGGGTCGCTAAAATCTGATCCTGCAAAATAGCTACTGTTTGTAAATCGCACATACAGCAGATTTATAACATACGTCAGCCACAAGAGGATAAAAGTCCCCGAAATGGACAACAATAAAATGATGGACTTCCTCCGGTTCTCTATTTCTGGGTCACTCTGTTCGCTCCCCTTGTTACGTACTTGGAGCCTTCTCCGGGCTCTGTTGGCCGCTAGGATATGTCTGACTGTGAGACCGTTGAGTAGCAAGATCAGAACGAAAGGCACACATGGGGTTAATATTCGATCCAGCCAGTCAAACGTTGCCCATCCAACTGAAGTGTAAAACACGGATCTTATGCTGCAAAACCAGGGAACACCGTTTAATATATACAATGGTTCATACATGAAATAACAGGGAACGTTCCTAAGCAAACTCAAAACACAGACGGTACTTATCACCACAACTGATGTTTTCTCGTTGCAATACTTGCTTTTCAGTTTTGCGCAACAAATAGCTATGTATCGATCTAATGTAAAAGCGACAGTCAACCAGACGGAGCTGTCCCTGGCTGCATACGTTATGACGGCAGCAACACTACAACCGGGAGTATGGGTCAGAAAACTTAGCGGGAAGTAAATCCCACGAATGCGATTTATTATCACCGCAGTGATCACGACGAGTAGATCCGCCACAGCCATGGACACCAGGTACCGAGTAATGCATCTGGACAGACTGCACCTTCCTCGGGAGAGAATCACAATCGCCACTAAATTAGCTGCAAGACAGAAAGGACACATTTAGTACAGTTATAATACTGTAGGCACGACGTTAATCAGGGCTGGCCATGGATGTTGCGTTCTAGCTGTCTACGCAAGCCATCGCACAAGAATTGGCAGAATAATATTGAGAGCAAACTATCTTTCATGTAGCAGGTTCGCCGCCTCGCGCAGCTGATGAATGCAAAGCTAGCGGAAGTCTGAGATCACCGGTTTACTTCTGGTAGATGAGTAGCCAACTATGGTTAATAAGCCCCACCTGCGCGAAATCACGGATTTTAAGGCGCCAATAATGCGCTATTTCCCCTGCTCCTGTCCTTAGGAAAGGATCCGCTGAGTTTAATACCTAAGCCTCACATGGAAGACAGGAGCTTAACTCGGTTGCCAGTGGGTCTTGGAGACGCACGCTTTTAGAAGCATTTAATAGGTAGTGGAATCTTATCCCCAGGACGTCACGTTTCTAATACCTCAAGAAACTCACAAAGCCATCATGATTATTCATGCAAATGTGACTGGTAAAATTGATACATCCCGTAAACCATGAATGAATAATTTTACACCCTTGCATAAACCAGTATCTTACCCGGAACTGCAAACGCAGCGAAGAGAGGGTAGTATATTGCAAATACAGGTCCGGTGACGGGGTTGTGCATTTCAAGAGATGTGCAAGGGACGAGGAGCCCTGTCCTAGCTGATCTGGCTGACGCTCAGAGGATCCGCGTTATTTATATCTTAACTCCACTGAATCAAGTAATCGTCACAATGAGTCAATGAAACCAATTAACGCTTTGCCGAACATTGTCATAGCTGTCGAATCACGAGGAACCTTCGCGCACACGATTTACCGCTACATTCCAGGGAAGGTATACCACATGTTTCACAGATATTGATGAGAACTTTCATTCGTGAGGACGAAGATAGTTGGACTGGTGTCAATCTTTTATCTTGTACTATTTGGTTATGTTCGAATTGGGAAATATGACCCCGAATTATTTAAAAGCAGTGAGAAACATGAGAAAATCTTCAGAGGCTGGAAGTCCAAGCAACACACACAAAATGTTGGGGCAATACAGCAGGGCAGGTAGCACCGATGGGAAAGGGTGATCAGTTGACGTTTCGGGCCGAAACCTTGCATCAGGACTCCTGCCGGTCTCACATGTCGATTCTTTATTCTTTTTCCATTGATGCTGCGTGGTCTGCTCAATTCTTTCAGCATTTTGTGCGTGTTTCTAAAATCAATGCAGAGTAATTTTAAATAGAATTAAATAACTATTTTTCTTGTACTAACATGGTCTGGCACGGCGCAGCGATTCAAACTTAGCATCAAATATTTGTACGTCTTTTAGTTTTGCACACCAAACTTAAAATGCATGTTTGACAACTTATCAATGCACAGTCGGGTTCATCCGCTGTTACTCCGGAATTTGACGAACCCCTAAAGGACATGGATGTTGTGGGCCTAATACCCTATCGCCTTGCTTTATGATTCTTACATTCCATCAGGTCAGTTGCAGAATAACCTATGTTAAACTAAAGACAATTTCTCCCACCACCGAAATAAATCACATGTGACTTTCAGAAGGAATGTAAGAGTAGTAGCTCTTGATCACAATACTGTATTTGACTGAGCATGCCATCAAGCGGCCCAGTCCACGAGAAGCCAAAGAGAATCAAAAGGGAGAGTACTGCCTCAGTAGTGGTGTCTCACGTTGGAACATGATTATAGTTATTGCTATCATTATTTCAGCTTCAGGGCATTGCAGTAGGAGTTTGTGGTGCCAGCAGGAATCCCATGTTCAACCGTCGAGCTCCGGTCTAAAACCATCAGAATTCACCTTGACCGAATTCAGAAGTCAAACTTACAGCTGAGATCTCACCCTTTCATTAACTATTTTAAAATTGGCAGAACTACCGTCACTGGCTTCGCACTGCTCCCCTACTGTAAATTTAATGACTTACACTTCCTTATTTCCAAGGAGCAGATCAATTGTGGCTGCCTCAAAGTTGGGACCCTCTTTATACTGCCTGAAATAATGAATGAATGTATTTAATTCTTACATCCATTCCACAACAAACATGAAGGAGTATTTTATTTTACATTATCGCTCAATTATAACGTACCGACATGTGTATTTATAAGTGTCATAGCTTGTAGAAACAGTTCGCCAGACAGAAACAGCTGAAGTAATTTGGGGTTGTGCTGACTGGTGACACCAATGGTCTTCTAGGTCTCATTAATGCAAATGCTGCTGCAACTGTCTTTACTGGAGGAACTGCGCATGCACAAATACGCTGAGCTTTATTACCACACTCTGCAGTGCTCTACGATCAAGGTTGTTACTGTTCCTGTACCAAACGGTGATACAGCTATTCAGGATGGTCTCAATGTAGAATGGTCCCCAGTAGAAGTTCTTGAGGATTTGGCGGCTCATGGTGAAGGCAATGTCTGTTAACCCACTAAATAAGTTACACTCCATCTGGACCTTTGTCACAATGGCAATCCCGTTCCATCTTAGGAAGTTCAAATCTGCTCTTATGACAACTATACTATTGTTAGAGTTCTCTCTAACAATATTCTCTCTCATATTTCTGCACATATAATTATCTCACTCATGAGTATTTTTTCCCACCATCTGCACAATCCAAATGAGGTGATCATCCCCTTCCTATTTCTTAGATCCAGCCTCGCCAGATGATCTTCCAATAATATCATCTGTAACTAATGAAATGAAATTACCCTTAATCAAAATAAAATAAAGAAAACAAATCCTCCTTCTCTTCCCCACAGCTCTATATCTCTTTTAGCACTTGTATCCTGTAACATTAATCTATCTCTCCGACCCTTACCTTAGCCATGCAGTTATCCGTATCCTAAATTAACAGAGATATAAAAATAGTATAGTCAAAAATGTAGAAGACTTGATTAGGAAGTTTACTCATGTTACAGAACTAGCGAAGTTTTGTATTATGAAGGGGATTGTTAAAGAATACGGCAGTATAAACTGTAGATCAGCTGTAAATATGGGTAGAGAGATAGTAGGTGGAGGTTACTCCGGACAAATATGAGTTGCTGCAGCTTGGTAAATCATACATCAGTAGAAATAGCAGGATCCTTAGGAACAATGGAATACCGACGGATTAGGGTGTACGTCTATTGCTTCTTTTGTAAATTTCGCACTAAATGACTGATATACCATTCTCAACTTCATTGGTTGTGGCATTCAGAAAAAAAAAACATGTAGAGAAGTCATACAGCTAGCTGTATGAAACAATGGTTAGGCCATTTTTGGGGCATGGTGTGCAGTTCGAGATGCTGCATTCTAGGAATGATATGGAGTGATTTGGGTTTTGTCAGAAGAGGTTCACAATGATATTGCGTGAAGTGCACTGTACTTGATACAAGAATAAGACATACAAACTTTGATTGTTATCAAAAAAGGGGCCAAGGGGAGACTTGATAGTATTTACCTATGTCACTCAGGATTTTATGAAACTCTAAGATAATCTGTCAGCTCATTTATTCAAAGGAAAAAAAAACAGCCGCTGCTTATACAGCCTTTTCTTATAAATCAAGTCTTCCAGTTCTGGAAACAGCATTATGAGTCTTTATTGCTAATTCATCTCTAGTTTCATCACAGATTTATTAGATATGCCACATTCATTCTCCTCCGTATCACTAATATACAGTGAATGCCAATCAGCAGGAGACTAATTCCAAGCGCATAGCACTGGTCACACTCTTTCAAATTGAAAAGCGTCCACATGTACCCGCCGACTCTTATCACCAAAACAACTGTGTATCTATTTGACCTGCTACCTGACCAACCTACCATGCTTGTATTTGTCAAGAGCCTCACTAAAGCCCATGACAATATTCTTGGTTGTATCTACAACAATTGCAATGAAATTTCCAGTGGGGCATAGACCGCTGGTATCTACTTTTTTTTAGAATTGCAGTGACTAATAACAGACATTGCAGCTTCAAGAAGTTAAGTGAAAACCAAGTGCCAGATACCAGATATGTGCCAGTGTGCCAGATATTGATGGGTGTGAGTAAAGAGCAGTGAACGCAGTTATGATTAGAAGGGAGAAGGTGCTCAAAAAGGTGAAATATCTAAGGGTACCTAAGGCATCCGGACCCAATGAACTGCACCCTGGTTTTAAAAAATCATTTGACTCTAGCATGGCACCAGAGGACGGGCAAATAGTAAATGTCACTCCACTCTTTAAGAAAGGAGGAAGTCAGCAAAACAGAAATCTTACACCACCTAGACATAACTATGTGTCAGGGAAGATTTTGGAGTCAATTGCAAAGGATCAAATACTTGGTGAAACACGACAAGATACGACAAATTCAGTATGGCTGTCCTTCAGAAAATATCTTGCATGACGAACCTGTTGGAATTCTTTCAGGAGATTACAAGTAGGATAGGTAAAAGGGATTATGTGAATATTGTATATTTGGACTTTCAAAAGGCCTTGGGCAAGGTACCACACGTGGGGCTGCTTACGAAGTGAGGAGCACATAGTATTACAGGAACGCTGATGGCATGTTTAGAGAACTGGCTTATTCGTAAGAGGCAGTTAGTGTGGAAAAAAAAAGAATCCTATTCTGGTTGGCTGCCAGTTACTAGTGGTGCTCGACAGGTGCCGGTGTTAGGTTCACTTCTTTAAATGCTGTACATTAATGATGGAAATTTGTTTTTTGCAAAGTTTTCAGATTTTATAAGGATTAGTGAAGGGGCAGGTGGTGTTCAGGAAACAGGTAGGCTGCAGAAGGACTAGGATAGATATGGGGAATGGACAAGAAAGTGGCAAATGAAATATAATGTTTGGAAAACGCAAGATTGTACACTTTGAGTTTTGAAGTACATGTGCAGACTATTTTCTAAATGGGGTGAAAATCCAAAAATCAAGATGCAAAGAGACTTTGTCGTCCTTGCACAGATTACTCTAAAGGTTGGCTTGCAGTTAGAGTCGATGGTGATGAAGGAAAGTGAAATATTAGCATCCATTTCCAGAGGTTCAGAACAGAAGAACAGTGCCACGATGCCGAGGCTTTATAACTCACTGGTAAGGCCTCACCTTGAGTGCTGCTCGGAGCACCTAAGGAAAGATTTGCTGATGTTGGAAAGGTTTCAGAGGAGGTTCACAAGGATAACTCTGGGAATGAAAGATTTATCACATGAGAAACGTTTGATAGTTCTGGGTCTGTATTTTCTGGAATTTAGAAAGATGAGGTGGGTGGATCGCATTGACACCTTTATAATGCTGAAAGGCCTGAACAGGGAAGACTTGGAAAGGCTAATTGCAATGGTGTGGGGGGGGGGGAAGGTAAGTCCAGGACCAGAGGGCACTGGCATAGAATAGAGTGAAGTCTACTTAAAACAGAAATTTCTTTAGAAAGGGGGTGGTGATTTTATGGAGTTCATTACAACAAGGAGCTGTCGAGGCCAGGTCCTTGGGTATATTTAAGGCAATGCTTGATAGGTTCTTGATTGGATAATGCATGTAAAGATGCGTGGAGCAGGCCGGGGAGTGGGACTGAAAAAGGAAAATAAAAGCATCTGTCATGTTTGAATGGCGGAGCAGACGCAAATGGCAAAATGGCCTAATTCTACTCTTGTGTTTTGTGGTATTATAGACATGAACAAGGCAAAGTTATATTTCAGGCAGTGTATGGTGGTACCTGGAGTATGCTGCAATGAATAGTATTAGAGGTAAATATGATAGAAAAGTTTGAGAGGCTTTGAGACGAGAACAAGAATCAACAGAGAATATGTTTTTTTGCGCATCGTGTATGCAGAAGGGATTAGTTTAGTTCTACATCGAATGACTAATTAACTTGGCTGAATGGTGTTGTCCAATTCGGTGCTGTATTTATAGGTACTGAAATGAATTCAAGTCTGATCCTCAACGGAACTAACATTAACTTAATCTAATTTCTCCATTTATTATGACAGTGAAAGCTTTTATTGTCTATCCTTATGTTATTTATGAATTTACATTGATTGAGCTATCTCTTTAGAGTTGAGAAATAGAAGATTTGATCATGCCTTTCAAAGTGCTTGCAATGTGATCGTCTGACTACAATTAATGTCTGCAACATTGCAGGTTATTACTTTTAATTTCTTTCTATTCATCACCTCCTGTATTAGGCGCATTGAATGCATACTTTTCTAATCTTTTCTTTCTTATTGGAATGCTGCTATTGGTATTTTACAGCACGCCGACTAAAACGTTTTGTACTAAAATTATAAAATATCTTATTCTTTAATATGCAAACGTATTCTGACTTTGGCCAACTCTTGGTTCATTAAGGTGTTTATTACTGGTTGGTGGGGAAGGGGGCACATTGGTGGAGCGGATAAGTCCCCACTATCATTCCAGTGTTTCTAGTGCTGTCTACAAAACATTTGGACTGACAGGTGAAGGAAGAAAAAGTATTTATCGCACTTTAAAACCGGTCACGTTAGGCAGATGGGGCTCGTCGGTCACGGTTGGCAGCTTATCAAGGAGAAGGAAACTCTGACTTCAAAGCTCTGCTTTCTTACGGGTACACCCGCTCATGGGGAAGCCTTCTGAAGTAAACCCAATAAACCCGAGGAAGAACACCAGAGCTGGACTTCCTAAGGCAGTCTTACAGTAAGAAAATATTGGCTGCTAACCGGTGAGATGTCGCTGATGCCAAATTCTATTGGCTTTTCTCGTTCCTTTAGATGCATCAGCTGCATGGAGGGGATCCTGCTGCATGGGCTGCCATTTCCCAATATATGGTACTGCCTGGCGTGCGTAGACAACTTGAACGGTTAGGATCCCACATCCATGGTCGACATCCAACTAACAGAGGGCCTATAGCCAACTCCATAGTCATACTATTATTTAAAATTAGGATACTAATTTCAAACCTTGTTTTCTCATCTTTAAACGGATTTTGAAATCCTACCATGCTATGAACTTATGATGAACCTTTCCTCCGGGACATTTAATATGAGATCATTCATTAATTATATCTTATTACACAATAACATTTAAACCCTACTCCCCACCGGTTTCTCAATGTATTGTTCTAAAAACAGAATATTGTGAATCCCAGAAAATTTGATTTATTTTATGTGATGATTAAAATCACTTATTATTCGATTAGCTTTCCTTTTAGCTGTCGATATTTTTCAGTCTTACTCTGTATGGACATGTAAGCTAACACTTCTATTGTGAGCAGTCACTCTCTGTAAGAGCAGCAGTTGTGACACAGAATCTGCAGCAGGTCAACCCTCTTAAGATGAGTGGACCATACAACTGCCCAGGGCAAGTGCTCATGGTGTGTGCAAACCTGCTTACTGACGACTCCCATCCATTTTCAACATTTCACCCATCCAGGTTTCAGTTTCAACATGCTCCCTCCATCATCACTGTGCCCAAAATACTACACCATCAAACCTAAATGACTACCAGCCAAATAGTACTGATGCCGATCGTCATAAGCTGCTTTGAATGGCTAATACTTTCACAATTCAAGGACTCCACTGATAGAAACATAGAAACAGAGAAATCTATAGCAATATCAGGAAATTCGGCGCAAATTTTTGTGCCAACCAGGTAATTGAATGTAGAAACTGCCTAGAGTTTCGCTACCACATAGCCCTCTCATTTTCTAAACTCCATTTACCTATCTAAGAGTATCTTAAATATCCCCATTCTATCCTGATCTTCTACATTCACTGGCAGTGAATTCCACCCACTCACCATCTGTGTGTGAAAAAATAGTTCTGATAACTCCATCCAACCTAATTCTAATCACCTTAACATACAACATGGAACAATTATCAATATCAGGCCCTTCGGCCCAGGATGTTGTGCCGAACCTTAAACCTTGCTTCCCATATACCCCCCCCCCCCACCACCATCTTAAATACGTCCATATATTTGTCTCGTAGTCTCTTAAATTTCACTAGTGTATCTACCTCCACCTCTGAATCAGGCAGTGCATTCCACGCACCAGCCCCTCTCTGAGTAAAAAAAAACCTTCCTCTAATATCCATTTTGAACTTCCCACCACTTACCTTAAACCCACGTCCTCATGTATGGAGCAGTGGAGCCCTGGGAAGAGGCGCTGGCTGTCCACTCTATCTCCTCTTAACATCTTGTATACCTCTATCATGTGCCCTCTCATCCTTCTTCTCCCTTCATCTCTGATCATAATTCAAACTCTCTAAACCAGGCAGCAACCTGGTAAATCTCCTCTGTATCCTTTCCAATGCTTTCACATCCTTCCTGTAGTGAGAGGATCAGAACTGGCACAGTACTCCACGTGTGGCCCAACCACAGTTTTATAGAGCTGCATCATCACCTCGCGACTCTTAAACTGTATCCCTCGGCTTAAGAAAGCTAACACGGCATAAGCTTTCTTAACTACCTCATCTACCTGTGAGGCAAACTTCAGGGATCTGTGAACATGTATACCCAGATCCCTAAGCTCCTCCAAAGTAACTAGTATCCTGCCATTTACTTTGTAATCTGCCTTGGAGTTTCTCCTTCCAAAGTGTACCTCCTCACATTTCTCCGTGTTGAACCCCATCTGCCACTTCTTAGCCCACTTCTGCACCCTATCAATGTCTCTCTGCAATCTTCGAGAATCCTCTACATTATCCACAACACCACCAACCTTGGTGTCATCTGCAAACTTTCCAACCTACCCTCCTATCCCCACATCCAGGTCGTTAATAAAAGTCACGAAAAGGTAGAGGTCCCAGAAACGATCCTTGTGTGATACCACTAGTAACAGCCCTCCAAACCGAATGTACTCCTTCCACCAGGACACGTCGCCTACTGCAGGCAAGCCATTTCTGAATCCACCTGGCCAAACATCCCTGGATCCCATGCCTTCTGACTTTCTGAATACGCCCAATGTGTGGAACCTTGTCAAATGCCTTCCTAAACTCCATGTTGATCATATCTACTGTACTACCCTCATCTGTATGCCTGGTCATCTCCTAACAGGCTTGGTAGACACTATCTGCCCTTCACAAAGCCGTGCTGACTGTCCCTGATCAGACCATGATTCTCTAAATGCCCACAGATCCTGTCATAGTGGGGGCGTAGGGAGCGGACCAAAATGCAAGACTCAGACACGGATCTACCGGAAACTGGTCTAGGCGCGAGAAGGAAGCAAGGGAAGTGAGGAAGAAGGGACGCTGGATATGTCACAGACCCTAGACGAGACAAGGATTCCGGGCCTCGGATAGGACTTGACGAGGATAGCGGAACCAGGACATGGAACTGTGAACTAGGAGCCCGGGCTTGGACTCCGTGCCAGAGACTGGACAAGGACCTAGAACCTGGGTGTTGACTCGAGCTCGGACCCCGGAACTAGGCGAGGACATGTCGATGCTACAGGACGAGGAGAGGCTACAGGACTGGGCGTGAGACTCCTGGACAGGACAAGAGAACCCCAGCACAGGACGAAGGAACCCTAGCACCGGTCTGGTCATGGTACTCCTGGGCTGGGCGAGAGATATGGACAAGACGAGAACACAAAGCCGTGGCTTGGACAGGACAAGGTTCTTGGACGTGGCTAGGACTGGACAAGACCCCGAAGCCTTGACTTGGTCGAGAGAGAGACAGGAACGCAGAGCCTTGGTCGAGGAAGAGACAGGAACAGGGAACACAGAGCCCAGACCCCTCCTTGGAAACAGGACCTAGGGCCGGGCATCATTACACAGAATGCAGAATACGACGAGACGGTTTTTAACACAAGGTAGCAGCAAACGGCCGGTCCTACCTAGTGAAAGCTTAGACACAGAGACAGTTCAAAACAACGAAAGACAGTTCCTTATCTTGCTTAGGTAGTTGAACTTGACAGCAGTGAAGGCTAGGGTTACAGACGTGGCAATGCTCCGGGCGGGACAAGGTCAGGCAAGGCTACAGGCGAGGGGAGGCGAGGCTCCAGGAGGAAGGTGAAGAGAAGGGATACTGACGGGGATTTGTACAGGAACAATCCAGCAGCCAGAGGCAGAATCCTGAAGCTATTTATGAAGCCAGCACAAACGAGAATCAGCTGTCTCAACATAATCTGGGGAAAACTGGAAAACCTTGAATAAGGAAGACGGACGGGAACGTGAACTGGAATACGGATTTCATGGACCGGACCATGACAAGATCCTATCTGTAAGAATCTTTTCCAGCAGCTTTCACACCACAGACGTAAGGCTCACTAGTCTATAATTACCCAGACTATCCCTACTACTTTTTTATCCAAGGGGACAATATTCGCCTCCCTCTAAGCCTCCAATACCATTCCCGTGGACAAACAGGACATAGTGATCCTAGCCACATACTCAGCAATCTCTTCTCTCGCCTCGTGGAAAAGCCTGGACTTACCCGTTATCCTTTTGTTCTTCACATAATTGAAGAATACCTTGGAGTTTCCTTTTACACCACTTCTCATGTTCCCTTATTGCTCTCCTTAGCCCCCGCTTAATCACCTTCCTTCCTACCCTATATTCCTCAATTGACCCATCTGACCCTTCTTACACCTGGCCAGATTTTCCACTTCACTTGTCATCCATGGTTCCTTTACCCTACCATTTTTTTTTATCTTCCTCACCATGACAAATTTATGTCTAACATCCTGCAAGAGACCCCTAAACATCGACCACATGACCGTAGTACATTTCCCTGCAAAAACATCATCTCAATTCACACTGGCAAGTTCTAGCCTCATAGTTTCATAATTTGCCCTTCTCCAAATTTAAAAAAAATCCTGCCCTCTCTGATCCTCTCTATTTCCATGAGAATGCTAAAGGCCAGGAAATGCTGTTCACGGTTCCCCGGATGCTTACCCACTGAAAGATCTGAGACCTGACCCGGTTCTTCTCCTAATACTACATTTAGGGCATTCCCCCTAGTCGGCCTGTCAACATACTATGACAGGAATCCGAGCTGGACACACTTAACAAACTCTGCCCTATCTAAACCACTGGAACTAATCAAGTGCCAATCAATATTTGGGAAGTTAAAGTCACCCATGATAACAACCCTGTTATTTTTGTACCTTTCCAAAATATGCCTCCCAATCTGCTCCTCGGTAACAGTGCTGCTCGCAAGGGGCCTGTAGAAAGCTCGGAATAGAGTAACTGCTCGCTTCCTGTTCCTGACTTCTACCCATGCTGACTCAAAAGAGGACTTTTCTCCATTACCCACGCTTTCTGCAGGTGTCATAGTATCCCCGACCAGTAATGCCGCCCCTCCTCTCCTTCCCATCCCTTTTAAAGCACTGAAATCTAGGAATATTAAGATCCGTACCTGCCCTGCTGCCAGCCAGGTTTATGTAATGGCCACAACATCATTATTCCATGTATGTAACCAAGCTCTCAGTTCATCACCTTTGTTCCTGATGCTTCTTGCAATGAAGTACACACAGTTTAGCACTTCTACCTTTCTACCTTTACATCCTTAAATCTATGCCGCTGGCTATCCACGAAAAATTACTCTTATCATCTTACATACCAATATCAGATCACCTCTGATCCTCCGTTGCTTCAAATACGGAAGGCCAAGCTTACTCAACTTATTCTCAGAAGGCATTCTCTCCAATCCGGACAACATGATTGTATAGCAAACACGAGGAAATCTGCAGATGCTGGAAATTCAAGCAAGCACAAACAAAATGCTGGTGGAACACAACAGGCCAGGCAGCATCTATAGGAAGAAGCACTGTCGACGTTTCGGGCCGAGACTGTTCGTCAGGACTGACTGTAAATGGTTGCAAATCTCCTCTGTACTCGCAATATACTATCCACATCCTTACTGTGATGAGGTGACTAGAGCTGAACACAGGACTCCAAATGGGCTCTATCTACGGTCTTATAGAGCTGTAACATTCCCTACCGTTTCCTGCAACGTTGGGCTCTTACCAATATGCTTACCAACAAAACCTTTTATCGGCAGCTTCCGTAGCATCTCCCTACCCCTGACATGCCTAAAATACAAAAAAAAATTGTGTCCGAATGCTGTTTCTGGATTCCAGTTCAGAGTTCAACACTATCGTCCGACACTTTTGTTAAAATGCTGCTACTCAGTGGTATAAATCTATACTGTGCAACAGGATGTTGGACTTCTTAACGAGAAGACCTCACAGTCGTGATGCACAATCATTCCTTCCTCTCCGTCAGCCTCAACATGCTGCACACCCAACCTAGTACAGTGCGCTGAGCCCATTTGTGTGATCTGTGCTCCCACGTGACTGCACGGCCTGAGCAATCTCATCGTCATTTTCACCGTTATCACGGAAGTTGTGGGACGCTTCACCAACAACGATGAGACAGCCTACAAAGAGGAGATGAAGGCGCTCCAGCCTTGCAGCCTTGTAAATAACCTCTTCTAATGTAAACAAGACATAGAATATAGCCGCCATCTTCAGGAGAAATCAGATCATTCACACTCCCCTTTACATTGGCATAAGTGGGTTAGAAATTTCAAGCAGTTTCAAACGCCCAGGACTGCATATCATGCATAATCTCGTGTGCTCCCAGAACTCGTCCTACTCAGAAAAGAAAGCTCCCCAACGTCTCCACATTCTGAGGAGAATGAAGAGGGCTGGATTTTGCACACCCATACTAACGTAAATCTACAGATGAGTAGCAGAGGGCATTCTAATTGGTCACATCAATGCTTGGTACGGAAACTGCAATGCGACAGATAAGAAGGCTCTACAATGGGTAGTAAACACTGCCCAATGCATGACGTACCAGCCTATCCACCAGCAAGGGCACATGTTGAGAAAAATGAGGGAAAACGGCTAGTGACATCATAATGGATACCACACATCGTGTTTATGAATGGTGTGTCTCACTCACGTCAGGGAAAAGGCTGTGTTGTATCCATGGCAGGGCTATCAGACTTGATCAAATTACTTTCCTCAATCAGCAAGGCTTCTCAAAGCCTTGAAAAGCTTTGAGAAACTCGACCACTATTATACGTCTTTCCATCAATCACCTTATGTAAAACCAAGCATCATTTTATGGACAAACAATCAATCCATGTATTTATATATATATTATAATTATTACGATTGTTATTGTATTTTTACTTTTTCTAAACTTCAGCTAGTGAAACCTGAGGTATGGGAAGTAGTGTTTAATATTGAGGCTTTCTGAAGATTTACATAACTATTGCGTGCAGGGCTAATTTTAATGCTATTTCATACTTTAGAGTTGCCATTTGTAGATATTACTACTACCCTGTTCATGTTCCACACTCCTTCAACTTTCTCTTTTAATTCCGCGTATTTCTAGTATTTTTCATCTGTTGATATCTGTCTGTTGTGTGTGTTTTGATGGTTATATCTATTGTATTGTATTATATTAATATATCTAAGATATTAGGGCTTTTGACGAATTAGTATTTTGAATGTTTAAAGGTTTAAAGGTGAATCTGTGGAATTTGTTGCTACGAACAGGTTTGGAGGCTAAGTCTTTATGGATATTTAAGCAAAGTTTGATTGATTCTTGTTTGGTCAGGCCAGGAAAGGATACTGGGCTGGAGGGAATGCAAGAGATTAAAGCTGGCAGGAAAAAAATGATCAGCCACGATGAAATAGCAGAGCAGACTCTCATGTTAAAATCCCAAGTTAAAATCTCATGTTAAAATCCCCTAGAACTATCATAACACTGCCCTTCTGGCAAGACTTTTCTATTTCTTGTTGTAATTTGTAGTCCACATCACCACAGCTGTTTGGAGGCCTGTAGATAACTGCCATCAGGGTCCTTTTACCCCTGCTACTTCTTAGGTCAACCCATAAAGATTTTGTACTTTCCGATCCTATGTCAACTCTTTCTAGATATTTACTATCATTTTCTTACCATTAAAGACAAGCCACCCCTTCTACCTACCTGCCTATCATTCCGATACACCGTGTATCCTTGGACGTTCAGCTCCCAGAGACATGCATCCTTTAGCCACGTCTCAGTGATGGCCGCAATATCATACCTGGTAATCTGTAACTGTACAGCAACTCATCCACCTTATTCCATATGCTGCGAGCATTTAAGTATAACACCTTAAGTCCAGTATTTGGTAGGTTTTGCATTGATTGCACTGCAACTCATCCCAATGGCTGCAAATTTGCTCCATCACCTGCCTGTCCTTCCTGCCATCCTTACTGCTCACTACCTTAGATCTATTTCCGGTTTCCATCTCCTCCACTCCATCATTCTGGCTCCCATCCCCCTGCCAAATTATCTTAAACCCTCCCTAACAGCTCTATTAAACCTTCCCGCCAGGATATTGGTCCCCTGAGGGTACAACTGTAACCCGTCCTTTTTGTACATGTCACATCTGCTTCAAAAGAGGTCCCAATGATCCAGAAACCTGAATCACTACCCCCTGCTCAATTCCCTCAACCACGTATTTATCCTCCACCTCGTTCCATTCCTACTCTCACTATCCTCACTCCCTCTATTTTCCTTTCAGGACATCTTCCCTTTTCCTACCTATGTCATTTGTAACTCTATGTTCCACGACCTCTGGCTCCTCACCCTACCACATCAGCATATCTTGGACACGATCATAAACATCCCGGACCCTAGCACCAGAGAGGCAAACTACCATCCGGGTCTCCTGATGGCGTCCACAGAATCGCCTCTCTGACTCCCTAAGTATTGAGTCCCCTATTACTACTGCCTTCCTCTTCCTTTCCCTACCCTACTGAGCTACAGGGACAGAATCTTAGCAGGAGGGACGGCTATTGTTGCTTCCTCCAGGTAGACTGTCCCCCCCCCCCCCCACAACAGTACTCAAACAGCAGTACTTATTGTCAAGGCTTGTGGCTACAGGGGTACTCTCTGACACTTCCCCTTCATCCTCCTAACCGTGACTCACCTGTCCACCTCCCATGGCCCCGGTGTGACCACCTGCCTGTAACTTCTCTCTATCAACTCCTCACTCTGCCTGACCAGACGAAGGTCATGGAGCTGCAGCTCCAGTTACCTAACAAGGTCTCTTAGGAGCTGCAGCTCGGCGCACCTGGCGCAGATGTGGACGTCCGGAAGGCTAGGAGACTCCAGGACCTCCCAAATCGGACACCGAAAACAACAAGCTGTCCTCACACACATACTTACCCTTTCCTCAAATTACATGAAAAAAACTGAAACCTAAACCTACCCTGCCTCGCCTACTTCCGCCTAAGCCCGTTGAGCCCAAGCCCTTAAGCCTACACTCTGCTCCCGGCTCACTCCGCTGCCCGCAAACGACGCTGCCCGCTGTTTAAGTCTGTGTCCTTTTTAAATGTTCCCCGCTTCACTGCCCGACGTCACACACCTGCGCAGTTCTGCCTCTCTTAACTCCGGTGAGAAGAAGAAAAAATCAAAATGGCTCCCACCGCACTCCCTTTCTGGTCTTCCGACATTCTTCTTCATCTTTATAATCTCTTTCTTTATATTCTAATTCTTTTGAAATTAATGCTGTCGTTCTTCACCGTCGACTGAACATGGAAATCAACCTTCAGGGAATCCCGCACAAGAACTTCCAAGACACTCTGCGCCTCATATTTTTGTATTTTCTCTCCATTTAGAAGATAGACAACCTTTTTATCCCTTCTACCAAAGTGCATCCAGATGGTCTGCACCCTAGGGTACTAAAGAAGGCGGCTCTGGAAATTGCGGATGCATTGGTAATCACTTTCCAATGTTCCTTAGATTCAGGATCAGTTCCTGAGGATTGGAGAATGGCTAATGTTATCCTACTTTTTAAGAAAGGGGGGAGGGAGAAAACAGAGAATTATTGTCCTGTCACCCTAACATCAGTTGTGGGGAAGATGCTAGAGTCCATTATTAGTGGCATATCTAGATAGCAGTGATAGGATTGGGCCGAACCAGTATGGATTTACCAAGGGTAAATCATGCTTGACTAATCTGTTGGAGTTTTTCGAGGATGTAATCAGGAAGTTAGACGGGGGAGATCCAGTGGATGTAGTGTACCTCGATTTTCAGAAGGCATTTGATACGGTCCCACATAGAAGATTGGTGGGTAAAATCAAAGCTCAGGGCATCGGGGGGAAGGCATTGACATGGATAGAAAACTGGTTGGCAGATAGGAAGCAAAGGGTAGCGGTGAATGGGTGTTTATCGGATTGGCAGGTGGTGATTAGTGGGGTGTCACAGGGCTCGGTATTGGGACCACAGCTGTTTACCATTTACGTTAGCGATTTGGATGAAGGCATAGAAAATAACATCAGCAAATTTGCTGATGATACTAAGCTGGGTGGCAGTGTGACATGTGATGAGGATGTTAGGAGAATTCAGGGTGACTTGGATAGGCTGGGTGTGGGCAGATACTAGGCAGATGGCGTTTAATGTGAATAAGTGTGAGGTTATCCACTTTGGGAGTAAGACCAGGAAGGCAGATTATTATCTGAACGGTGTAGAGTTAGGTAAGGGAGAAATACAAAGAGATCTAGGAGTCCTTGTTCATCAGTCACTGAAGGTGAATGAGCAAGTCCAGCAGGCAGTGAAGAAGGCTAATGGAATGTTGGCCATTATTACAAAGGGAATTGAGTACAAGAGCAAGGAAATCCTCTTGCATTTGTACGGAGCCCTGGTGAGACCACACCTGGAGTATTGTGTACAGGTTTGGTCTCCAGGATTAAGGAAGGACATCCTGGCTGTAGAGGAAGTGCAGCGTAGATTCACGTGGTTAATTCCTGGGATGTCTGGACTGTCTAACCCAGAAAGGTTAGAGAGACTGGGCTTGTACACGCTGGAATTAAGGAGACTGAGAGGGGATCTGATTGAAACATATAAGATTATGAAGGGATTGGACGAGATAGAGACAGGAAATATGTTCCAGATGCTGGGAGAGTCCAATGCCAGAGGGCATGATTTGAGAATAAGGGGTTGGTCATTTAGGATGGAGTTAAGGAAAAACTTCTTCTCCCAGAGAGTTGTGAGTGTCTGGAATGCCCTGCCTCAAAAGGTAGTGGAGGCCAATTCTCTGGATGCTTTCAAGAAGATAGGTATCTTATGGATAGGGGAATCAAGGGATATGGGGACAAGGCAGGAACCGGGTATTGATTGGAATTGATCAGCCATGATCTCAGAATGGCGGTGCAGGCTCGAAGGGCCGAATGGTCTACTTCTGCACCTATTGTCTATTGTCTCTTGTCTATAAACTTCCCGACACAGTAATCATCTGCCATTTCATTGCCCATTCTCCAAGTCTATCTCAGTCCTTCTGCAGCCTCTGTACTTCCTCAAAACTGCATGTCACTCCACTTAACTTTGTACCGCCTGTATAATTCCATCATCCAAATTATTGACAAATATCGTAAAAAGAATTGTCCCCAACATCGACTCCTGTGGAACACCACTTGTCAATGGCAGGCATACAGAAAAAGTTTGCTTTATTCCCATTTTTTGCCTTCTGCCAGTGAGCCAATGCTTTATGTATGCTAGAATATTTTCAATAATACCATGGGCTCATAGCTTGCTCAGCAGCCTGATGTGTGGCACTTGTCGAAGGCCTCCTGACAGTCCCTGTAGTCAGCATCCATTGATTCTCTTTGCTCTATCCTGTTTGTTATTTCTTCAAATAATTCCAACAAATTGATCAGCAGTATTTCCCCTGCAGGAAACCAGGCTGACTGCGATTTATATCATCAACTGCTTGTACGGACTCCTAAACCATATTCTTAACAATCAACTCCAACATCTTCCCAACCACTGAGATTCCATTAAATGGCCTATAACATACTTTCTTCTTTTTCTCTCCCTCCTTAAAAAGTAGACTACCAGTTGTAAATTTCCAGCCTTCTGGAACCATACCGGATCCCTTTTCTTGAAATATCGTTACTCAGTGCTTCACGATCCCTTTAACCACCTCTTTCAGAAATCTGAGGCGATGATGAATTTTGTTTTGATACGTAGCGTCTCTTTGATGGGCCAGTTCTTGTACAGTCTGTAGTCTGGTGTCAATTATTATGATAATTTTGTCTGTAATCTCAGCTTCTCCATCAGCATTTAGCAAAGCGTTTACGACTGTGCTGTTGCTGTTACAGTCCTGTTGTGGAACTGTTGAAAAACTAGTGATTTCATCAGTACTTTGGTGGATTTCGTCTTCATTATTTTCTTGCACAGCATTGCCGTAGTCTTTAGGTTGATTTTTTTATAGCTCTTATCAACTTCCTGTTTCATTCGGTTTAATGCATTATTATTTTTACTATCACTCTATGTTGATCTGCTAGTCGTGGAGCAAGGAGGGATATTGAGCAATACAATGCTGATGAATTCTCTCCCTGTTTGCCGACATATTTCTCTTAAATTCCGTTATTCGTTTCTATCCACGCGTCATGAAAGTTTCATTTTTAATGGCCATTTCATGCGGGTCTTTCTTCATTTAATTGCCTGAGTCGTCTCAGTTATAAGTGGACTTCTCCCCAGAAAAACACCTGCCGCAGTTGCAGTCAATGGTGTTGATGGGCCACTTTGAATGTTGTTTTTATCTTTTCCGGGTTTCCCAGAGTCTACCCGGCTGTTCAGCAATGCAATCAATAGCGGTTCGCTTACTGTCATGACGAGCGCCAGCTCCAGAATTACACTGGCGAACCCCAAGCAGGCACCAAATCTCTCTTTTCCGTAGACATATCTCCATTTCTAAAGTCAAACAATATTGCTTTTTTATAACTACAGCTTTTTTTTTTTGTCTCAGATGCCGGTGAGATAGAGAGAAAATGCTAACCAGATAGCCATCACATCTGGGTGCAGACGTGTCTGTTTTGCTTCTGGTTTGGTTGCTGGTAACATTTTATTACTCATTTGTCATGCATATCTGTAGTGTTTTCCACAATCTGCCACCTGTTGTTATGCCACGTGGGGGACAGAGCACACGCCATATTATTATTATTATTATTATTATTGATCTCAGGCATGTATATGCTGACACATATCTACTTCGAAATAAAATTACTTTGAAATTTGAACATGAAATAGGTATTAAGTGTGGTAAAAACTGACGTAAATCGTTTTGTATATTAAAAAGACACGAACCACAGTAGATTTGCAGATTGCCTAAAGTAATTTACTGCCATCCAAAGAATAGATTAAGTTGAGCAAATGCCTGTTCATATGATTAGGGATTAATATCCTCTATATGCCGTACAAAGAGAGCCAGAGGAAACTGAAGACGTATGGTGTCTTACTTGAAGAGTGGAAGCTACAGAAAGGCAAAAAAAAAACTGTGTAAATTAACATTACCTCTTCCGCTCACAAACAGGAGGTAACCTTAAGATGCTGGACTTCAATGCAAGGCACACAAAATGCTCCAGGAACTGAGCAGAATAGACTGCATATGTGGAA
Source organism: Hypanus sabinus (assembly GCF_030144855.1). Classification (NCBI taxonomy): domain Eukaryota; kingdom Metazoa; phylum Chordata; class Chondrichthyes; order Myliobatiformes; family Dasyatidae; genus Hypanus; species Hypanus sabinus. Next base: position 8,751,743 of record NC_082731.1, on the reverse strand, counting down.
AAGAGTGCAGTTGAGGGTTCGGGCCGAGAATCTTCAGTAGTGTCTCGGCCGGAAACGTCGACTGTACAATTTTCCATAGATGCTGCCTGGCCTGCTGAGCTCCTTTAGATTTTGTATGGGTTGCTACTTCGTCCCCTATTCACTGACTCCTGTCTACCCACTGACTGAATTCTCAAATTTTTCCTCTTTTCCTCGATGAATAGAATCAAGTGTGCACTTTGAACCTCAGCTACTGTTTTAATCCCCTTATGCTGCTTTGGTGTCAAATGGGTTCTACTGTTCCTCCGATTATATTTTGTTCTTAGCGTAAAATTTTATTTCATATATTCATTCTGTGTTATTTCATGCACAATTTACAGGTTCTTAACTTTATTTCATAGTTTTTGATTCCTGAAAGGCATGCTCCACTTTCAGTTATTTGTACCTGAAACGTGTTCACTTATTTTTCTTTGTCCAGTTCAAAATATATCCTGGATATTGATCCAGGATTACCTCATTTCAGTGACACTACCTTTCTCCATTTTGTATTTTTACTTCATCTGGAGCCAGAGGAGATCCTTCCAGAGCAATGAGCCCGTTCCTTATTACACCCATATGAAAAACAAACTTAGGTACCACTAGGAACAGGGCGGAACAAAATTAAAGGACGTTACAAGTCGCAGTTCGTGGCGTTCGTGTCGATCTAGGCGTTCGTGGAGATCTTGGAGCTCGTGGAGACCTTGAAGTTCGTGGAAGTTTGGGGTTCTTGGCCAGAGGCTGGGTCTAGAGGCTCGGCGAGAGGCCGGGGGTCTTTGCTTCTTGGAGCTGACCTCCTGGAGGGCTGTGGAACTCCTAGGCAGGACGCGGGACACAACCCGATGGAGGCAGAGAACCGGAAGGGACAGAACCAACCGCAGGGCAACGGCAACCGGCCTACTTACTCGACGGAGGCAAGGGACAGGAGGGGATGGAACGGGCTAAGTCTTGGGTTCTTGGAGCTAGACGCCTGGGCGAAACTCGGGACTCCGGGGCAGGGCGCTGAATTCCTGGGCAGTACGCGGGAGGCGAGGAACCGGAAGGGACATGACCAACCGCGGGACAACGGCAATCGACCTGGCTTCCCTGACGGAGGCAAGGGACAGGAAGAGGGCTCGGTCTGGGGTGGCCTCAAGACTCGAGGCGGCAGGTAACCCCGGCGGCATGAGGAACAGCCAAATCCATAACTCACTTGAAGGAACTCGCCTTCCACCGGTGGGTTACACCAAGCGAACACTGACGGGACGACACCCCAACCACACTCAATTCCAGAGCTACCTATATACCCAGCCCACAAGATGAGCATCAGGTGCAAATGCTTGAGTCTAGGCCGAAACAAGTGACTGTCGGAGGACCCTGAGTCCGGCGTCCACAGACCGGACCGTGAACCAGAATGCATTATTTCAAACCGGACCATGACAGTAGCTCACCGCCCCCCCCCCCCCCCCTTGTATGGGAGCCTCCAGGCAACCTAAGAGGCTCTCCAGGACGAGAGAAGACACGGGCGGAAGGGTGGGGGGGATGGTCAAACAAGAGGGGACCCCAGGGTGACAGTAGTTAGACGACAGTGTCTGCGTTGCTGGGTCCAGGAATGGGGGGTCATTCTGTCATAAGGGGGGCGTTGCGACTGGACCTAAATACAGGGCGCAGACACGGAAGTACTAGGAATAGGGTGGAATAAATCTAAAAGACGGGACAAGTCGCAGTTTGTGGCGTTCGTAGAGTCGTTCATGGACACCTTGGAGTTCGTAGGGTTCCTGGAGGCTTTGCTAGAGGCTGGGGTCTTGAGGCTCGGCGAGAGGCCGGCGTCTTGGGCCTCGACGACACGCCGGCGTCTTGAGGCTTGGCTGGAGGCCGGCGTCTTGAGGCTCGGCGAGAGGCCGGCGTGTTGGGTCTCGGCGAGAGGCCGGCGTCTTTGGCTTCGGCGAGAGGCTGGTGTCCTGAGGCTCGGCGAGAGGCCGGTGTCTTGGGCCTCGGCGACAGGCCAGCGTCTTGAGGCTCGGCTGGAGGCCGGCGTCATGGGCATCGGCGACAGGCCTGCGTCTTGAGGCTCGGCGACAGGCCGACGTCTTGACGCTCGGCGAGAGGCCGGCGTCTTGGGCCTCGGCGACAGGCCGGTGTCTTGAGGCTCGGCTGGAGGCTGGCGTCTTGAGGCTCGGCGAGAGGCCGGCGTCATGCTCCTCGGCCACAGGCCGGCGTCTTGAGGCTCGGCTGGAGGCCGGCGTCTTGAGGCTCGGCGAAAGGCCGGCGTCGAGGCTCGGCTGGAGGCCGGCGTCTTGAAGCTCGGCGAGAGGCCGGCGTCTTGGGCCTCGGCAACAGGCCGGCGTCGAGGCTCGGCTGGAGGCCGGCGTCTTGAAGCTCGGCGAGAGGCCGGCGTCTTGGGCCTCGGCGACAAGCCGGCGTCGAGGCTCGGCTGGTGGCCGGCGTCTTGAAGCTCGGCGAGAAGCCGGTGTGTTGGTCCTCGGCGACAGGCCGGCGTCTTGAGGCTCGACGAGAAACCGGTGTGTTGGTCCTCGGCGACAGGCCGGCGTCTTGAGGCTCGACGAGAAACCGGTGTGTTGGTCCTCGGCGACAGGCCGGCGTCTTGAGGCTCGACGAGAAACCGGTGTGTTGGTCCTCGGCGACAGGCCGGCGTCTTGAGGCTCGGCTGGAGGCCGGCGTCTTGAGGCTCGGCGGGGAGCCGGCGTCTTGAGGCTCGGCGAGAGGCCGGCGTCCTGAGGCTCGGCGAGTGCGGTGTCTTGAGGATTGGTGAGAAGTTTGGACAGAGGCTGGGTGGTCTTGAGATTTGGCTAGAAGCTGGGGTCTTGGGATCTTGGAGCTGGCTCCTGGGCGGGTCGTGAAACTCCTGAGCAGGACGTGGGACTCCTGGGCAGGACGCAGTGAACAACCCTACAGAGAACCGGAAGGGACGGAAGGGACGGAACCAACCGCAGGGCAACGGCAACCGGCCTGCTTACCCGACGTAGGCAGTGGACAGGAGGGGACAGAACATGCTAGAGTCTTGATTTCTTGGTTGTAGCCTCAGGGAGGGCCGCGGGACTCCTGGGCATGACGGGGAACTCCTGGGAAGAACGCCAGAGTCCTGGGCAGGAAGCGGGACACAACCGGACGGAGGCGAGGAACAGGAAGATATAGAACCACCGCGGGGCAACGGCAACCGGCCTGACTTCCCCGACGGAGGCAAGGGACAGGGATAGGGACAAGAGCACAGTACTCTTAAGTGCGGTTCGAATATGGTCCGTCATAGCTATAACATAACCTTGCGGCTCCTAAACTCAAGCCCACGATTGATGATGGCCAATGCATCGGATACCTTCTTAACCACAGAGTCAACCTGCGCCGCAGCCTTGAGTGTCATATGCACTCTGTCCCCTAGATCAGTCTGATTCTCCACACTGCCAAGAGTCTTACCATTAGTACTATATTCTGTCATCATATTTGACGTAATAAAATGAACCATCTCACATTTATCTGGATTGACCTCCATCTGCAACTTCTCAGCCCATTTTTGCATCCTATCAATGTGCCGTTGTAACCTCTGACAGCCCTCCACACAAATGCAACACCTCCTACGTTTGTGTCGTCAGCAAATTTACTAACCCACCCTCCATTTCTTCATCCAGGTCATTAATAAAAATCATGAAGAGTAGGGGTTGCAGAACATATCCCTGAGGCACACCACTGGTCACCGACCTTCATGCAGAATATGACCCGTCTGCAGCCACACTTTGCCTTCTGTGGGCAAGTCAGTTCTGGATTAACAAAGCAATTTCCCCGTGGGATCCTTGCTGCTTACGTTCACAATAAGCTTTGCATGGTGTACCTTGTCAAATGCCTTGCTGAAATCATATGCACCAGATCTTCTTCTCTACCGACATCAATGTATTTAGACAGACCCTCAGAAATTCAATTAGGCTCGAAAGGCACAACCTGCCTTTGGCAAAGCTATGCTGACTATTCCTAATGATATTATGCCTCTAAAAATTTTCATACGTCCTGCTTCTCAGGATTTTCTCCATCAACTTACCAATCTCTGAAGTAAGACTAACTAGTCTATAATTTCCTGCGCTTTCTCTACTCCCTTTCTTGAATAATGGAACAATATCCGCAACCCCCCAATCTTCCACGTACTCTCCTGTTCCCATTGATGATGCGAAGACTATCGCCAGAGGCTCACAATCTCCTCCCTCGCCTCCCAAATGTTACCATCTTCATCCTTGAGTAGTCATACATTTTCCCTAGTTAGCTTCTTGCACCTAATGTATGGAGAGAATGCCTTTCGGATCCCCCTAATTCTACTTGGTAAGGGCTTTCCGTGAACCCTGCTGGCTTCATTAATTCCGTTAGTTTCTTGTTTTCGGGCTTATTTGCAATCTGTATGTGTTCTGATTGATTCTAACTTTAGAAGCTTTACGTATATTCCCATTATTTTCCGTACTAATTTGATTGTCGTTTTTCCCCAACTATATCCTTCTCACGTATACCCAAGATATTTCTCACGTACTTTGACATATTATAATCTACGCATGAAGTCAAAAGAAATTAGAAGATCTTAAATAATGATTTTTTTTTTGCATCTGTGTTTACACAGTAGAACGACACAGAGTCCACAGAACTGAGGCAAATCAGCATTGATACCATGGATCCTATACGGATGACAGAGGAGGAGATGTTTGCTTTCTTGAGGAAAACTAGTGAGGACAAATCCACGGTGGCTGCCAGCGTGTTCACCCGGAACCTTTGGAAAGCATTTGCAGAACGTGTACGAATTAGAGAACACAATGGTAATGAAAACAAGCAAATCTAAGATCTGACTGGAAAACAAAAAAACGCAATCAATCAGCAAGATGTTTATTTTCATGCAACGGATTGTTCGTAATTTTCAATTACTGAATGTTATTTAATTTTGTTGTTCAAGTCGCTTCAATAGCTGCTGTTTGTTGGAAATTAACTGTTCATGAACCATGGTATGTAGAGTTCAGAAAGTGTCTTAAAATGCTTCAATCTGTATACCTGTTTAATCCCCGAAAGTGTATCCGTCTTCATTTCTCAGCTGATTTATAAAGTGCGTGTGTGCCCCAGCATCAGAGTGCTCCATTCACTTTTGTAACTTAGTGTTACTTATCTAAATGCATGTGTGTAAAGAGATGGTGGGAGAGAGAGAGGTGGTAAGCTGGTGAAGAGAACGATGGATAGCAAAATGTAATTGTTGCTACCATTAAAACTTCTATTAATTCGTTTCGTTTGTTCGCCATTCACTGTGCAAACCTTGCCTTTTTCGTCCCTTCAGATTTTGCTCACTCATATTATATCATCTGTCTTATCTACGTTCCACATGCTTTCGTGAACCTCGATAAGTTCATCAACCAGCCCGATTGGTTAAGAAGGAAACAGGCCCAACATATCCTGCCCGTCATTGCTGCTCGAGTTCTCTGTCCCCGGCGACATCCTTGCAATATTTTTCTGCCCCCTCTCCAACTTAATTGTATCCCTACTGAAAACTGAGAACAGACTGTACTCGATACTCGAAGTGCGGGCCCATCATTTGACAGAAGGTAAGAGGCAACGACAGAAAATGATCTGCTTTATAATCCAATCATAGATCCACACTGATGTAAACACGCCTTTTCGGCCAACTTAATCGAAAACGAAGACATAACTGCGTGACATTAGCAGACATTTCTGAATAATTCTATCGTGTTCGTTAATAAATCAACTAGGATGGCAACCATTGCACAGAAAGCCTTCAATGCTCCTGGATCCTTCACCGCTACAGAGGTCACATTGTGTCGGAGGGGGTCAGTGGAAAGCCACCAGGCAGGTAGTCAGAGGGGGTATTGTGGTTCTGTTGGTTAAAAAAAAAGAACTCAAATGATTAGAAACGGTGACATAAAGCTGAAGGGTGTTGAATCGTTGTGTAGAGCCAAGAAACTGAAAGGCTAAAACGACCCTGAAGAGAGTTATATCCAGACCTCAAAGAGATGTACAAATGTGACAAATTACAATGGGAGATATAAAATGCATGCCAATATGACAATGTTGCAGTAGTCGTGGCGATTTCAAAATGCAGGTAAACTGGGAAAGTCGGGTTGATGCTGGATCCCTGGGTGAGCATTTGTAGAATGTCTACTAGATGGCTTTTTAAAGCGTGGTTAAACCCACAATGTAATCAGCTTTACTGGATTAGCGTATGCACAATGAAGCAGAATTGATTCGAGAGCTTAATATAAAAGCACCAAGTAACAGAATATTATAGAACTTACCCTGGGCAAGTTGTTCTCAATCGTGCCCCTACAGTAAATACCTAGAAATTGGGGAGCCTATACCAAACTTCTTGAACTCTTTGAGTTTTCATCAAACAACCGGTATGTACAGACCATGTGAGACTCCCGGTGATGTTTATGTCGAGAAACTTAAAACTGTTCACTCTCTCAACCAGAAATCCACTGATGTCTGTAGAAGTTAGCCTGTCTCCATTCCTCCTGTAGTCCACGACCAGCTCCTTTGTTTTTCCGACATTGAAGGAGAGTTTGTTTTCTTGACACCAGTGTGTAGGGTGTTGACGTTCTCTGTTTAGGCTACCTCGTTATTATTTGAGATTAGGCCAATCGGTGTAGTATCGCCAGGAAATTTAATTAGTAGGGAAACACGAGGATATCTGCAGATGGTGGAAATTCAAGCAACACGAACAAAATGCTGGTGGAACGCAGCTGGCCAGGCAGCATCTATAGGAAGAAGCACTGTCGACGTTTCGGGCCGAGACCCTTCGTCAGGACTAACACAAAGGAAGGATAGTAAGAGCTCCAATCTAATTAGTAGATTGGAGCTATGGGTGGCGACAGAGTCATGGGTATACAGAGTGTAAACAAAGGGGCTTAGTCCACAGCCTTGAGGGGCACCAGCTTTGAGGGACAGAGGGGCAGGGTTGAGGGAGCGCACTCTTACCACCTGTCGGCTATCTACTAGGTTGAGGGGCAGGAAGTTTTAAGGAAATAGAATGCCTACAGTGAACTTAGACTGACTAGGAAAATGGGCCGAGAATTTGTAGGTGGAGCATATTGTGGGGAAATGTATGGTGATGCACTTCGGTGGAAACAATAAGACGGCAAACTACTTTCAAAACGGAGAGAAGATTCAAACATCTGAGGCGCAAAAGTACTTGTGAGTCCTTATGCAACATTCCCTTAAGGGTAATCTGCAGGTTGAGTAGATGTTACGAAAGACACATGCGATGGGGGCATTCATTTCAAGAGGACTGGAATATGAAAACAAGGTGGTAATTTTGAGATTTTATAATGCATTTGTTGACCACTATTTTGGAGCATTGTAAGCGGTTTGACCGATTATCTTAGAAAACGTATGGTGACACTAGAGAGGGTTCAATGGACTTCAGTAAGATTATTTCAGCATGGGACGGCTTGTTATTTGAAGAAAGTTTGATAGCCATGGGCCTGTATTCACTGGAATTTAGAGGAATAAGAGGTGACCTAATTGAAACCTATGGAATATTGAAGGGCCACAATAAAGTGGATGTGGGGACTATGTTTCCAGTGATGGGCCAGAAGACGGCCTGAGAATAGAGCGGCGTCTTTTTAGAGCAGACATAGGGAGGAATTTATATATCCAGAAGGCAGTAAATTTGTGGAATTCGTTGCCACAGACGGCTGTGCAGACAAACTCTTTACGTATGTTTAAGGGAGAGCTTGATAGATTCTTGAGTGGGCAGGGCATGAACGGACACCAGAAGAAGGGAGAGATTGAGGCTGAGAGGAAAATGGATCATTAATGATGAATCGCGGAGCAGACTTGATCGGCCAAATGTCCTTATTCTGCTCCTATGTATTATGGTCCCATGGTCCTATAATATGATCACTGCCTGTTAAGCAATCCTTTCCCTAAATCTCTCTCATCAAATGCGTTTCACGATACCCAGTCCAGAATCCCCTTTTCCTCAGTGAACTCGAACATCAAGATGAGCTGAAAAACCATCTCGTTGTCTTGCAGAAAATACAGACCCTTAATAATCTGTAGTATCACATCTTTGGAATAGATAAAGTGGGCTGAAAGAGCCTGTTTCTATCTTAAACCTTTCTATGCTTATACTTTATTGAGCAGTGTTGCTTCTTTCAGAGAATGGTAAGCCTGACCATTTCAAGGTCACACTGTTCGAAAGTGCATTCAAGTTACTCTATATGCTCTGTCGGAACACGGCTCCGTAAACCTCCTTACTTCGTTCTTGTCCGAAGTAAATTCAATCTGACACCCCCCAACCAACATTCCATCTGATATTTGTCCCGTTTTATTTTGGGCTCGCTTGCTTCGCTATCTGTAAACATAACGATCACTATCTTGGTAAATCAAGTAATTTATAAGTATTATAAAGAACAAATGTCTATTCACCAATCCCCGTGCTACCTTTCTTGTTGTAGCTGTTCATCAAAAAGTAGCATTCCACCAAATACCCTACTCGGTATCATCTTCAGCACAGAAAGTTTCAGAACGCTGTATTTTACTGGCTTATCTTTACTGCCTTTTTAGACCCCGGGGTACCATTGTGGATTCTCGTATCATTTGGTATCTCACCTTCAGCTTAGGAAGATGCTGAAATCTCCACCAAACCCAGTAATCGATCAGGTCTCTTTAAGATGTGCGAAATGCACAAGATTTAGCAGTGATCCCTTTGGGAAAGTTGTTCCCTTTCTCATATCGTCAGAGGCACAGAAAATTACGGAACAGAAATGGGCCCTCGGCCTTTATAATCCGTGCTGAGACAATGAATCTGCCTACTGCCATTTTCCTGCCCCACGTCATCACCCTGTATATCCCGAGCATCCATGTGTCTTTCCGATCTTCACTTAAACGGTGAAATCGATCTCACACGTATCACGTGCGCTGCAATCTCATTGCACTCGCTCAAGACACCATAAGAGAAAATGTTTCACCCATGTGCCTGGTAAACTTTTCACCTGTCACCGTTAACAAACGACCACCAGAATGGAAAAAAGAAATACCTGCTTGCTTTTTTGTCAAACCATACCCCTCACAATTTTGGTCCAAGGAACAAAGTGCTAACCTATTCATTCTCTCCTTATAAATCTGGTCGTCCAGTCGCAACAATAGTTTTGTAGGCAACACGAGTGAATGTGCAGATGCTGGAAATAAATAAAAACACAAAATGTTGGCAGAACTCAGCAGGCCAGAGAGCATCTATGGGAGGAGGTAGTGACGACGTTTCGGTCCGAAACCCTTCATCAGGAGTTTTGTACATTGTCTATATACCCCTTGAACCTTACTTACACCTTTCTGCGGTTAGGAGACCAAACCTACGGTTCAAATTAGGCGTCACGAACGCTTTATACAATTTCAAGGGAACATCCCATATTATTTCTAACTACATTAAGTTATAGGGGCTTTCTTTACAACCCTATCTACCTATGATGCACATTGTGGTGAATAATGGAGCTGTATCCCTTTGTTCTACGCCATACCTATGTCAGACTTATCCTGCTTGATCCTAGCTCCCAGTTGTCTGCATTACGTTATACCTACCATTTTTCAGCCAATTTTTTCCAGTTGGTCCAGAACCACCTGCAAGCTATGATAACCGTCTCGCTCTCCACGAAACCCCTCTTCTTGGTGTCATATTTAAATATGGTAATCCAATTAACCAGTTCAGCATCCATATCGTTGATATAAAAGACCGACCACAAAGGTCCTAGCACCAGTCCCTGTGGAACTTTACTCGTCACAAGCGGTCTGTCGGTGAGGAAACCATTTAATACTACTCTATGGTTTCTCACACAAAGCAAATGCCTAATCCAATTTTCTACCTCGTTTTGAATACCGAGCGAATTAACCTTCTTGATCAACGTTCCATGGGCGACCTTATTAAATGCCTTGTTAATGTACATAACACAACATCTAAAAATTCTAGATCATTGCTCAGACACGCACGAAGCCACGCTGAATATCTTGAATCAGTCCAAATCCATTCAAATATTCATTCATCAGTTCCCCCAGACCACCTTCCAATATCTTCCCACTACTGATGTTAGCCTCACTGTCCTATCATTTTTCAGTTTATTTTTAAATCCTTTCTTGAGCAGCGGAGAACATTGGCTATCTCCCAATCTAATGGCAACTCACCTGTCACTAAGGATGATTTAAAGATCTCTGCCGGGGTCACAGCAATTTCTGCACATGCCTCCTTCTTTAATCCCTTTATCTTTTTCATTTCTAAAGCACGGGAACCCCGGATCATTGACCTGCTAGTGTGGCCTTCCTGAAACTAAGGATAGTCCAGGCTCAGATGTTATGTTTATACTTACAGAGCAATCAATGCATGACTGATATTAGAATAAATGACTTCATCCAGCAAGTTCTTAATTACCTTGCGCAGAAGAGAGTTGAAGGTATAATCAATCTGTTCAACAAGGAATTCGATATCAGTATCTGAATTATGCGAGGCGTAAACAGCGGCAGGGATTTGAATTTGATGAGGGGCAGCATTTATTACAGAGATACAACACAAATACTGAGTCTGCACTGGTCAGTAACCAACAATTTACAATAATCCAACAGTATCTTAAACCCATTTAATATTCTCCCGTATTCAGATCAGCTGCTTGAGATCTTACCATTCACCTGCACACAGGGGGCTGTTTAACAATGCCAAAAGTAAACGTCAAATTGTCAGAAAGTGCTGTGATACAGGGAACTTGAGCATCTAGAAGACATGCATAAATGTACAGAGAGGACTTCCAGACTGCATACGGATAGCAGTGAAGAACAGGATTGATCCTACGGCTAGGGCGTTCTGAGACAGAAGTTCGACTTGCTGGGGCAGGGTAGCAGTCGATACTGGTGGACCGGACGAGACAGCCCAAGTAAATATCTGACCCTATTGTTTATGTTTGTAATTGTGCGTGTGTATTATATACATCTGAAATTATTTGAATTTTAAATTCCAAGTCATGTCATGCCAAGGCATGTTAGATATTGAACGAATATTATGCCCTGTTTTATACAACATCCTGAATTTCTCATGTTTTATTCAAAAATATCTGTGCAGCTATCTGCGTCAGGTTTCCGATGAAAACACCATAGCATTCCAGAGCCATCCCACCCCTGCTTTCGCAAGCTGCTCGATCCGCTGCACAAATACTGTTGGTATGCGACAAAGTGTCAGGCCCAACGAGATATTCGATTGAGCCAAGAAAATTACAGGAGTGATTTGTAGTCTGAGACAGCTCTTATTCCGAAAGACACTTTATAAACAGCCACTTTACATTTGTTCGTGTGCCGAATCAGTTGTTCAATCAATGCTTAATGCCCAATTACTCACTCTAACACTAATGCAACTTCAATGATATAAGATATTAAAGTTTACCTCCTTTATCCGTTTTTTACTCACCCCATCTCATTTAGTAATACAAATTTACGGTTTTATATGTGGTCGTGCTCCCTTTATAATGTTACCTTAATGCAGAGTTTGTGATAGAGGTAACGGAACGACACTCGATCGAGAGTATGGAGGATTATCGACACGGCCAACAATTTCAGTAACTTATTAACTTCGTGAATATGCGGAACGGATATTTCGTCGCATCTATTAACTCCTCTCTGAATTTCCTCTGAGTCCCTGCATAGATACACGTGTTAGTGCAACAGCTCCAAAGCTCAAGCATATATCCACTTTCTTGCAGAATGAATCTAGGGTCGTTAAAATTCAATCCTTCAAAATAGTTATTCTTTGTCAATCGCACAAACAACAGATTTACAAGATAAGTCATCCACAATAGGATAAAAGTCCCCGATATGGACAGCAATAAAACGATGGACTTCCTGCGGTTCTCTAGTTCTGGGTCACGTTGATCGGTTCCGTTGTTCCGTACTTGGAGTCTCCGTCGAGCTTTGTTGGCTGCTAGGATATGCCTGACTGTCAGACCGTTGAACAGCAGGATTAGAACGAAGGGTACAGATGGGGTGAAAATTTTATCCAGCCAGTCAAATGCTGCCCAGCCAGCTGTAGTATAAAACACGGATCTTATGGTGCAAAACCAGGCTACACCGTTTAGTACATACAATGGCTCGTACATAAAATAGCACGGGAGGTTTCTAAGCAAACTAAAAACACAGACGGTAACGATTACCAGAACGGATGTTTTCTCGTTGCAATATTTGTTTTTCAGTTTGGGGCAACAAATGACTATGTATCGATCTAACGTGAAAGCGACAGTCAACCAGACAGAGCTGTCCCTGGCTCCATACGTTATGACGGCAGTAACACTACAACCTGTAGTATGGGTCAAAAAACTTCTTGGGAAGTAAATACCACGAATGCGATTTAATATTACTGCAGTGATCACGACAAGTAGATCCGCCACAGCCATGGACACGAGGTACTGAGTAATGCATTTGGACAGATTGCACCTTCCTCGGGAGAGAATCACAATCGCCACTAAATTAGCTGCAAGGTAAAGAAGACACCGTCAGTACAGTGATAATACAGCACTGACGACATTGATCAGGGTTTACCATGGATGTTGGGTTCCGGCTATCTATACAAGTCAGTACCAAAGCCATGCGATAACTAATTGGATAACAAGCTATTGTACATGAAGCAGGTTCCTCCTCTCCACGCAGTGATGAAACCAAATTAATTGCAGTGTACGGTTTTACACAAACAACTTCGCAGTAACTTTCAGCCATTGTTCAACCCAACGGAGGACTGCCTTAGGTAATACAGCTCCGGACTTTTCCTCGGTATTTACTCCCGAAGCATTCCATCGTTAACCGGTATAGGCACAAGACAGCGGAGGTCTGAGATTAGAGGTTTCCTTCTCGTAGGCAACCAGTGGTAACGAATCCCATCTGCCCGAAACGACTGCTTGTAAGGCGCTAAATACCCGCCTTTGTCTTTACTCCTGTCAGAAGACACGGTTCCGCTAGGTATTTGCTAAGCCAGATGTGAAGGACAGGAGATTGAATAGGTTATCATCGGTTATTGAGACACATGCTTCTGACAGAATTTAATAGGTATTGGGAGCTTATCCCCATTACGTACCCGGCTCCCACACCTCAAGGAAATTACAATATCACAATGAACGCATATGCAAATAAATTCTTTCTCATACAATTGATAAACCTCGTAAACATGAATGAATAATTTAAACCCTTGGATTTTACCTGGAACCGCAAATGCGGCGAACAGGGGATAGTATATTGCAAATGCAGGTCCGGTGACTGGGTTGTGCATTTCAAAAATACGCGAATGACGAGGAAGCCAGTCCTGTCTGATGTAGCTGATGTTCACAGGATCCGTGGTATATATATATATACATGTATATTAACCCCACTGAGACAAGTGATTGCAACTCTGACCTGAAGAAACAAATTAACGTAATAATTTCTACCGTCATAATGTACAACTATACATTATTGTTCAACAGGGCTTAAAAGTAGTTCTGGCGCAGTTTGATCCCGCATATTTCAGCCTATTTTCATAGTGACAACTTCATCCACATTCAAGACAATTCTGTTTCCTTCTGTGTAAAGTGCTTGGTGGCAATGTTCGATAGCTGGCGAAATCATGATGGACCTTTGTGTACAGGATTTTTGGCTATTCTCTGAGAAAATATACATGTTTCACAGGTCGTGTTAATATCAGCCTCTAGTATGGGACAATTCACAAGCAGGCAGCAAAATTCCAGAATTTCTATCTGGTCAATCCCAGAAGTTAGAAATTTAACTAAATTCAGAAAGTATAGAAACTTCTATTCTACGGGCCGGAAGTATTAGACTCTGGCACTATTTTCTTATGTTGAAATTAGGTGGTATGTTCCTACGTCATGGAAAAATCAATGAGAAACGAGAAAATATTTAGATGCTGGAAATCTCAGCAACGCACACAAAATGCTGGAGTTACTCAGCAGGCTGGGCAGCATTAATGGAAAAGAGCAAAGATTCGACACTTGTGGATGAGACCCTTCATCAGGACTGGACTGAGGAATTATCCCGTGGAAAAGTCTCGGCCCGAAACGTCGACTGTTATTAATTTTCCATTGATGTTTTATGGCCTGCTGAGTTCTTTGGGCATATTGCGTCTATTTTGCTAAAATCAATGCAGGCTACATTTAAAAAGAATTAAATAACTTTTTGTTATGATATATGCACTTCGTCTGGCACTGATCAACGATCCAAACGTAACCCCAAACATATACGTATCTTTTATTTTTGCACATCAAGTTTAATATGCATACTTGACAACTAATGCAAGCACAATGCCCGCCATTGTAGCGGCATCTGATACCCTAGTGGGCGTGGATGTTATGCTGGCTGTAATAGCCATTCTTCGTGCTCTATCATTCTTCGACTCTGTCACGTCAGTTACAGGGGAACCTACGTTACACGAAAGAAAAATTCTCATGATACCGAAAGGAATGCGATTTGACTTCCAAAAGAGAGGTCAGAGTGACAGCCCTTGATAACAATAAAACATTTGACTGAGTATGCCATAAAATGGCCCAGTCCACCAAAAGCCAATGAGAATCAAGAGGGTGTTATTGCAATAATTGGGAAATGCCTCAAATTTGAAGATGATTATGGTTACTTTTGTGATTTTCTCAGCGTCAGGATATTACAGTAGGAGGTTTCTGTGAGAGAAGGAATCCCATGCTCAGCCATCTTCAGCTGCACATCAATAGAACATCACCATACGTTTAGAATGTGATTACAACAACATGCCTGAGAATGTAATAACGGACAAAACCAAGAGTTCTGTTATCTGCAAAGTGCAATGAAAGATTGTGGTTAAATACACTGTATCTGTATTAGCCTCAGTGGCTGACAATACGTCAAGGTAGAGGCATATAAATACTTGCGGGACAAATGGTCAAATATACTGACAAGCATGTAAAGAAAAGAACTTAGGGTGAGAGTGTGTGAATTATCCCCTCTTCAAGTCAAGTGAAGTCAAGTCAATTCACTTTTTATTGTCATTTCGACCATAACTGCTGGTAGAGTATAGTCAAAAGGAGACAACGTTTTTCAGGTGCTACATGAACAATGCAAAAACTACACTGAACTACGTAAACCAACACAAAAACTACACTAGACTACAGACCTGCCCAGGACTGCATAAAGTACAGGCATTACAGTAAATAATAAACAAACCAATAGGCACAGCAGAGGGCAGTAGGGTGGTAGACCGATGGCTTGGGGGAAAATCTGTTATATAAATAAACAGCTGAATGGTGGCGTCCAGGATTCTGCCCCTTTCTGTACTCCCGCCAAGTATTTCGTTGCCACAGATGTAGTCCAATTTAATGCCCATTGGAGAGCAGAATGGACGGGAGAGACGGCCGGCTAGGGCTTTCTTTTTCCTGGCACAGACTCCAATTCGCTCGCCTCGCTTTCCGTTCCGCGCACACTGCTGACGACGTCCCCAACCCCGGCCACCGGCACCATGCGACACCGAGGACTGCAGGCCCGATTCCCTCAGCAAGCCGAGGTCGCGCAATCTAACCAGCAGGCTTTCATGAAGGTTTGTTTTGGGGCGATCTCTGTATTTTAGCAGTATCTGGCGATGGTAGATAGTCTCTCTGTTACCCATTGCCCTAAACCTTAATTGTGCCTTAAAATTAAATTAAAAAATCTAAATTAAAATAGCACCAGATCCGAAAGGCCGTTGCTGCCGAGCGCTGCGCCGCCTTCGGGTCATAGCATTTAACGAAATCACCATTGGTAGTTATTACAGCTTAATTCCTCATCAGCCTTTGTTCTCCCTGCCTGCCATGTGATTCAACTGCCCATCAATCCCTGGCTGAAACGGATTCAGTTATTCCACATCTGTCCGGAGAGTCACCACTTTCTGAGATGAAAAATTCCTCCTCAACTCCAAGTTAAATCCGCAACCTCATATTCGGAAACTATGTCCACTAAAGTATATGATAGTCTGTTGAGATGAAACATCCTCTCAGTACTTTCCCTGATAATCTGTATCAGAGTCTTATGAGGCACACACATGTAACTAGGGTTCCCAAGCCTTCTGCACAGTATTGAATTCGTCATTTGTCAACGTGCAGTTGATAGTGATTTTTTAAATCTGGTGGGAGCAAAGTTTGTTGGGAATAGCAAGGGTGGAGCGACGCAGTAGGAGTGTGAGACATGTAGCAGAGAAGGAATAACAGTAATGTAGTACAGGGTGTCGATGCAGACACAGCCATCCCTGAGACATCAGGCAAGCTCATTAGAAACAATTGTGTTATTGATCATTACAGAATATCTCTCTGGTGGTTTTCGCGTGCCCTTCTGCTTTCCCATATTCCCAACCATTATTTCACTCTCCCCGCCCCCGTCCTGTTCACAGTCCAAACACAATTCAGACTTATGTCAGAATCAAGTTTATCATCACTCACATAGGTCATGAAGACTTTTACTCTCTGGCAGTAGTACCGTACTTTTTACTGAATACTACAGTAATGTGCAAAAGTCTTTGACACCGTAGTTAAATAAACTCGCGTCTAAGACTATTGCACAGTACTGTATGCTGCAAATTATCACCTCTCCTGAAAGTTTCTCCAATTGGCTGAAATTAAACTGTCCATACTTCAATGTACCCATATTCTTACAGTCAAAGAGGGGCGTTAGACAGAAACAGGTGCTTTGAATTAATAACTACATGCTGTCCAATTGCCTTCTTCGGCTTCTGCAGATGTCAGGCAATTTTTGCCATATCCCTTTAAATTTTTATTATTCCTATACCTAACCAGGTTTGTTTTAAATGTATACCCAAGCGGCTCGTTTGAAAACATACATGCATAGTTTAACCAGGCACTAGCCATACCAGAACCTGTATTGGGAAACGAGCCTTGCCGCAAGGTTGTTGTTTCGTGGGACTGAATTTTGGGAAGGGTGGTTACTACTCTTTAAGTTATAAGATAGGCACTGAAAAGGAAAAAGTCTGGACCTCGAAGCAAGAACAAAACTGAATATCAGAATACAAAATTCTTGGGCAAAATATGTGTGAAGCAGATTTTGAACATGTATATTTAGGTAAGTAAGCATCTGACAGTTGAGAGTTGAAAGACCAGATAATTAGAATTGAGAACCGAAATGTATCAGTGAAGAAAGATAAAACGTTAACTGTAGAAAAGTATGGAAGCTCACTCTCAGTCTAGAGAAGTAGCAATCTTATTTTTCATCTGCGTCGCCTCTAGCCTCACTGTACGTACATGGATTTGTTCAAAGTCTGGTAATTCTCCCCTGCACCATCTTTCTTCTTAAGCTCCACACCGTGGCTCCCCTCTTACTTTATTTCAGCTTCTCACCTGACTATCACTTCACGCTCCAACCACCATACGCGCGCCCGTCCCTCTGTAAGGTTTAAGAATCTGAACAAATATCGTCCTTACGTAGTATAACGAAATCACTATTAAGTGAAATGGGGAATTACGAGGTCAGCAGGAGCAGAGGAATATCCAAGGTGAACATGATTAAATAAAATGCCAAAGAATGTAATATTTACAGTACATTAAAACATGAGGGCATTACTACTCAATGACATGGGGAGGACCTTGGGCCTGGAAGCATAGAAAGGGTATTGGGGCGGGAGGTGGTGCTGGTGGCGGTAAAGTGAGTATTCTGAGAACAATCAATACTGATGGGCAGAAATTATTAACTGCCATAATTACTCTAAATACAGATGATCCACAAAATTGCATTCACAGCCCTCCACTGTAGTCCCCTGATACTCATCAAGACCTGGACACTCTACAAGTTGACAATCGGCACAATAGGTCTACATTAGACGCGATCTCCTTAGCACTTCAAGTGACCTTGCATCACCTGGACAATACAAACACCTATGCCAGAACATTATTTACTAACTGCAATTCAGCTAACACCATTATTCCCACAGTCCTGATAGAAAAGCTACAGAAACTTGGCATCCCTCCGCAATTGGATCCTCCTTTCCTAACCTGAAAACCTCAATCTGCGCAGATGGGAAATGACATCGCCACCTCGCTAACAGTCAACACTGGCGCACCTCGGGGATATGTGTTAAGCCCACTGCTGCACTATCTCTACACTTACGAATTTGTGGCTAGGCACAGTTCAAATGTGATCAATGGAATTGCTAATGATGCAACAATTACTGGCAGAAAATCAGATGATGATAAGAGGACATACAGGACCGAGAAATACCAGCTAGTTAAATGGCATCGCAGCAACAACATTTCAGTCTTGGCCAGTTAGTCCAAAGAGCTAATTTTAAGAAAAGATGAGTTAACACACATTAGTACTCATAGAAGAGTAAAACGTGGAGAAAGTGAGCTATTTCAATTTCCTGGATGTTAGCTCTGAGGACTTAACCTGGTCGGAATATATCGATGCAGTTGTAAAGAAGGCAGGCCAGTAGCTATGTTTCACTAGGAGTTTGAGGAGATTTGGTGTTTCATCTAAAAAAACTCAGAACTGTCTGTACAACGTAGTGTGGACATCATTATAACTGACTGCATCACCATCTGGTATGGGGGTAGGCTTGGGTTACTGCACAGGATTAAAGTAACCTGCAGAGAGTTATAAAATTAATCAGCTCCATCATAGGCACGGACCTCTGCAGTATCCACTACATCCTCAAGGAAAAGAGACTCAGAAATTCGTCATTCATCATTAAAGGCCTCCACCATCTAGGACATACCCTCTTGCTGTTGTTTCCAGCAGGAAGAGGATACAGAAGCGTGAAGACACACACTCAACTATTCAGGAACAGTTTATTCCTGTCGTGGCAACACTTCCCTCAGAAGAGCTTATTATTATCTTCAGCAAAGAGATGATGTGCATGCTCCAGATTGCGTAAACAGTATTGACGTTGAGAGATTGACAGCTTCAAATTCCCAATTGTGAATATCACCGATAGCGTCTCTGGTCCTACGACATAGAGATGATGACCAAGAAAGCTCAGCAATCCTTTTACTTCCTCGTGGACATAAATAGACTTGATAAAACTTCCAGAACAATTATTCTAAATACGAATGCTCCATTACTCGTTTTATTCAGCTCCCTATTCTACTATCTATACACACAAAACAGCACAACCAAATTCTGCTCTAACTCCATCTACAGTATTGCAGATGATATCGCTGTAGTGGTGCATAACTCAAATAACAGTGGAGATTTAGGCAATAATAATTATGGAGACATCTGCCCATTTTTCGTGTCTTCACATATGTATGGATGACTATGAATGAATCTATACTCTCCCGAGTCAGTAGTTTTCCTTAAATATACACTCCTAGCTAAAGTTGTCTGATTTGATTCTCTTGGCCTTCTTAGTTTCTTTGTTAAATATACCCTGGCATCTTCCATATATCTCTTGTGATTCACCTGATCCCAAGTCCAAGCAACTTGATACTTGACCCAAGCTCCTTTTATTCTCGACCAGAGGTAAAATATCGTGTGCCATCAAGGGTTCCAAATTCCTAGCAGCTGTACATTTTATCTGAGCATTAAAGTCTGCTCCTTGCTATCCCGATTTTAAAATCATCCCACTGAACAGAGGTCCCTGTGAATGCAAACAATCTAGTCTGATTAACTCTTCCCGATCGATAACTCTATCTCTATCGATAGGAACTTTTCTGAAGACACTAAATAAATTCCACTCCATCTGGACATTTATCACGATAGGAAACCCTATTAATCTTAGGAAGTTAAAATCGGCTATGGTGACAACTCTTCTATTCTTCCAATTCTCCCCAATTACCCTGTATATGTATTCCTCTAATTCCCGAGGGCTTTTTCCTGAACCTATGGTACAATCCAAATGAGGTGATCATCTCCTTCGTATTTCTCAGATCTATCCAGAAAAAGGCTCACTAGATGATCTTTCAATGGTATTATCTGTAATCACTGGAATGATATTCCCATTAATAAAAAAGCAACATCCTATCCTCCCTTCCCCACATCTCTATTTGTCCTAGCAGCCGCAGTCTGCAACATTATCCTGATGTTCTCGACTATTTGCCCTTCCCTTAGCCATATAGCTCTACATGCCCGAAATTAACTGATCTTATTCAAAATAAAGCATTTTAGATAAAATGTAGTTGGATTGATTAGGAGGTATAAACATAACACAAAATTAGTGAAGAAGTGGAATATAAAATGTATTGTTAATTGATACAGCACGATATAGTGTAGATCAGATGGAGATATGGGTAGAGAAATAATAGTGGAGTTTTGTCCGGTCCAATATGAGTTGCTTAACAACATTGCAATACAGATGGATTATGGAGTACAAATCCATTATTTCCTGTTTACATTTGGCAATAAAAGACTGAATATGGCATGCTTGACTTCAACGATCGGGTCGTTGAGAACAAAAGTGTAGAATGTTCTTTAAAACATTGGTTAGGCCATTTTTGGGGCATCGTGTGCAATTCGAGATGTTACATTACAGAAATGGTATACCGTCATTAGCGTGGTGGCAGAAGAGGTTAAAAACGATATTGCGTAAACTGGAGTGCATTTGATACAAGGTTAAGATGGACAAACTTCGACTGCGATCGAAGTCATGGGCCAACGAGAGTCTTGATACAAGGTATCTATGCACATCATGATTTTATAAAACACTTCAGAGTAATCTGTTAACTTTTTTATTCCAGGAAAAAAAAAACAGCCCCAGCTTATCCAGCTACTTCTCATGAATCAAGGAGAATGGACAAGAAAGTGGCAAATGAACTACAATGTTGGACAATACATGGCCATGAACTTTGGTAGAAATAAATATTCATACTATTTTCTAAATGGGGAGAAAATCAAAAAAAATCTGAGAAACAAAGGGACTAGCAGTCCTTGTGCAGAACACGCTTGACTCCCAACCGTTGCGAAGTCACTGATTCCAAACAGTATCGGTCTTTGCTATTCCTTTGGATTCATCAGCTGCGTGGAAAGGGGAGCCTGCTGCATGGATTACAGTTTGTTCTACATTTTGAACTGCCCTGACGAGCGTATACAACATGAACAGCTGAAATCGAACATCCACGGTCGCCACCCGAACATCAGTGATCCAACTTCATCATCATACATTTATTTGAATTTAGGATACTATTTTCAAACCCAGTTTTCTCATCCTTCAACTGATTTTGCAATTCTACCATGCACAAACCTATTATGAGCAATTCCTCTGGGACTTTTATTATGAGATTATATCTCGTTAGATAATAATATATTTAACTACCCTACTCCCCCTTGGGTTTTCTGGATGTATTTTTCTAAAAAGACAATATCTTGCATCACAAAAAAATCTATTTATTTTATGTGGTGTTTAAAATCGCCTACTATTCGACTGCCTTTCCTCTGAGCAGTCAATATTTTTTGTTTCCTGCTCTGTTCGGCCACGTAAGCAAGCTCGTGCCATTGTCAAAAGTCACTGTCTGTAACCTCAACGGCTGTGAGAAAGTATCTGCAAGTGTCAACCTTCTTAAGATTGCCGAACCAGTAAACAGCCAAGTGCGCAGGGGCTGTGCACACCTGCTCACTGAATCTTCGTAGCAGTTTTCAACACCTTAACTGTCCAGATTTTTGTTCACATATGTTATAAAAGTGCTAGCGTCATCCCTATACCATAGAACTCTACATCTTCAAACCTAAGTGACTGCCACCCAATGGTACTGATGCCGATCATCATGAACTGCTTTGAACGGCTATTGTTTGCATATATTAAAAACTGAATTCATAGAAACATAGAAATCCAGGGCACATTGCAGGCCCTTCGGCCTACAATGTTTTGTCGACCTGGTAACCTAGTCAAGAAACTACCTAGAATTTCTCTGCCACATAGCCTTCTATTCTACTACGCTCCATGTACCGATCTAAGAGTCTCCTAAAATAACTCATTCTGTCAGCCTCTCCCAGCACCTCTGGCAATGCATTAATCACTCTGGACACTGTGAGTGAATAGGTTACCTTAGCCATATAACCATATAACAATCACAGCACCCAAACAGTCCATCTCGGCCCTCCTAGTCCGTGCCGAACTCTTAATCTCACCTAGTCCCACCTACCCGCACTCAGCCCATAACCCTCCACTCCTTTCCTGTCCATATACCTATCCAATTTTACCTTAAATGACACAACCGAACTGACCTCTACTACTTCTATGGGAAGCTCATTCCACACAGCTATCACGGTCTGAGTAAAGAAATACCTCCTCGTGTTTCCCTTAAACGTCAGCCCCCTAACTCTCAAATCATGTCCTCTCGTTTGAATCTGCCGTACTCTCAATGGAAACAGCCTATTCACGTCAACTCTGTCTATCCCTCTCAAAATTTTAAATACCTCGATCAAATCCTCCCTCAACCTTCTACGCTCCAATGAATAGAGACCTAACTTGTTCAACCTTTCTCTGTAACTTGAGTGCTGAAACCCAGGTAACATCCTAGTAAATCGTTTCTGCACTGTCTCTAATTTACTGATATCTTTCCTATAATTCGGTGACTAGAACTGCACACAATATTCCAAATTTGGCCTTACCAATGCCTTGTACAATTTTAACATTACATTCCAACTTCTGTACTCAATGCTTTGATTTATAAAGGCCAGAGTTCCAAAAGCCTTCTTCACCACCCTATCTACATGAGACTCCACTTTCAGGGAACTATGTACTGTTATTCCTAGATCTCTCTGTTCCTCTGCATTCCTCAATGCCATACCATTTACCATGTATGTTCTATTTGGATTATTCCTGCCAAAATATAGAACCTCACACTTCTCAGCATTAAACTCCATTTGCCAACGTTCAGCCCATTCTTCGAACCGGCATAAATCTCCCTGCAAGCTTTGAAAACCCACCTCATTATCCACAGCACCTCCTGCCTTAGTATCATCGGCATACTTACTAATTCAATTTACCACCCCATCATCCAGATCATTTATGTATATTCCAAACAACATTGGGCCCAAAACAGATCCCTGAGGCACCCCGCTAGTCACTGGCCTCCATCGCGATAAACAATTATCCACCACTACTCTCTGGCATCTCCCATCTAGCCACTGTTGAATTCATTTTATTACTCCAGCATTAATACCTAACGACTGAACCTTCTTAACTAACCTTCCATGTGGAACTTTGTCAAAGGCTTTGCTGAAGTCCATATAGACTGCATCCACTGCCTTACCCTCGTCAACATTCCTCGTAACCTCTTCAAAAAATCCAATAAGGCTTGTCAAACATGACCTTCCACGCACAAATCTATGCTGGCTACTCCTAATCAGATCCTGTCGATCCAGATAATTATTAATACTATCTCTAAGAATACTTTCCATTAATTTACCCACCACTGATGTCAAACTGACAGGTCTATAATTGCTAGGCTTACTTCTAGAACCCCTTTTAAACAATGGAACCACATGAGCAATACGCCAATCCTCCGCCACAATCCCCGCTTCTAATGACATCTTAAAGATCTCCGTCAGAGCTCCTGCTATTTCTACACAAACTTCCCTCAAGGTCCTGGGAATATCCTGTCAGGACCCGGAGATTTATCTACTTTTAAATTTCTTAAATGCGCCAGTACTTCCACCTCTTTAATTGTCATAGGTTCCATAACTTCCTTACTTGTTTCCCACACCTTACACAATTCAATGTCCTTCTCCTTAGTGAATACCGAAGAGAAGAAATCGTTCAAAATCTCTCCCATCTCCCTCGGCTCCACACATAGCTGACCACTCTGATTCTCTAAGGGGCCAATTTTATCCCTCACTATCCTCTTGCTTTTAATATAACTGTAGAAACCTTTCGGATTTACTTTCACCTTATTTGTCAAACCAACCTTTTATCTTCTTTTAGCTTTTCTGATCTCTTTCTTAAGATTCCTTTTACATCCTTTATATTCCTCGAGCAATTCCTTTACTCCATGCTGCCTATATCTATTGTAGACATCCCTCTTTTTCCGAACCAAATTTCTAATATCCCTTGAAAACCATGGTGTTTTCAAACCTTTAACCTTTCCTTTCAACCTAACAGGAACATAAAGATTCTGTACCCTCATAATTTCACCCTTAAATGATGGGGTGGTATTACATCCTTCCCATAAAACAACTTGACCCAATCCATTCTCTCTAAATCCCTTCGCATCTCCTCAAAGTTAGCCTTTCTCCAATCAAATATCTCAACTCTAGGTCCTATCCTGTCCTTCTCCATAACTATATTGAAGCTAATGCTATTGTGATCACTGGACCCGAAATGCTCCCCAACACATACATCTGTCAGCTGACCTATCGCATTCCCTAACAGGAGATCCAACACTGCCCCATCTCAAGTCGGTACTTCTATGTATTGTTGCAAAAAACTATCCTGCACACATTTCACAAACTCTAAACCATCCAGCCCTTTTACAGAATGAGCTTCCCAGTCTACGTGTGGAAAATTAAAATCTCCCACAATCACCACCTTGTGTTTACTACAAATATCTGCTATCTCCTTACACATTTGCTCTTCCAACTCACGCTCCCCATTAGGTGGCCTATCAGTGTTACTACACCTTTCCCATTCCTCAATTCCACCCAAATAGCCTCCCGAGAGGAGCTCTCCAATCTATCCTTCCAAAGCACCGCCATAAGATTTTCTCGGACAAGCAATGCAACACCTCCTCCTCTGGCCCCTCCTACTCTATCACACCTGAAGCAACTAAATCCAGGAATATTTAGTTGCCAATCACACCCTTCCTGCAACCATGTTTCACTAATAGCTACAACATCATAATTCCAGGTATCAATCCACGCTTTAAGCTCATCTACATTTCTTACAATGCTCCTAGCATTAAAAAAGATACATTTAAGATACTTAACACCACTCCGCTACACGTTGACACCACCCCACATGTACCAACATCCAAGCATTTAAAAACTATGCTCCCTCATGTTACCCATTTCAACCCTGGGAAAATGCCTTTGGCTAACCACACGGTCAATGCATCTCATCATCTTACACACCTCTAGCAGCTCACAACTCATCCTCCGTCGCTCCGAAGAGAAAAGCCCAAATTCATGCAAACTAATTTCAGAAGGCGTGCTGTGCAATCTAGTCAAGATACTTGTAAATCTCCTGTGCACTCTCTCAATAGTATCCACATCCTTCCTGTAATGAGTTACCAGAGTTGAACAGAGCACTGCAAACGGGCGTAAACTAAGGGCCTATATAGCTGTAACATTACCTTACGGTTCCTGGAACTTTGGACACTTACAATATACTCTGCACATCCATACATACGACATTCTACAGATGTGTAGAAGAGAGCATTCTAACAGGTTGCATCACCACTTGGTACAGAAACTGCACTGCAGTGAACAAGAAGGATCTACAACCTGTAGTAACCGCTGCCCAACGCATAACTACCATCAGCTTACTCATCAAGGACACATATACAGAAAAATGCAGGAAAAGGTATAGTAACATCAGGAAGTTTCCTACACAACTTGTTCATGGACGGCTTGTCACACTCACATCAGGGAGGAGGCTATGTAGCACCCATGCCAGGACGAACAGACTTGATCAAATTACTTCCCTGAAGCAGTTAGTCTGCTCAGCTGTTCAACCCACTAATTCGACCACTATTTTATTTTTTCTATTTTTCATTTTATGCAAAACCTACCATAAATTTATGGGCATATGATTAATCCATATATTTATTTTCACTGTATTTTATGATTATTATAGTTGTATTCTTATGGTTTATCCAGCTCAGACTAGTGAAACCTCAGATACGGACAAGTAGAGTTTAATGCTGAGGCTTCCTGAAGATTCATGTTTCTGTTGCACGTAGGCCTGATTTTGATGTCATTGTGTAATGAATTCGGAGATGCCATTTGTAGATCTTACTACTGTCTTGTAGTAAGTGGGTAAAACTGTAACTCAGTGGGTAAAAACATTTACACTCTCTATACCCATCATAATGTTGCACACCTCTATGAAATCATCCTTCTTTCTCCTGCCGCCATGAATGAAGTCCCAACCAATTCAAACTTTCCCTACAACTCAGGTCCTCAAGTCCTCGCAACGTTCTTGTCAATTGTTCTTGTGTGCTATCAATCTTATTGATAACTTTCCTGCATGTGGCCTGCCAGAAATACACACAATAGTCTACATTAGGTCTCATCAACACGCTGTATAAATTCAACTCAATATTGCAGACTTTGATTTAGAGGTTTAGTTCGTCAAATGCTGTTTAAAGACTCTCTCTCCCAGCGATGTAAGTTTCGATGAATGATGGATCTACATTCCCAGATCCAGTATACACAATAATGTAGATGAACTTGCTGCACAGTTGCAGACAGGCAGATATGATGCTGTAGACATCAGAGAATCGTGGCTGGAAGGCTGGGGGCTTAATGCCCAAAGATATATATTATATCGAAAGGAGAGGCTGGAAGTCAGACGGGTTGCTGCTGTGTATTGCTCTATTGTTAGAAAATAAAATCAGATCATTATAAGGGGACACTTGGCTGGAAGATGCTGAATCATTATGGGTAGAGTTAAGGAACTCCAGGGGTAACAAGACTGTAATTGGAGGTCTTTACATAACTGCAAACAGTAGGAAGGATGTGGTGTACAAATTACAATGGAAGATAGAAACTGCACGCCAAAAGGAGAATGTTACAACAGTCATGGGAGGCGTAAGTAGGACTATAGGTTGAGATAATCAAGTTGGTGCTGCATTACAGGAGGGGGAATTTCAAGAGTGCCTATGAGATGGCTTTTTTGAGAAGCCGGTATTTGGGCCCACTAGAAGATCAGTTATCCTGAATTAGGTATTGTACAATGAACCAGTAATTGTTAGTCAGCTAATGGTAAAGGAACCCTTTGGTAAAACTGATCATAAGATAGTTGAAGTCACCCTGCAATTTGAGAACAAGAAGCTTAAGTCAGATCTATCAGTCTTACGGTGGAGTAAGTGAATTACAGTGGCATGAGAGAGAAGTTAGCGAGAAATGTTTGGAAAAAAGCACTGGCAGCGATTACGGTAGAGCAGGGATGTCTGGAATTTCTGGAAGAAACTTTGAAGCCATGCGATATATACTCCGAAAGGAGAAGTACTCTTAAGGAAACATGACACAACCATTGCCGACATAAAAGTCTAAGACAGTGCGTATAATAGGGCAAAAAGTAGTGATACATGGGGGGATTTGGAAGCTTTCAAATTGCAACAGAAGCTACTAAAATCATTCAGAAGGCAAAGATGAAATATGAAGTTAAGCTGTCCAATAATATTAAAGAGGATCCCAAAAGTGTCCTCAAATAAGTAAAGTGAAATCGGGAGGCGGGAGCCGCTAGGATCGCAGAAAAACGATACTGGAGAGGTAATGGCCGACAAGGAAACGACAGACAAAGTCAATAGGTATATTGCGTTAGTCTCTACTGTGGAAGACACTAACAGTATGGGGTAAGTTCCAGGTGTCATGGTTGTGAAGTCACCATACCTAGAGAGAAGTTTCTTGTGAAACTTAAAGGCCTATAGGTAGTTAAGTAACCTGGACCAGATGGGGTACACCCCAGCGTCTGAAGTATGTGGCTGAAGAGATCGTGGAAGCAATAGTAATGAACTTTCAAGAATCACTAGAGTCTGGAATTGTTGCAGAAGACTAAAAATTCTAAATATCATTCCACTCTTCAAAAAGAAAGGAGACTATCGGCCATTTTTTCGATAAGACGGTAATTTACAGGTTGCTTAAGTGGTCATGAAGGCAAGTACTTAGGCGAATTTATTTCAAGAGGATTAGAATGTAAAAGCAAGGTTGTAATGTTGAGTCTTTATAAACCATTTGTTGACAAATCCTTTGAAATATAGTGAGCGTTTTGGGCCGCTTATCTTGGTGCGCATCTGCTGACACTTGAGAGGGTTCAAAGGAGATTCACTAAGATTATTCCAGGATTGATTGGCTTGTCATTTGAAGGACGTTTGATGGTTCAGGGCCTGTATTTAATGGAATTAAGAAGAATGAGAGATGACTAATTGAAACCACTCGAATGTTGAAAGGACTCAATAGCGTGGATGTTCAGACTATGTTTCCAATTTTGGGTGAGTCTAGGGTCAGAAGACAGCCTGAGATTAGAGCGTAGACGCTTTGCAGCAGAGATAAGGAGGAATATATTTACCCAGAGAGCAGTGAATCTCTGCTACTTGTGGCTGTGCAGACGAAGTCTTTACTATATTTATGCAAAAGGTTGGAGATTCTTGAGTGATCAGGGCATGAAGGGACACTTGAAGAATGAGACAGATTGAGTCTGAGTGGACAAGTAGATCAGTAATGATGAATAGTGGAGCAGACTCAACGGGTCTATCTGCTCGTATGTGTTACGGTCTCGTGGTCTTTTAGTCAGTGCCTCTCAAGCATTCCATTTCCAAATTCCCTCTTAACAAATGCATTTAACAACACCCAATACAGATTCCCAGTTTTCTTAGTTAGGCTTGACAACCAAGATAAGCTGAAAACCGTCTCAAAGGCATTCTGCAAACTGAAACCGCCTGTCTTGCTGAAAATGCAGATCCTTCGTAATCTGTAATATCAAATCTAGAACAGATAAAATGGTCTGAAAGAGCTGTTTCACTATTGTAAGTTTCAATGTTTATACCTTATTGACCAATGCTGCTTCTTTCAGAGAGTGGTAAACGTGCACTTCAGGATCACCCTGTTCGAAAGTTCCTTCTGGTTACTCTACATGTCCGGTCGGAAACGAGCTTTCTAAACCGCCATACTTCGCACTTGTCTGAATTAAATTTTATCTGACACCACTCCAACTAAATTTCCATCTGATCTTTGTCCCGTTATATTTTGGGCTCACTTGCTTAAATCTATGTAAACCTAACGATCGCTATCATTGTCAACCAAGTAACTTGTAAGTATTATAAATAATAAATGTCCCAGCTCCATCCCCGTGGTACTTTCCTTGTTGTAGCCGTCCATCAGAAACTACACATCCACCAAATATCCTACTCTGAACATACTAACTCTAAGTACGCACCTTGTCTCCCTGTGCTTTCTTTTCTTTTCCTCCTTTGAAGCTGCTAAGCTTGTGTGACCTTATTAAAACTCCAACTAGAAAATGGTCCATGTAAACTACATCTGTTGCACATTCTTCGTTGATTTTCTGAGTTCCCCACTCAGATAACCACAATCATACAGCATGGATAAGACAGGATCTCCACTGGACAAAATCATGCAGACCTCTCATAATCTGTCGCCACATTTCCAAGTGAATATACATCGTATCCGTCAGTAACTTCTCCAGCACAGAGAAATTCAGTTTCCTATATATAACAGGCTTATCTTTGCTGCCTGTTTTGAAACGTGAGTCCCATTAGAGATTCTCGGGCCATTTGGTGCCTCACCTTTGGCTTATGAAATCTCCACCAAACCTAGTAATTGATCCTGTTTCTTCGAGCTGTAGTGAAATGCACGAGAATCAGCAGCGTTCCCTTTGAGAAAGTTGTTCCATTTGTCATATAGTCAGAGAGACACAGAACAGCATAGCACAGGAACGGGTCCCTTGTCTTATCTAGTCCGTGCAGAGCCAATTAATCACCCTGGACCGCGACCATCACCCGCCATATCCCTAGCATCCAGGTGCCTTTCCGAACTTTGCTTCAGCCGTGAAATCGAGCGCGCAAGCACAACTTGTGCTGGAATCTCGCTGTACACTCTCACGACCACTTCAGAGAAAAAGTTTCATCTGATGTTCCCCCTAAACCTTTAACCTTTCACAGTTAACTAATGACCTCTATTAGTAGTGCAACCTAAACAGAATGGAAAAGAAACATAAATGCCGGCTTGCTTTTACCCAAAATATACCTCATGTAATTTTGCTCAAAGGAGGCAAGTCCTAACCTGTTCAATCTCTCCTCATAACACAGGTCCTCTAGTTCCGAGAACGACCTCTTAAATTGACTGTGAACCTCTTCAACCTTGCTTACATTGTCTGCATCGTTAGAAGAGTAAAAGTGCATTCTAAATTAGGCATCACTAATGCCTTATACAAATTCAACATAACATCCCATTTTCTCTATTCAACGCATTGAGTTGTGAGGGTTTATTTTACAACATTATCTACCTGTGACAGAACTTTCAATGAATAATGGACCTATATCCCTTTGTTCTACGGCACAACGCAGGGCCCTATCGTCACCTGTGTAAGACTTATCCTGGTTGATCCCACCGAAGTGTAACACCTCCCACTTGTCTACATTAAGTTATATCAGTCCATTTATTTCCAGCAGATAGAAGCCACTACAAGCTATGATAGCCGTCTCGCTCTCCACGGCACCCCCAGTCTTGGTGTCATATTTAAATATGGTTATCTGGCTGACAAGATTATCATCCATATCGTCGATACGAACGAACCACAAAGGTCCCTGTACAAATCCGTACGGAACCTCCATCTTCATAGGCCTCCTGTCAGAGAGCCAACCGCCTGGAATCACCCTCTGGTTTCTCACACAATGCCAATATCTAATTCAAGTTATGCTGACTATTGTGAATCAGTCCAAGTCTATCTAAATACCCATTTATCCGGTCCCCTAGCACACATTCCAATTATTTTATCGTTACTGGTGTAAGGCTCACTGGGCTATCATTTTCTCGTTTATTTTTAGATCCTTTCTTCAACAACTGAGAACATTAGTTATCGCCCAAACTAATGATACCTCACCTGTAAGTAAGGATGATTTAAATATATCTGCCTGGGCCCCTGCAGTTTCTGCACATTCCTCCTTCTTTAATCCCTTCATCTTTGTCATGTTTAAAGCAACAGAACTCCGGAATATTGAGCTGCCAGTGTGGCCCTCCTGCAGCCAATGTGGGACCAGTGTCAGAGATTATGTTTATGCTCGCAGAGCAATCAATGTATCATTGAGCTTAGAATAATTTACTTCACCCAGCAAGTGGTAAAGCTCTTAATTATCTACCACAAAAAGGAAGTTGAAGGTAAAAATTAATCTGTTCAACAAGGTATTCGATATCAGTATCTGAACTATGAGAGGAGAAAACAGGAGCAGGACATTTAATTTGATGAGGGATAACAGTTAATTGAGAGATGCAGCACATCCTTTATTCACTAAGTCTGCACTGGCTGACAACTGGCCATTTACAGTAATCCCGCAGTATCTTAATAACATTTATTGTTCTGCCGTATTTAGATCGACTTCTCCAGATTAATCCACTCACCTGCACACTGGGGTCTGTTTTAGGATTGCTAAGTAAACTGCAAAGTTGTCAGTATGTGTTATGTTACAGGAGAATTGAGCACCCGGAAGAGACCCATGCAAGATAGCAGTGGAGAACAGAATTGATCCTAGCTCTTTGGCGTTCTGAGATAGAAGATCGACTGGCTGCGGACAGGTGACGCCGAATACTGGCAAGCTGCTCGATCAAATTGTTCGATAAGCTGCCCAAATGTTGTTGCTACGAACGAAAGCGTCTGCACCAACGAATTATTTGATTGAGCAGCAAATCGCAGGAGTGATTTTTAGACTGAGACAGCTCTTGTTCCTTACTATCCGAAACACACTTCGTTAATAGCCACTTTATGTTTGTTCCTGTACCGAATCGATTGTTTAAGCAGTGCATAGCGCCTAATTTCTGTTTTATTTCTGTTTTCAATTTATATTTGCCACATCAGTCGAGGATGCAACTGCAATAGTATGCGATATTAAACCTTTAAATCATTTACCGTTGTTTTATCACCCTATCCCATCTAATAATTCAATTTTATCTGTGGTCCTGCTCCCATTATAGTGTTACCTGCACGCAGGGTACATGATTGACGAAACGAAAGATACACGATCGAGAATATGGCACATAATCGCCACAGCCAACAATTTTAGTAACGCATTAACTTCCAGATTAAGCGGAAAGGATATTTCGTCGCATCTTTTAACTCTTCTCTGAATTTCCGCTGAGTCCCTGCATAGATACACGTGTTAGTGCAACAACTCCAAAGCTGAAGCATGTATCTACTTTCTTGTAGAATGAATGTAGGGTTCTTAAAGTCCAAGCCTTCAAAATAGCTACTGTTTGTCAATCGCACAAACACCAGATTTATAACATATGTCATCCACAATAGGATAAAAGTCCCTGATATGGACAGCAATAAAACGATGGACTTCCTGCGGTTCTCTAGTTCTGGGTCACGTTGATCAGTTCCTTTGTTACGTACTTGGAGTCTCCGTCGAGCTTTATTGGCTTCTAGGATATGCCTGACTGTCAGACCGTTGAGCAGCAAGATGAGAACGAAGGGTACACATGGGGTTAATAAATGATTTAGCCAGTCAAATGCCGCCCAGCCAACTGAAAGATAAAACACGGATCTTATGCTGCAAAACATGGATACACCATTTAGTACATACAATGGTTCATACATAAAATAGCAGGGTACATTTCTAAGCAAGCTAAAAACACAGACGGTAACGATAACCAAAACGGATGTTCTCTCGTTGCAATACTTGCTTTTCAGTTTTGGGCAACAAATAACTATGTATCGATCTAACGTGAAAGCGACAGTCAACCAGACAGAGCTGTCCCTGGCTGCATAGGTTATGACGGCTGTAACACTACAACCGGTGGTATGGGTCAAAAAACTTCGTGGGAAGTAAATTACACGAATGCGATTTAATATCACCGCAGTGATCACGACAAGTAGATCCGCCACGGCCATGGACACCAGGTACTGAGTAATGCATCTGGACAGACTGCACTTTCCTCGGGAGAGAATCACAATCGCCACTAAATTAGCTGCAAGGCAGAGAGGAAACAGTTCGTACAGTGATAATGCAAATGTTATGCCATTGGTGTTGAACATGGATGTAGCGTTCTGGCTGCCTACGCAAGATAGTACCCAAGACATGCCAGAACTAATTGGAGAGCACGCTGTTGTTCATGAAGGAGATTCCTCCTCCCAAAGCAGCTGATGAATCCAAATGAACTGCAGAGTACGGTTTGATAGCAGCAGCTTCGCAGTAACTTCCAGCCATTGTTGAACCCAACGAATGAATGCCTTAGTTAATGCAGCTGCGGATTTCTTTTTCTCAGTATTCACTCTTCACTCCCAAATCTTCCCACATGACCGGGTAGAGCCGCAAGACAGCAGAGCTCTGAGATTAACGGTTTCCTTCTAGTAGATGAGCAACCTAACAATGCTCTTAAATCCCATCTGCACGCAAAGACTGTTTTTCCGGCGCCAGTAACTCGCCTTTGCCCCTAAACCTGTCAGTAGAAACGGTTCGCTGTTTTTTTTTTGTTGTTGTTTTTTGTTGCAAAGCCACACGTGAAGGACTGGAGCTTGATTTGGTTGTCATTGGCTAATTGAGGCGTACTCTGTTGCGAGCATTTAATAGATAGTGGGAGCTTATCCCCACTATGCCCCCGGCTCTGACATTTTAAGGATCTTTCAAACCCACAATTACAATACATTCAGATAAATTCTTTCTCGTACAATTGATAAATGTCGTGAAACATGAATAAATAATTTACAACTCACAGATCTTACCTGGTACGGCAAATGCAGCGAAGATGGGGTAGTATATTGCAAATACAGGTCCGGTGACTGGGTTGTGCATTTCAAAAAACTGCGCCAAGGACGTGGAGACCAGTCGTATGTGATATAGCTGATGTTCATGAAGCAGATTTCTCCTCTCGACTCAGCTGATGAATCCAAATGAACTGCATTTGGACTTGACTTGATGTTCAAAGGACCGTCAGCATATATGTATCTATATATATTAAGTCCACTGAGACAAGCGAACATGACAATGAGCTGAAGAAACACATTAACGTAGCAATTTCCATCGTCATCGAACATCGTCATAATTTAGCACTCTACATAATTGTTCCACAGCGTTTAGAATCCGTACTGACGTAGGCTGAACGCACGCATTGCAACCTGATTTCATTGTGATGAATTCGTCCACATTGAGGACAATTGTGTTTACTTCTGTCGAAAGAGATTTGTTGCACTGTCCAATAGCTGCGAAAACACGAGTTTTGCATACAGTTGTTCTGGTTATTTTCTGCAGAAAATATACAAAACTTGTCACATGTCGTGATAGTATCAACCTCTAGTAGGGTACTATTCACTGGGAGGCAGCATAGTTCCAAAATTTCTATCTGGTTAGAAGATCAAAAGGTAATTATCAGACAGTATATGAACTTTCATTCTTCGGGACGGAAGTATAAGTCTCCGGTACTATTTGCTTATGTCCAACTTGGGTGCTACGTTCCAACGTCATATAAAATCATTGCGAAACAAGAGCAAATGTTCAGATGCTGTGTGTCCAAGCAACAAACACATTATACTGGAGGAACCCGGCAGGCCAGGTAATAGAAAAGAGCAAAGATTCGACGTTTCGGGCTGAGATCCTGTATCAGGACTGGACTCATGAATTGTCCTAACGAGAAGTTACGCCTGGAACGTCGACTGTTTACTCTTTTCCATTGATGTTGTCTAACGTGCTGAGATCTTCCAGCACATCGAGTCTGTTACTAAAATCGATAGAGGCTGTGTGTAAAGAGAATTATTTTTGTTTGTGTGTTGATATACGTACTAGGTCTGACACTGATCACCGATTCAAATGTAACCCCAACATCTGCACAATTTTTAGTTCTCCACATCAAGTTTCAAATGCATATTTGACAAATAATCCAAACACAATATATGCCATTTCACCGACATTTGACTACCCCTTGTTGACATGGAGGATGTGGTTCTAATAGCCTGTCTTCCTGCTCCATGATTCATTGACTCTGTCATGTCAGTTACAGTGAAAACTCTGTTACAATAAATAAAAGTTATCATGGGACCGAAGGGAATCCGATCTGATTTCCAAAAGAGATGTCAGAGTAACAGCCCTTGATAACAATACACTATTTGACTGAGTATGGCTCAATGGCTCAGTCGAACAGAAGCCATTGGGAATCAAGAGGGTGGTAGTTCAATAATTGGGAAAATGACTGACATTTGAACATGATTATGGTTATTTTCGTGGTCATCTCAGTGTTTAGGACATTGCAGTAGGGGTTGGCTGTGAAAGAAGGAATCCGAGGCTCAACCATCTACAGCTGCTTCATCAATAGAAAATCAAATTTGCCTGTGACGTTAAGAATGTGATTACAGCAACAAGCCAGAAAATGTAATACATGACACAGCCAAAATAGTTTTTATCTGCAAAGTGCAATGAAAGATTGTGGTTAAATATTCTTTGTCTGCATTAGCTACTGAGGCTGACAATACCTCATGTCAGAAGTATATAAATACTTGATGGACACGTACTCAAACATGCTTACAAGCATGGAGAAAAAAGTGAGAGTGCTTGAATTATTCCATCTTAGCTGTTTAACAATATGGCATTTTCCTTATCAGCCTTTGGACTTCCCGACTGCTATGTAATTCAGACGTCCATCAATCACTTGCTGTAATATGTTCAGTTATTCCACAGCTGTCCGGAGAATCACCACTTTCTGAGATGAACAATTCTTTCTCAGCTCCGAGTTAAATAAGCATCCTCATATTTTGAAGCGATGGCCAGTAAAGTCTATGATAGTCCCTTGAGTTGATACGTCCTCTCAGCAAGTTCCCTGCTACTCTGTATCAGAGTCTTATGCAGTTCTAGAAAAATATAAAAAACTACAGCACAATACAGGCCCTGCTCTGCCGAATTTCTCCTTACCTCAGAAATTGCCTCGGGATACCCATAGCCCTCTATTTTTTTATGCTCCGTGTACCTATCCAGTAGTCTCTTAAAAGACCCAATCGTAACCGCCTCCACTGACAGCCCATTCCACACACTCACCACTCTCTCTGTAAAAATCTTACCCCTGAAATCTCCTTTCTACCTACTTCCAACCACCTTAAAACTGCCCTCTCGTGCTAGCCAGTTCAGCCCTGGAAAAAAGTCTCTGACTATCCACACGATAAATGCCTCTCATCAACTCATACACTTCCATCAGGTCACCTCCCATTCACCCTCTCTCCAAGGAGAAAAAACAAGTTCACTTAACCTATTCTCATAAGGTATGATCCCCACTCCAGGCAACATGCCTGTAAATCTCCTTTGCACCCTTTCTATGGTTTCCATGGACTTCTTGTAGTGAAGCGACCAGAACTGAGCACTGCACTTCAGGTGGGATCTGACCAGGGTCCTATATAATTACAACATCTTTCTGCTCCTAAACTCAATCCCACGATTGATGAAGGCCAATGCACCGTATGCCTTCTTAACCACAGAGTCAACCTGCACAACAGATATAAGTGTCCTGTGGACTTGAAAGCCAAGACCCCTCTGATCCTTTGCACTGCCGAGAGCCTTAATATTAATGCTATACTTTGATATGATTGACCTACCAAAAAGAACCGCATCACACATATGTGGGTTGAACTCCATCTGCTACTTCTGAGCCCAGTTTTACACCTAGACACGTTATAACCTTTGACAGCCCTTCACACTATACACAACAACCCGACCCTAGTGTAACCCATTTAGTATCCCATCCCTCCACTTCCTCACCCAGGCCATATACACTCTAATAAGTTCGAAGGCACCCTAACGTGTATAGCTAGGGTTCTCAAGTCTTCTGCTGTACTGTATTTGTTATTTGTTAACGTTGGTCGGATAGTGACTGTGTATATCTTATGGGAGCAAAGGTTGTTGGGAATAGTAAGAGTAGAGCGCCGCAGGAGGAGTGTGGGACAGGTAACAGAGAAGGAGTAACTATAGTGGGAGGTAGTGCTGGTGCTGACATAGCTAACCCTGAGACATCCGGCAGAGTCATCTTAACCTTAGAAATTGCCTTAGGGGTCTCCATAACTTATCCAGGAGTCTCTTAAAAGATATATGGCATCCACTTCTCTGCCATCTGCTGTGTGCCTACTTCATTTCATAATTCCTTTCCAGTGCTTCTTGCGTGCCCTCCATTCTCCTTTCCCATTTTACCAACCATACTTCCCCTCGTCCTGCACTCATCTCGTTCTCAGTCCAAACACAGTTCAGACTCATATCAGAATTAGGTTTATCATTATCCACATAGATCATGAAATCTGCTTTTTTGGCAGTAGTACAGTATATTTTAGAGTACAGTACAATAAAATTACTCCTGTACTGTGTAAAACTCTTCGGCACTTAGCTATATATGCTTTCATCTAAGACTTTTGCACAGTACTGTATCTTGCAAAAGATCACCTCTCATTCGCATATTCTCCAGGTAGTTTCAATTAAACTACGCGAGAGGGCACAGTTTTATGGTAATTGGACATAGGTACAAAGGAAATGTCATGGTTTATTTTTTACGAAGAGTGATGAGTGCGTGGAATGGGCTGCCAATGATGTTCATGGAGGCGGATGCGATAGGGTATTTTAACAGATTCCTGATAAGTACATGGAGCTTAGAAAAATAGAGAGTTATAGACAACGCCGGACAATTCCTAAAGTCAGTAAATGTTCGGCACATCATTGTGGGCCGAAGTGCCTGTATTGTGCTATAGTTTTTCTATGTCTCTGTGTTACTAAGCTTTTGCACATGCTTCAGTGTACAGATATCCTCAGAGTCATATTGGAGCGTGCTGCCAGAAAGGTACTTTGATGTAATGACTATGTAATTGCCATATCCATTTAAATCTGTTTTTACTTCCTGTACCTACACAAATGTGTTTCAAATGTAGACCCAAGAGGGCTGTTTGAAAACATACCTGAATAGACTAAACAGGCACGTGACATCTGAGAACTTGTATTGGGAAATGGGTCTCGCCGAGGGATTATTGTTTAGTGGGAGTGTATTTGTGAAAGGGTGGTTACTGCTCCTTACGTTATCAAATAGGTACTGTTAAGGATAAGTCTGGACTTCGGGGTAAGTGCAAAACTGAATATCAACGTACAGTACAACATTGTTAGGCAAAAACTGTGTGAAATAGATTTGGAACATGTTTTATTGGGTAAGCATGCATCTGACTGGTGTGAGTTAAACGAACAGCTGATTGGAATTTAGAACCGACATAAACAATTGAGGAAAGATAAAACGTAATTATGAAAGAGTATGGATGGATTCTCTCAGTTTGAAGAAGCAATACTTTATTTTCTTGAGTCCTGACTAAGGGTCTCGGCTTGAAACATCGACAGCGCTTCTCCCTATAGATGCTGCCTGGCCTGCTGTGTTCCACCAGCATTTTGTGTGCGTTCTTTACCTTATTTTCCATTTGGGTTGCGTCCAGCCTCATGGCATGTGCATTGATTTATCCAAAGTCTGGTAGTTCTCTCATGACCTGTCTTTCTTCTTCAGTTCCCCACTCTGGCTTTTCTCTTACTCCATTTCATCTCCTCACCTGCTTATCACTTCGCATTCCAACCTCCACCCCCATGCCCCTCCTCTGGAAGGCTTAAGAATCTGAAATCAGACATGGTCCTTAACTAGTATAAAAATCACTAATGAAGTGAAACAAGAAATCAAGAGGACAGCAGTAGCCATGGAATGTCGTACGTGAACAGGATTAAGGCCAATGCTATAGGATGCAATATTTACAGTACATTAAAAACATACTACTCAACGTCAAGCGAAGGGGCTGAAAACAGAAGAGAGGTACTGGAGTGGGAGTGGTAGTAAAGTGAATAGTTTGCATCGGTGTTCAACGCGGAGAAGGACCTCGAGGATAGTGAAATTCGAGCGTTAGATTTCTATGGCATGTTGAATATGATTCTAGGAAACTGGAAGTCAATTCTCTCTGCATTTTGATTTTTGATTTCCTTACTAAAAGACCACAATCAAAAAAGATGGATAGAAATTATAAACTGCCACAATTACTCTAAATACAGATACTCTGTAAAATTGCATTCTCAGCCCTCTATCCAGTTCCTATACACTCAGCAAGACCTGGACCCACTGCAATTTGCGAATCGGAAAAATTAGTATATCTCAGAAGCGATCTCATTAGTTCTACAAGTGACTTTTCATCACCTGGACAATACAAATACCTGTGCCAGAATGTTGTTTGTTAACTACAGCTCAGCTAACACCACCATTCCTGTAGTCCTCATAGAAAAGCTATAGAAAACGAACCCCTGCACCTCCCTCTGCAATTGAATTCTCGTTTCCTGACCAGAAGCCCTCAATGTGTGCTGCTTGGAAATAACATCGCCAAACCTGCGGACAGTCAACACTGGCGCACCTCAGATATGTGTGCTTAGCCCACTGCGTTCATCTATCTCTCTCTATACCCATGAATGTGTGCCTAGGCACTTATCAATAAGTTTGCGAAAAATACAACAGCGTCTTTTATGGGCGGGGGAGGCTTTCGATACTGCACGGGATCAAAGCAGCAGAGAGCTATAAAATTATTCAGCTCCATCATAGGCACGAGCTTCAGCAGTATCCACGGCATTCTGAAAGGACACTGTCTCAGAAAGTTGGGATCAATCATTAAGGTCCGCCACCATCTGGTACATACTCTCTTGTAAATGTTCCCATCAGAAAGGTGGAACAGAAGCGTGAAGGCACACACTCAACTATTCAGAAACAGTTTCTTCCAGTGATGACAACACTTCCCTCAAAATCAGGAAAACAGAAGAGCTAGTTATTAACTTGCGCATGCTCCTGGGTACGTAAACAGTATTGACAGTGAGACGTTGATAGCTTCATATTCCTAGTTGCGATTATCACCAATAAAGTCTCTGGCCCTACGACTTGGACATGATGACCAAGAAAGCTCACCAACCATTTTACTTGCTCAGCGACCAAAAAGACTTGGTACGACTTCCAGCACTATTATTCTAAGTACGAAAGCTCCTCAACTCTTTGTCCTAAGCTCCCTATTCTATTCTCTGTAGACTCCTGACGGCTATACTAACTTCTGATCTAACTCCATCTACAGTATTGCAGATGAAGTTGCAGAAGTGGTGCTTATATCAAATAACATTGGAAAAACAGGGAAGAATAATTATGGAGACCATATAACCATATAACAATTACAGCACGGAAACAGGCCTTCTCGGCCCTTCTAGTCAGTGCCGAACGCTTACTTCAACCTAATCCACTGACCCGGACTCAGCCCATAACCGTTCATTCTTTTCCTGTCCATGCATCTATCCAATTTTGCTTTAAATGACAATACCGAACATGCCTCTACCACTTCTACTGGAATCTCATTCCACACAGCTACCACCCTCTGAGTAAAGAAATTCCCCTTCGTGTTACCCTTAAAATGTTGTCCCCTAAGTCTTAATTCATGTCCTCTTGTTTGAATCTCCCCTACTCTCAAAGAAAAAAAAAGCTTATCCAGGTCAACTCTATTTATCCCCCTCATAATTTTAAATGCCTCTATCAAGACCCCCTCAATCTCCTACGCTCCAAAGAATAATCCCTAATTTATTCAATCTTTCCCTATAACTTAGGTGCTGAAACCCTGGTAACATTCCAGTAAATCTTCTCTGTACTCTCTCTATTTTGTTGATATCTTTCCTATAATTCGGGGACCAGATTTGTACACAATACTCCAAATTCGGCCTTCCCAATGCCTTGTACAATATTAACATTGCATCACAACTCCTATACTCAATGCTTTGATTTATAAAGGCCAACATACCAAAAGCATTCTTCACCACCCTATCCACATGAGGTTCCACCTTCATGGAACTATGCACATTTATTCCTGAGTTCTACTGCATTCAATGCCCTACCATTTACCATGTATGTCCTATTTGGATTATTCCTAACAAAGTGTAGCACCTCACACTTATCAGCATTAAACTCCATCTGACATCACTCAGGGCAATCTTCTAACTGGCCTAAATCTCTTTGCAAACTTTGAAAACCTTCTTCATTATCCACTACTCCACCTACCTTAGTATTATCTGCATACTTACTATTTCAATTTACCACCCCATCATCCAGATCATTAACGTATATGGCAAACAACATTGGACTTAATACAGATCCCTGAGGCACGCCACTGGTCACCGGCCTCCAACCTGACAAACAGTTATCCACCACTACACTCTATCTTTTGGTTCCTTAAGGATGTCATAGCTCGTGTGGGGTGAAGCGGTGGTGGGCGTTTGTCGAGTGGATAAGCCTCCGCTATCTTTTCAGTGCGCTCAGTGTTGTGTGAATCAAACAGGTTCTGACAACTAAATTCAGCTCCAGGCCTTCACCTGTGGATTAGCTACTAAGACTGGTTAAAACGTTTGTTCTGACAGGAGAAGGAACATCCCATCGTTGGCCGTTCATCGTGAAGAAGGAAAACTTTAATCTCAAACTTTCTTGCGGGTATCCTCGCTCACGGGGAGTCTTCTGGAGTAAACCCGAGGAAAAACTCCAGAGCTGGACTTCCTAAGGCAGTCTGAAATCAGTTCAACAATGACTCTGAACTTTGCAAAGTCGATAATTCCTAACTCTATCTGTCTTTGCCGTTCCTTTGGATCCATGAGCTGCGTGAAGAGGGGACCCTGTTGCATGGACTACAGTTTGTTTTACATTTCGTACTGCCCTGGCGTGTGTATTCAACGTACACAGCTGGGATCCAACATCCATGGCCGACACCCGACCAACAGTCGGTCAATAGCCAACAGCATCATCATACCTGTATTTAGATTTAGGGTACTAATTTCAAAACCAGTTTTCTCATCCTTAAACTGATTTTGAAATTCTACCATGTACTAACCTATACAGAATCATTACTAAGGGACTTTTATTATGAGATCATTATTTAAAATTATCTTGTTAGACAATAAAATATTTAACTACCCTGCTCCCCTGGGTTTCTAAGTGTATTGTTCTAAAAGGCGATATTATGCAACCCAGAAATTTGATTTATTTTATTCAAAGCATAAATCACATATTATTCGACTGCCTTTCCTTTCAGTCGTCATTATTTTTTTTTAATTCCTACTCTGTTCGACCACGTAAGCTCGCCCCTGCTATTGTTAGCAGTCACTCTCTGTAATAGCAACCGATGTCAGAAAGTATCTGCAAGGGTCAACCCCCTTACGATGGCCGGACCAGAAAGCAGCCCAGGCCAAGTTGTCACGGATTGTGCCCTCCTGCTCACTGACGTCTTGCTAGTAGTTTTCAACGCTTCA
The DNA here is from genome assembly GCF_030144855.1 of Hypanus sabinus. Taxonomy (NCBI): domain Eukaryota; kingdom Metazoa; phylum Chordata; class Chondrichthyes; order Myliobatiformes; family Dasyatidae; genus Hypanus; species Hypanus sabinus. Next base: position 8,709,621 of record NC_082731.1, on the reverse strand, counting down.
CTTGTCAATATTTCTGTTTCCATATGCGTCAAACCTGCTAGCATCTTCACTGTACCAAGACACTCTACGCCTTCAAAGCTAAATGACTACCATCCAATGGTACTGCTGCTGATCATCATGAATTGCTTTCAATGGCTAATGCTTGCATATATCAAAAACAGAATTCATAGAAACATGTAATCTAGAGGACATTGCAGGTCTTAGACCCACAATGCTGTGCCGACCGTGAAAACTACACTAGAAACGGCCTAGAATTTGGCTGCCAAAAAGCCCTGCTCCATGTCCACCTCTACCACCTTCGCTGGTATTGATTTCCCAGCACTCTGCGAGTGAAAAAATCATTACCGTTGACAACATCCGCACCCCCCCCCCCCCACCAACCTACCGCAAAACACTTTAAAACTATGCTACCAAGTGTTAGCCATTTCAGCCCTGGGAAAAAGCCTCTGGCCATCCACACGATCAATTCCTCTCATCCTCCGACACTCCAAAGAGAAAAGGCCAAGTTCACGCCATCTAACGTCAGAAAGCATGCTCTGCAATACAAGCAACATACATGTAAATCTCCTCTGCACTCTCTCAATAGTATCCACATCCTTCCTCTAATGAGGTACCAGAGCTGAACAAAGGACTGCAAATGGGCTGAAACTATGGGTTTATATAGCGTTAGCATTCCCTCACGGTTTCTGCAACCTTAGTCACTTACCAATATGCTACTAACAAAACCGTTTTATAAAGGATGCCATAGCATCTCTCCAGCCCTCACACACCTAAAATAAACAAACAATTGTGTCAGAATGCTGTCTTTAAATTTCAGTTCGGTTGTCAACAGTATTATCCGATAGACATAGTGACAAATGTTGCTGCTCTAGGACTAAGTATTCCGCTGTACAATAATATATTGGATTCCTAACGAGAATAACGCAGATATCAGGATGCATAACCATTCCTCTTCGACAGCTTCAACATTTGTGCATTCCACCCCCATCCCAGCGCAAGTAGCTGAGCCATTGCTGTGCACTCTGCTCATACATGAATTCACAGCCTAAGCAATCACATCATAAAGTTTCCAGATGACACGACAATGGTGAAACGCATCAACAACAACGATGAAACGGCGTACAAAGAGGAGGTGAAAGAGATCCAGCACTCGTGACTGCCAAATAAGCTATGCTTCAATGTCAACAAGACAAAGGAAATAGCTGTCAGCTTCAGCAGTAGTCGCAGCATTCACACTCCCCTTTACATTTGCAGCAGACAATGGAAATTGGCAGCAGTTTCAACCTCCTAGAGTGCATATCACAAATATCTCGTGGTCCCTGAACGCACCCTGAACAGTACAGAAAGTTCACCAATGGTTCTACATTCTGAGGAGAACGAAAAGGAGTTGGCTTTGCTTATCTACACTCACGTCATTCTAGAAATGCGTAAAAGACACTATTCGAAAAGGTTGCATCACTGCTTGGTGCTCAAACTGCAATTAAGTGGACAGAATGGCTCTACAACCTATAGTAGACACTTCCTAACGCATCACTAGCACCAGCATATTCACCATCAAAGACACATGTACAGAAAAATGTCAAGAAATCAGCAAGAAGGATATGTAACTTCCATACCACGTCCAACAGGCTTGACCAACTTAATTTCCAGAAGCAGCAAGACTGCTTAACTCCTCAGCTCACTAACTCGACCACTTTTTTACTTTATCTATCAATTATCTTATGAAAAACTTATGATAATTTTATCTATGCATTTATATTTGCTGAATTATTATTATTATTATTATTATCATCATCATCATCATCATCATCATCATCCTCATCACGATATTTTTATGTTTTCTCAGCTGAAACTAGTGAAACCTGAGATATGGGCAAGTAGCGTTTAAAACTGCGGCTTTCTGAAGATTTATGTCACTATTGCGTGTTGGCCTAACTTTAATGCCATTGGTTAGTGACTTTGGAGATGCTAGTTGTAGATCATACCACTGCCCTGTTCATATTCCATACCCTTGAAATGGTTTCTTTTAATTCAGTGTATTTCTGGTGTTTCTAACTTATTGTTATCTACCTGTTGTATGTGTTTTGAAATGTTATAATTATTGTATTGTACTATATATCTATATCTAAGTTATTGGGTCTTTCCAACAGTTTGTATTTTAAAGCGAGGTGTTTGTGAATGATATTTGCCACTTCATTGTGCCTATGTAAGCAATCAGACTGAGTTAACCTGCTGCAGTATCCACGACTTCTGCTGAGAACTGGTTCCAAACTTACACCCTCTAAGTGAAGAACTTGCTTCTCAGCTTCTCTTAAATATTTCAACATTCACAGTAAAATTCAGTCAGACAATGTTGTAGGGAAACAGGCCTATTGTATTTACACTGTTTTTTCCTCCTCGAAGTCTTGCACACCTCTCTGAAATCTTCCTGCTTTCTCCTACCATTCACGGAATGAAGTCCTAACCGATTCAAACTTCACCTATAACTCAGGTCCTCAAGTCCTCGCAACGTTCTTGTCAATTTTTCTTGTGTTCAATCAATATTATTGAATCTTCTGCGCTGCCAAATCCGTGATTGTCACAGGTGGTTCACCTGAACGGCACACAATAGTCTAAATTCGGCCTCACCAGCACGCTGTACAAATTCAACTCAACATTGCAGACTTTGATTTATTAAGATTAATTTGTCAAATGCTGTTTTAACGACTCTATCTACCTGTGATGCTACTTTCAACGAATTATGGATCTATATTCCCAGATTCACAATACACAATAAGGTAAATGAACTTGCAGCACAGTTGCAGACAAGAAGATATAATGTTTTAGGCATCATGGAATCGTGGCTGAAAGACTAAAGCTGGAGGCTTAATGTCCAAGGGTATACATTATATCGAAAGGATAGGCAAGACGGCAGAAGTAATGTTGTTAAGAATTGCTCTGTTGGCATAAAACGAAGTCAAATCATTAGATGACGACATATGGCTGGAAAATGTTGAATCGTTATGGGTAGTGTTGAGGAACAACAAGGGTAATAGGGTCGTAATGGGAGTTTTCTACATAATCCTTAACAGTAGTAAGGATGTGGTGCGCAAAGTACAACTGAAGATTGTAAATACACAGCGAAAGGGGAATGTTGCAATAGTCATGGGGTACGTTAATAGGCAGGTAGATTGAGAAAACCAGGTTGGTGCTGAATTGCAGGAGGTGGGATTTCCAGCGTGACGATGAGTTGGCCTTTTTGAGAAGCTGGTGGTTGAGCCCTTTACAGAATCAGTTATCCTGTGTTAAATGTTATACAATGAACCAGAAATGAATACAGAGCATAAGCTGAGGAAACCCTTTGGTAAAAGTGATCATAAAATATTCCAATTCACATTGAAATTTGAGAACTAAAGCTGAAGTCAGATCTATCAGTATTGCAGTGGAGTAAATGAATTATAGAGGCATGTAAGAGACATTTGCCAGAAATGTTTGGAAGAGACACTGGCAGCGATTACAGCAAAGCAGCAATGTCTGGAATTTCTGGAAGAACTTTGGAAGCCACAGGATATACACCGCAAGGAAGAAGTACTCTAAAATTTCATTGCTGACATAAAAGCCGATGACAAGGCATATAATTTGCCAAAACATAATGGGCAGTGAGGAGATTAGGAAGCTTTCAAATTGCAACCGAAGGCAACTAAAAATCATTAATAATGTAAAGATCAAATACGAAAGTAAGCTAGCCCATGATATTAAAGAGGATCCTTAATGTTTCCTCAAATGCAGAAAAGTGAAAACGAGAAGTGAGTGCCGCTGGGATCGCTGAAAGTCGATGCTGGATAGGTAGTGGGAGCAAGGAAATATGTAGGCAAACTGAATCTGTACATTTCGTCAGTCTTCACTGTGGAAGACATTAACAGTATGGTGGAAGTTCCAAGTGTCATGAGTGTGAAGCCACCATAACTAGAGAGACGATTCTTGTGAAACTGAAAGTCTGAAGGTAGATACGCAACCTGGGCCAAATGGGGTAGATCCCAGTGTCTTAAATACCTGACTGACAAGATCGTAGGAATATTAGTAGGGATCTTTCAAGAAACACTAGAAAATTGGAAATACCAGCCTACTATTCAACGAGAAAGGAAACTATTGGCCATTTCGTCGATCAAACAATAGTTCGAGTCGATTATTAAGGATGAGGACTCAGCGTACTTTGGGGCACATGATATTATGAGCTATAGCCAGCATGGGTACCTGAAGAAAAATTGTGTCTGACAAATCTGTTGGAATTATTTGAAGAAATACCAAGAAGGATAGATAAAAGAGAAATTGTTGATATTGTGACTTCGATTTTAATAAGGCCTTTGACAAGGTGTCACTGGTGAGGCTGCGAAACAAGCTACTAGTCGATGATTTTACAGGAAATATTTGAGCATGGATAAAGAACTGTCGGATTAGCAGGTGTCAAAGAGTGGAAATAAAAGGAGTCTTTTCTGACTAGTGTTGAACAACTAGTAAACAGTGTTGTTCCACAGGGTTTGTGTTGTGAATAATTCTTCTTATGTTCTATGTCAATGACTTGGACGATGGGATAGATGGCTTTGTTGCAAAGTTTGCAGACGACATGAAGATATGTGGTATGTAAGGTTGCTTTGAGGAAGTAGAGAAGATACAGAATGATATAGACAAATTAGCAGAATTGGCAAGGAAACGGCAGATTGCCTAAATTGTGCGGCAGTGTATGTTCATGCACTTTGGGAGAAGAAATAAAAAAAGGCAAACTATTTTCTAATTGGAGAGAAAGTACAAAAAACTAAGATGCAAAGGGACTTGGGAGTCCTTTTGCAACATTCTCTCAAGGGTACTTAGCAGGTTGTTTAGGTGGCAAGGAAGGCAAATGCGACGAGCGCATTCATTTCAAGATCACTCGGATATAGAAGCAAGGCTGTAATGTTGAGATTTTATACAGTATTTGTTAAGCACTCCTTTGGAGAATTGTGAGCGGATTTGGGCCGCTTATCTTGGAAAGCATCTGTTAACACTGAAGAAGGTTCAAAAGAACTGCACTAAGACTATTCCAGGACTGAAAGGCTTGTGATTTGAAGAAAGTTTGATGTCTATGGGCCTGTATTCACTGAAATTAAGAAGAATGAGAGATGACACAATTGAAACCTATCGAATGTTGAAAAACCTCAATAGAGTGGGTGTGGAGACTAGAGCGTGAGTCTAGGGCCAGAAGACAGTCTAAGAACAGAGCGGCGTTTTTTTTAGAAGAGAGCTAAGTATTAGCCAAAGTGCAGTGAATCTGTGGAATTCGATGCCTCAGGCGGCTGAGCAGACGAATTCTTTACGCATATTTAAGGCAGAGGTTGATAGTTTCTAAAGTCGTCAAGGCATGAAGGGGCACCTGGAGAAATGGGAAAATGAGGCTGTGAGAAAAATGGATCAGTAACGATGAATGGTGGAGCAAATTCGATGAATGGAATGTCGTCATTCTGCTCCTACGCTTTATGCTCTCGTGGCCTTATAATATGATCACTTCCTCTTAAGCATCCCTTTCCCAAATTCTCTCTCATCAAATGCGTCTAACAACACCTAGTCGGGAAACCCCTTTTCCTTAATGGGCTCGACCACCAACATAATCTGGAAAGCCATCTCGTAAGCATTCCGCAAACTCCGTGCCTTGCTGAAAAATGCAGATCCTTCACAATCTGTAGTATCACTTCTAGGACAGATAAAGTGGGCTGAAAGAGCCTGTTCCACTATTATACTTTTCTATGTTTATTCTTTATTGTCCAATGCTGCTTCGTTCCCAGAGTGGTAAACATGCTCTCAGGGTCACTCTGCTCGAAAATTCTTTCACGTTACTCTACATGTTCTGCCGGAAATGGCCTTCCTAAACCGCCTTATCTAGTACTCGTCTGAATTAAATTCTACCGGACACAGTTCTAACCAACTTTCCATTCATCTTTGTCCCGTTATATTTTGGGCTCACTCGCTTAACCATCTGTAAACTTAACGATCACTATCTTTGTCTACCACGTAACTTATAAGTATTATAAATAATAAATGTCCCAGCACCAATCCTCATGGTACATTCTTTGTTGTAGACGTCGATCAGAAAATATCCATCCGCCAAATATCTTACTCTCAGCGCATCAATTCTGCGTGCAGGTTGCCAACACGCCTTGTCACTTTGTGCTTTATATTTTTTTTTTACCTTTTGAAATCGGTAAGCTTGTGTGAACTTATTAAAAGACTAACTCGGAAAAGATCGATGTGAACCACTTCTGTTGCATACTCTTTGTTGATGTTCTTTACTGCCCACTCAGAAAACCACAATAATACAGCATTTGCAAGACAAAACCTCTTCTGGACAAAATCATGCAGATCGATCATATTCTGTCCCCACATTTCCAAATGATTATACATCTTATCCCTTAGTATCTTCTCCAGCACAGAAAGGTTCAGTGCCCTGTATTTTATAGGCTTAAGGTCTCTGCCAGTTTTGACACGAGAGTACCATTTGAGATTCGCTGTTCATTTTGTACGCTCGCATGACTCATGAAGATGCCGGAAAACTTAGAAATTGATCGCGTTTCTTTGAGATGTACCGAAATGCCACGAGAGTCGGCAGTATCCCCTTTAAGAAAGTTGTCCCCTTTGTCATATAGTCAAGGAGACAATGAAAAGTACATCACAGTAACGGGACCCTTGGCCTATCTAGTCGGTGTTGAGAGATTTAAACTGCCTATTCCCGTCGTCCTGCACCGGGAATACCGCGCTCCACATCTCTAGTATCTATCTGCCTTTCCCAACTTCTCTGAAACAGTGAAATCGAACACCCATGCACCACGAGCTGTGGTATGTCGTTACACACTTTCACAACCGTCTGAGTGAAAAGATTTCTCCTCATGTTCCCTCTAATCTTTTCATCTTTCATCCTTAGCAAATGACGACGATTTGTAGTCCAACCTAACCAGAGTTACGTACTCGTGACACATGACAGTGGTACCCTTGTCTCGTGACTGGGGTTGAAGCTATACTGGACTTGAGGTAATGGTCTTGTGATGGCGGAGTGACGACATTTTCCCGCCAGCAGAGATCATGTGACAGGTTTTTTTACAGGTTATAAAAGGAAGACCCCACCCTCTGAAGAGTTCGCGGCTGGATTTGCCAAGTTGACTTCATGCCACTGCGTGATTTAATGTGATGACGCAGTTTAGTTGAAGGATGAAGTTTTTATCTAATGCCTGAAGTTTAAAAGGTCATTGTCAGCAGGTTCTTTACGATTCTGCTAGTTCGAGAAATTAGTGGATAGTGAAGATCGAAGTTCGGGAGTTAAAGATGGAGGAGAATGGCTTTCTACGGTGAAACAGGGTTTCGACATTTGTTTGATCCTTATTAGGAAGGATTTCGTTGACTATCTTCGCGTTAATCCCTGGGTTTACCAGAAAGGATAGCAGATAGTGAGGAAGGAAATGTCAGTGTCTTTAAGCCGTTCTGTTTCGGAAATTCTTCGTGGGAAGTTCGACGTCGGGGATCGAAGCAAAGCGACGTGAAAGAGAATTTAAATCGTCTTATAAAGTCTCTCCTTTTTAAATGGACTGTGAGCATATCGAACTTTCGGCAATACCACTTTAAAGAACTGTTTGTGCAATATTGCTTTAAGAACAGTTTGGGCTGCCGCACAGCAGTTGGTTTCCGGTTACGTTAGTGTTTGTTTACTTTTGGGGGCGTTTGTTTTCTGTGTTTAATAAACGTGTTATTTGTTATAAAGAACCCTTGCCGAGCTCATATATTTATTGTTGCCTGAATACGTAACACCAGAATGAAACAAAAAAGCCTGCTTGCTTTTACCCAAAATATATCTCTCATAATTTATTTACAAGGATCAACGACCTAACCTATTTAATCCTTTCTTATAACTGAGGTCCTCTAGTCTCGACAACAGCGTTGTCAATTGTCTATGTATTCCTTTAATTTTCTCTTGTCCGGAGACCAAAGCTGCACTACAAATTAGGTGTTACCAATGCCTCATACAATTTCAACAGAACATCTCATCTTCTGTACTCAATGCATTGAGTTATGAGGGCTTTCTTTACAACCCCATCTACCTGTGGCGCATCTTTTAATTAATAATGCACCTGCCTCCATTTGCTCTACGTCACCTGGGTAAGACTTACCCTGGTTGATCCTACCGATGTGCAACACCTCCCACTTGTCTGCATGAAATTCTATCTGCTGTTTTTCAGCTCGTTTTTTCCCAGCTACTCTAGAACCTGCTAGAGGCTTTGATAGCAGTCCTCGCTGTCCACGATACCCCTAATCTTGGTGTCATCTTTAAATATGGTTGTCCAGTTAGCCAAATTGTCATCAATATCGTCAATATAAACAACAAATCACAAAGGTCCCGGCACCAGTCAATGGGGAACTCCACTCATCACGGGCCTCCTGTCAGAAAGACAACCACCTGTTTCTACTCTATGGTTTCTCCCACAAACCAATATCTAATCCAATTTTCTATCCCGCTTTGAATTCAGAGAGAATTTACCTTCGTGAACAGGGTCCTATGATTAAATGATTAAATGCCCTGCTACAGTGCATTTCTATATGATTGGTCTGGTCCTACGTACGAAGCCATGCTAACTATCCTGAATCAGTCGCAGTTTGTCCAAATGCTCATTGAGCCGTGCCCCTAGAGCACCTTCCATTAACTTCCCACAACTGATGTTAGGCTCCCTGGTCTAGCATTTTCCGGTTTATAGCCTTTCTTCAAAAGCGGGAAACATTGGTTATCTCCCAATCTAATGGTACCTCAACTGTTAGTAAGGATAATTTTAAAAATCTCTGCCAGGCCTGGGAAATTTCTGCACATGCCTCCTCTTTAATTCCCTTCCTCTCTGTCGCGCCTAAAGCAACGGAACCCCGGATTACTGACCTTGTGTAGCCCTCCTGGAACCAAGGTGGGTCCAGGGTCAGAGATTACGTTTACACTTACAGAATCATCAACGCATATCATAAATTAGAATAAATTACTTCCATATCAACCACTGAAGGAACCACTGAAGAAATCGATATTAGTATCTGAACTATGTGAGTAGAAAACCCCGGGCAGGACATTGAATTTGATGAGGGGAAGGATTTATAGAGAGATATAACAGAAATAAAAGCTCTTCATTCACTGAGTCTGCACTGGCCGGCAACCAGACAGTTACACTAAACCCACAATATCTTAATCCCATTTAATTTTCTCTCGCTTTCGGATCAATCTCTCCAGATTCTACCGCACACCTGCACACTGGGTGTTGTTTACAGTTGGTGAGTAAAATTGTCCGCATGTGAGACGTCACTGGGAGCTTGAGCACCCAGAAGCACAGCGAGAACTTCTAAACTCCATACAGATAGCAGTGGAAATCAGGATTGATCCTAGGTCTCTGGCGTTCTGACTTGGTGTGCAAGGGTAACGCATAACAAACGAGACGGCCCAAGTACTTTTATGATGCCATTTTCTCTGTTTATCAATGTGCACATATAATACATACATATGGAATCATTGCCAATTAAATTCCAAGCCAGGTCACGCCAAGTCATGTTACATATTGAACGAATATAAAGTCCTGTTTTATACGGCGTCCTGAATTTCTAATGCTTTAGTTAACTATATCTGTGCAGCTATCCACGTCATGTTTCCCATGAATACACCATAACATTCCAGAGTCACCTGACCACTGCGTTCCGCAAGTGGCTCGTTATAATTTGGCTGGACCATCTGCATAAATACGATTGGAGCGGGACAAAGCGGCCGCCCTATGAGCTATGTAACTGAGCGGCAAATCGCAGGAGTGATTTGTAGTCTGGGACAGCTCTTGTTCCCTTGTGTCCGAAAGAATCCTTGTTCGCGGGCAATTTACGTTTGTTCGTGTATTAAATGGTTTGGTTAATCAGTGCATAACACCAATTTTCTCTTTATGTTTTCAGTTTTTAGTTTATATTCGCATCATTAATACGTGGTATTTTTATCTTTTAACTCATTTACCTGATTTTTTCCTCACTCTATCCCTTTTAGTAATTCAATTTTAAGGTGTTGAATGTTGTCGTGCTCTCATTATTACTTTACGTACAAGCAAGGTGTATAATTTTATCAATGAAATCATCGCCATATCAAGAACAGTAATAACTTTAGCTCTGGTACTTGTGGAATACCACTTGCCAAATTAATTCATTTTGGGGCTTTAACTCGCAACCCACTAAACAATGTTACCCTGATTCTATATTTCTGTTTCTCTTCCAATAGATCTTAACTGCAAAGAGATTAAGTGTTTTCTGGAAGTCTTTTTAGAAGCAGAGAAACATAGAAAACTTACAGTGCGATACAGGCCCTTCGGCCCATAAAGTTGTGCCGAACATGTCCCTACCTTAGAAATTTCTAGGTTTACACATAGACCCTATTTTTCTAAGCTCCATGTACCCATCCAGAAGTATTTTAAAAGACCCTATCGTATCCGCCTCCACCACCATGGCCGGCAGCCCAATCCACGTACTGACTACTTTCTGGTGAAAATACTTACCCCTGACATCTCCTCTATACCTACTCCCCAGCACCTTAAGCCTGTGTTTTCTTGTAGCAACCATTTCAGGCCTGGGAAAAAGCCTGTGACTATCCACACGATCACGCTGACACTCTCGTAATCACTTTGACTGTGGTTCACAAGACATTTTAATGAGATACAGCACTGATACAGCAGTTTTCTACCTACAGGGGTGATGGGGACTTGAAAGAGTGCCAATCTAAAGGCATCCGATTACGTGTTTTAGTATTAATGTAAACTGATACTTATACGCACATGGTTGATCGTGCCATTTGTTGGTGCAAATTTCATAATTTGAAAAGCCACAGCGGTCCTGTTTGCTGAGTGTTTACTTTATCTAATCTCGTTCACACTGCTGTAAGTTCCAATAAGAGCCAATGTAACGAACTGATCTGTTCCTAAATAATATTCAAATGATAATCACATTTTACAGAACAACTTCCTATGGATAAATGCTGCATTCTGCAGCACGCTGTGTGCGATAGAATTAAATAACTAAGTGAAATGGAATGCTCCATAGGCCGAGACGTTAGGAAGCAACTCTGAGATTGACGAAACGAAAAGATACACGATGCAGGATTATCGTCACATCAAACAATTTCAGTAACCCTTCAACTTCATGATCAAGCGGAAAGGGTATTTTATCGCATTTTTTAATTCCTCTCTGAATTTCCTTTGAGTCCCTGCATAGATGCATGTGTTAGTGCAACAGCTCCAAAGCTGAAGCATATATCCACTTTCCTGTAGTATGAATCTGGGGTCGTTATAATCCAATCCTGCAAAATAGCTACTGTTCTTCAATCGCACAAACAACAGATTTATAACATACGTCATCCACAATAAGATAAAAGTCCCCGATATGGACATCAATAAAACGATGGACCTCCTCCGGTTCTCTATTTCCGGGTCACTTTGATCGGTTCCTTTGTTACGTACTTGGAGTCTCCTTCGCGCTCTGTTGGCTGCAAGGATATGCCTGACTGTCAGACCGTTCAGCAGCAAGATCAGAACGAAGGGTACACATGGGGTTAAAAATTTATCAAGCCAGTCATACGCTTCCCAGCCAACTGCAATATAAAACACGGGTCTTATGCTGCAAAACCAAGGTACACCGTTTAGCACATACAGTGGTTCATACATAAAATAACAGGGTACGTTTCTAAACAAACTAAAAACACAGACGGTAACGATCACCCCAGCCGATGTTTTATCGTTGCAATATGTGCTTTTCAGTTTTGCGCAACAAATGGCTATGTATCGATCTAACGTGAAAGCGACAGTCAACCAGACGGAGCTGTCCCTAGCTGCATACGTTATGACAGCAGTAACACTACAACCGGTAGTGTGGGTCAGAAAACTTAGCGGGAAGTAAATACCACGAATGCGATTTAATATTACCGCAGTGATCACGACCAATAGATCCGCCACAGCCATGGACACCAGGTACCGAGTAATGCATCTGGACAGACTGCACCTTCCTCGGGAGAGAATCACAATCGCCACTAAATTAGCTGCAAGGCAGAGAAGACACGGTCAGTACAGTGACAATGTAGTGAGCATGCCGTGGATCGGGATTTACCATGGATATACCGCTCAAGCAGTCTACTCAGGCCAGTACGCAAGCCATGGCAGAACTCCAAGGAGTGCAAGCTGTTATTAATGAAGCAAGTGCCCCTTCTTCACGCAGCTGACGAATTCAAATGAACTGCACAATATGGTTTGGCACCGGCAGCTTCTCAGCTTCTACCAACCAGTGTTGAACCCAACTTCGGTAATGCAGCTCCTTAATTTATCTCCGTATTTACCCCCTAACCATCCCACATGAGCAGATATAGACACAAGGCAGAGGAGGCCTGGGATGAAAGTCTCCTTCTCCTGGACGTGCAGCCAATCATTGCTAAGGAATCCCATTTGCCGTAACGACTGGCTTTAAGGCGCCAATAATCCTACTCCTGTCAGTCGAATTTGTCCGGCTGGGTAGTTACTAAGTCACACGTGAAGGACTGGTGCTTGAATGATGTTCAGCAGTGATATGAGACACAAGCTATTGGAAGCATGTAATAGGTAGCGGGAAATTATCCCCACTACGTCCCTGTCCCGACACCTCAAAAAACTCAGAAAACTACAACGATAATACATGCAGATAAATTATTTCTCGTAGATTTAATAAATCCCGTGAAACATGAATGAATAACTTACAATCCTTGGATCTTACCCGGAACTGCAAACGCGGCAAAGATAGGATAATATATTGCAAACACAGGTCCGGTGACTGGATTGTGCATTTCAAAAAATACGCAAAGAAGAAGGAGCCCTGTCCCGTCTGATGTAACTCATGCTCAAAGCATCTGCGGTATATATATATACAATTAATTCCACTGAGGAAAGTGATTGTGATAACCAGCTGAAGAAACAAATTAAAGTAGAAATTTCCACCGTCACCGATCACCATCATAATGTAGAACTACATCTAATTTTTTAGCAGTGCTTAAAATCCGTCTTGGCGCAGTTTGAACCCACACATTTCAACCTAATTTCACAGTAGTAACTTGATACAAATTCAAAGCGATTGTGTTGCTTTCTGACTAGGGTGATTTGTGGCAGTGTCCGATCACCGGAGAATCATGAAGATTTTTTGTGTACAGGAGCACCGGCTATTTTCAGCAACAAATGAACAGCATGTTTAACAGGACGTGATAATATCTGGTTATTCCCAGAACAAGTTAAAATTTAAATAATTTCATAGAGTTTGTGAGCTCTCATAAATTGGGACGAAAGTAGATGGACTCTGGTAATAATTGCTTATGAGCTGAATTGGGGGATATGTCGCAGCGTCATGGAAAATCAATGAGAAACAAGAGAAAATGCTCAGATACCGGAAATCCAAGAAAAACACACAAAATACTGGTGGAACTCAGCAGGCCTGGCAGCATCAGGTGAATAGAGCAAAGATTTGACGTGTCTGGCTGAAACCCTTCATCAGGACTGGACTCATGAAGTATCCTGATGAAAATTCTCGACCCTAAACGTCGAATGTTTACTCTTTTCCATTGATGTTGCTTGGCCTGCTCAGTTCTTCGACCATGCTGTGTGTGTTTCTGAAATCAATATAAGCCATATTTAAGGAGAGTTAATTAACTTCTTTTTTATTTGTGATGACATGCGTACTAGGTCTGACACTGATTACCGAATCAAATGTAACCATAATCATCTGCACATCTTTTAGTTTTCTACATCAAATTTAAAATGCATATTTGCCAGCCAATCAATGCGCAATGTCCGCCATTTTACCGACATTTGACTACACTTTCGTGGACATGGAGGAAATAGGTCTAATAACCTGTCGCCGCGCTCTATGATTCTTCAACCCTACCAGGACAGTTGCAGGAGAACCTATGTTGCATAAAAAAAATTATCATACCATCGGAAGAGATCACATCTGACTTCGAAAAGAAAGGTCGGAGTGAATACCCTTGATAACAACATAATATTTGACTGAGGATGCCGTCAAGTGGAATAGTGTCTGGCCCGGTGGCTCAGAAGGCTAGTTGAATGAATAAGGTAGCAATATATAGTCAGGGGGTCAGAGAGGGGATTATGTGCACGAAGAAAAGACACACAAAATGTAGATTGCCAGTGTCCGGGATGTTCCTGATCAACTCCACCATATTGTGAAGTGGGATGATGAACAGCCAGAGGTCGTGGTACTTATTGGTAATAAACACAAAGGTGGGAAAAGGGTAGAGGTCCTGTCAACAGACTACAGGAAGTTAGGATGAATGTTGAGAAGCAGGATCTCAAAGGAAGTAATCTCGGGATTACTGCCTGTGCCACGCGTATAGGAATAGAGTGAGGTGGAGGATAAATGCGTGACTGACAGATTGGAGCAGGGGGCAGGAATTCAGATTGATGGATCAATGGGACCTTTTTTGGAGCAAGCGTGAGCTGTTCAAAAATAACGGGTTGTGCTTGAATCCGAGGGCGATCAATATCTTGGCAGGGAGGTTTGCTAAGGTTGTTGGGGAGAGTTTAAACCAGAATTGCTGGGGGGGAGAACCGAACTGAAGAGAAGGAGGAAGGGTCGGTTGGCTCACAGACAGAGAAAGATGGAGAGCCTGCTAGAGGGAGTATAGGAAGATGATAAAGAAGGAAGACATTCATATCCATGGTATGAGAAGTGGTTATTTTAATTCAAGAAGCATCATGAATAAAGCTGATGAGCTCCAGTACTTGGAGTTATGATACTGTGACCATTACAGGGTAGGAATGGATACTTAGACTGCCAAGCTTTAAAAGTTTCAGAAAGGACAGGAAGGGAGGCAAAAGTGGTGATGGTGTGGCACTACTGATCAGAGATGGTGTGGAGAGTATTCTAACTGCCTGGTTTGAATTACTGCAGAGTATCAAAGTAAGCTGCAGAGAGTTATAAAATTAGTCAGCTCAATCACAGGAACGAGCCTCCGAGGTATCCACGATATCCTCAAGGAACAGTGGCTCGGAAAGTTAGCATCCATCATTAAGGACGCTAACTATCCAGGACATACCTTCTTATCAATGTTCCCAACAGGAAGGTGGTACAGAAGCGTGAAGGCACACATTCAACTATTCAGGAACAGTTTCTTCCTGTCATGTCGACATTTCCCCCAGTATCGCGAAAACAGAAGAGCTGATAATTATCTTCAGCAAAGAGATGATGAGCATGCTCCTGAGTACGTGAGCAGCATTGATGTTACGAGAGTTGACAGCTTCAAATTCCTAGGTGTGCATATCACCAATAGCATGTCTGGTCCTAACATAGTCATGATGGGAAAGAAAGCTCACCAATTCTTTTACTTCATCGATGGTTCCAAAAGATTTGGTAACACTTCCGCCACGAATATTCTAAGTACATAAGTACAAATGCTCCTCAACCATTTGCCCTCAGTTCCCTATTCTACTCTCTGTACTCTCTGTGGCAGCACCAAATTCTGCTCTACCTCATCTGCACCTTTGCAGATGATATTGCTGTTGTGCTGCATATCTCACTAACATCGGAAAAACAGGCAAGTATAATCATGGAGACTTCTGCCCATCTTCTGTGGCTTAACATACGTATGAACATCTTTGAATTACTCTAATTTCCCCCTAATCAGTCTTTTTCCTTTAATATACTTTCCTGCCAAAGTTATATCACTTGATGCTCCTAACCCTCCTAATCTTCTTCTTGAATGTATCCTGGTATCTTCGATATGTCTCCTGAAATCTACTTGATCTCATTTCCAGGAAGTTTGGTATGTACCACAAGCTCGCTTTTATTCGCTTGCCGTCAAGGGTTCCTAATTTCCAGCAGCTATACATTTTGCCTTAGCGTGAATGTCTACTTCTTGCGATCTTGCTTTTAAAATTATCCCACTGACCATAGGTCCCTGACTGCAAACAATTGAGTCTGATTAACGTTTTCCAGCTCCCGTCTAGTACCATCAAAATTCACCTTTCCGCAATTCAGGGTTTCAAAGGTTTGAACGGTACATTTAATGACAGAGAAATGTATAGAATATACATAATGGCATGCGTTTTCTACTCAATAATCAACGAAAATAGAAGAGTGCCCCCAAAGAATAGATGCTAGTTAAACGTTAGAACCCAAAGCCCACCCCCCCCACCTCACCTTCGTCCTGCGCGTAAGCAGCATCAAGTAGGAATACCCCCTCCCTCATCGACAAAAAAGCATCGGCACCGCCACCGTGCATTCCAGCCTGAGCAAGGTAACAACAAAGACACAGAATTGCAGTACTCCAAAGACTACATTGTTCACCCGGTACTCAGCATACCACAGGCTCACTCTCTCTCAGATAGAGGAGAATGACTTGTCTGCGTTTCGCAGCGAGAGGGTTTGCGATTTTAAAAGTCCGTTGAGTCGCCTTTTATGAGCTCTGTGCCCGAAGATCTCAGGTCTCTGGGCACCGAGCCAGAGATCTCCCACCTGCAAGGACGCACCATCTTCTGTAGAGGCAGTGAACTTTGATGCCCCCGTCTCCAGAGCTGCGAGATCCCAGGCCTCCGAAGGCGAACGGAGCTCTTAGGCCGAGCCCTTGACGTACCGAGCAACGGTCAGTTGTGGAACCAGGAAAGTGGATCCCATTCCCGCAGAGAACCGTAGTCAGAGTGTAACTGCATGTCAGAGTCTCAAAAAAAACCTGAAAAGGAAAAATAATGATATTAAAGATGGAAATAGAGTTGTTTCCGAAAATGCAAACAAAGAAATCGCCGTTAGGCGTCATTAATCCTTCTAAGCTCTGCTTTCAGACGTCAAACATACGGATGAGACCGCTCCCTTTCATTAACTATTTCAAAATTGGCCTTTATTGGTTCGGGCTTTAATGCTATCGTACCATTTACCAGACAGCAGCAGCGGAAACAATTTCTGGTTGGGAAGACTGGGGATTATGCACCTGGTGCTATAATTGTCCTCAATAGAGTGAGGTTTCCGTCCACAGATGTACTCGGTTGTCCGTACCGCTCCCTGCAGTGCCCACCGGTCGAGGTTGCTGCAGTTCTCGTCCCAGACGCTGATACAGCCAGTGAGGTGACTTTCAATGCTGCCATTGCAGAAGCTGTTGAGGATTTAAGGGCTCATCCCGAAGTGAACTTTAGTGAACACACTACATAAATTCCACTTCATTTGGATATTCATCACAATAGCAATCCTTCTCAATCTTAGGAAGTTAAATGGTGACAACACTATTATTCTTGCAAATCGCCATATTCTCCCTCTATATGTATTCCTCTAATTCCTGAAGATATTTTTGCTGACCCTATGGAACAATTCAAATGACGTGACCATTTGTTCCTTATTTCTCAAGTCCATCCATAAAGGCTTACCAGATATCTTTCAAGAATATAATGTCTAATTAATGTTATGACCTTCCCCTTAATAAAAAAAGCTACAACGTTCTTCCCTTCCTCACATCTCTATCTCGCTTAGCAACAGTAGCCTACAACATTGAGCTGCCGGTTTTGCCCTTCCGTTAGCTATGTAGCTCTCCATGTCCGAAATTAATTGATGTTATACAAAATAAATAGTTTAGACACATTTGTAGATGAATTTATTAGGTGGTGTACACATGACACAAAACTAGTAAGTAGAGAATTAGGAAAAGATTGTTGAAGGATACAATAATATGTACTATAGACCAGTTAGAAATATGCGGAGAGAAGTAATAGGTGGTCAAATACGAGTTTGCGCACTTTGCTTTGTCAAAAAGCAAACGAAACAGTTTAGTCAATAACAGGATCCTTAAGGACATCGGAATACAGATGGATCATGATGTACAACTCCATTGCTCCCTGTGTTCATTTGGCAGTAAAAGACTGAATATGGAGAAGTCACAGTGTAGCTGTGGTTAGGCCACTTTTGTGCTTATCCTTGCTTATACAACTTCTTCTTATAAATCACTTGTTCCTGTTCTGGAAACAGCACTGTGAGTATTGCTACTTCATCTCTATTTTAACCACAGATTTATTCGTATTGCCACATTCATTCTTATCCACATAACTAATATAGTGTGAATGCCAAATAGCAGAAGACCAAGCAACTGATTCCAAGCGAATGGCACTGGTCACCCACTTCCACATTGAAAAACGTTCATTAGGACACGATGACTCCTCTCGCCAAGCTAAACGTGCACTCATTTGGCCAGCTCACATGGAATCCCATGTGATCGAGCTGACCAACCTACTATGCTTGTATTTGTCAAAGGCCTCGCTAAACCCATGTCAATGTTCTTGATTATATCTACAACAACCGAAAGGAGTAAAGTTCAAACCTGATTTCAGATGCCAGTTGTGAGTAAATGAGCCAGATTTTGAAAGGTGTGAGACTCAAAAAGCGGACAGGCCTAAGCATACTTAAGTCATCCGGACAACATGAACTGCACCCTGGTGTTCTGAAAGAGGTAGCTGTAGACTCGAGATTGTGGAGGAATTAGTAATGATCTTTGCAAAAATCATTCGCCTCTGGCATGGTACCAGTGACTAGGAAATTGTAAATGTCACTGCACTCCTTACGAAAGGAGGAAGATAGCAGAAAGGAAATTTTAGACCAGTTAGCTTGATCTCAAAGGCTGGGACAATGTTGCAGTTAATTGTTAAGGATGAGGTACTCGGCGAGACGGGACAAGATAGGACAACGTCAGTATTGTTTTCCGTCATCAAATCTGTTGGAATTCTATGAAAAGATGACAAGTAGGATACATAAATGGGATGCCGTGGATATTGAATATTTGGACTTTCAGAAGGCCTTTGGCAAGTTACCACACATGTAGCTGCTTATCAAATGAAGAACCATGGTATTACAGGAAAGTTACTGGCATGGTTAGATGATTGACCGATTGGTACGAGGCAGGGAGTGGGGAAAAATCCTTTTCGCGTTGGCTGCCAGTTATTAGCGGTGTTCTGCAGGGGTTGATGTTTGGATCCCTTCGTCATGCTGTATATCAATGATTTAGATAATGGAATGAATGGATTTGTTGTCAGCTTTGTAGATAATACGATGATTGGTGGAGGGGAAGGCAGTGTTATTGCAGGAGGACTTAGATAAGGAGAATGGGCAATAAGTAGCAAATGATATACGATGGTGGAAAATGCCTGGTCATGCAAACTGATGGTAGAAATGAATCTGCAGCCTATTTTCTAAGTTGAGAAAAAATCCAAAAACCTTAAATACAGAGAGACTTGGTGATCCATGACCATGTGAAGGTTAATATGCTAAATGTTGTTTTAACCACTCTATCTAACTGTGACACTAATTTCAACGAATAATGGATTCATATTCCCAAATGCTGTATAAACAATAAGGTAGTTGAAGTTGCAGCACAGCTGCAGGTTAGCAGATATTGTCGTAGGCATCACGGAATCGTGGCTGAAAGACTATAGATGGAGGCTTAATGTTCAATTGTACACATTATATCGAATGAATAGACAGAAAGGCAAAATGGGTGCAGTTGCGAGTTGCTGTATTGGTAGAAATCAAAATCAAATCATTCGAAGGGGATACATGGATTGAAGATGTTGAATCGTTATGGGTAGAGTTACGGGTAAGAAGACAGTAACGGGAGGTTTTTACATAATCCCAAACAGTACTAAGGATGTGGTGTACAAATTAAAATGGAAGATAGAAAATGCACGTCAAAAGGGCAACGTTAAAAATATTCATGGGGACATAAATGGGCAGGTCGATTGAGAAAACCACGTTGGTGCTAAATTACAGAAGCAGCGATATCTAGGGTGCCTATCGGATGTTGCTGTTTTTTTTTTTTTGGAGCCCACCACATGATCAATTATCCTGGATTAGATCCTGTACAATGAGTCAGAAATGATTTAAAGAGGTTAAAGTACAGGAACCCTTTATTAAAGGTGATCATAATATGATCGAACATGAGGAAATCTGCAACACACACAAAATCCTGGTGGAACACAGCAGGCCAGGCAGCATCTATAAACAGAAGCACTGTCCACGTTTCGGGCCGAGACCCTTCGTCAGGGCTAACTGAAAGAAAAGATAGTAAGAAATTTGAAAGTAGGAGAAGACCGGAGGGGTGGGATGAAGCTGAGAGCCGGAAAGGTGAGTGGCGAAAGGAATACAGAGCTGGAGAAGGGAAAGGATCATGGGACTGGAGGCCTATGGAGAAAGAAAGAGGGAGGGGAGCACCAGAGGGAAATGGAGAACAGGAAGAGTGATGGGCAGAAAGAGAGAAAATAAGTACGGGGAAAACTAAATCTATCAGGGATGAGTTAAGAAGGGGAGGAGGGGCAGTAACGGAAGTTAGAGAAGTCAGTGTCCCTGCCATCAGGTTAGAGACTACCCAGCCGGTATATAAGGTGTTGTTCTTCCAACCTGAGTGTGGCTTCATTTTGACAGTAGAGGAGGCAATCAATTCACACTGCAAATTGAGAAGCAGAAGCTTAAGTCAGATCAGTCAGTCCTACAGTGGAGTAAACAAATTACAGTGGCATGAGAGAGAAGTTAGCCAGAAATGTTTGGAAAAGAACACTGGCAGCGATTAAGGCAGAGCAGGGATGTCTGGAATTTCTGGAGGAAATTCAGAAGCCACAAGATATATACTGCCCAAAGAAAAAACTTCACCCATTACTGTAGCTCTCTCTCTCTCTCTCTCTCTCTCTCTCTCTCTCTCTCTCTCTCTCTCTCTCTCTCTCTCTCTCTCTCTCTCTCTCTCTCTCTCTCTCTCTCTCTCTCTCTCTCTCTCTCTCTCTCTCTCTCTCTCTCTCTCTCTCTCTCTCTCTCTCTCTCTCTCTCTCTCTCTCTCTCTCTCTCTCTCTCTCTCTCTCTCTCTCTCTCTCTCTCTCTCTCTCTCTCTTAACAATGCCACAGGACCTGGGACCTGGTGTCCAAGCACACAAGCTCAAAGGGGCTAAGGACCTGGAACTCCTGCAGAGACTCCCTTACAGCAATTTGAAGCAAGTCAACTTCTTCATCCCAATCCTTCCAATTTTCAATATAAGATGTCCTAATCGTGGTTTTAATGGTATAATGTGTTACGTACCCCGTAACTGTGTTACCAAACCAGCAGAAGTGGAATACACTTTGGGGTCTGTAATTACCAGTAACTAATAAAGTTTTTTTAGCAAACTAAGTAATACAGTACAAAAATAAAATGCAAATATGTATATATTACAGATTAGCAAATATATATATATATATACAGAAGTGCGGTAAAATGAATCAACAAACAAGTTCTTCCAAAGTCTAGGGGTAAACGTATAGTCTTAGGAGATGACGAAAGTTCAGTCTAGTTTCGGTCAAAGTAGTAGCTACTGTAACGTTGGACAGAGAGAGAGAGAGAGAGAGAGAGAGAGAGAGAGAGAGAGGAGAGAGAGAGAGAGAGAGAGAGAGAGAGAGAGAGAGAGAGAGAGAGAGAGAGGCAAATCTTCCGTTGCCTTCATGTTCAGTTGTACTGATGTGGTCATTCGGATATGACTCCTCCGTTCACGGATAGACCGTTCTTCCGTGGTAGACTCGTCACTCTGGCCCCCACCGGTCCTGCCGTCACACTGTGAGCTTTGTGACCAATCTTCCGATTCGTTCCTCCATGCCCCCACCTTCCTGTGGATGCACAGCACTCTTGCAGTGTCTCGTGGCGTGTCTGCCGGTGCCTCAGGAGACCCGTCTTTTATCTCCCCCTGACGGGGTATCAACCATATATCAACTGATCATGTCCATGTCCATCAAACTGGTCACTCCCTCCTGTCTCAGCAGGCACCTGGCATCACTCTGCTGTGTCAGCAGGGATCCACACAAACAGGCCAAATGTCCTTGGCATTAAAGTCAACAATTAGCGAAGAAATCACAATACTAAATCATCCATTTGAATCCTTGTCTCTCTCTCTCTCTCTCTCTCTCTCCCATATGTGTTGTATGATTCTCCCTCCCCCTCTGTTCTTCATCTCTCTCTCGTTAGCAGCAACAGTTCATAGGGGGTGTCAGTGTCCAAAAGCCAGCCTCATTCTACTGATATTTTAATGTGATTATCCACAGAAAATATGAACCCTAGTGGTAAGTAACAAATGGAATATTTCGAAGGACCTCAGAAATGCTGGATGGTACGCAGACAACGTAATCTATTTGGCTCCCAGCTGGTAAAATAACTGCTGAAATAATCCTGACGTAAAATTACTTCCTTGATGAAACTGGATTTCGTTAGGTTACAAACTTTATGAGAGCCTTCGACACATGAGGAGCTTTGATATTCATGAGAGGTATTGCTTCTGGAAATCTAGATGTTGTACACAAGATGGTAAGCAAATACTGATGGCAGCTCTAGTCTTTGGCAATGGGCCAACACAATCCGCAATATCTTTAGAAAAGTCTTCACCAAATGCAGGAATACGCTGCAGTGGAGCTACTGGGGTGACCTGATTAGGTTTACCTACAACCTAGCAAGTATGAGAATTCCAGCAAAATGTCACAATATTTTTCCTGAACCCAGGCCCGAAGAATTGCTTCAAAACCTTGTCCACAGCTTTACACACAGCCAGGTGACCACCCAAGGGCATATTAAAGGCCAAAGATAAATTCTCGTTCCTACAGACCTTTGGAACTACCACCTTGTGAACAATTGCCCATTCCGCACTTGCAGGGATATCAGGTGTTCTCCACTTTCTCTTTAACACTCCATACTTGAATTAGTACCGAACTGACGCTTTCTCAATCTCATCAGCTGAGAGAGCGCTATCTCTCAATGTAGCAATCTCAGGGTCTCTGGTCTATTCCGCTAGAAACTCTTTCCTAGACAGAGACAATATTTATAGCCAGACCTAATACAAGGATCCTGGTCCGACAATAAAGTTAGGAAAGTCACTGAAAGCTCATAAAAACCTGAATTCTGGTTTGGGCTATCAAGGGTAGCGGAACCATTCTGCAGAGGACTACCTGCACAGGCAGGCTTCTTGGCACCAGCTCGAGTTACTGTGCAGGATGGATAAACACTAGAAACTACATTTGGGTGATTAGTGATTGGCTTAGTCGTCAGCTGCACTGCAGGGACAAATTTGCCACCTGCTAGGTCAGTCCCTAACAACAAAGAATCACCTTTCACCGGTAAACTGAGCCGTAGTTCTATATTAATCAATCTTGGAACTAACTCTGACTTCAAAACTACCTTGTGCAGAGGCACAGAAACAATGTCGGCCTCAATGCCTTGAATAAGACTTACTTCACCAATGGCAGTCTCATCACTAAACTCTAGAATATCGTCCAATAAGAGTGAATGAGAAGCCCTAGTAAGCCGAAGAATTTTCACTGGCACTGGGTGACCCATGATGACCCATCATTCACAGAAAAAAATCCTTCAGACACAAAAGGAATAAATTATTTCCGAACTAAGTCAGAAGTCTCAGCCTTTGAAAGAGCTTCATCAGAATGTCCGGAACCCTGTGGGTTCAAAGGTACTTCAAAGCGCTGAATACTGGCATCTGTGACTACATCCTTTTCCTTCTTCTTCCTCAGGAGAAAACAGTTAGCCATAACTTGACCAGGTTTCCTACAATAGTGACAAGTAGGGTGAGAATGCTTCTCCTTTAATTGCTTCCTGTCATCCTTAACTTTGTCACCATTCCCTGATTTAAATTCTGGTTTACCCGACTATCCACGTTATACTTTTCGAAGGTCTTACCGAGGGCAAACTTAAACTTATGGGTTATAGCAAACTCATCTGCTAACTTAGCAGATTCTTGCAAAGTGGCAGTATCCTTCTAATCTAAGTATGTCTTTATGTCATTATGGACGCATACTTTAAACACTTCAATTAAAACTAACTCTTTCAATTTGACGTAATCATCGTTCACATGATGAGCTGTGCACCATCGTTCAAAACACACAGACTTTTAATAAGCAAATTCCAAATGAGTCTGGCTCAAAGATTTTCTCAAATTCCTAAACCTTTGCCTTTAGGCCTCTGTAAACAGTTCATAAGCCTTAAGCACAGCCTGTTTTACTGTCCCATAGTCAGCTGCATTTTCAACTGATAGGGCAGAATAAGCCTGCTGAATCTTACCTTTAATTAAACTCTGCAACATTACAGGCCAACCCTCTCTCTCTCAACTTTCGCAAAATGCTGAAAGTATTTATCAACCTCGGCCTCATCGCATGTAGGAGCGAATCTAACTATCCAACTGGCAACAAACCTATCACTAGAGACAGAATTTTGATCCACGTACTTCGTTTTCTCTAACACAAACTGCCTTTGTTTGTCTCTTTATTCCGCTTCTAGCAGGCTTTGTTTCACTCTTTCCTCAGCTTCTAGCTGTCTTTGTCTTTCCTCAGTCTCTAGCTTAAGTTTCTATAGCTCCAACTTTAGTTGCTCCATCTTGTACTGATGGTCCTCTGATTGACTCTCAGGATATATTTCTAACACCTCGGCGTCAAACACACCCATAGGTATATAGTGCTTAACTGTTTTCCTCTGAATATCTTCCTTTTTCATATCCGACTTTACTGCAAGAAGTTTTAAACGCTGAGTAATGACCAACAATTCTGCCTTTTTAGCTTCCTCTAATTCCTCGGAGATTGGCGATGCCAGAAATTCATGAAATTCATTGGTGCTTGTTTCCACACACAAGTCAATCAAAAGGGAACTAATCAATGAAATCGATCAATCAATAAGTCACATGAGAAAAGATTCCGGACGAGCCTCCACTTTATGTTATGTGCTAGCAGCAATAGACCACAATCTAAGTCATGGTTTAATGTTAAACCACAATATTTATCAGTATCCATTCTAAATCTAAAAAAGTAAACAAACTACTCTTCTAAACAGAAGTTAACAATGCTATGCATTGTTACTCCAAACTGTCTAGCTTAGGAATAGTTCTGAATTTTTTAAGATGGGAAGCTGAAAAGTTCCAGCAATCCACGGAATAGGTGAGAGGAGAAACTTTCAAACCCACATTAAAATGCAACGAGGAAGCGATCACGAAGAATTTCAAAGGATCCACGCTAGGAAACCGAAGTAACTGTCGCAGAAGATCTCAGCTGTCGAGTTGTATTCCGGAATCCACGTAGAGATAACACTGGTGACCGTCACGGAATATCCCTGAGCACAAGTGGTCGCCACATAACACACGCGAATCCATGTAAGGGTTAATGAAAGTGATCAACACAGAATACTCCAAAAATCCACGTATGGATTATATGAAGTCACTTATCCTATATGCACAGTGTGCCGCTCATTCATGCTATCCTTTGGGCATGGGAAAGTATCAAACTTCACCTATTACTGTAGAGAGCTCCTGCTCGCTGTCCAAAGTCTTAACACTCTCTCTCTCTCTCTCTCTCTCTCTCTCTCTCTCTCTCTCTCTCTCTCTCTCTCTCTCTCTCACTCTCTCTCTGAATGTCCCAGCCGTCTGTCCGTATTTTCTAATACTGACATCAAAATACAGCCTTGTCCAGGCATTTAATGTGACGACCACAGTAAACAAAACCCGTGGTCACGTGACACACTATACTCAATGCGTTCAGCTATGAGGGCTTCCTTTACAACCCTACCTAGCTTTGCCGCGACTATCTGTGAAGAATGGACCTGTATCCGTTTGTTCTACGGCACAGCTCTACCATCACCCGTGCAGGGCTTATCTTGGTCCACTCTACCGAAGTGCAACACCTCTTACTTATCTGCATTAAGCTCTGTCTGCTACATTTCATCCCATCTTTTCTAGCAGAGGAGGGAGAATGGCACCTAATGGCTACTCCTTTGCTTGCCTCTTCAGAAGCTGCTCTATTTCTACCTTTATTATATTTATTTTTTTCCTTTCCTGAGTTCTTTTGAGACTCTAACCTGCTGTTACACGCAGGCTGCGGTTGTTTGCCGGAATGAGACCGTTCTCGGGGGTTCTACGACTGGGGGTTATTCGAAATACCAAGGGTTATGTCTCGGTGTGCCGATCGTGTTCGGGAGCCTAAGACGTCAGGGCTCTGGAGACGGCCGGAAAGAGGGTCGATGTCATGGCAGGAGACTCGTGTGTCGTCAGGGAGGGCGGAAAATCTTTCGCTGTAGCGCCGAAGACCCGAGCTCTTTGCGAACTTCGGACACAGAACTCGAAGAAAGCGACGAAACGGACTTTTAAGATCGTAAACCAGTGGGTTGCTCTTTGGTGTCCACCTCGCTGTCTAAATGGGGAACACCTCCCTCTCCCTTGCCATGGAGATAGAGACCATGTAGTCTGTCTAATGTCGGATGAATTGCCTTTGGTCTATGAATTGCCTTTGGTCTATGTGTTGGCTATGGCTTTATACACGCTTGGGTTCTGTGATGGTACCGTTGTCAGCTTTCATTTGCTGATGGGCGGAGGGGTATCATTGCTCTCTGCAGATTAAGCGCGGCAGGGGTGAGCTGGAGGGAACTTTGAGGTTCTCTAGTTTAACTGTCGTTCATTCTTTCGGACACTTCTCTGTTTTCGTGGATGTTTGCGAAGAAAAAACATTTCAGGTTGAAAATTGTATACAGTTCTCTGACATTAAATTTGAACTTTGAACATTTGAAACCGCTGCAAGTTATGCTATCAGTCCTCGCACTCCACGACACCCTCAGTCTAAATATGATAATGTAGCTAACCAAATTATCAGCCACATTGTCGATATAAGCGACTTACTACAAAGGTACCAGTACCAATCTCTGTGGAACTCCACTGGTCACAATCCTCCTGTCAGAGTAGCGACCATCTGGTACCACTCTATAGTTTCTCACACAAAGGAAATATCTAATCCAATTTTCTAGCTCGTTTTGAATTCCGAGCGAACTAACTTTCTTGACCAACGTACCATCGAGAATTTATTAAATGCCTTGCTAAAGTGCATTAGACAACATCCAAAAATCTATACGATTGATCAAACACGACCACATAGGAAGCTATGCTGACTATCCTGAATCAGTCCAAATCTATCTAAATATTCATTTATCTAGTGCCCTAGAATACCTTCCAATAACTTTCTCACTACTGGTGTTAGGCTCATAGGCCTATCGTCTTCTGGTTTACTTTAAGATCCTTTCTTCAACAACGGAGAACGTTGGTTATCTCCCAATCTAATGGTACCTCACCTGTCACTAAGGATGATTTAAATATCTCTGCCAGGGCCACGGCAATTTCTGCACATGCCTCCTTCTTTAATCCCTTCCTCTATGTGTCGTCTAAAGCAACGGATCCCTGGAACACTGAGCTTCCAGTGATGCCCTCCTGCAGCCAAAGATAGTCCAGGCTCAATTTATGCATACAGGGCAATCAGTGCATGACTGAGATTAGAATAAATTACCTCATCCAATAAGTGGACAAGCTCTTAATCTTCTATCACAGAAGGAAGTTGAAGGTACAATCAATCAGTTCATAAAGGAATTCCATGTCAGTATCTGGACTATGCGAGGAGAAAACGCAGGAAGAACATTACATTTGAAGTGGGAATGCATTTATAGACAGATACAACGCAAATAAAGGTCTACACTGGCCGGCAAACAGACATTTACACTAACCCCGCAACACCTTAATGTTCTCCCATATTTGTATCAACTTCTCCAGGTTCTATCACTCACCTGCACACTGGTGGGTTATTTCCGGTTTTCAAGTAAACTGCCAAATAGTCAATATGCGTTATGTTACAGAGAACTTCAGCACCCACAAGAAACCTAGAAATTCTCAGAGAGGACGTCCAAACTCCAGAGAGCAGTAGAGAACAGGATTCATCCTAGTTCTCTGGAGTCCGTGGCAGAAGTTGGACTTGCTGGGGAAGGGTAACGCTCAATACTTGTGGACTGCGCGAGTAGCCATCTAATCGTTTGATCCTGTTTTCTGTGTTTATCAATGAGCATGTATATTATTGTACCATTTAGCCTACTGTATAAGATTGGACTATTTTATGCCTTAGTAACACATTATTGAGCATGCGCTATTGGGCTCTAATTAATCTGTACTTCTGTGTTCAGTTCGGTTTTCAGTTCGTAAAGAGCACTGTTAACGTAGCTCCAGTCTCCAGCGCTTTCATTGTATAAACGGCCACGTACACAACAAATTGGCGACCAGGTTAATGAACCTACATCGTATCGGAACGCCGTGGTAAATTGATAATGGCACTCGAAAGAAGAACCGGAGTCCGAAAGGAATCGGAGCGGCAGCACTTCAGACGACCAAGAGACCACAGCTGGCGCTGCCCCAGGGGCTGAGGATCTGCCTGCCCCAGAAGGGAGAAAAAAAGGAGCGAGATACTCATCTAGCCAGAGTACACTCGTGACGCTGGCAAAAAGAGCTCACGTGAGACAAAAACTAAACAAGGGACCGGGGCTTAATTCACATAGCAAGATAAATTAATATAACAAGGAAGGCGTTAATTGGAACCATTACACATTCAATAGTGGCATTCAAGTTTGGGAAACTTATATCGAAAGAATAGAGTTATATTGTGATGATAACAGTGTTAATGAAGAAAAAAAAAGTCAGCCCAGTCAAAATGGTCGCGAAAACATAGGGCATGCTACGGAGCTTGTTAACCCCTGAAAAGCCAGATGATAAAAAGTTCAAGCAAATAGTAGCCACCGTCCAACAGCATTTAAACCCCAAACCACCGGCCATTGCTGAAAGAATTAACTATTACAATCAGAATCAGAGCAAAGTTGAAAGCACTTCTGAATATTGTGCTGAATTGTGCAAATTATCGGAACATTGTCAATTTGGAGTGGGTCTATCAGACGCATTGAGGGATATGACAGTGTGCGGCATGTACTGTGAAACCACACAGAAGATGCTTCTGTGTGAAAAAGACCTTACACTGGAGAAAACACTAAACATCTCAATATTATTAGAAATAGCCGCACGCGGTGCTTCAGAGATACAAAAAATAATCTCTGGAATATGCTATGAATAAAATGTCGCTGAGCAGTAACGAAGGAAATAAATGTTACCGTTGTTGGGACATGCTGAACAGAAATGAAAGAAAAAACATTACCAATGTGGGAACATGTTGAATAGAAATTACGAAAAGAAATGTTACCATTGTGGGAACGTGTCACATGTTGGTTTAAAGTCAAAGAATGCAGAAACTGTGGCAAACAGGGCCACGTTGGCAGAGTATGCAAAGCTGGTAAACAGCAGGTAAAGGGTAAAATCCAGAGAAACAAGAAAGCCCAGGAAAGAAAATACAAGAAGATACACAAAATGAGAAAAGACAGTTCTGAAGAAAACAGTTCTGATGCAAACGACTGAGGCAAAAGTGGGTCGTCTTGTCTGAAACTTCACAGTGTGAAAGACACTGACGATCGAATAATAATAGGGATTACTCCACAAGTGCATCGTGAGACTGAAAATGGAGCTGGATACAGGCTTAGCTTTAACAGTGATCTCTGTACACGACTACAAACGACTGCTTTCTCACATCCCTCTGAAAAGTGCTAAGCTGCTGCTAAAGTCTTACACAGACAGAAGGTGCATCCCAAAGGTAAAATTAAAGTGACAGCGACCTACGGAGACAAAGCACAGCAGCTGATCCTCTATGTACAGGAAAATGGAAGGCCACCGTTCCTGGGACGTGAATGGCTCAGGAAAATCTATTTGGATTGGCACACCATCAAGGCAGAAGATGTGTCCACAAAGGAGGGCAGCTCGGCGGGGAAGATATCCGCAGCTCTGCTCTTACCCATTGTCGACTATTACAGGGACGAGGAGGAGCTAGAAAGCGTCGACTTTGAGGACGAACTCATTTTCCGCTACTGCGACTCGGAGGAAGATACAGAGGATGCAAGGGAGACAGATATTGCCAATAAGCAGGATGATGAAGACTACCTGGAATTAAAAGAGCAGATGCACCATGAGAAATTGACCTCTCAAAAGACAGCTAAAACAGTTACAGGAGTATCACAAAAGGATGAAGAAGCTAGATCAACAATACAGTCAAGGAATACGAACTGCAGTGATTTTTCTGCAGGTGGAGACAGAAAAAGTGGAAAGGAGTTGTATTAGAGTGAAGAAAGAAGCGGAGAGAGCGCAGGAGCCCCCATCTGAGACCGGCCAGAGCCGCAAAAACCTCACGCAGCCTGTCCACAGCGTAAGCGAGACCGAGTCGGAGCAGCAATCCGAACTACAGCAGGAACAGCCAGACAAACCCAAATCCCCCGGGAGAAGAAAGTAATCGCAACAAAGATTCCTGGAAAGGTAAAGTGGTTTAACGTACGAAATGGATATGGATTTACCAGAAGGAATTATACAAAGGGAGGTGTGTTTATACATCAGATTGTTATATAAAAAAAAAGAACAGTCCACGGAAATACCTCTACAGTGTTGCAGACGGTGAAACGGTGGGGTTCGACGTGGTGGAAGGTGAAAAGAGTGAAGAAGCAGCAAACTTAACTGGTCCCAGAGGATATCCAGTCCAAGTAAGCCGATGTGCCACGGACAGAAATAATTAACGTTGCTGCAACCCACGCTACCGAGGTCCATCACATAATTACCAACAGAACATTGGAGAGAAAGGAGATGGAGCAGACTCAGCAACAGATGGAGAAAACCAATGTTATGAAAATCAGCAACATCGTCCTCCTTACAGAAGTCAGCATTACCCACCTTACTTTGTTCGTCGTCGCTATGGTGGCTTCCCACAATATAGCACCCAGCTTCAGGAAGAAATTACTGAGGGTGGTGAAATAATTGAAAACCAGCTTGCTTGGGAAGAAGGTAAACTTAACAGAGGACAAAATTAATTCCGTTTAAACAGTACAGCTCTCACACAAGGTAAATCTTGAAAGAAAAGTTTCCTCTATTGAGAATCATCCACATAACGGTTTGCGGGAAAGTTTATTTTGCACGTACATATTTTGAATCCTCAGTTAATGTGACTAGTTTTTCACAAAAAAATTAGGAAACTGTATCAAAACAGAGGAGAATTCTGGCAGCAAACTGTAAGTTTTATATTGTTGTACTTTCACACGTGCTGAATGTGCTTCTGAAGGAATTCTCCTTCTTGAGCCTGACAAACACCACTGCAGTTAATCTTTAATAACAATAATCTTTAATATCAGGTCATTTATTCGGCAGTTTCAATGGCGCACGACTGCGCAAGCGCGTGAATGTCGGCCTGTGAGGCAGCGGGAGATTTTAAAAAGAGAGCAGATTAACGGAGCGGGCGTCGAAGTAGTGGGAGACAGGGTAGGACTTTGGCTTGAGAGGCTTCGGCGAGCAGAGGCTGAGGACCAGCTCGCTCCCAATGAGGTAAGGCCGGGTAACTTCCTTTAATTAATCTACTTAACTTAGAATTAGGTAATGGAGGCAGCAGTTAAGGCAGTCGGGTGCGCCGTTTGCAGTATGTGGGAAGTCAGGGCGAGTACAGCTGTCCCAGATGATTACACCTTCAAAAGGTGCATCCAGCTGCAGCACCTGACAAACCGAGTTGGGGAACTGGAGCTGAAGCTGGATAAACTTCGGATCATTCGTGAGGCAGAGGCGGAAATAGACAGGAGTTTCCGGGAGATAGTCACCCCTAAAGGTCAGGAGGCATGTAGCTGGGTGACTGTTAGGAGAGGGAAAGGGAATAGACAGAATGAGCAGAGCACCCCTGAGGACGTTCCCATCAATAATAAGTATAACGTTTTGGATACTTTTGGTGGGGACGACCTACCGGGGGCAAATTGCAGTGGTCACGTCTCTGGCACCGAGACTGGACTCACAGCTCAGAAGGGAAGGAGGGGGAAAAAGAAGGCCGTAGTGACAGGGGATTCGATAGTTAGGGGTACAGGTAAGAGGTTCTATGTGATAGATCGACAATCCCGGGTGGTCTGTTGCCTCCCTGGTACCAGGGTCCGCGATATTTCGGATCGAGTTCTCCGTATTCTCAAGAGGGAGGGTGAGGAGCCAGATGTTGTGGTCCATGTAGTGACCAATGACGTAGATAGGAAGAAGGAGGAGGTCCTGCAAAGAGAGGTTAGGGAGTTAGCTGCATAGCTGAAGGACAGGACCTTCAGGTTTGCAATCTCAGGATTACTATCCGTGCCGCGTGCTAGTGAGGCTTGAAATAGGAAGATAATGCAGCTAAATACATGGCTTAGAAGTTGGTGCAGGAGGGAGGGCTTTATGTTTCTGGACAATTGGACCTTGTTCCAGTGAAGGTAGGACCTGTTCCGACGGGACGGGTTGCACCTGAACTGGAGGGGGTCTAATATCCTTGCTTGAAGGTTTGCTAGTTCTGCTCCGGGAGGTTTAAACTAGATTTGCAGAGGGAGGGGAACAAGAGTCTTAGAGCAGATAGTGAATGGGAGGAGGATATAGGTCATGTGAGAACTGCAATTTAAGGTTCACGGAGTAAAGCCAGATCTAACATATAAAGAGCCTTTGAGGAAAGTGAAGCAAAATAAAGGGTGTAAAGATAATAAGGTAGAAGGGCTAAAGTGCGTATACTTTAATACAAAAAGCATTGGAAACAAAGGTGATGAACAGAGAGCTTGGATAAATACATGAATTTATTACGTAGTGTCCATTACAGAGACTTGACTGGCATCAGGGCGGGAATGGATTCTAAATATTCTCGGATTTCAGTGCTTTAAAAGGGACGGGGTGGAATGGGAGGAGTGTTGCCATTACTGGTCAGGGATACTATTACAGCTATGGAAAGGATGGGTAATGCAGCAGGATTCAATTTTGAGTCAGTATGGGTGGAAGTCAGGAATAGGAAGGGAGCAGTTATTCTATTGGGAGTATTGTATAGGCTCCCGCGTAGCAAAAGTGATACCAAGGAGCAGATTGGAAGGCAAATTTTGGAAAGGTGAAAAAATTAACTGAGTTGTTATCATGGGTGACTTTAACTTTCCTAATATTGATTGTCACCTGATTAGCTCAAATGGTTTAAATGGGGCAGAGTTTGTTACGTGTGTCCAGGACGGATGCCTGTCACAGTATATTGACAGACCGACTAGGGGCAAAGCCATACTAGATCTGAGTAACGAACCGGATCAGGCCACAGATCTCTCAGTGGATGAGCATCCGCGGGACAGTGACGACCGCTCCCTGGCCTTTAGCATTATCATGGAAAAGTATGTCCTTCACCCTACCACTGGTGACAAGTGAAGTGGAAAATCTAGTCAGGTGGGAGAAGGCAGCATAAATGAGTTTCAGGAAGCAAGAATCAGACGGGGCTATTGATGAATGTAGGGTAGCAAAAAAGGAACTTAAGAAGAGGCTGAGGCTCCAAGGCATTCTTCAATTATGTAAAAAACAAAGGGATGACAGGAGAGTAGGTAGGACCGATAAGAGAGAAAGGTGGGAAGATATGCCTGGAGACTTTGGAAGTAAGCGAGGTCTTCAATAAATACTTCCCTTCGGTATTCACCATTGAGAGGGAACTTGATGACAGTGAGGACAATATGAGTGACGTTGACGTTCTGGAGCATGTTGGAGACTAGGTGTTGGAGTTGTTAAGATACATTAGGACGGATAAGTCCCCGGAACCTGACGGAATATTCCCCAAGCTGCACCACGAAGCGAGCGAAGAGATTGCTGAGCCTTTGGCTCGGATATTTAAATTATCGTTGTCCACCAGAATGTTACTGGAGGATTGGAGGGAGGCGAATCTTGTCCCCTTGTTCAAACAAGGTAGTAGGGATAGTCCGAGTTATTTTAGACCACTGAACCTTACGTCTGTGGTGGGAAAGCTGTTGGTAAAGGTTCTTAGAGATAGGATCTATGGGCATTTAGAGAATCATTGTCTGATCAGAAACAGTCAGCATGGCTTTGTGAATGGCAGATCATGTCTAACAAGTCCGTTCGAGTTATTTCAGGAGATGGCCAGGCATATGAGGGTCGTGCAGTGGGTGTGCTCTATATAGATTTTAGTAAGGCATTTGACAAGTTTCCACCCGGTAGTCTTATTCAGAAGTCAGAATGCATGGGATCCGGGGAGGTTTGGTCAGGTGGGTTCAGAATTGGCCTCCCTGCAGAAAGCAGAGGTTTGTGGTGGAGGGAGTACATTCGAATTGGAGGTTGTGAGTAGTGGTGTCCCACAGGTTTAGATTCTGGGACCCCTAATTTTCGAGATTTGTATTCACGACCTGGATATGGGTGCAGAAGGGTGTGTTGGCAAGTTTGCAGACGACGCAAAGGTATGGTAGTGTTCTGGATAGTGCAGAGGATTGTTGAAGATTGCAGAGAGACATTGATAGAATGCAGAAGAGGGCTGAGAAGTGGCAGATAGAGTTCAACCCGGAGAAGTTTGAGGTGGTACACTTTGGAAGGACAAAATACAGGCAAAGTACAAAGTAAATAGCAGGATACTTGGTAGTGTGGAGGAGTAGAGGGAACTGGGGGTACATGTCCTCAGATCACTGAAAGTTGCCTAACAGTTAGATAGGGTAGTTAAGAATGCTTATGAGGTGTTAGCTTTCATAAGTCCAGGGACAGAGTTTAATGATGCAGCACTATAAACCTCTGGTTAGGCTACACTTGGAGTACTATATCCAGTTCTGGTCGCCTCACTATAGGAAGGATGTGGAAGCATTGGAAATGATAAAAGAGGAGATTTACCAGGATTCGGCCTGGCTTACAGAGCTTATGATCAAAGATTAAGGAATTACGGTCGCTAAGGCTTCACTCTTTGCAGAGAAGGAGGACGAGAAGGGACATGATAAAAGTATACAAGATATTAAGAAGAATAGATAGAGTGGATAGCTAGCGCCTCTTTCCAAGAGCACCACTGCTCAATACAAGGAGATGGGTATTTAAGATAAGGGGTGGAAAGCTCAAGGGGGATATTAGAAGGTTTTTACTCAGAGAGTGTTTGGAGCGTGGAATGCACTGCCTGAGGCTGTGGTGGAGGCAGATACACTAGTAAAATTTAAGAGACTACTGGACAGGCATATGGAGGAATTTAAGGTGGGGGGATAAATGGGAGGCGGGGTTTAAGGGTCAGCACAACATTGTGCGCCGAAGGGCCTGTACTTTGCTGTTCTATTCTATGTTCTAAAACAGTACTTTCACAGCAGCTTAAGATCGATGGAACTCACAACAGGATTTCGATCAACTGCTGCACCAAATGGTGAAAGTGTGCTGGTAAGGTATTGATCTCTCTGTAAGTCACTAGATTGCCCCGACTTTTGAATAACTAGTAGAGACAGCAGATCACCAACCATTTCTACTGCTGGTGGCAAGTCATCTTTGAAGCAGACCACAGGAACTCCCTATGCTCTGAGGTCAACTTTGCATGACTTTTACGAGGGGGGATTGATAAGTCAGTGGTCTAAGGTAGAAAGAGTCAATTTCAGAAAACCTAGCACATTAATTTTTCCTACATTTACACACTTAGTCCAGCAGCCGTGGAGCATATGAATCCCTTGTTTGTAGAAGTCGGCATCTTCGACCTCTGCTATGGACCACCTAAAGGCCCAAGACGAGCTTGTTACATGGAGTTCAGCTCTTTGAGTGATAATGCAGAAAGTTTGAAGTTAACAACTCATCTCCTTCTACCTTAGGCCATTAACATCAATCACACCTCGTATATGGAAATCTGGAATAAAACAAACAAGTTTACTGGCAGACGTTACGCAGAGGGGTAGAGGAGACCAACCCGCTCCACCAAAAAAGAGTCTTGAGTTGTTGTTGTTGTTTTTATTATTATTATTATTATTATTATTATTATTATTATTATTATTATTATTATTATTATTATTATTATTATTATTATTATTATTATTGTTATTATTATTATTATTATTATTATTATTATTATTATTATATTACTTTCTTATAATTTCATATTATCAAGTTACTAATTAAGCAGTATGTGGACATTTGTATATTAAGATTACACACAGTATTTGTTTAGCGTAAAAAATGTTGATACACTTTTTAAATAAAAGGGGAGTGTACCATGTAGCCTACTGTATAATATAGGACTATTTTATGTCGTAGTAACACGTTATTGAGCATACGCTATAGGGCGCATATTGATCTGTATATATGTGTCGGTTCGTTTCTCAGTTAGTAAAGAACCCTGTTAAAGTAGCTCTGGTCTCTGTCGTTTTTTTTAATGACATTGTTGTGTAAACGGCCACAAACACAACTATTATGTACAGTACGTCTGGGAGTATTGGCGTTCCAAATTCCAAGACATGTTACGCCAAGTTATGTTACATATTGAACGAAAATTATATCGCGTTTGATTCATCTCCTCGATTTCTAATGTTTTGGTACAATATATCCGGGCAGCTATTCGCATCAAATACATCAAAACATTTCAAAGCCATTCTACTCCTGAATTCCGCAAGCTGGGCGGTCAACTTCGCATCAAATACATCAAATACATCAACTTCGCATCAAATACATCAACTTCGCATCAAATACATCAACTTCGCATCAAATACATCAACTTCGCATCAAATACATCAAATACATCAAAACATTTCAAAGCCATTCTACTCCTGAATTCCGCAAGCTGGGCGGTCAACTTGCTTCATCAGCTGCACACATGCTGCTGGTACGAGACACAGCGTCCGTCCAACGAGCTATTTCATGAGCGGCAAATTGCAGAAATAACTTGGAGTCTGAGACAGCTCTTGTTCCCTACTGTTCAAAAGACTCTTTGTTTCAGCCAGTTTATGTTTGTTCGTCTATCGAATCGGTTATTTAATCAATATATAACGAGCAATTTCATTTATTTTTCAGTTTTCAGTTTATATTCGCCGCATTAATACGTGGATACAACTTCAATAGTATGAGATATTGAACTTTTAACTCATTTACCCGGAGGTTTTACTCACCCTCTCCCATTTAGTAACTCAGTTTTACGGTTTTATATGTGCCTGCGGTACTATTATAATGTTACGTGCATGCAGGCTATTTAATTCAGGAAACGAAAAGATACACGATGGAGGGTATGACGGATTATCGCAACAGCCAACAATTTTATTAATTCAATAACTTCCAGATTAAGCGCAACGGATATTTTGTGGCATCTTTTAACTCTTCTCTGAATTTCCTCTGTGTCCCTGCATAGATGCACGTGTTAGTGCAACAGCTCCAAAGCTGAAGCATGTATCCACTTTCTTGTAGTATGAATCTAGGGTTGTTAAAATCCAATCCTTCAAAATAACTATTCTTTGTCAATCGCACAAACAACAGATTTATAACATATGTCATCCACAATAAGATAAAAGTCCCCGATATGGACAGCAATAAAACGATGGACTTCCTGCGGTTCTCTATTTCTGGGTCACTTTGATCGATTCCTTTGTTATGTACTTGGAGTCTCCGTCGAGCTTTGTTGGCTGCGAGTATATGCCTGACTGTCAGACCGTTCAGCAGCAAGATCAGAACGAAGGGTACACATGGGGTTAAGATATTATTTAGCCAGTCAAATACAGCCCAGCCAACTGAAAGATAAAACACGGATCTTATGCTGCAAAACCAGGGTACACCATTTAGAACATACAATGGCTCATACATAAAATAGCAGGGTACGTTTCTAAGCAAACTAAAAACACAGACGGTAATGATAACCAAAACGGCTGTTTTCTCGTTGCAATATTTGCTTTTCAGTTTTGGGCAACATATGACTATGTATCGATCTAACGTGAAAGCGACAGTCAACCAGACCGAGCTGTCCCTGGCTGCGTAGGTTATGACGGCAGTAACACTACAACCTGTAGTATGGGTCAGAGAACTTCGTGGGAAATAAATGCCACGAATGCGATTTAATATCACCGCCGTGATCACGACGAGTAGATCCGCCACAGCCATGGACACCAGGTACCGAGTAATGCATTTGGACAGATTGCACCTTCCTCGGGAGAGAATCACAATCGCCACTAAATTAGCTGCAAGGCAGAGAGGAAACAGTTAGTACAGTAATCATACGGTAAGCACACTGTTCATCGGGGTTGACCATGGATGTTGCGTTCTGGCTGTCTATCTAAGCCAGTACGCAAGCCTTGCCAGAACTAATTGGATAGCCAGCTGTTGTTCATGAAACAGGTTCCTCCACTCCACGCAGCTGATGAATCTAAAAGAACTGCAGAGTCCGGTTTGACACCAACAGCTTTGAAGGAGCTTACAACCATAGCTCAACGGAGGATTGCCTTAGGTAATGCAGATACGGGTTTTTCCAGAGTATTTACTCGCACAGCTTGCCAAATGAATGGTTATAGCCGCAAAGCAGCGGAGGTCTGAGATCCGAGTTTTCCTTCTCAGGCAACCATTGCTACCGAATCCCATCTACTCCAAATAACTGTTTTAAGGCGCCAATAACGCGCCTCTGCCCCTACTCCTGTCAGTAGAAATGGTTCTGCTGGCTTGTTGCTAAGCCACACGTGAAGAACAGGAGTTTGACTTGGTTGTCATCGGCTACTTGAGATACGCTGTTGCGAGCATTTCGTAGGTCGTGGGAGCTTATCTCCACAAGGTCCCCGGCTCTAACACATCAAGGAACTCACGAAACCACAACAGCAATACACGCAGAAAAAATGTTTTCTCCTGCAGTTGATAAATCCCGTAATCCTGACGCAATAATTTACAACCTTTGGATCTTACCTGGAACCGCAAACGCAGCAAAGAAGGGATAGTATATTGCTACTATAGGTCCGGTGACTGGGTTGTGCATTTTTTTTTAATGCACAAAGGACGAGGAAACCCGTGCTATTTGATGTAGTTGATGTTCAAAGGATCCGTGATTTATTTAATATATATACATATTAACTCCACTGAGACAAGTGATCGTGACAATGAGCTGAAGAAACAAATTAACGTTGTAATTTCCACCGTCATTGAACATCGACATAACGTTGAAATATACATAATTGTTCATCAGTGTATAAAATCTGTACTCACACACTTTGAACACACGCATTATAACCTAATTTTATACTGATAATTTCATCCACATTCAAGGTAATTGTGTTTCCTTCTGACTAGGGTGATTTATGGCAGTGCCCGATAGCTGGCTATTTTCTGCGGAAAATATGCAACATGTTTTACTGTTCTTGACAATATCAACTCTCAGAGAAGACTATTAACAAGGAGGCAGCGTAGTTCCAGAATTTCTATCTGGTTAATTCCAGAAGTTCAAAATTTCACTAAATTTAGAGTATGCGAACTTTCATTCTTCGGGACTAAAGTATTAGCCACACTGGTACTATTTTCCTTTGTCAAATTGGGGGATATGTCCAAGCGTCATATAAAATCAAAGAGAAACAAGAGAAAATCTTAAGATGCTGGATTTCCAAGCAACACACTCACAGTAGACTGGAAGAATTCGGCAGGGCAGGCAGCATCAATGGAAAAGAGCAAATATTCGATGTTTCTGGCTGAGACCTTTCATCACGACTGGACTCGTGAATGGTCCCGTCGAAAGGTCTCGGCTGGAAACGTCGACTCTTTGATGTTGTCTGGCCTGTTGAGTTCTTCAGGCATATTGTGTCTGTTGCTAAAATCAATGCAGGTTAGATTTAAAGAGAATTAAATACCTTTTTTTGTGATGACATATGTACTTGATCTGGCACCGATGAGCGACTCAGACCATAGAACACTACAGCACAGTACAGACCCTTGAGCCCTCCATTTTGTGACGACCCATATAATCCCTGGAAAAAAGTATCAAACCCACACTACCCCATAACACTTCATTCTTCTTTTACCCATGTGCCTGTCCAAGACGATCTTAAATACCCCTAATGTTTTAGCCTCCTCCACCATTCCTGGCAAGTCATTCCAGGTACTCACAACCCGCTGTGTAAAAAAAAAGTTACCCCTGATGTCTCCCCTAAACTTCCCTCCCTCAATTTTGTACATATGCCCTCTGGTGTTTGCTATGAGTGCCTTGGGAAGCAGGTACTGACTATTCACCCTATCTATGCTCTCATAATCTTGCAGACCTCTATCAAGTCCCCTCTCAGTCTTTTACGCTCCAAAGACAAAAGTCCCAGCTCTGCTAAACCTGCTTCATATTACTTGTTTTCCAAACCAAGTAACATCCTGGTAAATCTCCTCTGCACCTTCCACATCCTTCCTATAATGAGGTGACCAGAATTGAACACAAAACTCTAAATGTGGTCCCAGCAGAGCTTTGTAGATTTGAAACATAACCTCTCTACTCTTGAACTCAATCCCCCTGTTAATGAAGCATAGCATCCCATAAAACTTCTTAACTACCCTATCAACCTGCGCAGCGACCTTGAGGAATGTATAGATTTGAACCCAAAATGACCCTCCGTTCATCCACACTCCTAAATAACTGACCATTAGTCCTGTACTCAGTGTCCTGGTTTGTCCTTCCAAAATGCATCACCTCACACTTATCCAGATTGAACTCTATCTGCTATTTTTCTGCCCAACTCTGCAGCCTGCCTATATCCTCTTGTAACTTTTGACAACCTGCAGCTCCATCCACAACTACTTTAATCTACCTGCCATCTGCAAACTTACTCACCCATCCTTCCACCTCTACATCCAGGTCATTTATAAAAATCACAAATAGCAGAGGTC
Organism: Hypanus sabinus; assembly: GCF_030144855.1. NCBI lineage: Eukaryota > Metazoa > Chordata > Chondrichthyes > Myliobatiformes > Dasyatidae > Hypanus > Hypanus sabinus. The sequence continues at coordinate 8,669,065 of NC_082731.1, read as the reverse complement.
CCAAGACAGATCTGTGCGGCACTTCACTAGTCATCGACCTCCAGGCAGAATACTTTCCTTCCACAACTACTCTCTGCTTTCTTCCTTTAAGCCAATATTTTTATCCAAACAGCCAATGTTCCACTTATCCCATGACTCATGACTGTCAGGATGAGTCTCTCGTGAGAGACCTTGTCAAATGCCTTGCTAAAGACCATGTAGACCACTGCCCTACCCTCATAAATTTCTTTTGTTACTTCTTCGAAAAACTCTATCAGGCTCATGAGGCAACACCTTCCCTTCACAAAGCCATTTTGGCTATCCCTGAGTAGACTGTACTTCTCCAAATGCTCGCAGATCCTATCCTTAGGTATCCTTTCTAGTAGTTTGCAGACTACCGACGTAAGACTCACCGGTCTATAGTTCCCAGGTTTCTCCCTATTACCTTTGTTAAACAAGGAAGCTACATTTGCCATTCTCCAGACCTCCGGCACTTCCCCTGGATCCAAAGAGGATTCAAAGATCATATCTAGTGCTCCAGCGATCTCTTCTCTCAATTCCCACAACAAGCTGGAGTGTATCATATTCGGCCCTGGGGATTTATCAATCTTGAAGTTTTTAAGAATATCCAGCACTGCTTCTTCTTTATTCTACACATTTTCCAGTACACAGGCCTGATCTATTACGATCTCACCCCGATAAACGCCCTTTTCACTTATGAATACTGAGGCAAAGTATTCAATTAGGACCTCCACAACCTCCACCGTCTCCAGTCACATGTTGCCCCCTTTATTCTTTAGCGGTCCCACCTTCGTTTTCATCATCCTCCTGTTCTTCGCATATGCATAGAACGCCTTGGTGTTCTCCGTAATCCTACATGCCAAAGCCTTCTCATGCCCTCTTCGAGCTCTCATAAGTCCTTTCTTCAGCTCCTTCCTGGCTACCCTATATTTCTCATGAGCCTCTCCTACATTCTGCTTCTTATATCTAGCATATGCTTCGTTTTTCCTCTTGACGAGTTGTCTCACGGGTTTCGTCAGCCACGGTTCACTTTTCCTACCATTTTCTCCTTGCCACTGTGGGACAAACCTATCCTGAACCCAGCTCAAGTGGTCTCTAAACTTCTCCCACATTACTTCTGTGCCTTCCTCTTTGAACATTGATTCCGATTTACTCTCAACAAAATGCTCCCCCCACCAACAGGTCTGTCACCTGACCTGGTTCATTACCCAGAACTAGATCCAGTATAGCCTCTCCTCTCGTCGGCCGGTCCACATACTGTGTCAGCAATCCTTCTTGATCACACCTGACAAATGCAGCCGCATCTATCCCCCTTGCACTCAGAAGGTGCCAGTCAATAGGGAAGTTGAAATCACCCATAACTACTACCCTGTATTTTGTGCACCATTCCGAAATCTGCCTACTTATCTGCTCCTCGGCGCCCCAACAGCTACTTAGGGGACTACAGACCAATCCCAGCACGGTAACCGAACCCTTCCTATTTCAGAATTTCACCCACACCGACTCAGTGGACACTCCCTCTGCAGCGTCCTCCCTTTCCATAGCCGTGGTACTATCTTTGACCAGCAATGCCACCCCCCCCCGTCCTTTTCTACCTCCCATCTTATTCCTTTCGGAACACCTGAACCCGGGACCTGCATCATCCAGTCTTGCCCTTTCTCCAACCAAGTTTCGTTAACGACCACAACATCGAATTTCCGCGTACTACGCTCATCCTCCTTGTTCCTAATACTCCTAGCATTGAAATAGACACATTTCAACCACTTTAAATTGGCTATAATTATGTTTTCATCCCTGCCTGTCCTACCTCGTCAACTCAGAACTCTAAGCATCTTGTCCTTGTCCTTCTACCTTCATCCCTGCACTCACATCTTGATTCCAACCCCTGTGCCAAACTAGTTTAAACCCTCCCCAACAGCTCTATCAAACCTGCCCGCTAGGATATTGGTCCGCCTGGGATTCAAGTGCAACTCGTCCTTTTTGTACAGGTCACACCCGCCCCAAAAGAGGTCCCAATGATGCCGAAATCTGAATCCCTGTTCCCTGCTCCATTCCCTCAGCCACGCATTCATCCTCCACCTCATTCTGTTCTTATTCTCACTGTCGCATGGCACAGGCAGTAATCCCGAGATTAGTATCTTTGAGGTCCTGCTTTTCAACTTCTTTCCTAACTCCCTGTAGTCTTCTTTGAGGACTTCTTCCCTTTTCCTACCTGTATCATATGTACCAATATGTACCACGACTTCTGGTTGTTCTCCCTCCTACCACAGGATATCTTGGACGCAATCAGAAACATCCCGGACTCTAGCACCTGGGAGGCAAACTACCATCCGAGTTTCTTTCCCGCGGCCACAGAATCGACTGACTGACCCCCTGACTATAGAGTCCCCTATCTCTACGGACTTCCTCTTTCTTCCCCTACCCTTCTGAGCCACAGGGCCAGACACTGTGCCAGAGGCACGGCCACTGTCGCTTCCCCCAGGTAGGCTGTTTTCCCCTCCAACAGTACTCAAGCAGGAGTACTTATTGTCAAGGGGTACAGCCGCAGGGGTACTCTCTAGTACCTGACTCTTCTCCTTCCTTCTCCACTGTGACCCATTTTTCTGTCCCCCGTGGCACCGGTGTGACCACCTGCCTGAAACTCCTCTCTATCACCTCCTCACTCTCCCTAACCAGACGAATGTCATCGAGCTGCATCTCCAGTTTCCTAACATGGCCCCTTAGGAGTTGCATCACGATGCACCGGGTGCTTATGTGGCAGTCTGGGACGCCGGGAGACTCCAAGACCTCCCACATCTGGCACCGACCATAGAAAACCGGCCTCACACACAAACTACTTCCTTTTGTTATCAACAACTACCTCAGCCTCGTCCCGTTACCGCCGAAGCCCGTTGAGCCAAAGCCCTTTCACTCTGCTGCCTCTCACTCCGCTGCCCACTCCCAACGCTTACTCCAGGATATGGCTGCCTTCTTTTTAAACTGTTCGCGCTCAACTGCACAAATTCACGCGCCTGTGCAGTCTGGCCTCTCTCTTCCCCCGACAACACAAAATGTCTTCCCGCTTGAAATCCTTAGGTGCTATCCCGCTGCCTTCGTGTTCCGAATCAAAAATGTCTGCAGTTTCCTTGCCATTTTCAAACTGTTTGCGCTCAACTGTATGATATCACGCGCCTGTGAAGTCTGGCCTCTCTCTTCCCCCGAGAACTCAATATGTCTTCCCACTGGAAATCCTTAGGTGCTCTCCCCCGCCTTCTTGTTCCGAACGTAACCCCAAATATCTGCACAACTTTTAGTTTTGCACGTCAAGTTTAAAATGCATATTTGCCAACTAGTTCAAGCACAATATCCGCCAATTTGTCTACAAATTTGACTACCCCCTCGTGCACATGGATTCTGTGGGTCTAATAGCCGGTCTTCATGCTCTATAATTCTTTGACGCTATCAGTTGTGTTACAGGGACGCCTACGTTACACTAAAGAAAAAAAAATTCTCATACCACTAAAGTTAATCTGATCCGACTTCCAGAAGAGAGGTCAAAGGGGCAGCACTTGATAACAATGCTATATTCGACAGAGCATGCCATCAAGTGGCCCAGTCCACCAGAAGTCAGTGAGAATCAAAAGGGAGTTATTCCAATATTTGGGAAAAATGCCTCATATATGACGATTATTATGGTTATATTTGTGTCAGGACAGTATCAGGACATTGCAGTAGGAGTTTGCTGAGAGAGAAGGTATTCCATGCTTAGGCACCTTCAGCTGTTTCATCAATAGAACATCAACATTTCCAGCTACGTTAAGAATGTGATTCCAGCAACAAGTCAGAGAATGTAATAACTGACACATCCAGGACTCATATTATCTGCAAAGTGCAATGAAAAATTGTGGTTAAATGCACTCTATCTGTATTAGCTACAGAGGATGACAATCCGTCAAGACAGAGTTATATTAATACTTGCTGTACAAATGTTCAAACATGCTGACAAGCGTGGAGACAAAAGAACTTGGAGTGAATGTTTCTGAATTATCCATTCTTACTTGTTTTACCATTTAACGAACTAATTATTTGTGGTTATTACAGCATTTTCCTGATCAGCTTTTGTACTTTCTGACTACCATGTAATTCATATGTCCATCAATCCCTTGCTGAATTGTATTCAGTTATTCCACAGCTGTCCGGACAGTCACCACTTCCTGAGATGAATAGTTCCTCCTCAACTCCAAATTAAACCCACAACCTCATATTCGGAAATTATGTCCACTGAAGTCTACGATAGTCTCTTAGGGTAAAACATCCTCTCAGCATACTGTCTGCCAATCTGTTTCAGAGCCTCATACAGTACTCTGCTAAAAATCTAAAGCACACGCATAGAGCTAGGGTTCCCAAGTCTGCTGCAGAGTGCTGTACTTGTCATTTGTGAACATGGAATAAATAGTGAATGTGTAAATCTGATGGGAGCAAAGGTTATTGGGAATAGCAGGAGTGGAGCGCAGCAGAAGTGGTGTGGGACAAGTAGCAGAAAAGGAATGATAGTAGAAGGGGCGGTGAGGGTGCAGACTCAGCCAACTTTGATGTATCAGGCAAGGTCATCCTCTGTTTTGTTTTCGTAATTCTCCAAATATAATTCCTCTCTCCCTGCATCTTTCCTGCTCTCAGACCAAACACAATTCAGAATTCATATCAGTATCAGGTTTTTCTTCACTCACATAGGCCAGGAAATTTGCTTGTTTTTTTTTAATTTTGCATTAGTACAGTACGTTTTACAGAATAGCACAATAAAATTATTACAGTACTGTGCAAATATTTTCGGCACCCGAGCTATATATACCCATATCTCAGAATATTCCACAGTATGTATGCTATAAAAGAGCACCTCTCATCTGCAGATTCTCCAATTAGTTTAACTTAAACTGCACAAGTACCAAAGTGCACATATTCTCAGTCATACAGGGGCGCGGTACAGAAACAGCTGCTTTGGTCTAATGACTACCGTGCTGTCCAATTGCCTTAATCGGTTTCTTCAAATTTCTTGCTGTTTTTGTCATATCCATTTAAATCTTTCTTATTCCTGTACCTATTCAGATGAGTTTAAAATGTGTACACAAGAGAGATGTTTGAAAACATACATGAATTGTCTAGCCTGACACGAGTCATACGAGAACTTGTATTGGGAATTGAGCCTTGCCGACGGATTGCTGTTTAGTGGGAGTGTATTTTGGGAAAGATGATTACTACTCCTTACGTTACGAGAGAGGTACTGATAAGCATAAGTACATTATTGAAGATCAAAATACAACAGCATAAGGCAGTACCTGTGTGAAGTAAAAAGACCAGCTGATTAGTATTCAGGACAGGCATGCATCAGTGAGGAAAGATGAAACGGAATTGGAAAACTAATTCCTTATTTTCGATCTGGGGTACTTGCAGCCTCATTGTATGTACATCGATTTCTCCAAAGTCTGGTAATTTTCCCCAGACCCGACTTTCTTCTTCAGTACCCCACTCTGGTTGCTCTCTTATTTCTTTTCATCTCCTCAGCTGCCTATTATTTCACATTGCATCCAGCACCCGCATGCCTCATCTCTGTAAGGATTAATAATCTAAAATCAATCATGATCCTTACGTAGTATAAAGAAATCACTATAGATGAGAAGCAGGGACTTAGCAAGACAACAGTAGCAGCGGGAAATCCTAGGTGAACAAGATTTAGGAATATGACAAAGAATGCTATAATTACAGTGCTTTAAAATCATGTGTGCAGTAGTACTCAATGACAAGGGAAGGACTTAGAACCTATAAACCAAGGAGGTGTATTGGGGGCGGGTGGGGTGGTTGTAAACTGAGTATTGTGCATCAGAGTTCAGTATGGAGAAGGACTTCGCAGATAGTCAGATTAGTGTGCTGTACGCTACTTTTCTTTGACATGTTGAATATGATTCTAGGACACTGGGAGTCAACTCCGTCTGCATTTGGATCTTCGACTTCCTTGCCAACAGACCACAATCAATAAAGATGGATAGAAATTATTAACTGCCACAATTACTCTAAATACAGATCCTCAACAAAATTGCATTCTCAGCCCTCTGCTCTAGTCCCTGTACACTCAGCATGACGTGGAGCCATTGCAATTTTGCAATCGGTACAATAGGTCCACGTTAGACCTTGCATCGCCTGAGCAAAACAAATAACCATGTTAGGACGTTTTTTATTAATTACAGCACAGCTAGCACCAAAATGCCTAGAGTCCTGATAGAAAAGCTAAAAAACTCGGGCACCTGTACCCAACTCTGCAATTAAATCCTCATTTGCTAACCTGAAGGCTTCAATCTGTGCAGATTGGAAATAACATCGCCACCTCGCTGACAGTCAACACTGGCTCGCCTCAGAGATGTGTGCGTGGTCCAGTGCTCTACTCTCTCTGTACCTACGAATGTGTGGCTAGGCACAGTTTAAATGCCATCAATAAATTTGCTAATTATACAACAATTACCGGCAGGAAATCAGATGATGCTAAGAGGACATATAGGGCGGAGAGATATCACCTAGTTGAGCGGTATCGCAGCAACAACTCATTGCCAGTTAGACCAAAGATCTTATTTTAAGGGTAAGACTACAATCCTCATAGAGGGATCAGAATTGGAGTGAGTGAGTTATTTATATTGTTTTGAACGTTAATATCTCTGAGGGCTTAATCTGGTCCGAACCTGGTGATGCATCTATAACGAAGGCAAGCCAGAGGTTAGGAGTTTCAGGATATTTTGTCTGTCATCTAAAACAATCAGAAATGTCTACAGATATAATGTAGAAAGCATTCTAACTGGCTTCTTCACTGCCTGGAAAGGGAGGATGAATATGTTTTGGTTACTGCACAGTACCAGCTTCATCATATGCACGAACCTCCGCAGTATCTACGGCATTCTCAGGGAACAGTGAACCAGAAAGTTATCATCCATCATTAAGGACACCCACCAGCCAGGACATGCCCTTTTGTCATTGTTCCCATCAGGAAGGAGGTACAGATCGTGAAGGCACGCACTCAACTATTCAAGAACACTTTCTTCTTGTCATGAGAATACTTCTCATGGCATCATCCATATGTCTCTTGTGATTCACTTGATTCTTAGTTCCAAGTCCAGCATTTGATGAAAGCTCCCCTTTTCTGTCTACCACAGTTACAATGTCGCTTGTCATCAAGGGTTTCTGATTTCCAGTAGCTGTACAGTTTACCTTAGCGGTAAAGTCCACTCCATGCTATCTCGCTTTATAAAAAAATGTCACTTACCAGAGGTCTCTGTGATTACAACCGAGTCTGATTAACCTTTTACCTCTCCTCTCTAATACTATCAATATTAAAATTTCCCCAATTCAGAACTCAAACATACAGATGTGACCTCTGCCTTTCATTCACTATTTTAAAATTGGCAGAACCACGGTTACTGCCTTCAAAGTGTTCCCCCACTGTAAGTGTAGTTATTTGTTCTTACTTGTTTCCAAGGAGAAGATCTATTTTGACCCTATGGAATAATCCAAATCAGCTGATTATCTCCTTCTTTTTTCTCATATTGATCCATAAAAGCTTACCAGACATCCTCTCAATAATATAATCTCTAATTACTGGTATGAACCACCCCCCCCCCTTAATAAAATATGCAGCAGACCCTCCTCCCTTTCCCACAACTCTATCACTCTGAGCAAGCATAGCCTGCAACATTAAGCTGCCAGTCTTGCCATTCACTTAGCATTGTACGCCTCTGTGTCCGAAAGTAACTAATTATATACAAAATAAAACGGTTTAGATAGAACAATGGATGGATTAATTAATAAGTTTACACATGATGCACAACTAGTGTAGTAATGGATTATGAAAAGGATGCCCAAAGGATACTGCAGGATATACTGTAGACCAATTGGAGATATGGGGAGAGAAATAATAGGTAGAGATTACTCCCGTCAAATATGAGTTTCTGCACTTTGGTAAGTCAAAGATCAAACGAAATATTTCAGTCAATACTACGATTCTTTGGAACATTGGAATACGCATGGATCCTGGGGTACAGCTCCATTGTTCCCTGTGTAAATTTGGCAGTAAAAGACTGAACGTGGCATATTGGACTTCATTGGCTGGGCCATTTTGAACAAAAGTGGAGAGGCCATTGAGTAATCGTGTAAAATATAGGCCAGCCCATTTTTGAGGCATTGTGTGCAGTTTGAGATGCTACATTACAGATATGGTATAGAACCATTAGAATAATGGTAGAAGAGGTTAACAACGATATTGCATGAACTGGAGTGTATTTGATGCGAGGATAAGGTGGACAATCTTGGACTGTTATCCAGGAACGGCGGTAAATGTAGTCTTGATAGAATTTATCTATGCCACTCATTTTATAAAACGCTTCAAGGTCATGTGTCAGCTCTTTAAATCTAGGGAAAAACAGCTACAGCTTATCCAGCCTTTTCTATAAATCAAGCATTCCAGTTCTGGAAATAGCATTATGAGTCTTTATTGCTGCTTTATATGTAGTTTAACCACAGGTTTATTATTTATGCCACATTCATTCTCACATGTATCATTAACGTCGAGTGAATGCCAATTAGCAGGAGACCCAACTACTGATTCCAAGCCCATAGTGCTGGTCACACTATTCCACATTGAGAAACGTCCACTAGAACTCGCTGACTCATATCACCAAGCTAAATGTGTTTCCATTTGACTAGCTCACCTAGAGTCCCATGTGAGCTACCTGACCAATCTTCCGTACTTGTATTTGTCAAGAGCTTCGCAAAAGCTCATGCTAATGTTCAAAGATTCAAAGGTCAATTTTAATGTCAGAGTAATGTATACAATATACATTCGGAAGTCCCTTTTCTTTCCAAAACATCCACAGAAACTGAGAAGAGCTCCAAAGTATCAACCGACAGTTAAACGTGAGAACCTCAAAGTCCCCCCAGCTCCCTCCTCCCGCGAGTAAGCGGCAGCGAGAAACCATACCTGTCCGCCCACCAGCAGACAAATGCGCATTGGTTTAATCACCGAGCCCAAGCGTGTGTTAAGCAATAGCAAAGACACAGAACTTGCAGTTACGCCACAAACCTCGCATTTCTTCAGAATTCGACAACCCCCAGGTTCTCTCTCCCTGGCAAGGGCCAGGGAGGTGTACCTCATTTGCACAGAGAGCGGGAGACATATCAACTTCCCGCTGGTTTACGATCTTAAAACTCCTTTTCGTCCATTTTTCGAGCTTTGTGTCCAAAGATCGCAAAGACTTCGGGTCTTTGGGCCCATAGGAAAAAGATTTTCCTGCCTCTCCGACGACACACAAGTCTCCGGCGGTGAAACTCTCGACACTGGCCTGGTTGGAGCATTGGCTTATTGGTACGAGGCAGTGCGTGGGAAAAAGGATCCCTTTCCGATTGTTTGCCAATGACTAGTGGTGCTCCGCAGGGAACGGTGTTCGGATTACTTCGTTTGATGCTTTATATAAATGCTTAGATGATGGAAGAAATGGCTTTGTTGCCAATTTTGAAGATGGTACGAAAATGGTGGAGTGGCAGGTAGTGTTGCTGCAGAAGGACCTAGATTAGGAGAATGTGCAAGGAACTGGCAAATGAAATACAATGTTGGAGAATACATGGTCCTGACCTTTGGTGGTAGAAATACATCTGCTGACTATTTTCTAAATGGGGAGAAAATCCAAAAATTTGAAAAGCAAATGGATTTGGCGATCCTTGTTGAGAACAAGCAAAAGGTTAACTTGAAAGCAGAGTCTGGTGCGGAAGGCAAATGCAAGTTTAGTATTCACTTCAAGAGGTCTAGAACATAAGAGCAGGGATGTTAAGTCACTGGTGCGGCGTCGCCTTGATTATTGTGAGCAGTTGTGGTCACCTCATCTAAGAAAAGAGTTATTGATATGTGAATGGATTCAGAGGAGGTTGACAAGGATGATTCCTAGAATGGAAAGATTATCATAAGAGAAAGATTGATAGCTCTTGTCTGTACTTGCTAGAATTCCGAAGGACGGGGTGCGGGTGATCTTATTGAAGCCTTCCGATTGTGGAAAGGCCTGGACAGAGCAGATGTGCAAATGCATATAAATCTAAAGCATATTGCTGGCCCTTCGGCAGACAATGTTGAGCCGACCATATAACCTACTCTAGAAACACCCTAGAATTTTCCTACCGCATCGCCCTCTATCTTTACTGAGCTCCACGTACATACCTAACAGTTTCTTAAAAGGCCCTGGGAAAATGTCTACGCCTCTTACAGGATCAATGATTCTCATCATCTTAAAACTTCTATCAGGTCACCTCTCATTTTCCATCGTTCCAAAGAGAAAAGTCTAAGTTTACGCAAACTATTCTCAGAAGATATGCTCTGCAAACCAAGCAGCACAGTTGTAAGTATCCACTGCACTCTCTCTATAATATTCACATTTCTTGTAACGAGGTGACCAGAGCTGAGCACATGACTCCAAATGTGCTGTAAATAATTATTTATATAGCATTACCTGACAGTTCCTGCAACTTTGGGCACTTAGCAATATGCTTACCGAAACAAACTGTTGTAAGATAGTCGCCATGCCATCTCCCAACCCCTGACACATCCAAACTACAAAAAATTATGTCAGAAATTTGTTTCAGGTTTTCGGTTCTGCAATCAAATATATCGTCCGACAGACTTTGTGAAAAAATGCTGCTACTCCACGGTCGAAATACTGCACTGTGCAATAGGATGATGGACTTCCTAACAGAAAGACCTCAGTTAGTCAGGTGCATAACCATCCCTCTCCGTCAGCTTTAAGATGGGTGCACTCCACCCCTACCTCTGAGAAGAGTGCTGATTTTATTGCTGTACCGTCTACTCACACATGACTGCACGGCCTGAGCAGTCACGTCGTCAATTTCTCCGATGACACGACAGTGTTGGGACATATCACACGATGAAACGGCCAAAGAGTTGGTGGAAGAGTTCGAGGTGTGGTGCCTGGCAAATAACCGCTTATTTAATGTAAAAAAGACAACAGAGATAGCTTTGCTTTCAGGGGAAATCACAGCATTTCCGTTCCCCTTTACGTTGGCATCAGGGCAGTGGAAGTTACAAGCAGTTTCAACCTCCTGGATGTTCATATCATACACGACCACTTGTAATCCCAGAGCCTAGCCGACTACACAGTAAAGAAAGCTCACCAACATCTCTACATTCTGAGGAGAATGACCAGAGCTGGACTTTTCACACCCATACTCAGGTCATTCTGCATTTAAGCGGAAGAGGACATTCTAATAGTTTGCATCACTGCTTGGTAAGGAATCTGCACTTCAGCAGACAGGAAGGACCTACAACGTGTAGTAGACACTGCCCAAAGGATTACTTGCACTAGCACATTCACCATCAAAGGCACATGGGCAGCAAAATGCAGGAAAACGGCTAGTAACATCATGAGGGATCCCACACATCCTGTTCATGGACGGCTTGTCAGATTCACATCAGGGAGGAGGCAATGTAGCATCCATGCCAGGCCTACCATACTTGATCATCTTACTTTGCTCAAGCAGTAAGGCTGCTCAACACCATAGCCCACTAACGTGATCACTATTTAATTTTTCCATCAATCATCTTATGTGAAACCTACCATTATTTTATCAACACACACAAAATGCTGGTGGAATGCAGCAGGCCTGGCAGCATCTATACGATGAAGCACAGTTGATGATTCGGACCGAGACCCTTTGTCATGTATTTATATTTACATTTATTTATATTTACATTTATTTATATTTACATATATTTATATGTATTTTATATTTTATATGATTATCATTGTTGCATTCTTATGTTTTCTCGGCTCAAGCTAGTGAAACCAGAGGTACAGGCCTGTAGTGTTTAATACTGAGACTTCCTTAATATTTTCATAACTATTGCGTGTAGGCCTACTTTTTAATACTATTGTGTAGTAGCTTTGGAGATGCTATTTGTAGATATTACTACTGCCCTGTTCATATTCCACATTCTTTCATTTTTTCCTTTGAATTCAGCGTATTTCTGGTGTTTTTCACCAATTGATGCCTGTTTGTTGTGTGTGTTCTGGATGGTTATATCTGTCGTGTTTTATTTATCTATCGAAAGCATTAGGCCTTTTCACGAGTTTAAATTTTAAAACATGTTTTTTATAAATGATCTTTGCCACTTCATTATGCATGTGGCAGCAAACAGATTGAGTTAAACTGCATAATATCCAAGACTTCTGTTGACAGCTCGTCCAAACCCTCTGACTGAAGAAACTGCCCCTCAGGTTCTCTTAAATATGCACAACTCTATGAAATCTGCATCTTTTCTCCAGGGAATGCAGTGCTAACTAACTCAAACTTGCCCTATCACTGATTTCCTCAAGTCATGGCAACATTCACGGTCTATCAATCTTCTCGATATATTTCCTGCATGTAGATAACCAGAACTGCACAAAATACTCTAAATTAGGCCTCACCAACACGCTGTACAACTTCAACTCAACATTGTATTATGAAGGTCATATGCCAAAATCTGTCCTAATGACTTTATCTCATTGTAATTATACTTTCAACAAATTATGGATCTATATTTCCAGATCCAGCATGCACAATAAGCTAGATGGATTTGCAGCATAGTTGCAGAGTGGCAAATATGATGTTGCAGGCATCACTGAATCATGTCTGAAAGATTATAGGTTGGTGCTTAATGTCCAAGGATATAGATTATATCGAAATGCTGGGCAGGAAGGCAGAAGGAGTGCTGTTGCGAGTTGCTCCATTGGGAGAAAACAAAATCGAATCATTAAAAAGAAGGGAACATGGCTGAAAGATGTTGAATTGTTATGGGTAAAGGGAATACAAGGGTAGCAAGACCGTAATGGGAGTTATTTACATGGGGGACGTTAATAGGCAGATAGACTGAGAAAATTATGTTGGTGCTGAATTACAGGAGGGGAATTTTCCAGAATGCCTGTGGGATGTCTTTTTTTGTTGTTTTTCGGCAGCTCGTGGTTGAGCCCAGTACAGGATCAGATATCATGGATTAGTTGTTGTATAATGAACCCGAAATGATAAGAGAGATTAAGGTAAAGGAACCCTTTCATAAAAGTGACCATAATATGATCGAATACACGCTAGAATTTGAGAAGGAGAAGCTGAAGTCAGATCTATCAGTCTGAACGTGGAGTAAATGAATGATAGTGACATGAGAGAGCAGCTGGCCATAAATGTTTGGGAAAGAACGCTGGCAGCAATTACGGCAGAGCAGCGATGAAATTCTGAAGCCACAACATATATACTACCGGAAGAAGAAGTATTCAAAAGGAAATATGACACTAACCATTGCCGACATAAAACCTGAAGACTAGGCATATAGTAGGGCAAACGTATTGGAGAGTGAGGGAATTAGGAAGACTTCAAGTTGCAACAGTAAACAACGACAAATCATTCAGAAAGTAAAGATGAAATATGAAAGTAAGCTCGCCAATAATATTAAAGAGGATCACAAACAATTTAGTCAAATACATAAAGTGAAAACGGGAGGCAAGAATCGCTGTTATGGCTGAATAATGATACTGGAGAGAGTTAAAGCTAAACAAAACCACAGTGCGTTTAGACAGTCGCTCTAGAAAATATTGTGGTTTATTTTGATAATAGTGGTTGTTCTTTTTTATTTGTTCATAGAGAGGATGATGAGAATATGCCAATCTTTCATCAGACATTGAAGGAATTTCACAGGTACTTGATGTAGTGTACACATATTAAGAACTTCAATTCAGACCAGAAGACCATAAGATGTAGGAATAAAATTAGGCCATTTGGCCCATCGAGCCGGCTCTGCCACTTCAATGGGGCTGATCCATTTTTCCTGACAGCCCTAACTCCCCCTTTCACCCCACCGTTAGTATCCCTTCGTGACCAGACAAATCAAGAATCTACCAACCTCTGCTTTAAATATACCTCAAAACTTGGGCTCCACAACTGCCAGTGACAAAGAATTCCTCAGATTCACTATTCTCTGGTGAAATTCCTCTTCATCCCCGTTCCAATAGCACACTCCTCTATCCGTAGGCTATGTTCTTGTCTGAGACAATCACGCGATAGGAAACAACCACTCCAAATCCAGTCTGTCAAGGACATTCACCATTCGATAGGTTTAAATTAGTTCGCCCCTCATTCTTATGAATTCCAATGAATATAGGCCCAGAGGTTGAAACTTTATTCATATGACAAGCCGTTCATTCTGGAATTATTTTTGTGAACCTCCTTTGAAACATCACATGTTTCAGCATATTCTTTCTAAGATTAGGCGTCCAAACGTCTCAAAGTATAGCAACTAAAATCTCACCAGTGCTTTATAAAGTCTCAAATTGTACATCCTTGCTTTTATGTCCTAGTCCTCTTGATATGAATGCTAACATTACATTTGCTTTCCTCTCTGCAGATTCCAGATGGAAATAAACCTTTAGAGAATCTCATACAAGTACTCCAAAGTCCTCCAAATTTCGTATTGTCTCTCAATTTCGAAAAAACACATACATTTCATTTCTTCTACTAAAGTGCATTACCATACCATTCCCGACCCTGCATACCCTTCCATATCGTCGTTTAACTGCTTGAGTGGACTGCGCTCCTGAGAAACACCTGCAGCAGCTGCAACCTATGGTGTTGATTTTTCTGTGTGCGTGTGTGCCATACTCGGCTTTTTTTTTTAAGTGAAAGGAAAGAATCTGTGAGTGGTCCCTCACGTCATTCTCAGAGCACAGTTGTTTTTTTTTTTTATGAGGCCGAACTGCGAGCTGGACAGCCAACGCAGTACGAATGGAAAGCGTGTCGGGGAGCGGCTCGACTGGATTCGAACACGGGAACCTTCGCTCCGGAGTCCGGCGCTGCTGTCACTGCGCCACCAGCCATGGTGTTTAAAATTTTGAATATTGTTTGCATATTTTCCGGGTTTCCTAGAGTCTGCCCGGATATTCAACGTTGCAGCCGCCAGTGGTTGCCTTACTGTAATGCCCAGTGTCAGCACTAGGGAAGTCCCGGCTATAATCACTCTATTGCGTAGACATATTTCCATTTATAAAGTGAAAGGGTATTTTTTAATATACCTACAGCCTATTTTTGAGTTCAATCGCTGCTCACATTGAGCATAAAGCTGATCAGAGTACCCCTTAATCTGGAAACAGACGTGCCAGGATTTGTTTCTCTTTTGGTCTGCTGGATGTATTCTATTAAATATCTTCAAAGTTTTCCCCACTCAGCAACCTACGATCTGCTCCGTGGGAGACAGAAAACCCGCCATACAGTTACTATTATTAACATTGTTATTATTATTGTTATTGTTGTTGTTGTTGTTTTTATATTATTGTTGGTAGTGTTGTTATTACTTCTTCATTCGTGTTTCTCTGATCCTGTAACGGTTATTGGATTTATTGCCTATCCCTACAAGACAGTTAATCGCAGGGTGGTCTATAGTAACATGTATGTACTTCGATATAAATTTATTTTGAACTTTGAAACTGAACAAGGTACTAAGTTTGGTTAAAACTGACTTCAATCCTTTAGTATATAAAAAAGCTACCCACAGTAGTTTTTCAGATTGCTTAGCACCCTAAGCCATCGAAATAATAATAGATTAAGATGACCAAATACATACTTATATGATTATAGATTTATATTTTCCTGGTTTCCTAGAGCCTGCCCGGCTATTCAATATTGCAACCACTAGTAGTTTACCTACTGTTTACGCCCAGTGCCCAGACATTAGGGGAGCTAGGGCTTTACTCTCTGGAGAGAAGATGAATGAGAGGAGACATGATAGAGGTGTACAATATATTAAGAGGAATAGATAGAGTGGACTGCCAGGGCCTCTTCCTTAGGGCACCACTGCTCAATACAAGAGGACATGGCTTTAAGGTAAGGAGAGGAAAGTTCAAGGGGATATTAGAGGAAGGTTTTTTACTCAGAGAGTGGTTGGTACGTGGAATGCACTGCCTGAGTCAGTGGAGGAGGCAGATATACTAGATATATGTGAACAGAGGAGGCTACAGAAAGGCAAAGATCTGTGCAAGTTAAACTACTTCTTCGCCTCACAAACAAGAGATAATCTCAAGATGATGGATTTCCATGCAAGACACACGATATTCTCCAGGAAATCAGCAGCTCAGACTGCGTCTATGTAAAAGAATGCAGTCGAAGTTACTGGCCAAGACCATTCAGCAGAGGGTCTCGTCCCTCAACTTAGGTTGTACACTTTTCGATAGATGCTGCCAGGCCTGCTAGGCTCCTCCAGCATTTTGAGTGTGCTGCTACATCGTCCCTTAGCACTCTGCGATGCACCTCACTTTGCTCAAGGGATTTATCTACCTTTAAGCCAGAAAAACATGTCTAACGCTTCTTTTTAAATGATAAAATTTCTGAATGTCTCTGTGCCCTGCTCTGAATTCTCAAACTATAATGTCCTTCTCCTCAGTGAATAGAACCAAGTCAGCACTTGGGACCTCAGCTACTGTTTTAATCCCCATATGCAAACTGCTGCGAAGGTGCCTAATGGGTTCTATGCTTTCCCTCGTAATATTTTGTTCTGAGTGTAAAGTTTTCCACAGATTCAAACAGTGATATTTCATGTATGATTTACACGTTCCTAACTTTATTTCTTAGTATTAGATTCTTGCAAGGTCTGCTCCATTTTCAGTTTTTGTATATGAAATGTGCTCTCTGATTTTACGTTATCCAGCTCACAATATTCCTCAATATTCAAAATTATCTCAATTCCTACCTTTCTCCTTTTTGTATTTTATTTAATCTGGAAATAGAGCAGATCCTTCCAGATCAATGAGTCTGTTGCTTATTACACATGTAGGACCAATTAACCATTATACCACCATTGCAAAAGAAGATGGCACCAGCAAATGACGATCCAAAGATGACATCCTCAAGGCAGTTAATCAAGCTACTCCTTTTACTGCTTTTATGTCTTCTTCTTCTTTCAAATATGCTTCTCCTAATGTAGAAGCCGATGGTCTACTGTTCAACACCTCTGATCTGCATCTTGGTGGCGTATCTTCGGGCTGATTGACCGATCTGTTGTTTTGCTACCTCTGTGAAAAATCCACAAGGCTACACGTGGAGATGGTGGCCTGGAGGCCAGGAAATGTGGAGATAGGATGTATGCGCATGATCGACTCTATTCCTCAACGCCCACATGAATTAAAGCTCAGGGAAAGATTGAAGCGGGTGTAGAGGGCGAGCGAGTTTTCACTACAAACTGCTGCCGTATCTGTCCCGTTTGTCAAAGTCTATCTCTCCTTTTCGCTCAGCACTAGCGTTCGAATGATTACTGCTTCTCTTGATGCTGTCGCAGGATGGTGCAGCAGCAAGGATTAATTAACGTTGTTTGTTTACTGAACATTGCTTTTCATTTCATGACATGTTTCTAGTTCCAGGTCGCTCTTTTTTGTTGTTGCTATTTCCGACTATTTGAATCGGTTCGACCCGCAGACAAATGACAGTGAGCTGACTGAAATGTGCCTTTTGATTTTATGGTTCATATCCTGTGTTTCTCGCTTATTTTTAAAAAAGGACAGATTTCCTGATTCTGCTGTTATACCATACAATATTTTATTTATATCATATAGGAGCAAAATTATACAATTTGTCCGATCGAGTCTGCTCCGCAGTTTGATCATAGCTGATCAATTTCTCCCTCTCAGCCTCAATCCTTCGCGTTCAACCCGTATTAAGAAGAGCCATTAAGAAGATATCAAACTCTGCCTTCACAGAGACTAGGTCTCCACAGCCGCCTGCGGCAATGAATTCCACAGATTCGCCACTCTCTCCATTACTCTACATCTCCATTCTAAAAAAAATGCCACTTTATTCTGAGACTTAGTCCCCAGGTCTGAGACTATTCCTTCATTGGAAACATCCTCTTCGCAACAGCTCTGTCAAAGTCTTTCAGATTTTGTAGTTTTCTATTCGGTCACACTTCTTTCTGATGACTTTCAGTGAATATAAGCCCAGAGCAATCACATGCTCAAGATATGAAAAAAACTGTCCAATTCTGGTCACTGTGAAAACGGAGACACCTGTAGTATGTCGAACACCGGGTGAAACACAAGGTCATCTGGGTAACTGCAATTCTTTGCCTTTACTGTTGTTTCGTTCAAAATTCACTGCTCAGTAGCGATTGTTGATGCTTTCTTTGCCGATGGAGGGGAGCGGGGGTTGGGGCGATTGATGATTGCGAATAAATGAATTTCAGGATATGCATTGTATACATTGCTCTGACATTAAATTGTACCTTTAAACCTTTGAATAATTTCCATGAAAATCATTTGAACTTTCTCCAGTTTCAGCACGTCTTTTCTGAGAAAAGGAGCCTAAATCTGCTCATTATGCTCCGTGGGGCTTCACCGATCCTTTATAAAGCCTCAATATTACATTGTTGCTTTAAACTTCCAGTCCTCTTGAAATGAATGTTAACATAGCATTTTCATACGTCACCACCGACTGAACCTGCAAATTAACTTTTAAAGAATCCTGTGCATAGTCTCCAAAGTCCCTTTGAGCCTAATAATCTTAAATTGTCTTTGTATTTAGATCTGGAATAGAACAGGACGTTGTTCTGGCAGAGAAGTTGCTTCTATAGATACACTCTAGTAAAAGCAAAAGGACAACAAGGGACAACATAGAAACATAGAAAATAGGTGCAGGACTAGGCCGTTCGGCCCTTCGAGCCTGCACCGCCATTCAGTATGATCATGGCTGATCATCCAACTCAGAACTCTGTCCCTGCTTTCTCTCCATACCCCCTGATCCCTTTAGCCACAAGGGCCATATCTAACTTCCTCTTAAATATAGCCAATGAACCGGCCTCAACTGTATCATGTCGCAGAGAATTCCACAGATTCACCACTCTCTGTGTGAAGAAGTTTTTCCTCATCTCTGTCCTAAAAGGCTTCCCCTTTACCCTTAAACTGTGAACCCTCGTTCTGGACTTCCCCAATATCGGAAACAATCTTCCTACATCTAGCCTATCCAATCCCTTTAGAATGTTATACGTTTCAATAAGATCCCTCCTCAATCTTCTAAATTCAGTGAGTATAAGCCCAGTCGATCCAGTCTTACTTCATATCAAAGTCCTGCCATCCCAGGAATAAATCTGGTGATCCTTCACTGTACTCCCTCTATGGTAAGAATGTCTTTCCTCAGATTAGGGGACCAAAACTGCACACAATATTCTAGGTGCGGTCTCACCAAGGCCTTGTACAACTGCAGTAGAACCTCCCTGCTCCTGTACTCAAATCCTTTTGCTATGAATGCCAACATACCACTTGCCTTTTTCACCGCCTGATATACCTGCATGCACACCTTCAATGACTGGTGTACAATGACACCCAGGTCTCGTTGCATCTCCCCTTTTCCTAATAGGCCGCCGTTCAGATACTAATCTGTTTTCCTGTTCTTGCAACCAAAGTGGATAACCTCACATTTATCCCCAATAATTTGCACCTGCCATGAATTTGCCCACTCACCTAACCTATCGAAGTCACACTGCATCCTCTTAGCATCTTCCTTACAGCTAACACCGCTGCACAGCTTCGTGTCATCAGCAAACTTGGAGATGCTGCATTTAATTCCCTCGTCTAAATCATTAATATATATTGTAAATAACTGGGGTCCCAGCACTGAGCCTTGTGGTGCCCCACTAGTCACTGCCTGCCATTCTGAAAAGGTCCCGTTTACTCCCACACTTTGTTTCCTGTCTGCCAATCAATTCTCTATCCACATCAATACCATACCCCCAATACCGTGTGCTTAAAGTTTGCACACTAAACTCCTGCGTGGGACCTTGTCAAAAGCCTTTTGAAAATCTAAATATACCACATTCACTGGCACCCCCTATGGACTCTACTAGTTACATTTTCAAACAATTCTACAAGATTCGTCAGACATCATTTTCCTTTCACAAATCCATGCTGACTTAGTCCGATGATTTCAGCTCTTTCCAAATGTGCTGTTATCGCATCTTTGATAACCAACTCTAGCATTTTCCTCACCACCAATGTCAGACTAACCGGTCTATAATTCGCCGGTTACTCTCCCCCTCCTTTTTAAAAGTGGGGTTATATTAGCCACCCTCCAATCCTCAGGAATTAATCCAGAATCTAAGGAGTTTTGAAAAATTATCACTAATGCATCCATTATTTCTTGGGCTACATTCTTGATACTCTGGGATGCAGACCATCTGGCCCTAGGAATTTATCTGTCTTTAAACCCTTCAATTTACCTAACACCACTTCCCTACTAACATGTATTTCCCTCAGTTCCTCCATCTCACTAGAACTTCGGTCCCTTACTAGTTCTGGAAGATTATTTATGTCCTCCGTAGTGAAGACAGAACCAAAGTAGTTATTCAATTGGTCTGTCATGTCTTTGGTCCCTATGATCAATTCACCTGTTTCTGAGTGTAAAGGATCTACATTTGTCTTGACCAATCTATTTCTTTTCACGTATTTATAAAAGCTGTTACAGTCAGTTTAATGTTCCCTGCCAGCTTTCTCTCATAATCTTTTTTCCCTTTCCTAATTAAGCCCTTTGCCCTCCTCTGCTGATCTCTGAATTTCTCCCAGTCCTCAGGTGTGCCGCTCTTTTTTGCTAATTTATGTGTTTCTGCATTGGACTTGATACTATCCCTAATTTCCCTTGTCAGCCACGGGTGCACTATCTTCCCTGGTTTATTATTTTGCCAAACTGGGATGAGCAATTGTTGTAGTTCATCCATGCGATCTTTAAATGCTTGCCATTGCATATCCACCGTCAACCGTTTAAGTATCACTTGCCAGTCTATCTTAGCTAATTCACGTCGCATACCTTCAAATTTACCCTTCTTGAAGTTCAGAACCTTAGTTTCGGAATTAACTATGTCACTCTCCATCTTAATGAAGAATTCCACCATATTATGGTCACTCTTACCCAAGAGGCCTCGCACGACAAGATTGCTAACTAACCCTTCCTTATTGCTCAATACTCAGTCTAGAATGGCCTGCTCTCTAGTTGGTTCCTCGACATGTTGGTTCAGAAAACCATCCCGCATACATTCCAAGAAATCTTCTTCCTCAGCACCCTTACCAATTTGGTTCAGCCAATCTATATATAGATTTAAGTCACCCATTATAACTACTGTTCCTTTATTGCACGCATTTCTAATTTCCTGTTTAATGCCTTCCCCAACCTCACTACTACTGTTAGGTGGCCTGTACACAACTCCTACCAGCGTTTCCTGCCCCTTAGTGTGATGCAGCTCTATCCATATCGATTCCACATCCTCCAGGCTAATGTCCTTCCTTTCTATTGCGTTAATCTCCTCTCTAACCAGCAATGATACCCCACCTCCTTTTCTTTCCTGTCTATCCCTCCTGAATATTGAAAATCCCTGGATCTTGAGCTCACATCCTTGGTCACCCTAGAGCCATGTCTCTGAGAACCCAACTATATCATATTCATTAATAACTATCTGCACATTCAATTCATCCACCTGGTTACGAATTCTCCTCGCATTGACACACAAAGCCTTCAGGCTTGTTTTTACAACACTCTTAGCCCTTATACAATTATGTTGAAAAGTGGCTCTTTTTGCTTTTTGCCTTGGATTTGCCTGCCTGCCACTTTTACTTTTCATCTTACTACTTTTTGCTTCTACCCTCGTTTTATACCCCTCTGTCTGTCTGCACTTGTTCCCATCCCCCTGCCACATTAGTTTAAAGCCTCCTGAACAGCAGTAGCTAATGCTCCCCCTAGGACATTGGTTCCAGTCCAGCACAGGAGCAGACCGTTCTGTTCATACCGGTCCCACCTCCGCCAGAACTGGTTCCAAGAAATTTGAATCCCTCCCCCTTGCACTATTTTTCAAGCCACGTATTCATCTGAAATATCCTCCTATTTCTACTCTGACTAGCGCGTGGTACTGGTAGTAATCCAGAGATTATTACTTTTGTGGCCCTACGACAACGTTGGCAGAGGACAACGTTGGTCCTCTTCTATCAGCGCTCTCGTCTCTGCAGCGAGTCAAACGAGAAGGCTGAAATATTATCTTAATTACTTTGCATCTGTACCTAATCAGGAGATAGAAACAGAACCTATAGAACCAAGGCAACAGTAGTGATGTCTTAAAATCTACATCTGAGCCATTTAGATTAGATTATTTGCCCAAGGAAAGCACGGGACATGCTAAACGCTTTATTATTTTAGAAAAAGAAAAAGATTATTCAAAAAAGTTGTCTATGAGTCGCCTTCACTCCAAGAAAAATAGTCACCAATTATCCTGACTCTCCTCGATTTCTAGTTACATACCTGTGTAACTTTTGCACGATCTTTATGTCATAACGTGGGCGACGTTGGGAATGGACCCAAAAGCAAGACTACTGAGCTACTAGGAACAGGACTAAGCATGAGGAGGAAGCAAGGGAAGTGAGCAAGACGGACTCTTGACATGACACAGGCCCCGGAGGAGAAAAGGTATTCGGTCCTGGGCTTGGACTTGACAAGGATAGCAGAACTAGGTCATGGAACTGGGAATTAGGAGCCTGGGCTTGGACACAGAGCCAGAGACTGGACAAGGACCCAGAACCAGGCGAGGACAAGACGTGGCTACAGGAGGAGGTGAGGTACACTACTGGACTGCACGTGAGATTCCTGGACAGGACAAGGGAACCCCAGCACAGGACGGGGGAGTCCCAGCACCGGGCTGGGCAAGGTACTCCTAGGCTGGGCGAGGCACATGACAGGACGAGAACAGAGCCTTGGTCGAGGGAGAACAGGAACGCAGCACAGAGAGCCGAGGGAGAGACAGGAACATGGAACACCGAGCCGGGACCCCCCCCCCTTGGATGCAGGACATAGGGCCGGGTCTCATTACACAGAATGCTTAACGCAACGAGACAGCTCCCAACACTAGGTAGCGGTACCAGCCGGAACTACCTAGCGAAGGCGTGGACACGGACAGAGAGTTCAAAACAGGTTGAGGCTCCAGACACAGGCAAGGAGAGGCAAGGCTCCAGGCAGTGGAAAGGCGAGGTAAGGTTCCAGGCAGAGACAAGGCGAGGCAAGGCTCCAACCAGGCAATGACAAGGCGAGGCAAGGCTCCAGCCAGGCAGTGGAAAGGCGAGGTAAGGCTCCAGGCAGTGGAAAGGCGAGGTAAGGTTCCTGGCAGAGACAAGGCGAGGCAAGGCTCCAGGCAGAGACAAGGTGAGGTGATGCAAAGCTCCAGGCAATGCTAGTCAAGGCTCCAGGCATAAGCAAGGCGAGGTGAGACAATGCTCCAGGCACAGGTGCAGGGCAGGTCTTAAGGCGTGGGTAGCCGGCACGGCGTCAGAGGGACGGAAGGGAACTGTCCAGCCTCAGGGTAACGGCAATGTCTGCCTGACTTACCCCACGGGAGGCGAAGACAGGATACCGACGGAACTAACCCAAACAGAGGCGAGTACAGGATACTGAAAAGACGGACCCCACCGAGACAAGGACAGGATATAGACGAGACGAGCAACTACCCTCGAACTCAGGGCAACTTAAATTCCAGGCCCGAAGACGAGAATCAGGTGCCTACGATTAAGCCCAAATGAGACAAGGGAACGCCGGAAGACTCGGAATCTGAAGTCCACGGACCGGACCGTGAGACAGAACGCAGAATTCACGGATCGGACCATGACACTCGAATTTTATCAGAGAGTTATTTAGCATAGCAAACACAATATTCTGGGTGGGGGGGGGGGAGAGTGGTGGTAGGAGGAGAGCTTTCTCCAGTACTGTACATGTCATCTCAATCTTGTAGGTAATGCACTGTCCTATCAAGACACACGTGCCATATGTATATTTTCCCCAGCTGTCCACATGCACTGTTACTTTCAAGGAATTATGCACTTGTATTCCCAGATGCCTATGATCTGCAGAACTTTTCATAGTCGCGTTATTCACTGTGTATGCCGGCCAGATGAACTTTCCGAAACGAATCAAACCATAATGGTTTGATGTGAATATCACCTGGCAGTATTCTGTCCACTTTACCGTTATTGTAAATGTATTTATTTCTTGCGATAAATACAAAAAAAAAACCAGATAAGAAGATGGTCAATATTCTGTTCTCAACTGCCATCTACGACATTAATTTTGGTGACATCTGCAAAATTGCTAACATGAAACCACAAAACAATGAGACCATAAGATATTGGAGCAGAATTCATCGAGTTCACCCATGGTTGACCCAATCTTCCTTTCAACCACAATTTTCTGCCTTCTCCCCCTACCTTGACAGCCCCTGAGCAATCAAGAATGTATCAAACTCTGCCTTATATGTACATTAAGACTTGGTCTTCACATGTGCTATGGCAACGAACTCCAGAGATCCACCACTCCTTGGCAAAAGAAATTCCTCTTCATCTCCGTTCCAAGAAGACGTCCCTCTAATCTGCGGCTGTGTCTTTTGGATCGGACCCTCCCATCATTGGAAACATCCTCTCCACGTCCATTCTATTAATACCTTTCACCATTCGATATATTTCAATGAGGCCGCCTTTCATTCGACTAAATTCCTGCGGACAAGAGCCTATAGCTATCAAACGCTCTTCATATGACAAGCCATTCAATCTTGGAATTATTTTCGTGAACCTCCTTCGATTCCTTTCCAGTTTCAGCATATCTTTAGATAAGCATATAACCATATAATAATTGCAGCACAGAAACAGGCTATCTCGGTCCTTGCAGTCCGTGCCGAACATTTACTCTTACGTAGTCCCACCGGACTGTACTCAGCCCATAACCCTCCATTCCTTTCCAGTCCACAAACCTATCCATTTTTTCTTTAAATGACAAAACCGAACCTGCCTCTACCACTTCTACTGGAAGCTCGTTCCACACAGCTACCACTCTCTGAGTAAAGAAATTCCCCCTTGTGTTACCCTTAAACGTTTGCCCCCTAATTCTCAACTCATGTCCTCTTGTTTGAATCTCCCCTGCTCCCAATGGAAAAAGCCTATCCACGTCAACTCTATCTATCCCCCTCATAATTTTAAATATCTCTATCAAGTCCCTCTCAACTTTCTACGCTCCAAAGAATAGACATAACTTGTTCAACCTTTGCTTGTAAATTAGGTGCTGAAAACCAAGCAACATTCTAGTAATTCTTATCTGTACTCTCTCTATTTTGTTGACATCTTTCCTATAATTTCTAAGAGAAGAGGTACAAAACTAACCACAATGCTTCTTGTGTTCTCCAAAGCTTTATAAAGTCTGAACATTACATCCTTGTTTCTTGAAATGAAGAAAGTCCATTTGAAATGAATGCTAACATTTTCCCTCTCCACCACAGACTCAACCTGCAAATTAAACCTTAGCGACTCCAGCACGAGAACTCCCAAATCCTTTTGCACCTCAGGTGTTTTTTTTTCTCTTTATTGTATTTTATCTCCATTTAGAAAATAGTCACCTATTTAATTTATTATACCAAAGTGCATGAGCATGCACTTCTCGACACAGTCGTCCATCTGTCATTTCTTTTCCTATTCACCAAATCCATCTGTCCTTCTGTCGTCTTCTTACTTCCTCAAAACTAACTTCCCCTTCAGCTATCATATCGTCTGCCCACTTTGCAACAGAGCCATAAATTTCACCATCCAAATCATTGACATATAATGTAAAAAGCATCTGTCCTAACACAGATCCCACTGGAATGCCACTAGTCAAAGGAAGCTAGCCAGAAATGGCTCTATTCCCACTCTTTCTCTCCGGCCAATCAAACACTGCTTTATCCAAGCTAGAATCCTTCTAATACAATGGGCCCGTAGCTTTGCGGTTCCTCGTCAAAGGCTTCTGAAAATTCAAGTGCACACCATCAAACGATTCTGTATTGCCAATCGTCCTTGATACTTCTTCAAAGAATTCCAGCAAATGTATCAGAAAACCATGCAAACTACGGCATCTTTTACCATACACTTCCGTAGCCTGAGACCTCAGCCCAAATAATTGACTGAACAACTTCCAACCACTTAGTAAGAATAATTAGCCTATCGTTTTCTTTGTTCTGTCTCTCCCCCTTCATGAAACGTGGAGGGATATTTGCAATGAATCATAAGAATTCTGTCGAACAACTCCAGAATCTGGTGATTCTTGAAAGATTATCCCTATTGCCTCCACCATCTTGTTAGACATGCCATTAAGAACTCGGTTTGTGCACTTTCTGTTTCAGGTTATCTAACTACCATCACACCTTAAGGTTCCCAAAATATTTTCTCTCCTTATTGTCACTTATGGCACATCATGACCACTGACACCTGGAACATCCACCATACTGCTAGTGCTTTCAACCGTGAAATCTGTGAGTTAATTTAGATCACTAATATTTATGACAATGAATAGCGAATACGGCATCAAATATGCAGCCAACCAATGGTCAAAGGCTTCCATTCATAGGACATACTGATGCTAATGAAATCGAAAGAAAGAAGTTTGAAATCCCTCACAGAGAATTTATGAAGTTTGGGAGAAATCTATACAGTAAGACCTCTTGATTGTAAATTCGAGTTTATCCTTTGTGCTAAGTACAAGCAAAGGAAAATAGGAGGAGAGAATAGGTTCATACATGACAGAAAAACTCGGCCGGAGAGCGTTGAGTGCCTCAATCATTGGGAACTTCCTGTGCATGTGGAACTTCCCGTTTCTAAACGGCAAGTGTTTTATATCTTACCGGGAACCTTTGCTTAACACTGCTTGAGAGAATTTAAATTGTTTTCAAGACAGTGGGAAACGTGGCAGTATCGTTGTAGGTGGGCAATCACAGAAACTTGGTTGAGTGAAGAACAGATTTATCAGCTGATTATTCCGGGATATAGATATTTCGAACATGAAAGTGAGGGCTGCAAAGGACGAGGTACATTCACACTATAATTAGGAAAAGAAATCGCAGCGTTATGAAACATGTCTCTATCATTAATAGCGCTACAATGGTTAAGAATTTTGTAGTTTCTAGTACTGTATTGATTTGGATTACCTTGGAGCACAGGGTTTCCATGGGGACGGGCTTTGCCTACTATCTGGAGTCTCCTCGCAGAATGACACCATCCGACGCACGTCGCGACAAATTTCTTCCATATCATCGCCTCACTGTAATATCGCCCTCTACCTTTGTACTTTGCATTGTGTACTTCAGGTGAGTCCAGGGGCGAGGTACGTTGGACCAATCAGGAATTGGAAAGTTACTTGGTTTGAAGTTATGTGAAGGAAACATGGTTTAATGATTTGATTTTAGCAATGGCTTGGCTATTGCTGATAATTGTGGAGAGCGAGGAAGGTTGCCCTACACAAAATGAAGATATAGGATCGCTATTCAGGTAGAGGATTGAAATATGTAATTTAATCACAACACTTTCGACGCGATACACTATGTGAAGTCAAAATGGCGAAGGATATTTTCTGTAAATGGTTTGCGGTCACGGAGACTCCTGTGACAGTAAAATCCAAAAGATAGATCAGCACACTGATGAATCGGACATATGGCC
The DNA here is from genome assembly GCF_030144855.1 of Hypanus sabinus. Lineage (NCBI taxonomy): Eukaryota > Metazoa > Chordata > Chondrichthyes > Myliobatiformes > Dasyatidae > Hypanus > Hypanus sabinus. The sequence goes on along the minus strand of NC_082731.1, from coordinate 8,641,511 downwards.
GGCTTCCTTCATTTTAGTGGGTATTGAAAAAGTGCGATTCTGCTGGAGAGAATGCGGAGGAAACTGACCAGTATATTACTATGTTAAAGCTATGTTAAAGATTTGGTAGGCTGTGTTTGCTTTACGTGAACCTGAAAGACTAGTTTGTGATCCGAACGAAGCATACCAGATTATGAAAGGGAGAAGTAAACTATAAATTCAGAATTTTATTCTGTAACTGTAAAGCCGTAGCAGTCTATTATAAATTTTGTTATTGTTTTACCTTCTATTGCCTCAATATGCAAGTAGAATAAATTTATTTGTCTGAAAGGTGAAGTATAAGCAATTTACTAGATCTAGCAATATATAGAGTCAAAGAGTCAGGGAGTCATAGACAAGTACAGCACAGAAACAAGTTCTTCAACCAATCTTGTCCATGCCGAAACCATTTAAACTCCAGGGTAAATACCTCCAAAATTATACTGGAAGGGTTAAATCTGGTATCTCAACACCGGACCTTAGTAACGGTCTCATTGAGTCCGTAGTGGATCACAAATTGCAGTATAGAGTCAACACCAATGTATATACCGGCGTGTCAGAGAGAAACATTGTCTAGTTTTGCCAGAATAAGAAAATGTTTACCGGGAATCGCGCCGTGAGATGAAGAATATTATCTTTTGTTTCTCGCCCACGTAACCTGGTCAGTGAAACAAATGGTCCTTGATGTGATAGAGTGGCTGTTTCAAAGAATTATAAATGATCTCTTGAACAAGAATTGCAAGTCTACGTCGATTCCGTGATTCGCAATACCTCAGTCCCCAGATACTTGCAGACATCGAATAGAGCTGCTGCGAAAGACGATATTTCGAAATAGTTGGTTGTAAACATTTTGGCGAAGGGTGGGAGGGGGGCAACGTACGGAAATCAGGAACACACTTGCTATTATAACCCTGTTCAATACTCTACGACAAGTCGGCAACCATACAGCAAATGATATTATTCTGACGAATATTTTAATTACATCCATCGGTCCAAGCGTTTTATTATGCCATTAGTTTCATAGTGAGCATGGAAAACGGTGAGGCTGGTCCTTTGAACTAGAACTTTAAATTGTAAGTTGGAAAATGGCTAATTTTGGTGGTATCAGACATCACCAATATCACCAATTTTGTTGGTATCTGGAAAGTATGGATTGAGACAAGTATGTAGTTGTGGTTCTTGGCAAATGTGTACCTTATAAGTAGAAGGCCTTCCAAAGTGAACATTTGAAATTATGAAACTCGTGTGTGCCTGTCAGAATAAGCTATCAAGATAACAAGTTTAGGGAACATTGGTTTACAATTGATATTGAGGCCCTGGTTAAGAAAAGAAACGGAGGCGCAAAACAGGGAGAAGAAGGTGGGAAAAATGATGTGCTTATAGAGTATTAGAAATGAAAGAGAACACTCAAGAAAGAAATCAGGAGGGCTGAAAGAAGGCATGAGGTTCCCCTAGCAGAGAAAATGAAAGAGAATACTAAGATACGTTTTGGGCAAGGGAAAACGGACTGTACACATAAATGCGAATGCATAAATGTTGTCTGAATTACAGCTACACAAACATGCGTGTAGTGAGTTCAACAGTAGGCTAAGTCCACATCCTAAGTTGTGCATCAGTTGATTATCATTAAGGAGAAGATGTTATCACTGATCGGTGCTCCTGCCAGTCTCAGCGGGGAAGCTGATTGTCCTGGAATAGAGAATGGACCAGTCGTTAAGTCAAATTACAATCAGCAGAGTCCATTCAGCAATAAAAGTTCAATTTATAACTATGGCTGAACTATAGATTCCAATCCGAAAATGTGCAAGTTGCATCAGACTGACTAAATTTTCTTTAAGACGAGATATGACTATAGGACTCCATGACTCTGCAAATCTATGAATCATGTATATTTCTTGAAGATTTCTTCAATGACCACTTTCTAGAAACTGCTGAACTGCTAAATGCATTTCTTGGGATTGATACGGTCAAGCCTCAATATCTCTCTTTTTAACTACAACATCAATGTGACCCGCGGTTTTATGAATACTCCATGGCATATATTCAGAACATTCTCCATACCAGCACCTCCACATATGGTTGCATTTTCATTTGCTCATAGACCTTAATCTTCAATATTTATAAATCCCGTCTGGATTTATGTAATAAGATTCGATATTGTTCTGCTTCATGAGTTAAAGAACAGCATAAAGTAATAATATAACACTAAGGTAAGAAAGGGCAAAGGAAGTTAACTTTGTGGGCTGATGAGATATTGGTCAAATGAGTAATGACAAACAAGAGAGGGGATAATTGTAATCATATTGATCCAAATAACGGCAAAACAGTAATAGTATGAATGCTTTTAGAACTAAGATCTCATAATACACTGAGAGAGGCAACAGGTCAAGTTTGAAGACTATTTTTTGACTCTGAAATTGGACAAGAGTCGAAAGTGCAAGACATGAATATTTTAAAGAAGGAAATCAGAAGCCACACTCTAAAGCTATTTACAAAAGCTATTTTTCTGACATCTTTACCTTTCATAAATTAAGTTTTTAAAAGCGACTCTAAATTTATTTCATAACTTTACTTTGATCCTTGAGTGTAGGGCACCGAGTATTGTACTTGTAGGTTAATGCAATATCATGAAGAACATTGATCATCATCATTGTTTTCTAGTTTAGGAGAGGATAAGACGGGAGGGCATTGGTTAAAGTGAGGTAAACATTTGGTAAGCTGGTAAATTGGTCAATTGGTTCGTCATTTTTATATAGAGAACATATATGATTCAAAATCGAACATAGGGACAAATTTTGACACAAATCACGGTGGTTCTCTGGAAAGCGAGGTCAGCGGAAGCTACAGGGTGGCTGCAATTACGAGGTTTCCAATAATTTAAACAAGTACATAATGAAAAAGACACGCGTTCAAAGCAGGCAATTGGAAATCATGACTTCTTAAAATTGTAATTCAGGTAAGGTCCAACATATAATTTATTTCTAATGTTGAGATTTTCACTTAACTACTGGCATCCGTGCCATTAGGACTACTTTCTCACTTGCCATGTTTACCATGAAGGCCAGGGTTCGTGTAAAACCTCATTGTACAGACCGATGTTTTCACTCGATTAGGCACAGCCGCCGTTTGCCTATCTCGTTCAGGATTCAAATGCCCTAGAACCCGTTCGTATTTCACCAAATACGTCAGTGAAAAAAATACCCATAGTGATTTTGATATCTGGGTAGTACGAAGCATGCATGAGAGGGTGTTTAATGGCAACCAACAACAGTATTATTTGCATACAACGAGGAATTATCAGTTGCCATGAATCTGAGGTTCCTATCCAAAGTGCTGAGTAACTAACTGTGTATATGCTCCTGTATGATGGGGCAAAACAACCAGAATATTAATAATAGTGAAATGTGCAACATAGACCGAAGAGCTTAGGTTAGGAAAGTCGGATGTCAAACAATGTATGAAATGTATTGAAATGTGACATGTTTCCATCATTCAGGAGGCGCTTCTGGATTTTTTTTAGCCTGCAGTTGTTTCGGGTTTAGCTCTATGGATTAACCTGCATACTTTACTTGTTTCTTTCCTCTGGCTGAATGTAATGAATTCGTAATTGATTATTTCACGAGGCGGTCAAACCAAAAGATGATCTTAAATCGGACTGGCTTCCATTCCCTGAGCAGACATTTTTAACTGTTTCATTTTCAACAGTCACGCTGCACACGAAAAATAGGGCGAAGTACATTTGTTAACTTATTTGTTTAATGACACGAACTAATTTAAATGGCGTTTTCAATGAGCATGTGTTTTTCATTGACTGCAACTAAAAATATACTTCTGCCTCAGGGGATAAAACTGACATATATAAATGCAAATATGCATACTGCTGGTAGGGCAACCAATACCTGCGCTTCTATTCAGGAGAAAATGCACTTGCCACCTGAAGGCTTAGTGTACTCAATATACTACTCTACCCTTGCTGTTGTCGCTGTACCAGGTATAGTCGTAAGTTTTCTTATCTGATTGCATGTTAGCCTTTATCTAAATTCTTTTGCTCAGTCGTCAGTTGAAATATTTCGTACACTTCAAATTTCGTCGTCTCGGGGTTGATGCCGCACAAATCTTTCCGAATTATGCCTGATTATGTTTGTTAAGTCATTAGGAGGTTTTAGGAAACGGTCTGGAAGTTGGCGGAACATTAAATGAACTTAGTTGTGAAGAATGCGCATAAAACGGCTCCAAAAATATCATTTCTTAAAATTTCCATCAGAGGGACGAGGTTTTTACAACTGGCAACTATTCCAATGTTCTCTCCCTTCTCTGCGGCAGGAAGACAAGTACTAAATTGCATTCACCAAAATATGGCGCTGATATACTGCCCATCAGTTTAAAGCAAATCCCACTGTTAATTTGAAAACTAGTCCTCAACCTGCTCAGATGATGCTACCAGAAAATGGCGATGTAAGTCTGTCCTGCTGGCTGTCTCGGAATTTCGCAAATCATGAAAAGTGAAAGACATATTAATACATTGTTCTAGCGACGAGGATATCCAGCAATCAAATCTAATAAAACGGGATCTGTTTTCTTTTACTAACGAAAGCATTTAATAGAAAACCATATATAATAAGAAATCGGATTTGTGCAATCCATAATTGAAATATTCACTGTCCAACCTTTTCCTCCGATTCTTCGAGAGCTTGCAAGATAAACTCTAATAATTATGTCTGTAAAGTAGACCTCTGACTGATTCAAAAAGTAAATAACAGATTAAATAAGATATAGATCATCTTGAAGTGATTTAATTCGGTGCAAATTACACAATATCAAAGGATACATTATGCTTTCTCAAATATTGGGCATCTTTTCCGTTAACTGGAACCTCGTTTTCCTGTAGAATATGCCTGCAATCAAAAGGAAAGGTGACGATTGTGTTAACATACATTAGAAGGAGGTTTTAGTGCAGGACTAATGGTACCTTGTTCAAATTATGAGGGGCCTTCCTAGGACGGAAACTGCAGTGTTGTTCATAGTTTTGAATCGTATGAAACATATATCGATGTATTTCTGTATATGAAGAAAACAGAGTCAAACAGGAAAATTACAAAAATATAAGTAATAAGCAATGCTTGCAACTGCATAAGCTCAAGGGTTGAAACGGCTTACATTACTTATGAATTTTCCCTATGAGATCGTTGGTTTCTGCATCTGCCTTCTCTACCTATTCTATTTCACTTAAACTTGAGCGTTTTCAAATTATCATGAGTGTTTCACTGTCTAAAATATATGTATTTCTGGTCTATATATTGCTGTTCTAGACAGTCTATTTCATACATTTCTGTCTTCTTTTCTCTTCCCTAAAGCTAATTTAGTGGCGATTGTGATCCTGTCCCGCGGGAAGTGTGGTCTCTCTAAATGCATCACTCGCTACTTGGTCTCCATGGCAGTGACGGATTTGCAATTCATCATTACCGCAGTGATTATCAACCGCATTTGTGGCATTTATTTCCCTGGAAGTTTCCTCTCCATCACCCCAGTGTGTAGTGTCATCGTCGCTCTAACGTATGCTGCTAGGGATAGTTCTGTTTGGTTAACGGTCGCTTTCACCTTTGACCGTTTTGTAGTTATTTGTTGCCAGAAGCTGAAGTCGAAGTATTGTACCGACAAAACAGCATCTGTGGTCATAGGATCTGTCTGTGGACTCAGTTGTTTTATCAATATTCCATGGTACTTCATTCATGAACCCAGGTATATAATTAACAATGTGCCATGGTATTGCAAACTGAAGGATATCCGTTTTACTTCTCCATTGTGGGGTGCTTTTGATTGGTTGGACCACCTTTTAACCCCTTGTTTCCCAATCCTTTTAATTCTTCTGCTCAACGTTCTCACCGTCAAACACATTTTAGTAGCTAGTAGAGCCCGGAAGAGACTCCTGGTTCAGAAGAGTGGGAACAATCAGAGTGACGCCGAGACAGAGAGCCGGAGGAAGTCTATCGTTTTACTCTTCGCCGTCTCAAGCAGTTTTATACTGTTGTGGATGACGTATCTTTTACGGTTCTTATATGAGAGAATTGCTCATGACAATAAAGTGAACGGTTCCAGTGAACCAAAGTTCATTTTTAAGGAAACGGCCAACATGCTCCAACTGTTAAGTTGCTGCACAAACACATTTATCTATGCAGTCACTCAGAGCAAATTCAGGGAGCAGTTAAGAGCCACGGCACAATATCCAATAAACTTAATAGGTAATTGTATGAAATAATGGATAAGTGCAACAATCTTTTAAATGGATTTTCTCTTGTCTATAATGTGAACCAGAAACTTTTATCCCTGATTGCAAAACCACTTCTGCGAATGCAGGAACAACAAAAATATGAAAATGGAATTGTCCTGAAATGACCAGGTTGGATATACCTCTGCTGACTTTCCAAATGTAACAATGTATTGACAGAAGACTTCTCTACATTTGTCGGACAAATATTATATTTTACTAACGGATGACCTCTTTCATACCACAGAAGCCGTGGATGATAGTTCAAGGCTGGAGGGAGCTGCAAAGTGAATAAAAATGCAGTAAATGCCATAAAGCACATGGTTGTATTTTTTTTTCTGTGGGTTAAGAAATGTCTGTAGTAATTCACTGCAACTATACATCTTTGTCCGCGTTTCACAACTCCTTACCAATCGGTACATATGTATCACGCAGTTCTGCTTGCAATTGCTGTTACTATATATCCTTTTGCATCACGAAAGTATCGTTATGTGTTCTCGTTGGAACAAAGAGAAATTCAGACGGAGACGTAACATAAAAATTTTCACTTCTCCTGCACATGAACGATGTAAGTAATAAAGTCAATTCAATTCAAATTCTGCCTCAACAGTCCATTCGTTGGGAGCCATAACAAAGTTAAGAACACCGAGACAGCCCCGTTATTAACGGGCCACTAACCTCCAGACGTATCACTAATCACTTTGGGCACGGCAACAAAACCGTCGATTATACAAATAGGCCTTGAAGCCAGATAGAGCAAATCTAATTGTGTATGTTAGTGAAACATGTCACTATCCGTGCAATCCACTTACGTTTTTGGGCAGGGACTTGAGTGTTTGATGAGAGCTGACCTAAATCAACTTCCCTGCTGCCTTTGATATGGTGAAGCCCTTGAAACTGTTATAGAAAATTAGAGTGAATTACCTCCAGGAAGAGCTTAGTTAGCTGAATAGAGAATTAGACTGATGGCAGCAAGCAGAGGGCGATGGTGTTTAAGTTTGAGTTAACATTTCGGACTGGCGGTCCATGAATAATGGAGCTCCCTATGGATCAGTTCTAGGCCGGTTCAAATCTGGAAACTGACACAGTTTCATCACAGTACTAAAAGTCGACAGTACTTCTCCAAATTTTAATGCTGCCTCAGCCGTTATTTCTCTGGAGTTATGTATGTGATTATTGCTTAAAATAAGGAGTTTCGCGACCCCTATAATTTTTTGCACTGAATTTTCAGTCATTTGGTCTGGTTCATTTCCCTACAGCAGCTCCAGTTGTTGCCTCCTCCACCGCTTCGTTGGAATATCGGTATGTTGATATAAGGAACGCTCATGGATGTATCTAATATATTCTGCCACATGTGAACGCCTTGCACTCAGGATATCTCAGTCTATATTGGGAAAGCTGAAGCCACTGAGAATAACAACCCTGTTGTTTGACCTTTCCCTCGTCGATCCGCACATACCTCAGCATTTAATAACTCAAAATCTAGTTCACTATTAGGGTGCGTGTAGTACAAAGCTATCAGAGTGTTGGCAACTTCATTAATGTTGAAGTATGGCCTTGTAGCCTGAGTGGATGAATCTTCTATTGTTTTCTCGCAGAGCACAGCCGTGATATTGTCCCTGAATTAACACCCCACTCATCCCGTTAACATCCTCTCGATCTTGCATAAAAATAAAAACCATGCCACAGTAAGCATGCAGTATTGTCCCTCTGAAACAAATCTTTATATTGGGCATGACATCATAGTTTCATGTACCGTTCTATACTGCAACCTTATTGCCCTTAATGTCGGTGAATTAGTCCTTAAGCTCTCAGAAGATATAGAGATTTATGGCTTTTTTTAATTGTGCAGATTTACAAAGGATACAGCGAGATATAATCATTTGCTGAAAAATGGTAGATAGAGCTTAATCCGCCTCAATGTGAGCTGCTGCACTTGCAGAGATCAAGTGGCAAAGTGCAGTGTACCGTCAATGCTGAGATCCGTAACAGTGTTGATATTCAGAGGTATAGTGGACTCCAGGCGCATAGCACTGCACAGGTTCAAAGAGTGATAAAGAAGACGTTTACCATGCCTCCCTTTGCTTTTATTAATTGAGGCATTGACTTCAATATCGAGATATTATGTTGCCGCTCAATAAAGCTCTAATTAGTTTCCATCTTGAGCATTATATTCCTATCTGGTTGCTCCAAAAGGGATGTAAAGGATGTGAACGTTCTTAAGATGGTGTGTCAAATTGTTACTAAGTTGCTACCTGGATTCGAAGGCTTATGATATAATGTGGGGTTTGACAAAGCAGGGTCAGTTTCGCTGAAGCGGCGGAAGCTGAGGGGAGAACTGAGTATGAGTGGAATCGATAAGACAGGCAGCGGTGTATCTTTCAGGATAGAAATGTTTAATGCTATAGGCCTACTATATATGAAGGAAGAATATATTAGTGCAAAGGAAATATTGGGAAATAGTGCATTTTATGTAGGGTTCTGGATGGATGGAATCCGCTACCAGGGGTAAATAGACAAATGTGATATGTCTAACAGTTTCTTACATATCCGCATTAATGTTCTGAAAGAGGGGGGGGGGTGTAGGCATTAAGTAGGAAGAAGAGATAAATTTCATTAAACATTGCTAATTCGACATTGCAGGCGAAGGAGCCTGTTCTATTCTAGATATGGGTCAATAGCGTTCAAATGGGACTGGGTTTAATCGGAATGTTTATGAACAGATGCGAGTTGGCGATGGACCTATCTGACTTTCTAATTTGATGATTAGAAACAGAATTAGATAGATGCGACTCCGGCTCAAGTGCCCAAAGGAGATACATTTCAGAGATGAAACGCAATGGCACCGATGGAGAGGACAACATAAAAGGAGCGGATTGAAAAATGCAAACTTTCCTCTAACGGGGAGACAATGCAGGTGAGAAAGAACAAAGATAACGTGTCAACGTAACTCACGCAAATTGCTGCACGGGTGGTCTCTTGTGATTATGATGTGTCAACGAAATTGTTTTAAATATGACTTGATAGTCTTTAATATATCGTTGATATTTTCAATAGAGACGAAACAGTGTTCCTTAAAATGGCATTTGGTTTTATGTGGATATCGTTTATTTCCATGAAGATAGCAGAAACCACAGAGAAAGGTCATTTTCCTTTCAGAGTACTACAGCGATCAGAGTAGCAGGTGTCAACTTCGGTAGCAGCTGCCCACGAGTCACCATTGAGGTGATGATGACAAATGTAAATGGAAGAACAAATATGTTGGCAAAGAAATCGACGGCTCGCGTAATTATTTGAAAGAAAATGAAGATGGTCCAGAAATGGGTCAGCATAAACGATTTTGCTTATTCAAAATAACAACCAAAGTATACAAAAATCTAATGGAACACGTCTGTTCCTGGGAAGAGGTTTCCAGCTCTGGGCCAGACATCCGATACTTATTTGACGACAACTAGTCTGCATAGATCGTTGGGATGGATTCCATGGAGGGCAATGCTTCTCCACTGGCGAACCTATTCTCAGTGCTATTAATTTTTAAATCTGTTGTGTTATGTTTCCATTTAAGCTTCGCGGTGTGCATTTCTTCTGCGTCGATGATGATGAATTATTTTCTTTAAATATTTGTTTAAATTTAATCTTAAACTTTGCCACTCATTGTTGGCTAATATGCTTGACTTATTTGAGCTAGTGACTACCATAATGGCTTGACGAGCTGGCAACGACATATACAGTATCGCATGCACAGAGGATGCTATTTTAGAGGTGATACACTACAGTTCGAGCACGGTCTTTGCTTTACCAAGGGCAAAATAAATCCCGTTCCTCGGAATTATTTTCAGTATCTTCTTTGCCAGCGGTTGCCTTTTCTTGATTTATTGTTATATCCCTTCTTAAATGAGGACATAGGAATAGCCATTCACCAGTCTGGTGCTAAGGGAGATTGTGGCAGTGGCTCCAACTATATCCTTCCTTGCTTCCCACCATTTCCAAGAAATCACCTGTTCAGACGCTGGGGTTCTATCTATTTGCATATCCATCATTCACCACTACATCTAATGCTGACGTACTTCAGGACATTACTGACATCTTACTTGAATACGTTTTCAGTTATGTCATACTCCACAGGAAATACAAACGAGCGATGTTCATCTAAGGCCACCCCCATCCACGTGGTTCCACAGCTATTTTACCTCAATAATCCTTAAGAGTATCTTCTCTCTCCTTCGTTAGTATTTTGCTCGTCATGTACTTGCAGAAACGTGTAGGATTCCCCATTTAGCTCATATATCAGGAATATAACAGTGACATGTTTTTTTTTTTACCCGCCTAAATCCATTCTGGAAGAAATAATAAGAATCAAAGGAAATAAGTTCAAAATATTTTCGTACAGCTTCGTACTTACTTTTGATTATTTACTCTTAAAGCAATCTAACTTGAAAACAATCCGACATGAAAACAATTTCGCTCTATCCTCTAGCACGCGCTGGGGTACATAATTTTTCTGTTTTTTTTTTTGCAAATCAGGTGCAATGCATGTCCGACATCATAGTCAGTGGTTGATTCATGTTTGCTTTTGTTGCTTTATGTTCCCACATTTTTTCAGAAATATACAAAAGCGCTAAATACACAATGTCAGTGCAATACGTATTAGTCCTGTACAGAAACTTCAGGCTGGTGTGTGGTAGAATCGGTGGAAGTGGCTTTGGGGTGGGCTAGAGGACGTTAATAATAATATAAAAAGAAAACCAATATGGATTTGATGTCGTGCTTGATAATGAGTGCTTGTGATGATGGTAGCGAATTCGGTGGCCGATGAAGTCGATTCAGTACTGTATATCTACGAATTTGTATACCCTGGAATGAAGGACGAATCCTTAGTGGTCGATGTGCAGCATACGATTTATGCTTGAAAGATACATAGCAGGTCAAATGGCTTGTTTCTCTGACGTCAGGATTATGAGATAAATATGATCTTTTAGTTAGTTTCTTGTAAACATTCGCATCTTTTCTGAAATAAAAGCAAAAATCATTAATAGTGAAAAGAGTAGATGGCATTTCACATACAGTTGAAATGTTGAACGGAAAAGGATGATATGCAGGACAGTGAAATTGGGGACGTATATGGTGATATTCTAAGGGATTTTATTTTCCTTTCGACTGTAAACTTATTTACAAAATTTTTTTGGACAAGCCTACCATGAGAGATTGGGTCAATGCTTTATTTTAAGTATTTAGTATGTTATAGTTCGATGATTACATTCTCTTGACATTGTAGGCTTCATTTACGGTATTAGCTACGAATTTAAGAAACTTCACTGAAACGTAAATATAAATACAAAAGGTAATTACTAAATTTAACAAAATGCCTGGATGGAATTTAAAGTCAACCTGAATCAACAAACGTCTTGGAGGCACGTCCATGGTGACACAATACTTTTAAAAGACGTGAGTTATGTGACTTGCTATTGGCCTTTGATGCTTTGAAACATTTCAGAATCAGGAGATGAAGACGAAACCATTGATAAAGAAAAGAGATAAATTATGAGGCCCAAACCTAAGATAGCAGACACTTGTAGCTGAAAAGGATGATCCAAGTAGATTCCAGCAATTCAAACGCATTTGACAAATGGGAACCTTCAAGATAGAGCTTTCACAAGTTTGATTATCAGTATCTTGCAGTCAGTGTAAATGGGGATAAAATGGAAGTAGCAAATGTATTGAATGAAAATTGAAATATTTGTCAGAAAAGGTGAGAAGCATATGGCAAAAAAGCAGAGAACTCTGATATATATACCATCTCTAGCGGATCATAAAGGGAGTCAACTTTCAAATGTGCACTCATGCTGCTGGTCTTGGATTACACGCATTTAATGTCTTCCCAAACGCATTCGACTTCATCACACACTTGCAATTGATCTGCTTTAAATAGTCGCATAATTACTGATAGAATTTGATGAAAATCTCCAGTCGATACTAACTGAACACATTCCATTAATGTATTATTATCTCCAAAATCTTGGAATAATGTCCGAATTTCTTTACATTCATCTTAGTCAATACGTTTTCAATCTCTTAGAAACGACTTCGTTCGATTTCAAATAACAAATGTCTCATGTACCGAATTAAATTCAGTATCAAAAAACGGGTTTATTGTTATTGATATATGTCATGAAAGCTGTATTTTGAAGTTTGAAATTTGCTATTTAATTATTCAGTCGTTTACTTTTCAAGTGCTATCAGCATAGACTCAGGGTTCGAAAACTTCTTCTGCCGATGCATTACATTACATAATACGTTCTGTATGAAGAATGTTCTCTTTGAAAGTCTCTTTGAATCTCTACTGCTAAACCAAAACCCAATTCTTCTAGTTTATCTCTTCTAATATGACGGGAATATTCCAAGTATGTAGCTCAACTCACGTTCCTTCTTAAATGCCTTCGCAGCAAGGAGAAAATATCTAGATTCTCTAGTCGTTCTTCAATGACTGTACTGTTCAACATTAGGGGTCATCTCAATTAATCTCTGTGTACCCACTCCGGCTTTATCAGATACTTCCTTTATCTTAATGACCTATAGTTTATAGTCCTGGAGGTTAAGGTATATGGGTATAAAGGCAAGCTGGGAAATTTGATTCAAAATATTTATGTGATGAAGCAGTGACTGGTGATGCGAGCATGTTTTACTGATTAGACGTCTGTCGTTATCGACGTATTGTCGCATCAGAGCTAGAAATTTGCAGATTCTGAATTATTTTAACGACACAAATGTGAATGTTGGATATTTGCAGGTGACATGTACATTGCTGATGTTGTGGGTACTGAAGAAGGTTAGACCATAAGATAATAAGTAATAGAAGGACAGTTAGGCCATTCAGCCCAGTGAGTCTGCTCCGCCATTCCATCATGACTGCTCGCGGTCCCCACCAACCTGACTACTTGCCGTATCCTTTGATGCTCCGACCCATCAGAAAACTAGCAGAGAAAATGAAGGAAAATCCTAAGATATGGTGTGGGCAAGGGAAAACGGACTCCTCGAACATCAAAATGATAATATATGCGAGAAGTCAAACGACATTGGACTATACTAAATTATTTTTTTCTTTTGCATCGGTATTTATGCAGAAGGCGGACATAGAGTCCACGGAAGTGAGACAAAGCAGTATCGACATAAAGGATCCGACACTGGAGACAGAGGAGGAGGTGTTTGCTGTCCTGAGACACAATAGTGAGGATGAATCCACGGGGGCAGCAAGAGGCTCATTTGGACCATATGGAATGCAAGTGCAGAACGTATATGAATTACAAAAGCCGACAGTAACTAAAATAGGCAAAATAAAATTAACTTGCAGCAAAATAAAAGACACATTCAGCGAAATGTTTATTTTAGTGCAAAATACAGTTCGTAGTGTTGCCCATTGCAGACGTTATTTACTGTTGTTGTTCCAGCCGGCTCAGTAGCTGATAATTTTGTAGGAATGTTTTGTTTTTGAACCTCGGCATGTTGATCTTAAAGCTCATTTTAATCTGCTTCAATGAGTCTACCGGTTTAATCCCCGCAAATGTACTTCACAGTTGATTTAAAATGCACGTATGTCCCCCGACGTTAGAGTGTTCCATTTAGTTTTACACTTTCAATGATCTTCGTTAATTACTTAACTGTATATCTGTAGAGGGGTGGAGGGGGAAACTGGTGAAGATAGCGATAGATAGATAGCAAAATGCTTTTTAAACGATGTAATTGTTCCTACCTCTACCATTTCTATAAAACAGTCCTGTTTGTTCACCATTCACTGTGCAAACTTTGCCGCTTTGGTCCGTTCAAATATTGCCCACTCACAAGACATCATTTCTCTTATCTTCCAGCCTTGTTGGTTATAATGAAACAACCACTCAACAAAGTCATGTCTGATCTGGCCGTGGACTCATTTCCAGATACCTGCCTTTTCCCCATAACCCTTAATTCCCCTACTATGCAAAAACCTATCCAGCCTTGTCTTAAATCTATTTACTTAGGTAGTCGACACTTCTTAATTGGGCAGAGAAATCCACAGATTCACCATCTTCTCAGAAAATCAGTTCCTCCTCATCTTCGTCCTAAATCTCCTCCCTCGAATCTTGAGAGTATGTTCCCTAGTTCTGGTCTCAGCTACCAGTGAAGCAACTTTCATGCCTCTATTTTATCTATCGCTTTCATAATTTTTATGCTTCTATAAGATCTCCTGTCATACCTGAATTCTAGCGAGTACAGGCCCAGCATATCAATTGTCGTTGTTCTCGTCTTCTATGTTCCCAGCAAATATCCTTGTAATATTTTTTCTGCTTCCTCTCCACCTTAATTTCATGCCAGCTTTAACGCTGTCATCAGATTGTACACGATACGCGAAGTGCGGTGCCGTCATTTGACGGGAGGTTAGAGACAGCTACAGAAAAGAATCTGCATTGTGATGAGCCCCACAGACGGAAACACGCTCTTTCTGCTCACTTCGTTGAAACCGAGGACACAGTTTGCCCCCCCATTTTTCCTAAGTGTAACTGCTCGACATGAACAGACATTTCTTAATAATTTTGTTGTGTTAATTAACTAGTTTGTCAACCATAGCACGGACAGCCTTCAATGGATACTGCATCCTTCACTTTTGTAGACTTATGTCGGAAAGGAAACCGCGGAAAACATCGAGCTCTGACCTAGTTATCAGTTCTGCAATTGGGTCTTGCGCAGATCATGTAGCAGCACTGGTACCTTCGAGTGCGCAACAGCGCAGTAACTGAAATGCTCCTGCACACATAACTTTTCTTGCCACGCAGCTGGAATGTGTTTCTTTGCTATATAGAATGTTTTAATAAAGGGCCGCGTAGATTTAAGGCCGTGCAAATAATTCCTGCTCTGTGTAATAGTTGGTCCGACAGTTGTTAAAAACGAGGGAATATTGATGACGAAGGTATTTTCACATATTTTAACCTCTCATTCTCTGGCAGCTCAATCTGCGTTCCCCACCTTATTTAAGAAGTCCATGATCACTTCGAAATCGTAGAAAATTAAGGCAGCATGCTTTATTTTGGTGCGATGGCTCTGATGTCTAACCTCGTGAAGCTAGCCGTGGCACGCATCATCACCAGACTCCTAAGCAACCACGACCGCCTGCAATTTTCCAAACACCGAAACAGCCCCATGACGACATTATTTCTTTACGACCATGAGACCATAAGGTTTAGGAGCAGAAGTAGGTCATGCGGTCTATCGAGACTGCTCCGCTAATCAAGCATGGGCTAATCCACTTCATGCAGTCATTCCAACGCATTGTTTTCACCCCATAACCTTTGATGCCCTAGCTTTCCCGGACCCTAGAGTCATCCCTGTAATATCTGTACATTAAAGAAACCTATTGACTACAGCACCGCCTTCAATACAGTAATTCCAAGTAAACTAAACTCAATGATTCTAAACCTGGGACTCAACTGGATCTTTGGCTTCTAGGCCGAAAGATCACTTTCAGTAAGCGTAGACAGCCACGGTCCACCACCATTTTTCTCAGCATTGGTGCCCTAAAAGTTTGCGTCCTCAGGCCGTACATTTCCCCCTATATTCCAGCGATTGCATGATCAGATTCGAACATTCAAGGTCAATTCATTGTAAAAGTACATAGGTCAGCATGAAGTCATCCGATTCATTTTCTTACCAGAAATCACAGTAATACTAGAAAAATAAAACATTATAGAATTTTGAAGGAGCCTACCAATAGGATGGACAAACAACCAATGTGCAAATGGTTTTGAGTTATATTAAGAATTAAAAAAAGGAAAAGTGTGTAAATCAAGTAATGGAAAATCAAAGCAACTGGACTTGCTGTCTTGTCTAAAAAAAAATCGCCACTCATTCCAAAGGTTTCTTCATTTCCGATCCATGGTGGGGAGTATTCCGTCTTATAAACTCTGAAGTTGTTTAAAGGTATAGTAATCACACGAAAGTCGTTAGGCGTCGTAGAGTTAACGAGAGGGCGAAGCATCTTCTGGGCAGCACAGCAAGTCCAGTTCATATACAATGGCCTGGGTGACGGAGAACTTCCCTAGATATAGAAACGTATGTATAACTGCGGAAATTACGATCAAACGAACATCATGTGGAGTATAATGAAGCCAGAAAAGAACTAAAACGGGGAATTAGGAAAGTCATAAGGGGGCCATGAAAAATCCTTTAGTAATAGTATGAAGGTGAATCCCAAAGCATTCGTCATAGGCATCTAGAGAAAGAGGATAACTCGGGAGAAGATGGAACCACTCGAGTATAAAGAGGGGAATATATGTTTCAACGCGGAAAATGTAAGTGAAGTGCTTAATGGACACTTTGCTTTAGTAGTTAAAAAAAGTAAAAGCAAATCGAGGACCAGGAGATCAGTGCTGCGTATAGAAATGTGTTAGAGAGATTTGAAGTCAAGGAGGAGGAAATATTGGGCCTCCTAATGAGTATTAACGTGGATGTTGCCTGGGCCTGATGGTATATACCCCAGGGTATTGAAAGAGGCAAGAGACGATATCGCCAGGTACTTAATCAGACCCTTTGTGTGCTTTGTAGACACAGGCAAGGAAGACTGGTACATGGCTAATGTTGTACCTCTATTTACGAAGGGAACAATGGAAAATCCTAGGAACGATGGACCCCTGAGTTTTACGTCAGATGTAGGGCAATTGCTGGACACGATTCTTAGGGATAGGATACATGAGTATTTTCTACACTATTGCCAACTTAGGAAGAGCTAGTTTGGCTTTTCCGGGGCGGGTTGTACCATGCCAACTTGATTGTGTTCTTTGACAAGATGAGAAGAGAGATTTCTAAAAGTAGGGCAGTGGATATTGTCTGCAACAATTTTAAATTCATTTCACAAAGTCCCATATGGGATTGTGCAGTGGTGGGGGGGGGGGAGGTGGTGTGCGGCAACTCACAAGATTAAGATGCATGTCGTCTGTGGAGATTTCTCGTTTTGGACTCAGAAGTGGCATGCACATAGAAGAAAGTGGGTTATGATGGAAGGGACATATTCGAACTCGAGATCTGTAATTAGTGGTGTTCCAAAGGAATCTATGCTGGATCTCTGCTGTCTGAGATGTACATAAATGACGTGAATTAAAATGTTGATGGCTGGGTTACTAAGTTTGTAGATCAATCCAAGTTTGGTGGATACTGCCATGTCATGTCTATCAATGAAATGTTAAGCATAAGATCCACGACAGTGTTGCTGAGCAGAGAAATCATGAGCTCCAAGTTCGTAGATCCTTGAAAATGTCTGGATAGGTTAAGTAAGGTTATGGAATGCTTTCTTTCTCAGTTGAGGCTCTGAGTTTAAAGGTCAAGAGGTTTCCCACTATGGGAAGGATATTAAGGCTTTGGAGAGAGACCAGAAGAAGGTTTCTGGAATGTTGCTTGCGTTAAAGGTGCCATCACGAGAGCCTGAATAAACTTGGGCTATATTCTTAGGAGCGGTGAAAGATAAGAGATATGGTGGAGGTTTACAAGATTATGAGAGGGATAGTCTAGAATAGAACGGGACAACATGATTGGGCGACTGGCCTGTTGCTATGCTGCCGTGTTCTATGTTGTATAATAATTATAATTATGTTCTGAGTTCTCGGGTGGCAGTGTCTTTTTCCACCTGACAGGAATTGCAGCACTTCGTGCTTCACATTCTTGTATGCAACACTTATTTCTGAACTGATTTAATGTGTCAGTCTGTCCTGCAGCAAACCTCGCTATAACTCTGATCCTGTTCCGAAACAGATGTCGGCTGCTGAGATGTATCACTTCCTACCTGGTGGCTATGGCTGTGACGGATCTTTTCGTTTTCATCCTAGCTGTAGTATTAAACTGCTTTATGGGTATTTATCATCCATTCTATTTTCCAGGGCTGACATTTCTAATACCAAAAGGCATGCATTGAAAGGGATAAGCTGTTTACTAAAAAAGTGGTGGGGCCTTAAATGAGCTGGCTGGCCTGGTAGTAAAGACAAGTACAGTCGATTTTGGGAAACATTCAGATAGGCACATAAATATAAGGAAGATGGAGGGGTATGGACGTTGTTTAGATAGGAAGAATTAATGTCTGTGTGTTATTGATTTGCTTTTTAGCTGGTTCGGCTCAACATTGGGGGCAGAATGGCCAGCTTCCATGCTGCACCGTTGTATGCTGTTCTTCAAAATAAAACAGCCTACTCTGCAAATTCAAAAAGAAAGAGAAAACATATAATAATAAATAATTTATTCAACCATCAACTTAACTCAACCTGATTGCTTGCAGAAGCACAGTCAAGTGGCAAGCATCATACACCAAAATCTTGCTTTAAAATAAACACTCAAAAAAAGCCTGATCCACCTTTAGAGATAGAGTACTGCAAATTATATTACGGCCGAACCATTAATTACACATCGGATAATCGATAATAACTGCCGGGATAAAACATTATTGGATAAGGTAGAAAGAACATCTTACTTAATACACAGAGAGAAATCAATAAGAGAAAAACACCTGAAATATGGTAAATTAAAAGAGGAAACTGGAAGGCTTTGAAGTAAGAACAGGGTACAGGGTATATACATCCTCCCGTGTATACCCGTAGATACCAGTACATATAGCTGGTAACATTCTGTAGCATTAACCAATTACGACTACACAATAAAATAATAGTCTGAATGTTCCCAGATATTGAGAAATCACTGTGCTTGGCTATTCCTAAATTTCATGTCTACCAGCCTGAACTGAGAACAAATAAAATAACAAATAAATAACCAATATGTGTCGAAAATATAAGATGAAGAGCCCTTGAAACAATCCTCGGGTTGTCAGAACATGCTATGGGGGTTCAGGTCAAACATCATCTCCAAGCCAACTTGATGGCTGAATCTCAAATTTCGGAGAATCATAATCGAGGAATGAAAGTAAGAACTTATTAGAACGCTGTCATCACAAAATCCTCTCTACCAATGTCAGAAAAGCGAAAAAGCTGGCCATTGCCAAGAACCGTGTATTGCACACACCCTGTATACATCAACGACTCCGCACTCAAGAGAGTTGAAAGCTTGGATTGCAGCTAATAGCCGAACGTGTTCCATCCATGTGGACGCCATGGCTTTGATAATGTAGCGGCGCCTCTACTTCCGCAGGAAGTATGACAGTTTACCTGCCCTATTTTGACCCTTTGCAATTTCCTTATGTATATTAAAATAACACACCATTGCTTGTTACAGCAACTGCTCTGCCCGGAATCATAAGAAAGTGCGGAGAGTTGAAGGCACAGATTAGCATATCAGGAATCAATTGCGTTCCTCTCCATTGACACAAAATATTCCACTGACTACCTCAGTAACTTGACAATCAACTACCGAGATATCCCGGACATTTTTTCTACTACCCTCTCCCAACGAAAACAGATGCTAGGAAAGCCTGAAGACACAAACAAAGTTTCTATTTGACTGTTTTAAGAAGACTATTAAGCTAATACATAGTAGCCCAGCCATGAGAACGGCAGGTTCGTGACCTGATTTCTCCTTTCACAATGTCTGCCTGAACTACAGTTCTCTGGAATTGAAGCACTTCATTCTGCATTATATCATTTTTTTCCACGTGTTGCCACAATTCAGCGATGTGATAAAATGATCAGCACGAGTAGTATGCAAAACAAAGGTTTTCATTCTACTTCGGTCCGTCGGATTATAATGAATGCAGTTTAGCAATTTTCACGTTAATTTTTATGTTGTATCGCAAGCAATTGCACAGGACTGTGTGAAAATAAAG
This sequence comes from Hypanus sabinus, assembly GCF_030144855.1. Lineage (NCBI taxonomy): Eukaryota > Metazoa > Chordata > Chondrichthyes > Myliobatiformes > Dasyatidae > Hypanus > Hypanus sabinus. The sequence goes on along the minus strand of NC_082731.1, from coordinate 8,621,448 downwards.
ATCCTGAATGAAAGAAAATCTACATTTTTAAATTAGGGCAAATCTGACAAAAGAGCATTTTCTTTCATTCTTCGGTTTTAACAGAATCAAAAAGGATAGATGAAAGAAAGTGGTGGCATGGAATCGTTTCACACTTAGTTCTTTCGCGAGTATATTCACACCGATTACTGAGTTTAACATGCATCAATTTCAGTCGAGGATGGATGGTGTCATCTGACTGTATAAATCACGATCGTCAGAGGATTAAGAATAGAAAACATTAAAATGTTATAGGTTCAGTAATCGAAATACTAGATTCCGGGGATATTTCACCCAATTCTTTAACTCCTCTCTGAATTGGTTCTGAGTTACTACATAAATAAATGGGTTAATACAAAAACTCAGAAGTTGAAGCATAAATGCACTTTCCTCTAGAAAAAATTTGGAATCACTGAAATTAGAACCAGAATAATAATTAAGTCCCGCAATTCGGACATAAAGAAATCGGATAAGAAACAAAAACCATAATAGGATAAAACCACCGGAAACGCCGAAGAGCAAAACAATAGATCTCTTCCGGCTCTCCATTTCTACGTCCGTCTGATTCTTGCCATTTTTGTTGACCAAGAGTCTTCTTCGGACCTTCATTGTCACGACAATGTCTTTGATGGTGAGTGCATTGAAAAGAAATATAAGGAAAACTGGAAGGCAAGGGGTAAAAATACGATGGATACAGTCAAAGGCAACCCATGCCAAAGAGGTGTAAAAAGTTGATTTTATATTGCAAAGCCAAGGAACGTCGTTAATTATAAATATTGGTTCATATATAAAGAAATAAGGGACATGCGTTACGAAACTCAGAGCACAAATCATTCCGACAACCACAACTGCCGTTTTCTTCGTACAATATTTTGTTTTCAGCTTTTGGAAGCAAATAGCTACATTACGATCAAACGTAAACGCAACTGTTATCCAAACAGAACAATCTCGGATTCCATTAATAAGAGCACAATTAAAGCTGCAGACAGGCGTGAGTGAAAGGAAGCTGAATGGATGATAAATACCCATTATACGGTTTAAAACCACAGCAACGATTAGAACGAAAAGATCCGTCACAGCCATAACCACCAGGTAGAAAGTGATACATTTCGACAGCCCGCATCTTCCTCGTACCAGGACCAAAATTACTGCGATGTTTGCTGCAAGAGAGACAGACATACTATGTCGGTTGGAAAAAAAGAGTGAAATACAAGAATATGAAGCAAGAAATGCTGCAATTCCTGTCAGGCAGCATAGTCCTTGCCTGTCAACAACACAAAACATGATTATTTTTAAAGAACATATAAGACTACTGCATAGGAACAGACCATTCGCCTCACCATGTTATGGCAAGCTAGCTAAAAAGCAGATCAAAATCAAAATGTGAGTTTTCTTTTCTGTTCTGTCATTTAATGTTAATAAAATCTCAGTTTATTCTTCCATATGTAACGACCCGCTAACTAAGGCACAAACGCTCATTGTGATAGCTCTAATATGTGTGGCACACCGAGTAAAGCTGAAAGATTTACGCTTAGGAATGCCTGAAGCATACCAAATATTCCCCAGTTAGCTTGGGATCTTAGAATCATCCATGTGGTTCCGACCTATCATGGTATTATTAAGATTCAATTTCGCTGTTGATTAATGTTCTCTTCTTTTGTGTGGCTCTTACGGAACTTCAACTGCAAATTACCGAATGAAATGAATCAGTGGCTGTTGAATAATCAGTGTGTCTCATCTATTGTATATTACTGGAACATGAAAATTTCTGTAATTCAAAAATTCTTTACATAATTTTTCTGTCAATGTTATTGGGCTGTCTATTTAAGGATAGGTTTATTATTTGCCATGTGTACATCGATATATCCAGACATACTGTGAAATGCGTTGTTTGCATCAATGAGCAATAAAATCAGAGGATGTGTTGGGGCAGCAAGCAAATGCCGCTGTGCTTCCGGCGCCAACACAACAGGCTCAAGACGTACCAACTCTGACCTGTACGGCTTTGGATAGTGGAAGCAAACCGAGTAACCCAACGAAACACGCATGATCACAGGAAGAATGTACTATCTGCGGTGGGACAATCACCAGAATTGTAATGGAGTCATGAGAAAGCCGTGCCACCGTACAACCCTACCTTCCACGAGGTTTCTAGCATGTATTTGCTAGAAATCGGATTTAGTCTTGGCCTGGAGGTATGGTCGGGATATTCTTGGATGCCTACTTGAGATGCTGGAGATTTGTGGCTGCCTAAAAGGATATTAAGGAGAAGGATTCTAAGGAGAAGGATATTAAATTGTGTAAGGTGTGGGAAACAAGTAAGGAAGTTCTGGAACCTATGACAATTAAAGAGGTGGAAGTACTGGCGCTTTTAAGAAATTTAAAAGTGCATAAATCTCCGGATCCTGACAGGATTTTCCCCAGGATCTTGAGGGAAGTTTGTGTAGAGATAGCAGGAGCTTTGACGGAGATCTTTCAGATGTCATTAGAAATGGGGATTGTGCCGGAGGATTGGCGTATTGCTCATGTGGTTCCATTGTTTAAAAAGGGTTCTAGAAGTAAGCTTCGCAATTATAGACCTGTCAGATTGACATCAGTGGTGGGTAAATTAATGGAAGGTATTCTTAGAGATACTATTTATAATTATCCGGATAGACAGGATCTGATTAGGAGTAGCCAGCATGGATATGTGCGTGGAAGGTCATGTTTGACAAACCTTATTGAATTTTTTGAAGAGGTTACGAGGAATGCTGACGAGGTTAAGGCAGTGGATGTAGTCGATATGGACTTCAGCAAGGCCTTTGACAAAGTTCCACTTGGAAGGTTAGTTAAGAAGGTTCAGTCGTTAGGTATTAATGCTGGAGTAATAAAATGGATTCAACAGTGGCTAGATGGGAGATGCCAGAGAGTAGTGGTGGATAATTGTTTATCGGGATGGAGGCCAGCGACTAGCAGGGTGCCTCAGGGATCTGTTTTGGGCCCATTGTTGTTTGTAATATACATAAATGATCTGGATGATGGGGTGGTAAATTGGTTTAGTAAGTATGCCGATGATACTAAGGTAGGAGGTGTTGTGGATAATGAGGTGGGTTTTCAAAGCTTGCAGGGAGATTTATGCCGGTTCGAAGAATGGGCTGAACGTTGGCAGATGGAGTTTAATGCTGAGAAGTGTGAGGTTCTACATTTTGGCAGGAATAATCCAAATAGAACATACAGGATAAATGGTATGGCATTGAGGAATGCAGTGGAACAGAGAGATCTAGGAATAACAGTGCATAGATCCCTGAAGGTGGAGTCTCATGTAGATTGGGTGGTGAAAAAGGCTTTTGGAACGCTGGCCTTTATAAATCAGAGCATTGAGTACAGAAGTTGGGATGTAATGTTAAAATTGTACAAGGCGTTGGTAAGGCCAAATTTGGAATATTGTGTACAGTTCTGGTAACCGAATTATAGGAAAGATATCAATAAATTAGAGAGTGCAAAGACGATTTACTAGGATGTTACCTTGGTTTCAGCACTTAAGTTACAGAGAAAGGATGAACAAGTTAGGTCTCTATTGATTGGAGCGTAGAAAGTTTAGGGGGGATTTGATCAAGGTATTTAAAATTTTGAGAGGGATAGATAGAGTTGACGTGAATAGGCTGTTTCCATTGAGAGTAGGGGAGATTCAAACGAGAGGACATGATTTGAGAGTTAGGGGGCAGAAGTTTAAGGGAAACACGAGGGGGTAATTCTTTACTCAGAGAGTGATAGCTGCGTGGAATGAGCTTCCTGTAGAAGTAGTAGAGGTCAGTTCAGTTGTGTCATTTAAGGTAAAATTGGATAGGTATATGGACAAGAAAGGAGTGGAGGGTTATGGGCTGAGTCCGGGTAGGTGGGATTAGGTGAGATTAAGAGTTCGGCACGGACTAGGAGGGCCGAGATGGCCTGCTTCCGTGCTCTGATTGTTATATGGTTATATGGTAAAACATCACACAGCAAGACAAGATACTCTTTGAATATCTGTTAATGAAAATATAGTATGGAGTTACTTCCTTGGAGTCCAAACACCCTTGGATTCGAAATAAGCAATATTTCGGAGATAGTATCATCTTTGGAGGTAATATGCGACGTACAACTACTCGCGTTGGGATGTCTTTGATTTGCTTTTAGCCGGTTCTCCACAATATTGTGGGCCTACGACTTGCGCCAGTGCTGTGGTGTTCGATGTTTAACAAGAAAAGAAAAAAAAAATGAAGTAGAGGCTCTCATATTGTTGGAGTTTTAAGAAGGTCGGCTGGAATGAGCTGGCTAGGTGTAACTGGCGTGGCGCTTTTAGACATTAGATTCAACGGTATTAGAAAACATGTGAAACTGTCAAACGCACAGTTTCCTGCATGACAAAGTCCACAGAATTTGAGTAAGACTTCAATCATAAGCTTATGTCAGAAACTAAAAGCGGGCTATAGCATAACAACAAATTAGAAATAACTGGAGTGAGAAGGAAAAAAAACGGTACAGAGAAACGTCGACAAAGATCAGAGTAAACGCTATTTTTCAATGTAATTGCAAGAATAATATGAAAGGAAGACCTGCACCTATTCAGGAATAAGAGCATAAAACCATAAATCCATAAGACACAGGAGCGCAATTAGACTTAACCCCATTAGGTCTGCTCCGTCTTTCCATCATGGCTGATCCTGGATCCCACTCGACCCCAACACCCACCTTCTTGTGATATCGTTTAATGTCTTCACCGATCAGAAGCGATCAGTTTCCGCCTTATATATACGCACGGATTGGCCTCCACCACAGTCTGTGGCACAGCATTCCACAGATTTGCTACTCTCTAGCTAAAGGAAATCCTCCTTACATCTTTTCTAAAGGAGCGCCCCTTAATTTTGCCGTCATCTGTGTCTTGGAAAAGGGAACGTGGGCAACGATACGAATGATCATATTGAGATTCGCTTCATGAAAAGGGAGAGCAATACCAATCGCGTGGTTAAGGTGGACAAAGAGGAAATGCTAAATCTAGGTCACAAATGCTGATGTAAAATGAATAGTTTTAAACATAACAATTATATGAGCTCGGTGACATATATTCGAAGCAAAAGCAGGAAGCAGTAGGGAGGGAATATTTAAGACTATCATTGCTGTGTTGGAATTCTCCTTGTCTGCAAAAGGAATGGCGAAAGGTATGAAGACAGAGTTGTTTCCAAAGGCAGGAGAGCATAAGAAACTTGACAAAGCAATCATAGACCTAAAACCTTGCCTCTGTTTTTCCCTTTGTACACGTACACACAATCCACATAGACATCTCAGTGTTAACTATGTTTTCGAAAACATTTCATAACAGCTTAGTTTTGGCTTTGGTAAATTTACTCCAGTCCTTTCGTTCTGCAGAAATTCAAAGATTAATCATGCACATCGGGAATGGAATAATTAAGGGAAGCTCGATTCTAATAAGTCAGTGATTTTTGTACTGAAGTTAACGAAGTGTATTCCTTCCGGAAATTGAGTGTAATTTGACTAGGATTTATCTGCAAACTGATCACATCAGTAAAATCCTTCGGATCAACGCACAGTAGCAATTCGAATCCGCAGGAAACATGTCGCTGCTGATATATTCAGTCCGAAAGGCTACCATTAATACTGCACTGGGTTGTGTGTGCGTGTGTGTGTGTGTGTGTGTGTGTGTGTGTGTGTGTGTGTGTGTGTGTGTGTGTGTGTGTGTGTGTGTGTGTGTGTGTGTGTGTGTGTGTGTGTGTGTGTGTCTCTGTGTGTGTGTGTGAGAAAGGAACGAGAGGTGAGAGGTTCGGTGAGAAGGTTTGATGAAGACTTTTCCAGTCATAACATTATACGTTATACATCGACTCTGCGTTGGAATTTTGAACGTGGAGAGAAATATCCATTGTTATGGACAACAGGAGAGAACTACTGCTAATAGATTATAATTAAGCTAAGTGTAACGTTAAAGGAACAAGGGCGATATTTTTGTGGGGATCCTTGGAATAGGGGAGTTTCAGTGACACAAGTGAAATGTACAGAATAATGAGGGTCCAACTTCAGACTTAATGCAAGGTATGCGTTTCTGTAGGATGAGAATAATAATGCAGCAGGGTTACATGGAGTAAAGTTGAAGCAGTAGAATTAGAAGGCAAGAAGAAACCCATCCAGTCGACGGAGGGCGTTTCCAGTTCGTCTTTGCAATGGTAAGGGAGAAGAAGTTTCATCAGATTCAAGAAGTCAGCTGAAGTGTACTTGATCATAGATGAGGACTGTAGCTGGAACTGCGATTAATTATATAATTAAATAATTATTTATTGTTCCATATGTTACTTGACATTTCTTAATCACTGTATGGGATATTAGTGCGGCAATTCACTCTTGACAAACACTTATGTAAACTCGTTTTTATGTTACTTAATCCAAAATTATTAACAGTTTGCAATAATTTCGCAATAAAGCGCAAATAAATGATTCGAACAAAATAACCAACGCCTTTACTCTGTGATTGCACGTACTCTGTAATATATTTAAAGCACCGACAGAAGCAACGATTTTTGTAACTAATTACCAATTCACAAAATTTACCTGGAATGCCAATCGCTGCAATAACAGGATAGTAAATAGCAAACAATCGACCTTTTGGTATTCCATGCATTTTCGTCCGACGTTTGAACCTGGTCGTGCACTAGATTGATTTATAACTGACGACAATCTCTTGGGACATAACTAAATGATGCAACAATTTACGATTTTACTAACTGAGTATAAGAAGTTATTACTGCTACCCTTGGGAATGCGTGTGCTTTTGCATGGTTGTGGTAGTCTCCATAATATACAATAATTCCTGGGGTTATGTCAATTAATGCTGAACTATTGAATTTAGATTAACGTGCCAAAGATGTTACAGAAACAAAGGAGAACTTAAGCCAGTTTTTCACTGTCAAATACTGTATAAACTTTAGTCTATGAAGGCACCGCCCTTATGCATTTGAGGTGGATCTTTCTGAAATGGAGAATTTCAATAACATTTGAATGCGGTTTCAATGCAGACATCCAATACAGTAGCTACTCGCAGTATACTTTGGCCCAGTTGCTGAGAATAAATAGAATTGAAATAACTTGTCAAGAATTAAATTATGCCTTCAATTAAAACCAGTTACAGCTTATGGAACTCAATCAATGAATTATAATGTGTGTACCATTACAATTGTTATGTTTCACAACTGGTCTTGCTATCTAGAAAAAAAAATGTAGTTTCAAAGCAGCAATGGCATGTTTAGTTCTCTACTCTTAAGTTGCCAAGAACCCTTCTTAGAATCCATGAGTTCAGGTTAAATCAGTGATTTTCAGAATGTTCTGATCTGGATTTACGAACATAGGGTCAGTGTGTACGAATAGTAATTGGAACAGGCTATTCTGTTCAGGCCGATTAGTCTGAAGATCGTTTCTAAATAACTAGACCAGTTGATAAAAATAATAAAGATAATGTTACAATTATTAAGGACAAATGAGGTACTTGGGGAGTATAGGAAATACACGAGAACACTTAAGAAAATAAATAGGAAAACTAAATGAAGACATAAGGTTACTGTAGCAGATAAGGTGAAAGAGAATCTGAAGGGCTTCCACAGATAGCTTAAGAGCAGCAGATTACAAGGGTCAAAATTGGTACTCCAGAAGATCAGAATGGCCATCTATGCGTGGAGCCAAAAGAGATGTGGAAGCTCTTATATGGAATGTTTGCAAATGTTTTTACATGGGAGAGGGAAACGGAGTAAGGCAAAGCGGCACCAACATCATGGAACCAATATAGACCAAATAAGAGGAGACGTTTTGGGTGGATTGAGTCTGACAAGCTGTTCCTACAAAGCAGTAGGAGGCAAGTTCAAAAATTGCAAAAGTTGTAGCACAGATGTTTATATTCTCCTTATGAGCCCTGAGGTTTGCCATAAAGCGTTGAACTTCCTTAGTTTTTTTTTAACACCTGTATTTACTAATCAATCACTTAACTAGAGTTGTTAAGCCCTTGTGTTTTCGGTTTAATCTTCTTAGGTTATTGTGGCTGGCAGAGTGTCCAGCACGCTATTATTCTTCCATTCAGTGCCTTAGGACGGGCATTGTGTTAGAGAACATGAAAAATCTCAGGGCGTTGCTCACGTCGGTCCTCCGAGGCTCTGATTCCAACTTCTATCCTCTTGTTTCCGTCTCTTCCTGGGAATTCCGCCGTTCCTCCGCACCTGGCTCCAGTCCTTCGTGAGCGCACCAGGGAAGAATGATTCTCCCTCCCTCTCCCCCATGGACCCAGTGGAGATTCCGAGCTTCTCCAGTCGATATTCAAATTCCAGGGGTTCTTTGGGTTAACATGGTTCGCATGGCCTCCGATGCTATTCCTTTTTCCCGAGTTATCTGCTATGTTTCTGAGTCAAAACAATCTTCAAAATTATATGCAACGTTTCTGAGTTATATGCTGTTCCCGAGCCAACTGTAATGCCTCTGCATTTGATGCTCTGTTCCCGAGTTATATATTAAGTTTCCAAGTGAAATATAATGTTTTTGAGTCCACTCATCTTGGTATGCTTCCAAGTAAAGTTCAATAATGACAAGTATAGGGTTTACACTAAGTTACCAAGTTTTATGCTTTGCTTTCATGACATATGCTTTGTGTGCAATTTATATGCTATGTTTCGAGCTCCAGTTCTAACTTGTGTTTTAACACACATGCCTCCTCATAGCTGTTCTGGATTCCCCAGCGCAGCCTGGAGATCTAGGACTGCCTTACATATTTCAGGTTGCGTGGGGAGCATCAAAAAACCGCCTCAAGCTTCAGGTTTGCTTTGTGTTTTTAAGAAGTGCCCTGAGAACTTCTTGGGCCATCAAATGCCGGGATGGAGGATAGGGTTAGCGTGGAAGTTCCGCAACTTGAGTGTTAAGCCTTGGGTTTTGAAGCAGCTATATTTACCAATCAATATCTCAACTAGTGTTGTAAGGTTCTTGCGTTTTCGGTTTATTGTTGTTCTTATTGTGGTGGCACAGGTTTCCCGCAATCGATGATTACTTAAAGTCTTATTCTGGGCCGTCCGACAGTCGTCCACAACCGGGCTCCACTGCTTAGTGAACGCACTATGACAACAGATGTCGTTCCAGAGAATTGGAGCGTCGCTATTGCTGTTCCCTAGTTTTAAAGTTGTTCTAAAATAAATAGCAACTATAGCCCGGTGAGCCTGACATCAGTAGTGGGAACGTTATTGGAAGGTATTCTAAGGGTTCCGATAGAAGAGCATTTGGATACACATGGACCGATTAAGGATAGTTAGCATAACTGCGTGGAAGATCGTGTCTGTCCAATGTTGCAGAGATTTTGGGGAAGCTATTGGAAAGTTGATGAACGCAAGGCAGTGGATGTTGACTGCATAGACTTCAGCAGGTCATTTCACAAGGTTGCTGAATGGTGTTTCCTTAAACAGGTTAAGTCACCTGGCATTCAAGATGAAGTAGGAAATTGGATAGAACATTGGTTTTGCAAGAGAAGACAGGGTGGTAGTAAACGGTTGCCTCTCTGACTGGAAGCCTGTGACTTCATAGGAACTTCTCTGTTTGTTTCTGTGTTCGATGTTGGTTGTCATCTATATCAGCGATCTGGATAATATTGGGTTAGCCTGGATCTGAGAACTTGCAGATGACATATAGGGACGGCGAAGAAGACCATCAGATTTTGTTGCTTTCAGCTGGACCTTGATTTGCTGACAAAAATAAGCTGAAATTAGCAATTGAAATTCAATGCAGACAAGTGCGAGTTGGTGCACTTCGATAGGACCAACTACGTAAGTCTTACCCAGTGAACTGTAAGGCACTGATGAACAAAAGGATCTGGGAGTACAGGTCCAGAATTATTTGAAAGCGATATCACAGGAAGATAGGGTCTACAAGAAAGCTTTCTTCCGTTGGCCTTCATAGAGCACTGTATTGAGCTCGGATGCTATATTGAAGTTGCATGAGGTATTATTAAAGCCTATCTGAGGGTATTGCGTGCAGTTATCTACCTACAGTAAAGATGTAAATAAAACTGAAAATGTACAGATTGTGTAAATGCAGGCAGACTGCGACAGACTTACGAGTGAAGTTTTTTCCACACTCGGAAGAACTATTTGAGGTCCCGAATGCTGGAGGGAGAGGCGTAGCGCTTGACCATCTTGCAGAATAAGTGTTACGAGGGTGGACAGCGGCGAGGGACTAGTCCACACTCTCACCATCATCTGAGTGAACAAATTGCCCTCATGTTCGCTTTAAACATGTCACCTTTCTCCCTTATATCATTAACTCTATTTGCAGTAGTTGTAATCTCACCAATCCTCAATGGAAAAAGCCTGCTTGCATTTACCTAATCTGTACTCTCCACAATTTTATACATCTAGCAAATCATCCTCCACACTTCTGTGTTCTATATAGTGGAATAAAGTTGTAACCTACTCTATCTTTGTTACATCTCAGTTACTCTATCCCGACAAAATCCTTTAAATTTTCTCTAAACTCTTTCAGTTTTACTTACACCTTCCCTGTAGGTAGGTAACGGTAGGCGGCTACATCCTCCTGTAACACGAGTGAATCTGCACATGCTAGAAATAAATAAAAATGAAGAGTTTCGGCCCGAAACGGCGTCACTACCTCCTCCCATAGAGGCTGTCTGGCCTGCTGAGTTCTGTCAGCATTTTGCGTTTTTATTTGCCTCCTCCTGTTGCCGCCTTATGTCATCCTCGAAGCTTACTACCTACTCCTCTTTGCGTAATTCACAAATATACTAGCGACATATTTAGTCACTTCTCTAATGAATATTGGGACCTCTGCGGGGAAAGCTAGATAGAGTTGAGCTCCGAGGTTTCTAGAACACTTAAATTTGTTAACTGTTGTCATAACGAGAATCGTTATGTTTAATCTTTATATGTTTATGTTTAACGCTGTCTGCTTAATCTTATTGATTTCATTTTGTTTGGCACAAGTTTTCCCTGCTCTGTGATTATTTAAGGAGACTCCCCATTACAAGCTTTGAGGATGTTACGTGTGCAGTGTCAATCTGCGAAGGCATCGACGTTTTGTTGAAACACTTCTGAATAAACCCTGGTCGCTATCTTCACATGGGAGTTTCAACATTTCTCCGCACTTGAGTTCAGTCTTTGCCAGCGCACACTATGACATTATTCATTATTCATAAAATAAGGAGCCATTTTGTCCAACTTAGGAATGGTGTGCAAGCCATTCGGGTTTATCTTCAATAGGTTCCAGTAGACACATTTCATGTCAGCAAAATGAATACAATATACATCCTGATTTTTTTTTCTTCGCAAGCATCCACGAAAACAGAGCATTGCCCCAAGGAATGAATGATAGTTAAGTGTTAGGACTTGAAATTCCCCCAACCTCCCCTTCCCATGAATAAGCAGCGGCAATGCAACGTCCCCCACCAGCATAAAAAAAACGTCCGCATACTCCAACAGGCACTCAAGCGTGCAGCAAAGCAGCAATAAAGACAAAGAATTCCAGTACCCCCGAAGACTACTCCTTCGTCCTGTAATTCGCAAAATCACAGGCTCTTTCTCTCCCTAATAAGGGAAAAGCAGGTGTCCCCGTTTCACAGAGAAAGGGGAGACATAATAAAACGACTTGCAGATTTATGGTGTTAAAAATCTGTTGCGTCGGTTTTTCCAAGTTCTGTACTCAAAGAACTTGGTTCTCTGGGCACACAGATAGCAGCCAGCTCTCTGCTTTCGATCTTCGGTGACACCGACCTCGCATCCACCCGTCTCCAAGAGTTACGAAAGTCCAGCACCGACTGTGTCATTTTTGTGATTTTCATGAACGACCTGGATGAAGCAGTAGAAATGAAGGTTGGTAATTCTGCTGATGACACAAGGTTTGGGGCTGTTGTCGATAATCTAGAGGGCTGGCAATGGTTACAGCGGAACATCAATAAGATGCAGAACTGCGCTGAGAAGTGGCAGATCGACTTCAACCCAGATAAGTGTGAAGTGGTTCATTTTGGTAGGTCAAATTTGAAGGCAATATATTATAGCACTGGTAAGAGTCATGGCAATGTGGAGGATCTGAGCGATCTTGCGGTCCATGTCCATCGAACGCTAAAAGCTGCTGAGCACTTTGACAGCATTATTAAGAAGGCCTGTGGTATGTTGGCATGCATCAACCTTGGGAATGAGTTCGAGACGTGAGGTAATGTTACAGGTATGTATGCACATGGTCAGAACTCACGTGGATTATTGTAGTCAGGTCAGGTTACCTCACAACAGGAAGGATGTCGATACTCTTGAGGGTGAGTAGAGGACGTTGCCTGGATTGAATTGGCCAACCTTATGAGAGAAGATTGAGTGAACTTGACCTTTTCTCCTTGGAACAATGGAGGATGAGGGATAAACCGATAGAGGTGTATAAGATGATGAGTGTCATTGATCTTGTGGATAGCCAAAGGCTTTTCCCCAGGGTTAAAATGGCTAATACGAGGGGAGTATAGTATTATAGAGCTTGGAAATCGGAGCCGAGGGTATGTCATGGGTAAGTTTTACAGACAGATATGGGAGAGTGTGTGCAATGGATAAAATAGGGTCTTTTAAAAGCCTGTTAGATAGGTACATGCTTAGAAAAATAGAGGGCTATGCGCTAGGGAAATTCTAGGCAGTTTCCAGAGTAGGTTACATGGTCGGCACATCATTGTGGCCGAAGGGCAACTAATGTGTTTTAGATTTCTATGCTCTCTGAAATAATCACATAGCTTTGCGACATTGTAATTTTTATATCTTGTACTATACTGCTGCTGCAAAACAATAAATGCTGATACTACACTAGTACGGAGCATTCGGTAGAGGGTGTTCAATGGCAATGAACAAGAATATTAATTACAATCAATGAGGATTTATGAGTTGCCATGAATCTGAGTTCCCTATCTAGTTGCTCTACGCAAATAATTACTATATGATGAAGCATAAATATCCGAACACTGACAATAACGAAATGTGAGGCATGGATCGAAGTGCTTAGGTTAAAAAAATCGGGCGTCAAGCGATTCAAGGAACAAATTAAAATGTGACATGTTTCCATCATAGGGCTGGTTCTTCTGGATTTCTTTAGACTCCCTTTGTTTTTCAGGTTTGGGTCCAGAATTTAGTTCAGTGTGTCATCTAGCATCATTTATTTCTTGCTGAATGTAATTACTTCGTATTTGATTGTTTCATAAGGCCGGTGAAATCACAGGATAGTGTTAAAACGGATTGGCTTCTATTCCCTGGGCAGATGCTTTTTTTCTGCTTTATTTTGCGACTTTCATACTGCGCACGAAGAAAAGGATGTATTAACGTTTACTTAATGACAGGAAGTCGGATTTCAATAGCGCTTTCAATGAGCATGTGTTTTTCATTGGCTGTAACTAAAATTATACTTGTGCCTCTGGAGATAAAAGTGACATCTATAAAATGGAAATGTGCACAGTCTGCTGTTACCGTAACCAGCAACTGCGTTTCTATTTAGGATAAAATGCACACTCCACCTGAAGGCTTAGTGTATTCAATATATTACACTACCCTTGCTGTTGTCGCTGTACCAGGTATAGTCGTACATTTTCTTGAGTAATTGCATGTTAGCTTTTATCTAATTTATTTTGCTCGGACATCATCTGAAATAATTCGTTCACCTCTAACTTCGTGCTCTCGGGGGTGATCCCGCCCAAATGTTTCTGAAAACATGCTAGATTCCGTCCGTTTATTATGGAGGTAATTTTAGGAAAGTGTTCTGGAAGTCGGTGAAACATTAGATTAACTTGATTTTGAAGAATATGAGTTAAAAAGGGTTCCATGAAATATCATTACTCAGCACTTAGATCAGAGGGGCGCAATTTTTAAAACCGGCATCTCTTGCTAATGATTTTTGGCTTTTCAGCAGCAGCGGAGCAAGTGAGGAAATGCATTTGGCCAGATATGGCGCCTATATACTGCTCATCAGTTTTAAACAAATCGGTCCTTTAAATTGAAGACTATTTCTGGATTTTCATATTATGCTACTGAAAAACGGGCGACGCAAGCCTGCCTTTCTCGCTGTCTCGGAATTTCACACAGCAACAAAAACTGAAGACTTATGACTAAACTGTGCTAGCGACGGGACAATACATCAGTCAGATGTAATAAAGCGGGATTTTTTAACTGATGTAAGCGTTCTGTGGAAAACTATATATAGTAAGATCTCAGATTTGTGTAATTCCCAATTGAATTCCTCACAGCTCAACATCAATTTTTGGAAAGCTGGCAAGGTAAAATCAAGTAAATACGTCAGTTAATTACAGCTCTGAATAATTCAAAATAAATAGAAGATAGAATATAATAAAGATAAATTTGAAGTGTTCTATGTAATTCCAAAACATGTTTTAGTTTCCCAAAGATTGGTCTATTTTCCCATTAGCTGGAACCTCGTTGTCCTGGAATACAAGTCATATCGACCCAGCAAGCAACGGGAAAGGGGATGCTTGTATAAGCATACATTACAAGGAGTTTTGAGTACGGGACAAAAGCTGATGTGTTCAAATTACGCGAGGCCTCCCTGAGACCTTAACTGGAGTTTTATTCATCATCTTGTTTCCCCTACCTAATAAACGAGAAGCTCTAAAAAAAAAGAAGGAAGTGCACTTTCACAGTGTAAGACACTGTTAGTCACATCCGGGAAGGTCGAAGTGTTTCAAAAACAAGAACACAATATTCATAAACCATGAGGTCATTTATAACTAGTATGGAAATAAATATGCTGAATTAATTCAGCAGAGCATGCAGGCTCTGTCACTGAATCGCCCGAAACATTCACCGATGTTTTTTCAGCCTGTTATGAATAAAGAGGCAAGGAGGATAATGACAAAAATGTGGATAATAAGCTATGATTTCGACTGTGCAGGCTCAAGTGCTGAAGCGATTCGTATTTTGTATGATTTTTCTTGTGAGATCGTTGGTTCATGCACATGCGTTCTCTAGCCTAACTTATGTCACTTAAACTTTTCCATTCTCATATTGCCCTAATGTTTTACGTGACAGAGTATAAAACGTATAGATTTCATATCTATGCACTGCTGCTGTTGACAGTCTATGGTATAAACTTCCGTGTCTTCCTTTCTCTTCCCTAAAGCTAATACATTGGCGATTCTGATCCTGTCCCGCGGGAAGTGTGGCCTCTCTAAATGCATCACTCGCTACTTGGTCTCCATGGCAGTGACGGATTTACTCCTCATCATTACCGCTGTGATTATCAACCGCATTTGTGGCATTTATTTCCCAGGAAGTTTCCTCTCCATCACTCCAGTGTGTAGTGCCATTATTGCAATAACCTATGCAGCCAGGGTCAGTTCTGTTTGGTTAACCGTCGCTTTCACCTTTGACCGGTTTGCTGTCATTTGTTGCCAGAAACTGAAGGCGAAGTATTGCACCGACAAAACTGCATCTCTGATCATAGGAACTGTCTGTTTACTTAGTTGTTTTATCAATATTCCATGGTACTTCATTCATGAACCCAGCTATATAATTAATAATGTACCATGGTATTGCAAACTGAAAGCTATACGTTATACTTCGCTATTGTGGGGCGCTTATGATTGGTTCGACCACCTCTTCACTCCTTGTTTACCATTCCTTTTGATTCTTTTGCTCAATGTTCTCACTGTCAGACACATTTTAGAAGCTAGTAGAGCCCGGAAGAGACTCCAAGTCCAAAACAGTGGGAACAATCAGAGTGACGCAGAGATGGAGAGCCGGAGGAAGTCTATTGTTTTACTCTTCGCCGTCTCAGGCAGTTTCATACTTTTGTGGATGACTCATTTATTACAGTTCCTATATGACAGAATCTCCAATGACCGCAAAGTCAGCGGTTATAGTGATCCCAAGTTTATTTTTATTGAAACTGCCAACATGCTCCAACTGCTAAGTTGCTGCACAAACACATTTATTTATGCAGTGACTCAGAGAAAGTTCAGGGAACAGCTAAAAACCACGGTACAATATCCAGTCAAATTAATAGGTAAATGTACAAAATAATCGATGAAGCATAATTCAACCACGATTGTGCAACATTGTTTCAGAAATTTTTATCTTCGGTCACAATCACAAAATCACTTCTACAAATACAGGGATAACAAAAATATTAGAATTAAATTCTCGTGAAATAGCCAAGCTGGTTGTATCTCTCTAATAATATAACCACAGGAGGCATCTCTAATATTTGTCGGACCGATATTACATTTTACTAACAGATGACCTAATTGACACTACAGAAGCTGTGAATGATAGTTCAAGGCTAGTGAGAGCCACGAAGAGAATAAAAGGCAGTAAATGCCGTAACGCATATGGTTGACCTTTTTTATGCGAGAAGAAATGGCTGCATTGATTCACTGCAATATGCATCAATGTCTGCGTTTCACAACTCCATACAAATCGACACAAGCAACCACGCATTTTTTTTCACAAAATTGTGTTATATAACTTCTCCAACCTAAAAATATCTTTATATATCCTCTTTGGAAGAAAGATGAATTCTGCCCCAACTCTCCATTCTCTGGATGCCGGAACAAAGATAAGACCATTTATACAGTCCCGTTATTCACTAACGAGTAAGCTCCGGAGATTCTGCTAATCACTTTGTGCACAGCAACAAAACTGTCGAATATACAGTTTAGGCCTTCAAGCCCGATAGAGCAAAGATGGTAGTGCAGATTAATAAAATATGAGTCGCTATCTGAGAAATCCACTTCTGCTTTTGGGCAGAGACTTCAGCTGCTCACAAGAGCAGACCTCTGGATAAACGAACTTCAATGATTCAGTGATGCCTTTGAAACAGTGAGGACCCTAAAAGTTGTTATGAAAAAGTAGATCGCAATGCTTCCAAAAAGACTCAGCTGGTTGGATGCAGAATTAGATTGATGGTAGGAAGCAGAGGACGATGGTGTGAGTTTACGGTTTGAATTGGAGGTCCATGCATAATTAATTTCCCTAGAGATTAGTTCCAGGCCTGCTTTCATCTGGAAACTAACAACCTAGTTTCGTCGCAACCCTAAGCATCGACTGTACATTGCCCATTTTTAATGCTGCCTCACCCACTCTGCCTCTCTAGCATTTTAATGCGTTGCTTAAACTAAGTTACTTAAACCATGATCTCTATATATTCTCACACTGGCTAGGTTCATTTCACTACAGCAGATCCAAAGTCACTCCCCTCCCCTCTCCCTGCTTCGTGGATTGTCGATATGATGATATAAGGGACTCTTGTGGATATCCCTAATGAATTCTGCCAAGCGTGAAGGCCTTGTACAGAGGATGCAGCAGTCTATATTGGAGTTGCTGAAGTCACCCACAGCAACAAACCCGTTGTTTTTCGATCTTCCCCTAATTAGCTTGCGCATATCGCAGTTTCTATATCCTCAAAATCTAGTTCTCAAAATCAAGATCCTCAAGGTCACAAGGCACACGCAATAACGAGAAGTTCGGCAAATTTGCGTTGTTTGGACTGGCCGATTCTAAGGGGAGATTTGATAGAGTTTATAAGATCATGGGATGCATAGGTAGAGTAGACAGACTGTCTCCTCCTAGGGCCAGCCTTTATGTAAAAGAACAATCTCAAAGGAGAGAGGTTGGTACCTGGTATGAGCTTTCTGGGGTGGTGGTAGAGCACGACACCTTAGGGATTATTAAGCAACATTACAAGAAGCACATGAATGTGAGGGAAATAGAAAGATGTTCACATTCTGTAGGCAGAACAGATCGGCTAGTCATCTGATTACTAATTAAAATGGATCAACACAACATTGTGAGCTGTTGGTTCATTATCTCAGGATGTTATGTTTTATGTTCTACGATAGATCCATGCATAATTTCAATAATTCTCCCTGTTACTGGCCAGCCTTCCCCTCTCAGCTCAATTGAAACGCCATCAGAATGAAAAGTTTTTTTTCTCTTGCCAGTTTTTGACGGACCCATTAAAAATCCCCAAAATGCTCTCCTTTGATTAGAGACATCCATCGTCAGCATTTTACAACTGCAGAAATTGTTTTTTTTTTTTTTCATTACCTTAAGCCCATGAAAACAAAAGACATAGGAGCAAAATTGGGACACTTTGCTCTGCCATTTGAACATTGCTTATCGTGTTTCTTTTCAATTCCATTCTCTTGTCAACTCCTGTAGCTTGTCAGGGATCCTGGGGTCGAAGTTCGTACATCCCTGAAAGTATCTACATAGTTTGGCAGTGCAGTTAAGGAGACATTGAATTAAGAATTCAAGAGGTTATGCTGCAACTTTCGGGCCAGATCTGCAGTATTGCATACATTTCTGGCCGTCCCATTATAGAACGGATGTTGAGGCTTTGGAAAATGTGCAAAAGAGATCTACCTAAATGCTACCTAGATCAGAAGGCATCTTACGGAACAAGAACCTAGGAATTTCCGCCTTATCTAGACCGAATGACCTGGCCTCCATAATCGACTGTGCTGTGCGAATGAATTCGACATATTCACAACTCTGAAGCGAAATACAAACCTCCTCACCTCCGTTGTAAAAGCTCGTCTCTCTGTTCTGAACCTGTGTGGTTTGGTACGGTTTGCCCCCAGATAGAGGCAACATTGTTTCCAATTGTTTCAACATTCTATAGTTTTCAATGAGATTTCACCAACCACTCCACACCCTCTAATCCTCTAAATTCCAGCGACTACATGACCAGAGCCGTCAAACGGCCCTAATATGGCGACTCTCTCATTTCCGGAGACTTTTTCGTGTTTTCCTGAACCTTCTTGGAACCTAGTCACATGGCAGTGCATCCTTTCTTTGATAATGGTCTTAAGACTACTCATAGGACTCCAAGTGTGGTGTCACCAGTCCCTTATGAAGACTCAGCATGATTTTTTTTTCTTTTTGTCCTCTCAGAATGAATGCTAAAATTGTATTTACCTTCCTAATCACAGCCTCAACCAGCAAGACGGTAGGGAGTCGTACACGAAGTCTTCCAAGTTCCTTTGCACCTCGGATGTTTTGAAATTTCTGCCTAGTCAGACAATAGTCTACGCTTTTATTCATTCTACCGCAGTTCATGACCATGAACCTTCTGACACTGTATTCCAACTGCCACTTTTTTGCCTATTCTTCTAATTTGTCTAAGTCGTCCTGCAGCCTCTCTGCTTCCTCAACAATACCTGCCCTCCCACTTATCTCTGTGTCGTCCGCAAAATTGGCCACAAAATCATCAATTCCGTCATCCAAATTAGTGACTTACAATTAAAAATAAGTGGTTCTAACATTGTCCACTGTCGAACACCACTAACCATCAGCACCCATTCGAAAATGGCTTTGTTTATTCACCCATTTTACCTCCTGTCAATCTGCCAATGTTCTACACATGCTAGTATTTTTTCTGTTGTACCATGGGTTCTTAATTTCCTAGTGAGCCCCATGTGCAGCACCTTGTCAAAGTACACAACATCTAACAACATCTGTTTTGCCTGTGGTACTTGATATTTTGCCAAATAATTCCATAAGATTTGACAGGCAAGATTTCCTATAAAGAAACCTTAACAAGCGACTTCAAAATCTTCCAAACACTGATGTCAAGGTAACTGGCCTATAATTTCCTCTCTCCTCCCTCACGCACTTCGTGAAGAGTGCAATGACATTTGCGATTTTGCATTTCTCTGCATTCATGGCAGAATCTTGTGATTTTTGAAAAATCATAATTAATTATTGCACAAACTATCAGGTACCTCCTCGAAACCCTGAGGTGTAGACCATACGGCCTGTCGCTAGTGTCTTCCACAGTGAACATGGTGCACAATAGTTGTTCAGTTCTTTCGCCAATTTATTGTCCCTCATTACTACCGTTCCAGTGTCATTTTCGGGGATTTAGTATCTACTCTCGCCTTTCTTGGAATATTTGTATATCTGACAAAAATAAAATATTTTTGACATCCTCTTTGATGTTATTGAGTAGATTCCTTCATTTTTCATGTTTTCTCTCATTGCTTTTTAGTTGGCTTCTGCTATTTCTTAGAAACTGCCGAATCCACTGACTTCCCACTAACTAATCTAATTACATATGTTATTTCCATCTGAAAGACTGCTGACAGTTTCGAAAACTTTGTATTCATTTGTTTTACTTTTGCCTTCTTCCAAACAAAAGAGATCGGTGTCCAAATGTATCCCTCACTGTGAATCCATTAATTCTGGCACTGCATTGAGGATTAATCTGGCATCTCAGATGATCCTACCTCATATCAAATCCATTATGGCCATGTTTCATTTCTTGAAAAGGAAACCCACGTTCCTGTCCAACGTGATCGACATTTAGGCTGAAACAATTGCCGATATTGATTGGTCTCATTCGCAGTTCGTACACATATAGCTGCTTCCAACTACTTTATTAGACCATGTGAGATCTTAATGAGCCGTAAGTGCAATGTCAAAGTTCAAAATCTAATTTTATTGGCATAAACATCTATCAGAATTAATGAAACCCGTTTTAACTCATTCTGACAGGAAATGATCTTTAAAAACACTTATTAAAAATCAAACTTTGCCCACTTTCAGATGTGTTGGGATTCCCATGCTGGGAAGAAAATGCTGATCACAGTAGCTGTAAATTTCAGCAGTGCTGGGCTTTCCTGGGAAACTCAAGTGTTAACTTTTATGGTGGATATTAATGTCCCCTGGGCGCATTGCTGGCTGTTCAAAATTAGCTTGAACCTCTCAAGCCACCCTTTTAAGCTTCATTCCTACTGTTTATATTCATTGCAATAAACATTCATGTCTTTGTTGGTTCTCTCTGCCTTTTTCATAGTACACTGAGATCCGCGTTGTTTGGAATACATATATAAATTTGAAACATCGGCTTTTAAATGTGCAATGCATATGCAATGATGTTTTACGAGTTATTAATTCGAATTCAACCTGACGTCTTGTTACGTATTTCATTGTCACTGTCTAAACTTTTGTTTGTTTGCTTTGTTCATCGTTGCTATCCTCATGCAAAGTTACATCCACTTATAAAAAGTCAGTTGAAAATCGATTGTACTCACCTTTATTCTGATATACTGCCTTGATTTAACCATATAACTATATAACAATTACAGCATGGAAACAGGCCATCTCGGCCCTTCTAGTCCGTGCTGAACGCTTATTCTCAGCTAGTCCCACCTATCTGCACTCAGCCCCTGACCCTCCATTCCTTTCCTGTCCATATCTATCCAATTTTAATTTAAATGACCATACCGTACCTGCCTCTACCACTTCTACTGGAAGCTCGTTCCACACAGCTACCGCTCTCTGAATCAAGAAGTGCCCCCCTCGTGTTACCCTTAAACTTTTTCCTCCTAACTCTCAACTCATGTCCTCTTGTTTGAATCTCCCTTACTCTCAATGGAAAAAAGCCTATCCACATCAACTCTATCTATCCCCCTCATAATTTCACATACCTCTATCAAGTCCCCCCTCAACCTTTTACGCTCCAAAGAATAAAGACTTAACTTGTTCACTCTTTAACTGTAACTTAGGTGCTGAAACCCAGGTAACATTCTAGCAAGTCTTCTCTGTACTCTCTCTATTTTGTTGACATCTTTCCTATAATTCGGTGACCAGAACTGTACACAATTCTCTAAATTCGGCCTTACCACTGCCTTGTACAATTTTTACATTACATCCCAACTCCGATACTCAATGCTCTGATTTATAAAGGCCGGCATACAAAAAGCTCTCTTCTCCACCCTATCCATATGAGATTCCACCTTCAGGGAACTATGCACCATTATTCCTAGATCACTCTGTTCTACTGCATTCTTCGATGCCCTACCATTTATCATGTATGACCTATTTGGATTAGTCCTACTAAAATGTAGAACTCACACTTATCAGCATAAAACTTCATCTGCCATCGTTCAGCCCACTCTTCTAACTGGCCTAAATCTTTCTGCAAGCTTTGAAAACCTACTTCATTATCCACAACGCCACCTACCTTAGTATCATCTGCGTACTTACTAATCCAATTTACCACCCCATCATCCAGATCATTAATGTATATGACAAACAACATTGGACCCAGTACAGATCCCTGAGGGACTTCTGTCCCTCCCTCTCCACACCTGTCTATCTTACAGCCTAACAATTCATGTGCATGTGCAAGTAGACAAAAGGTTAGTAATTGTAGGAGTTGAGCAATTATAAGTATGTTTTCAAATGGCAGGCAGTGACCAGAAGGGATATGAAGGAATCAGCAATCGATGTATTCTTAATATATTTTCATGTCGAAGATCAGAAAAAATAAATATAATATCGATTCGATTTATATTCGCGAAAGAACAAGAGAGGAGTCTCGTGGAAATCTCGTTATATATAATCAAAAAAAACAGTGTTTTTCGTCTACATCGTCAGTAAGTGATGACAATCTGTCCTGATAGCCTGCACTTCTCCTGCATAAGGCTGACAAAACTGTCTGTCTTTCCTGTAACCTGTCAATGAGCTTTCTAAACTTTCTACTTCGTTTCTTCATCTACCATATTCTCTGCATTCTCAATCGAGGTAGCCATTGCTGTCTATCTGGAAAACCCTGATCATCGAATCTCATCGAATCCTCCTCCTCCTCCCATCTGTGGCAAAGAATTCCACAAATTCGCCACCTTCGGGTTAAAGGTATTTATCGTCCTTTCCTCTATTTCCTTAAGATATTTCTTTTAGGATATTCCTCTATTCTTTAAGAAGCACGGTAGTGTAGCGGTTGGCGTAACTCTCTTATAGCAACAGCCACCCGGATTCTACCTTCTCCAGGAGACCGTGTTTCCTTCAAATTAACTGGGATGCTCTCCGCATTGCAAAGACGAGGTAGTGGGTTAATTCGACACATATGTGTAATCGTATTGTATCCCGCAATGAATAACATAAAATAAATGCACCTTTCAGACTCTTCTGTCTGACACTAGACTATCCAGCTGACAGGAACATCCACTCCAACTAGCCCTTTCAGTTTTTGGAAGTTTGAATTGCATTCTCCTCATTA
The DNA here is from genome assembly GCF_030144855.1 of Hypanus sabinus. Lineage (NCBI taxonomy): Eukaryota > Metazoa > Chordata > Chondrichthyes > Myliobatiformes > Dasyatidae > Hypanus > Hypanus sabinus. The sequence continues at coordinate 8,598,393 of NC_082731.1, read as the reverse complement.
TCTTCTACACTCGAGTGAATGCAGTTCACCATGAAGAGCCCCTCATATTGTATACACCTTGATTAAGGGTGACTTTCAGGCTAGTGAAGGAGGAAACGCCTTACACCTCATTTGCTGGAGATGTATCTCCACCAGCCACCATGGAATACTCCTGATATCTCTTTGAATTCTCTCGCTTCTGATCTTAAACCTATGCCTGCTTGTTTTTTAGTATTTCTTCACTTACATGTTTTCACTCTGTCTCTGTACGCCGTGATCATACCTACCTGTATAAGGTCACCTATCGAACTTGTTTGTTCCGGAGAATAAAGTAGTAGTCCATGAATTCTTTGTAACTCAGGTCACCAAGTCCAGGTAACATCCAGGTAAATCTGCAAACTTCCTAGTTTAATAGCGTCTTTCAGGGTGGCATCAGTCTGAAGACGTACACTGAATGATTTCGGAACAGCTTTTTCTGCTTTCTGTCAGATTTTCGAATTGTTTGCAAACGCATGAACACTACCTTAGTTTTCCTATTGTTTCACTATTAGTCTTTTTTAGCTTGAGCGCTGGTACAAAGTAGATCTCTAAGGTGGAAGCTATGTAGATTATATGGTCAAGAATGGGACATCTAAACCACACTAAGTTACATAAACTGCAAATATCCAGTAATGTTTCAAACTGAACAGGACTTCGTCTCGGCCCGAACTGTCGACAGTGCTTCTCCCTATAGATGCTGCCAGACCTGCTGCGTTCCACCAGCATTTGTGTGTGTTTCTTGAATTTCCAGCATCTGCAGATTTCCTCGTGTTTGCTTAAACAACCAGATTCTTAGCTCAGAGCGTGCAGGACCTCCCATATCTACATCATATTATCCCAATGGTTCTTCAGCACTGGCCTTGACTTCGGTGTGAAGATGAGTCACTGGAGACAAGAAAAAGTCCCTGAGGCGCCTGAACACGGACGCCAGCTCCGTCGCACACATGATAAACGATGGGAAAGAGCTGCAGCATCCTACAAATCGGCAATCGGTAACCGGCACAGCAGAAGCAGCTTTCCAACGACATGTAAACTAACCCATTCCATTACAGCATGTCAAAACGCCCTTCAAGTTATTTTCCTGTTAGCAATAGTGTGAGTATGACACCGCTGCCGAAGTTTGTTACTCAGTCGCTCTTTAAATTGTGCCATCCAACACCCAGTTGTAAGCAGCTTGCAGCGAAAGTGAAAGAATGGTTGAGAAAAAACATGTGCAGGCGTACATTTCAAGCACTTAGGAGCAAAATAATGTTACAAATTATATAATTAATTCTGCGGTGGTTGATACCCCATTCCGATAAATTCCGGTAAGATGGCGGTGATTCTGTCACAGCGGCTTCTCCGGATCAACCAAATATGTTACTGCATTTAAATATTATTTTTTCTTTTTAAAATTTTATCACAAAACGTTGCTGGCCATTAAAAACCTAAAGCATTGCAGGTCCACTCCATTAGCGATTTGCCCCCTGGTGGATAAGCTGAAAGAGCTGAACTTGGTGCGAATCGTGCCTGCGTCAGAGAGGCGTGTCGGGAGTCTCTGTGCGCCAATGCGTTTGGCAGTCCAACAGCTAGTGACCATCTTAGTCAGTTTTCTTGTCATTGCAAGACCCTGTTGGAAATTGTTAATGTGAAATGCTGCAATCCCATTCACTCAATTATTGGAGGACGGCGCGTGAGCTGTGTCGCCTCGGTCTCAGCAAGGACTTGGCCGTGAAGACGTCTGTGTACAGCACCTTAGTACTGCGGCCGAGAATAACGTAGTTTCGTTTGGCTGTATTCAAAGGTATTCATGTTTTGTTGAATTACAATTGAACGAACTTGTATTGAAATTGAGGGGCCATTTTCTCTGATTAATCGAAATGATCGAAAATTTCTAATTCTTGACCTTGTATGTATAAAATGACCAAACATTACCATCTACTGCACAACGTTCTTAAGTGTTGAATGATTTTACATAATAAAGTAGCTTCATATCTCACTCCTAAATGGACAGGTCATTGGGTTGACAGTTTACTTCCGGAGCATCAACTTTTTTTTGTCAAAAGAAAGAGACCTTCAGCATCCACACAGGAAACCATTTCAAGAAGCTGAAATGCTTTAACAGGATTGCCGTTCGTACATCTGCACTACAATGCTCATTGAAAAGTATTTCTCTCTGTTTCTCCGGCACGAATCCGCTTTCTAAACGGTTGAATTGTTGGATTTGAATGATATATTCGTTATAATATTATCAGTAGCTCTACAATCACCGACGTGTCAGGGAAGATTGAATCAGCGATTTCCCTTGCACGTTTGCTCGTCAGTTCCATACTTTGCCCACCAACTCCATTTATCCAAAGATTTTAAAATATTTTGCAATGCATTCCTTGCCTTAAGAGGTAGTACCCTGCCTGCACGGCTTCGCTGAGTGTTTGGAAACTGTGGAATTACAGAACAGAAGTTTGTTTGCAGCTTTTGTTCAATATATTCACAATCATTTATAGTTCTTTGAAACAGCTATTGTAACATATCAACGGTCATTTGTCTCACTGGCTAGATTGCGCGGGTGTAAAAAAAGTAGAAAATGGTCACAACAGAATATTTCTTAACACATTCAGCATAATTTTGCTGGTGTGGTAAATTGTGGAAATAGTCCGTTGATTGCAGAGACTGGGAAATGTGTTATTGTTCTAAGCGAGAGTAGAGTAGACGAGTGGGAAAATTTCGTTTGTTCACCCAGTCCCCTGTACCATTTTCTTCCACTGATAATTATCTCAGTATTTCGTCCTACTCACCATCTACCAGCTCCTTTTCTAACACACTGAGCCAGAAAGTCCTATCTACTCACTATCCCGTCCCCATCTGGTTTTATAAATTACTTGCGTCTATCACAACACCTACGTACAGCTATCAACTGTTTTTTTTTTCTTACACGTGTCATTCATCCCTGATCCGAAATGTCGACACACGTCTCCTCCCTGCACTATCGCTGCTGGACTCCCGAATTGTTCTAGTGTCTCATTTGTACTTTGAAGTGGAACTAACCTGAAATCGTGTAATCAGTTCCAATTCTGAGTCTGGAAGTAAGCTGTTTTCCCAGGACTGGGTGGTCCGATATCTCCATAAATTGTTCGTTTATTGAAATTTGCTACAGCAGAACCCTACATTTATCAGTCGAAAGAATAATGCTCATGAGAGCAGACTGAAGCGTCTTGCGAGTATTTACCCTAAACTATTAGTCCAATTGGCAACGTGTCAGTCGTTTTGCTCTGAAGGAAATTTGGGTTGGGTAATTTGGACTTGGACAAGTTGTCCATAATCGTCAGATTTTGCGTGTACAGTTATGCTGCAAAATCTTGACGATAGAGAAAAAAGAGCGTGCTTTATAAATTGTTTTCCTGAGTTAATCCACTTCGTGAAAGTAAATGACTTCTCTAACTGCCATATTTTCAAAGATAATTTACTTTATAAGATTGCGTGGTCTCCAGAAAATGTTGGGTATGTCGATAATTTAGAATATTTTTCAAAAGATAGAGATCGATTGCAGATAAAGGACAGCGAAGTGGCAGGGGAAGTTTATTCGGGTCAAGGGTGTAGTGTTAGACTTTGACAAATCAAATCTAAAGGGACCGTACACGGTTAATAGCAAGACACTCGGCACTGTTGATGTATAAATGCAAATAGGGGGCCGAGTCCATTCTTGCTGAAAGTGGATGCACAGTTTCTTGGAGTGATAAATACTGTGTATGGTATGCTTGCCTTTATAAGTTGGGGCATTGAGTTCTGGAGTCGGCAAGTAATGTTGTTGATTTGTAGAACTCCTAGTTTGCACTGCCCGGACTACGGCAAAATGGTTCGTTCTAATCTTGAGAGAGCAAATCACTCCAAGTTTGAGATCCGACTCTGATCCATAAGACTTCAACCTGCTTAGACTTGTACCTCAAACATGTACATTAGTGCAGGGGGTCGCAGGGAAACTGACCAGATCGAATGTGTTCCTATATTATAAGCAAAACCTAAACGGCAAATTGAAATCAGGAACACGTAGGTTCAGTCAGAATAAACTGAAACACACATTTACCAGCAGTACTAAATCTTAAAACCCACTGTATTCAAAAACATTCAATACATTTTTAGTAATAAAGGGGAAAAAAGGACAAGGACTAATTGAGGAAAATGGTGCTAAAGTTAAAGATCGACTATCTTCTCACTGGACGGCAGAGACCGGAATTGCACCTGAAAGTCTTCGACATATTCAAACTTTCTTAAGGTCTGTAGAGTTTGTAGTCAATTACTGCACGTTCAAGAGGCAAAGCTGCGCTGCCCTTGTTAGAAAAATGCATCATAGGCACGTAAACATTAGAATTTACAGAATCCAATAATTTGGTTCACAAACCATTTTAGCCCGTTCTTTAACTCCTTTCTAAATTGACTCTGTGTGCCCACGTAAATAAACGGATTTATACAAAAACTCAAAAGTTGAAACATAAATGCACTTTCCTCCAGAATGAATTTTGAGTTACGAACATCGGAGCCTGAAAAATAGCTAAGCTTTGCAATTCGTACATAAAGGAATCTAATCAGAAACATAAACCATAAAAGGATGAATCCAGCGGAAACACAGAAGAGCAACAGAATAGATCTTCTGCGGCTCTCCAACTCCCCGTCCGTCTGCCTCTCTGTATTTTTATTGACAAGCATTTTTCTTCGGATTTTCATCGTCATGATGATGTGTCTGACGGTGAATACATTAAAAAGCAGTATCAGGGTGAATGGAAGCAACGGGGCACAAATGATTAGAAAGGTGTCGTATGCAATCCACGACCGAGAGGTATAAAATACAGGTTTTATATAGCAAAGCCAAGGTATACCGTTAATTACAAAGTAAGGCTCATATATGAAATAATAAGGGATATGTGTACCACAGCTCAGAGCACAAATCGTTCCGACGACCAAGGCAGCCGTTCTCTCTGTACAATAGTTAGTCTTCAGCTTTTGGCAACAAATTGCAACATATCGATCAAAAGTGAATGCCACGGTAATCCAAACGGAGCAATCTCTAACACCGTAAATAAAAGCATAATTCATTCTGCAAATCGGTGTAATGGAAAGGAAGCTGAATTCAGACAAGTTCCCGACAGTGCGGTTGATTATCGCTGCTGATATAATGAAAAAGAGATCGGTCACGGCCATCGCCACCAGGTAACAAGAAATACATCGAGACAGACTACATCTTCCCCGTAGTAGGATCACAATCACTACCAAGTTCGCTGTAAGAGAGACAGCATTTATTGTCAATTAACACTCGCGTGTGAGGCGGAAGTAAGGAGCGCGGAAGTGTCCCCAGGAATATCAGATTCAGTTATCAGCAAAAAGGGTTGGCGTTTATATTAACTTTACTAATTTATTGATTCATGCAATCATAATATCGTTACTAATACCGTTTCGTACTACTCGTGTTCGTCCGTAGATTGAAAGAGCAGCTAAGCATCAGTTACATTTGTGACTTAACATTCACGTTGGACCAAACCCGATAAGGACAGTAGATTTCCTTCCTCGCAGTACATCAGCGAACCCGAAAATCTTAATGCTTCATGATAAGGAATACCGAGATGAGTATTTATATTTAAAATTCTAGAAATAACATTTAGAGCAATCCATTTCCAGGCGAAGGCGGCGTCGTCAGCAGGATGCTCGAGTGCAAGGAAATCCATGTCTTGGATGTAAAATCTCCCAATTGCCTCAGAACGTGACCAAGAAAATTCCATGCTCCCCTGCCTCAGTGCACACCATCATCACTTGCTCCCTCAAAGTCTTTGCAGAAAAGTATTTGGAGAAAATATTTATGAGATAATATAAAGAATCTACATGTCTATTCTTCATATATACATGAACTTTGGTGCTCTAAGTGACGAAAGTCGTCACCTGAATGACGCTTTTCTTAACCTTTCGATTTTGACTGAAGATGGAAACAGGCATAACATGGCAGGACAAGTGTCATTACCATCTTTTTTTTCTGTTTACGTTGACGTCACTACCGTGCATAAATCTAATCAGGGCAAGTTATTCCTAGATTGCAGGTGGGAAATTGCAAAGTCACACATGACAACCCAGCCAGCCAAATTGCATTCTTAACTTCTAGAGGCAAGTTGCAGTTGGGATACTAGACTTAAGGAAAACACACCCAAAAAGAGTGTTTAGGAACTGGAAAGCCGTTAGTAAAATATCCCAGGCAATTCAGTTTGTTGTCATTTGCTTTTGTGAAGGGCATTAATATATTAATATTTTCAATATAAATGTATGTGAGTTTGTTATGGAAGATCGCAGCCGGTCGAAGAATTGGCCGTGTGTGTGTGAATGAAAAGAACTATTAGACTGAGGAAAGTAACGAATGGAATGTTCATTATGGGCACAAAAACGGCGAATGGAAATTCTCCTACATAAGCGTCCAGAAATGGTATGGCAGGTGTAGCAAGGCAAGAAAGGATGGAATATAATTAGAGCGCAGAAATTAATTACTTGAATTCTCCGTCTTCAGATACGTTTATTCAGCAGAATAGGCGAAACGGACGACAAATTCGATGTTATCTTGTTCAGTGAATTAGTCAACAGGGACGTGAATCTACAACTACATTTAACACATTGTTTCTTATTCGTTGAGATGAGCTCACATTACACATAATACCTGGTGGAAATATGAACGAGCGCATTTAGAATGAGTAAGTATAACGAAGAAAAGGAAAAAGGGACAGGATTGCAAACTTCAACACCTTGAGACAAAAAAGATGAAGAGATCACGTGCAGGGATAGAGGAAACGACTGCATCACTCGTCCAAGTGGTTTTGCTGAGCCGGTGGTACGGACCGTGCTGGAAGGTAGGATGAGTTTGCTCAGATCTACTTCAGCAGATTCAGCGCGAGGGAGAGGATTGCTTACTTTTGTGTCGTAGAATCTCCGCGATTGTTTGAGTTTCTGTGAAACAATTCGTGAGTTAGACGAAGACATAAAGCAGTCGCGTCGATTTAAGGCGATGAAGTTCATTGCACGACAGATATCGGTACTAACATCAGTAACAAGAGAACTACATCTTTACACCGAACATCAGTCTGCCGCTCTTCTGTAGTCATGACAAGAACAGTCTCTATTATGCCAGAACTTGTTACTCTTTGATTAAGCTATCTCTTATCTCGCATTAAGCTATGGGGAAGAGTAGATATAACGAGCAATAGTACAATTCAACAGCGAATTACTTAACAAGAGCACCATTGTCGTACATTACCTGAAATGCCGATAGCTGCAACACCAGAATAGTAAAGGGCAAACAGCAAACCTTTCGGTATTCCGTGCATTTCAGTCGGCAGTTCTCAGCACAATAACTGTTATGTAAAATCATTCTCATATTTATACCTGATGTTATTCCCCGGGGATGATGTAACATTTCAGATGATCACGAACTGAACAAAACAGTGCAGCCACTCATGGGACTGACGTTGTTTTCGTGCAACTAAATGTCATAAAGGGATCTGACATGAACCAGAGAATATGCTATAAATATTATTTTCATTTAATCAAAGACAAATTATAATTGTATGCGTTTTGAAATATTCACATTACATTGAGCGTCACCGGTTTTAAGCGCTTTATAGCACAGCTTTACAATATTTGCATAACGAACTAGTAATATTATGCTCTGTCATCTATTGAGCCAAGCTTTCAAGCTGGTCAATATCCAGCTTTTGCATAAATTGGCATCAGCCGAGTGCCCTTGCTGAAATACATGTCGTAAGAGTAGAGACAATTTACCGGTGCTTCCTTACCGAAAATATGTTGCTGTCGTCCGTTTTAACGGTTACGTTCATTGCGTATTGACTGAGAAAACAAACGGTCCGGAAAATAAAAGGTTTCTGAATTTAACGTACACGCGTCCAAAACTACGCAGTTAACTTTATTGTGTAAATGTATATTTGAGCAAATTTACAACCGTGAAAACTCTGTACAGAACTGTAAAGTGGCCCTATCAGCTGTGCATTCAGTAGCATCAATTGACTTCTCACATCCAGTCCGATAATTATGATTTCAAGTGGGACAGTACCAGACAGCTCCAGTGCAACACTGCTCGAACCGTAGCCCCTGCAATTGTCGAATAGCTGCGAGGATCGCATTGGACGAGATCAGAGACTTCATAGAATTTGCGCAAATTGACAAAAGCATGGAAAAGAGATACGACAATGCTCGGGGACGATATGGTTGAAAATGCAGTCGACGTGCTCGGCACCTAAGGATAAGGCCCAAACCCGTATAGCCTGTCTTGTATCAGGGCTCACACGGGAAGAATCCACCAGAAAAACCGACATAATGAATGTTGCCACCATTTTATAGTGAAGCCTGAGACGCCACTTTCCCACACTAGTTTATCCTTGAAAAATAAGGATACTTACATGATCGATGTTAACTCCTTTAAAGGACCGTTGAATTTTATTTTGTTTAAGTTTGCTTATATTTCCAAAATGCATGAAGTACAATGTCAACATACAAACAATTAGGTCTTGAAGTTAAAGTAAGTCTGGTGAATGTTAAAATCGGTGAGCATTGTTGAAAATGTAGGGAAAATAAACAAAGGAATTAACCGATTCGGTGCATTGTGTTGTGTGGTCCGTGGAAGCTATGAAATCGTGGAGCAGAACATTTTTTGTGAATATGACTCGGTATGATTTACCCGACTGTAAGGACCGATACAAGAGTAGGATTCAGTAGCAAAGTAAGCGTCGCCTGAGGCATATGAGCTTGCTCTGAGTAATGGCATGCACTTATGTGGCCGAAAGGTCACCATCTATGTCGTCAGAAATATCTATCAAAGATCCATCGTTAAAAGCCTAGCTTAAAAATGTGAAGATATTGCAGTGAGTGCAGGAAGCAAGCTATTTCCCATCTATCTATTGATATCTGATATAAGCCTACAGACTCTCACAGATACCTGGACTATTCCTCTTAACACCCTGTCTCTTGCAAAAATGCTATCCCCTTCTCACAATTCCTCCGTCTCCGTCGCAGTTGCTCTCAGGATGAGGCTTTTCATTCCAGGACGAAGGAGATGTCTTCCTTTTTTAAACAAACGGGCTTCCCTTCGTCCACCATCAATTCTACTCTCAAAAGCTTCTCTCCCATTTCCCATACATCTGCCCTCACCCCATCCACCTGCCAGCCCACTCGTGATAGGGTTCCCGTTGTCCTCACCTACCACTCCACCAGCCTCCAGGTCCAACGTATAATTTTCCGTAAATTCCTCCACCTCCAACGGGATCCCACTACCAAGTAAATCTTTCCCTCCGCCCCCCCCCCCCCCCCGGCGTCTGCTTTTCGCAGGGATCGTTCCCTACGCTTATATTTTATAAATTCCTGTATTTCTTATTTCAGTTCATAATTCAAGTCAGTATGACTGATGCCAAGATTTAGGAAGGATTCATTGTTGGTTCATAAATGGATCAGGTCATCCCAATGACAGGCAATTCGAAGATCTTCTAGTGCGACCACAGAAAATAGCCATTGATTTTTCATGACAACCTTTTTCCATTAACACTCCAAAATCATTCACTGTTGATATCCCAGATATGTGTTGCATTGTATCCTGCTGCTCTGTTTTATATTCCACTAGCTCTATTGCACCTATTTAAATTAATAGTTTTACCATAACTGATGAAGGGGCGTATAATTTCAAGTCATCCAGGTGTAAAAGGTGTGTTAAAGGTGTAGCTCATTCTGATGTTTCTGATTTCATACCCAATTTTCGTAAATTGCCGAGCGGATTTGAAAGCTAGACGAAGCCATTGTGGTCTTAGAGATGCGCCTTGGAAAGTGCCTCAAGTTATTTTTATAACGATGGTTGTTCTTGTTTGGTTGTTAGTAGACAGGGTGATAATAGTACGCCAGTGCTTCATCGGATAGTGCAGGAATTCTAGTAGTAATGGGAGTTGATTATGTAGTCCTATTTTTTTTTCTCAGGTCTAGCTGGCAAAACTGGAGGTAAAGCATAGCCGAACACGCTCATTTGTCTGTTGCTAAGAAGTTTCGGACTCTTCTAGAGGCACTTAACATTATGGCTTTCTGAAGATTTATGTAGACGTTACCGAGTAGCCCTTATTGTTTACTGGTATTGCGTAGTGCCTTGGGGATGACACCAGTTGTAGGTATTTCCACTGGGACAATGTATACCTTGTTGATGTTATTCATTGTGAATTTACTTGCACGGAGGAATGTGATGCTTTAAACTGTTGATGAAGTGTGTCCCTGTATCCTATCATATAAATCTCAGGTTCCGGTACTCGGTAGTATACTCGCAAAATAAATGTACTGTCACTTATCGAGCATTTCATTCGTGTCTTTCTTCTCTTAAATGCTTGAGAGGTCACAGTTGTAACTGAAGTGCTCCCCTGAGTTGCGCTTGCAGCATTTGCAGCCTGTGGTGTTGTTGATGGGCTATTTTGTTTGCTGACAGTATCTTTACCGGGCTTCACGGGGCCTGCCAACCTTTTCAGCAGTGCAAACTGCAGCTGTTTGCTTACTGCCATGCCTGTTGTGAGCTCCAGGCATACCTTGGCGATCCCCAGTAGGCTGTGACGCTGCGCCCGGCTGCGGTGCTTCGTGTCTGCGAACTCTGTAGCGATTTGCAGCGCTAATATAATGAACAAATACTGAGGCACTGGGCTTCCGATTTGATCCAAGGACTGTTTGATTTGGAATGCTGTTGTTGCTGCTCCCTTCTATTGTTTGCATAATTTGTGCTTTACTTTTCTCTTTTATAATGCATTAACGGTTGGTATTTATTTTGGGTATTTCTTAATTGGATTTTTTCACGCTTCTTGCTTCCCAGCTGCCTGTACGCGGACGAGTCTCAAGTTGTCTAATTTATGCGTTCTTTGATAATAAATATACTTTGAATCTTTGATTGTACTGTAACAATTGATTAGTTAAAATATAACTAATGGGACTGTGAATCTAAGACTGGATGGGGCTATATAAAATGGATTTATAGTAAACTATGATTTCTTTTATGAGTTTGAATTTTAAAGCAAGATTTTGTTCAATGATAGTTGCCACTTGAATATACCTGTGTAAGTAATCAGATTGAGTTACACTGTTGTAAGATCCTGTAATGTATTGGATGATTTCTGGTTTCTCATGGCATTTTCTATATTAAGCGTCTTGAATGTGTTGATCATTTGTGTTAACCATTTTGTCCTTTATTATCGCTAGGAATTCTTCTGATTCTGGGAAGAGTTCTCCAACTTTGAGCCAGACATTTCACTCTTCTTTGTCGCATCTAATCGGCTCAGATCATGCGAATGACTTCCTTGGAAGGTTATCCTCTTCCATTGGTTAACTATTTCTTCTATAGTGAAATGTCCTTCATTTGTCTGGTTATGATTTCAGTTACGTTTAATGCTGTGTAGTTCATATCAGAATGGCATATGCTCAAATAAATTGCTACATCCTGTCTTTGTTGTTGAAAATATATCCTCGGTACGTTCAATCTATCCGTTGGGTGATTTTACTTGATCTCTGCTATTTGTTAATTCGTTTCTTATTTTGCTTAGCAAATTTCCAAATTGTGTTCAGACAAAACTATTACGTCAAAAGAATATGTTAATATCGGAATAGTGAATGGGTATATTGCCTTTATTATATGTTTACTATTGAGCTCTGTTTAGCAGATTTCCTTAAGTCTTGAAATAACTTTTGTCGAAACTTTTCGGCTTTAATACACCATGATCTATTTTCTTTACATGGTGATATTCCGGATTTTTATTTCATATTCAACCATCATTGTATTATATCCAGCAGCTGTGATTTGTATTCTAATACCTCTGCTGCACAATCCTTTATGTTGAGTGTTCTTATCTAGTCCAAAGTTCATATTTATATCTTTCAATAATAGTTTTGCTATATGAATTAACTTTTTTGGCTTATTGATGGATGAGCATATGATTTCAAATCATACATGTATAATGTGCTTCATTTTTTTTAATTTAATACTATGTATATACGAAGAACTTTTTATTATGACTACCAAACCATAATATATAGGAACGGAATTAGGCCATTTGGTCCTTCGAGTGTGCTCAGCCACTTCATCATGGCTGATCCGTTTCCATCTCAGTCGGAATCTTCTGACTGCACCAACCCCCCCCCCCCCCCAAACACACACACCCTCCACACATGCTCCACTATCCATTCATGTCCGGACCAATCAAGAATACATCAACCTCTTCCTTAGATGAACATTAAGCATTGGCTTCTACAGCTGCCTGTGGCTGTCCTGGTCCGGATTAGTTTGCCTTTAAAGTTAGTTAGGTTGTGTTATGATCCGGACCATTGACTCCTTGTTCCCTTCTAATTCAGTTTCACGTGTCTCTTGAGTTTGGCCATTAAGGTAATCTACTCTCGACCCGAACCGGCAGCTGATAAGCCCCTGGCTTTAAGCGTTCGGGGCGAGAGTGTTAGGAAACATTGGTAAGTCGCCGTTGCTATTACAAGCCAGAGTTATCTAGCCCGCATCGGAGAACCGGCAATTCGCCTTTCTTTGCCAGAGTGGGTCTGGGCAAGGTCAAACTGCAAGGGGTGAGATGAAGGCGGAGCCCTGGCTCGATGTTCATGCCCAAAGTCCGGGTCTGTCACTCAAAGAAGAGTCCCGGCTCGGTGCCTGTTGTGAAGGCGGAGTACTGGCTCGACGTTCCTGTCCTGTGTTTCGTGTCCACGTTTCTGGCCGCGGCGATCCAAGGTCCCAGTCTCCAAGTCCAAGGTCCGCGGCAGTCCCAGACCCCAGGTTCCAAATCATGGCCGCGACGATCCAAGTTCCCAATGTCAAAGTCCAAGGTCCGCGGCCATGTAAGACCCTAGTCTTCTAGTCCGAGGTTCGTGTGCCTCTTTGTCCTCCCGGTTCTCTGTGTAGCGAGTAATAAAAATTATTTTATTGAACCTAATTAAGACGTGTTTGTGTCCTGCTTGTTGGTCCTCTCCCAGCAACCTTGCCCCCACCTTATGACAATGGCAGCGAGGTTCACAGATTCACCATTCCCTATCTAAAGCTATTCCTCTACATCTTCTCCATTCTGAAGCGGTGCACTCTAGTCTTAGACACTCGCAACATGGGAAACATTCTATCCACATCCACCCTATTAAGGTCATTCACCATTCAGTACGTTTTATTTGGACTATTGTCCTCCTGAATTCCAGTGAATGCAGGGCCAGAGCCATCTTGTGCGTTTCATATGACAGGCCGTTTAATTAATTAAACATTTCGTGAACCTCCTTTAAACCTTCCCCACTTTCAGTACATCTATTCTAATATGAGGGGCCCAAAATTGCTCATGATGCTCTGTGAGGCCTAACCAGTCCTTCAGCTCAAGTGCTTTAAGTCTCAACATTGCATCCTTGCTTTTATATTTTAGTCGTCTTGAAAGGAATGTTAAGTTCCCATTTTCCTTCCTCAACGCAGATGCAACCTACAAGTTAAACTTGTACAAGGCACAAGGCACGCTGAGCCTCAGAATTTTGTATTTTCTCTCCAATTAGAAAGTAGTCACTTCCCGACACGCTGTATTGCATCTGTCACTCTGTTTCCCATTCTCTTAATCCTTATAGATCCTTCTGTAGCCTCTGTTTCCTCAAAGCTACCTTTGTATCGGCCTCTGTTTCCTCCATCTACCTTTGTATCGGCCTCAAACTTTGCAACAAGCCTATCATTTGCATCATCCTAAACATGGAGATATAACGTAAAAATAATTGCTCCCAACACAGACCCCAGTGGAACACCACTAATAACCAGCATCCGCTCTTTTTCGGATTTCCTGGCGTCTGCCCGGCTATAGGGCAGTGTACTGAAGACGATGAACAAGTTCAGAGAAGGTGTTGTCAAGGACACATGAAGATAATTAACCCGTTTGTGCTAACAACAACTCTGGCAAATAAAGTAAGGGAAATAGTATTTCCAAAAGTCTGTAATGATGGCAACTTATTGGTAAGACGTGCGAATAAGGAACAACTTGAGAAAGCACTCAATCTAAAAGAGATAGGAAAATGCAAGGTGTAGTACACAGGGAGGGTGGGAGCACGAAATGGAGATCACGGGGGTACCAATGAGTATAAACATGGAGGAGTTGAAGAGGAATATCAAAGAGGGAAAAGTAATTACAGTTCTAAGACTGAAAACAACAAAGGAGGGAGTGAAAAAGGAAAGTGAATCAGTATTGATTGAATTTGAAAAAGAAAGAATGCCAAGGAAAGTGCTCCTGGGTTTCATGAGTTACCCACTAAGGCTTTAAGTGCCAAAGCCATTGAGGTGCTATAATTGTCAAAGATTACGACACAGCTAACAACTCTAAAAGGCAGAGGAGATGTGATAGATGTGGAGGTGATCATGAATATTGAAAGTGCGAAGCAGGAGTGCAACCAAAATGCTGCAGTTGAGCTCATAATGTGGCATATAGTGGGTGTGAGGTGAGAGACAGGAGAAAAAATTCAAGAATTAAGAGTGAAAAGAAAGATCACTTATGCAGAAGCTGTCAGAATGTCAAGAGAACAGAATAATGCTCCTAATGAACAGGAAGCAATAAGGATGTGAGGGATGCAGCAAAGAACAAATGACAGGATTTATGTAGACAAAAAACTCTAGTAACATTCATTGCAGGAGTGATACGGCTGGCAAAACGTGACAAAATTCAGCTGGTGGTCAAAGCTGCAGTAAACCGTTTAGGGTTACTAGGACTGACATGGGAAGAAGTGAGGGAGAACCTCACTAATCAGGCAAGCCAGGAAGTGTCATGGGTTGGTTAATACTCATTATGGTGATTCTTTTGTAATGGAATGCAATGGCCAGGAATTCAGGCACTTTATTAAGGAAATGGTTGGAAAACATGATGTAGTGTGTATCCAGGAAACTTGGTTGAAGCCAGCTTTTGACTTTGCGGTATATGGGTATACAATGATAAGGAAAGATACAATTCTAGGGGGAGGAGGGGGCTGTGCTATGTTATTGAAGCAAGGTATACCATATAGGGTACTGGAAAAAGGAGACGATCAGGAATACGTAGTGGTGGAAATGTGGGAGAGAGGGGAGGGAGTGGCTATGATTAACTACTACAATCCATGTAATACGTTGGATTTGGACAGCCTATTAAGGATTCAAGGACAAAACAGACATAAAGTAGTGTGGTCTGCACATGTCAATGCTAACAGCGCAATATGGTGGGATCTGATTACAGATTCAAATGGAAAGGTAATTGAAGATTTGATGGAAGAAAGGGATTTGGTGTGTATGAATGATTGTACAGGAACAAGGATAAACGCAACAACAGGAAATGAGTTAGTTTTAGATATTACATTAGTGTCTAATGTCTTGGTTGGTATTAGTAACTGGGGACTTTGGACTGCTTCAACAGTAGGCAGTGATCACTACCTAGTTTTATGTTAAGTGGGTGAAAGAGCTGAAGTAAGACCAGGTGGTGGAACCCCAAAGTGGATATTTGGAAACGCAGATTGGGGTACATTCCAGATGTTAAGTGAAGAAGCATTGACAAAGATTGACATTTCTGGAAATATAGATGAATTAAACAGTCAGTTGACTTCAGCAATTATGGCAGCAGAAGGATCTATACCCAGGAGTAAAAGTAGGATGAATAGAAAACTGGTACCATGGTGGACAGAAGAATGTTGTCAGGCTGTATAAAAAACAGAAATGGAGCATTCAGGCTAGTTAAAAGAACCCATAATATGTAGCATTCAATTCAATATAAGAAGGCACAGGCGGTGGTGAGAAGAACTATACATCAAGCTAAAAGGGCAAGTTGGAGATATTTTGCAACAAAATAGGAAGAACAACGCTTGTGGGAGAGGTATGGGGAATGATGAAGAGGATGGGAGAGATAGAAAGGAATGGGAATATCCAGTAATGATATCTGAGAAGGAAACAGCAGTCTCCAGCAGGGATAAGGCTGAGATCATGGCCAAGTCATTTGTAAAGATACATAGTTCAAAATATTTGTCTGAAGAAGGGAGAAGGAGGGAAAGAACAATGAGTCAATACCCAGGTGTGTTAAATAGGAGGGAAGAAACAGATGATATAATTGATGGTCCATTTACTTTGGCAGAAATGGTGACAGCAATAAAAAGATCGAGACCAACCTCCCCAGGGAAAGATCTAATATGTTATGTTATGCTAAAAATCACGGAGAAGGAGCTCTCTTGAAATTACTGCATCTTTATAACAGAGTGTGGGAGGAGGAAAGATTACCGAGTGCGTGGAAAGAAGCAGTAGTAATTCCAATAAGGAAACCTGGCAAGGATCCGTCAAATCCCACTAGCTACGGGCCAATAGCACTAACATCAAATACACATATATATATATATATGATAATGGAAAAGATGATAACAGACAGGTTATCGTATGATCTTGAGAAGAGAGGAATGCTGGCAAGTTATCAGGGTGGTTTTAGGAATTCCATGGACTCAGTGATAGGGTTAGAGACTGAAATAAGAAATGCCCAGGCAAATAAAGAATCAGTAGTTGCAATGTTTTTTGACATTGAAAAAGCCCATGATATGATGTGGAAGGAAGGATTATTAATTAAACTGCACAACATGGGGGTTGGGGGAGAGTTTTTAATTGGATTAAAGATTTTATGTTTGGTAGAAAAATTCAAGTTCGGATTGGATCAGAATTATCAAAACAGTATATAGTGGGAAATGGCACACCTCAGGGTAGTGTGATTAGCCCGTTACTTTTCATCATCATGATCAATGATGTCTTCACAAAGGTACCAGTGGATATAGGTGGGGCCTTGTGGAGAAGAGGCAAGAACATGGAGCATATTATCAGGAAACTACAAGGAGCAATTGATGAAGTGGTAGAATGGGGTTATGATTGGGGATGTAGATTTTCAGTAGAAAAAACTAAAACTGTATGTTTCACCAGGAAAAGAATTGAGCCAGGGAAGAAGTTAAGGATGTATGGGATTGAATTAGAAAGGGTTTGAACATTTAAATTTCTGGGACTTATATTTTATTCACGATTGACAGGGGCAGATCATATCTGGAAAGTTGAGGAGAAATGTGAAAAAGTAATAAATCTGATGAGATGTTTGACTGGTAGGAAATGGGGAGCAAGTTGTTCAGCATTGAAGACAATGTATGTGGCTTTAGTAAGATCTGTGTTGGATGATGGAAGAGCAGCATATGGATCAGCAGCAGGGTCTCTTATAAGGAAACTGGATGTGATTTAGACTCAGGTTTTGAGAGTGTGCAGTGAGGCTTTTAAAACAACACTAGTATCAGCCCTTCACTTAGAAATTAGAGTAATGCCTTTGGAATTAAGAATGACACAATTGATGGCAAACTACTGGGCTAATTTGCAGTGGGAAAATGATTTTCACCCTGGAAAAGGAGTGTTGCAGGAGTCCTGTGAAAATGCAAAGTTTCAGAGGGAAAACTTTAGTCGGTTAGGGAATGATATTGCTAAAGAATGTGGAGTGTTTGATCTAAGGATAAGTCCTTCAGTAGTTTATCCGGTTGTAGCTCCATGGAAGCGTGTATGGTCTGGTATAGACTGGCATTTGTTAGAGGTAAAAAGGAAAAGAATATATAAAACTGATTTGGTAAGTGCATTTAGCTGTCATGTGATGGAAAAGTATAGCGACTGTACTCAGATTTAGACGGATGGTGCTAAGGAACCTGAAACAGGATTGACAGGGTTTGGACTGGATATACCAGCAAAAGCAATTGCAATCAGCAGAAGAACATCTGGTAAGTTAGCAGTGTATACGGTGGAGATGCTGGCAGTGGAGGTTGCGTTGCATTGGGTGGAGAAAGCTAGACTAGACAAAGCATTGACATGCTCAGATTTATCCTCAGTTCTAGCAAGTTTAAGGTCTTTTCACTCAAACAGCCGGCAAGATGTACTTCATGAAGTCCTTCAGTCAGTCACAAGAGTTGCAAATCAGGGAGGTCAGGTTAAATTTCTATGGGTTCCAGCTCATGTAGGGGTGAAGGGGAATGAGAGGGTGGATAAGTTGGCAAAGAGGATGTTAAAGTAAGAAAATATAGAAATGCACATTAGTATCAGTAAAGCAGAGATTAGGTGTTATCTGGGGGGAAAATCAACCAAATGTAGCAAGAAATATGGGACAGGGAGGGGAAAGGGAGACATTTATATCAAACACAAAAAAAAGTGTGGCAGGTACTAGGGTAGGGTACAGAAGAGAGGAAATCGTGTGGACTAGGTTAAAGTTGGGGCACTGTGCACTAAACCAAACACTGAAATTGATAAGGAAACAACAGACAGGACTGTGTGAGGAACGTCAGGAAGAGGAGTCAGTAGAACATTAGTTCTGAGTTGCAGGAGTTGCAGAGAGAGATGATGAGAATTAAACTAAGGGGATTGGGGATGCAGGAATTCACATGAAAAGGGATGCTGAGCATTGGTGAGAGAGCACAGGTTAGGTTGTGTTTAGCTTTCTTAATTGTTACAGGGTTTTTTTTATAGGATATGATGGATAAACAGGAATAGGGTACTAGGATGCCGAAAGATGGGCGGATAACGTGCAGGTTAGGGTATGTGTGTGTGAGATTGGGTGAAGGGATTTACAATGTGAGTCTATCGCACACTCCGGAGCAGAAGGTGGCGGTAATGCACCACTAAGCTGGGTGACAACCGCCGTAAAACAAGACGGACGGAGAGTGAGAGAGACAGCCTCTGGCTGCAGGGTTGCTCCTGTCCAAACCTGGTGTCTGTATCCCTTCTCCAACTTCCTTGCCTCTGCCTGGAGCCTTGCCTTTCCTCTGCCTGGAGCCTTGCCACCCCTCGCCTTGCCTCTGCCTGGAGCTTTGCCTCGCCTCGCCTTGCCTATGTCTGGAGCTTCGCCCTGTCTTGAAAATGTCTGTCTGTGCCCATGCCTTCGCTAGGTTGGTCCGACCGTTTTGCCGCTACCTAGCGTTGGGAACTGTCTCATCGTGTCAGTGTTCTGTGTAATGAGTCCCTGCCCTACGTCCTGTATCCAAGGAGGGGTTCGGAGTTCCATGTTCCTGTTTCTCCCTCGACAAAGGCTCTGGGTTTTTGTCATTTCCATTGCCTTGCCCAGCACAGGAATACCTTGTCCAGCCCGATGCTAGAATTCCCTTGTCTTGTGCTGTGGTTCCCTTGTCCCGTCCAGGATTCTCACGTCCAGCCCTGTGCCTCTCCTAGTTTTCTAGCCACGTCTTGTCCTTGCTGGGTTCTGGAGACCAAGCCCGAGTCAGGACTCAGCTTTTGGGTCCTTCTCCAGCCTCTCGCTCGGAGTCCACCCGAGGCTCATAGTCCCCAGTTCCAAGTCCAGGTTCCCTATCCTAGTCAGGTTCTAGACCAGGCCCGGAGTCCTTGTCTCGACCGGTGCCGGTGTCATGTCCAGCGTCTTTTCTTCCTCTCTTCCCTTGTTTCCCTCTCACGCCTAGTCCTGTTCCTGGTAGGTCTGTGTCAGTGTCTTGCTTTTGGGTCCACTCCCAACTCCCAATGATGCATGTTGTATTCACAGAAGTTTTCCCCTCACCAGAGAACCCACTCTTGCGGATTAACCAAGTGACAATCACACTTCCGCAGCCAAATGAAACCAAACTCACCCTTATGGGCTACTTAGAGAAAGAGTCCAAACAGTGATCTCTTTATCACTAGCTTTCTTCTGTTCCAAAACTTGCTTTCCTTTCCTCTCTTCCTGCCTACTTGTCTTAGTTGCAGAAAACTTGTGAGAGTCATTTATTAATACTCGGGATCGATCTTAACTCACCCCTTTTGGGCTACTGAAAGTTTAAACCAGCGACCGACTCACTGGTGTCTTCCATTGACCGAATCCATCTTGACTCTAAGCTGTGTCTTTCTATGTGTCCTTGTATATTCAAAAGAAAAACCGCGGGAAAAGTGTAAACAAGCTGCAGAGAAACCATAACATCGATTGTCCATCAAATAATTCCACCTCTCTTCGCAATAGTAACTCAGAAGATGGCAGTGCTCTTGCATAAGTCCAATCATACTGCAGTCAGTAGAAATCCAAAAGTCGTTCTCATTCTCCCGGCGTTTTAAAGTGGTGGTCCACAGAAAAAAAAATGAACCCTTGGGGTACAGCACACTTTTCCTTTTTCAGCTTGTCTAATTTGAATGCATTTCCTCCCGATCTATAAACCTTCAGGACATTCCTCATGTCTTCCAACATGCTGATAACTTGCAATTTACTGGGCTCAACTGCGACATCTTGACTATTGACATATAGTCCTTGTCTAAGATGAAAAGTCTTTAGGGCCTTATATTTCTTGAACAAAGAAGCACAAAATTCTCTTTCACTAACTTTTATCCCCTTGAAAGAACGTGTCCTTACTCTTAACAATTTCTGTTTCACTTATTTACACATCTGAATATCAAAGTTGTTGTCATTCACTCATGCACGGGCCTCAGCTGCTGCTGTATTTTTGTTCGCTGCATGATATCGCTGTACAGGTACATCATAGAACTCTTTCTCTGCTACTTCAATGGCAGCTCCAGTCTTTTTACTGCAGTGTTGTGGAAATCATGAACTTCATTACCTATACAAACAACTTTCAATTCACCTGGACCATTTCTGATTCACGTCCTCTCTTTCGGGGTCTTTCTGCATCCAGCTCAGTAACATCTTCCGTATTTCCATTTATTCCCACAGTTTCCTCTTTCAGCATCAGGTCTGACCCCAGTGTTGACCCATTCCGGATGGCATCTTTTTTTCCCAATTTTTCCATCTCTAGCCGGATCATTTCTCAAGAAGTGGCCTTTTTCTCCATGTCATCGGAAGTATCTTCCTTCATTCTCTATATAGCCTCCTCTCCGCCGTTGCTGGTAGAGCGACGCACACATTGCCTTCATTTCCTGCATGGCTACTCTCGTCACGTCACCCATTTTAGTCAAACAGAAAAGAAATCAAGATCTCGTAATCCACCATATACATCCCACTGGCCTTTGCTCACAATCAGTGCTACAATTCCCTCTAGCTCCAGCTTGATCTATGGTGTCACTTGTATCGTACTCATCCACTGTCTAACTTCGGCTGGGCTAACTGTCTTACAATTCAATGGTCCTGCGACTCCAGCTATGCCTCTTGTCTCGTATCACCTTCTCCTGCAACTGCAGGAGTAGTAACACCTGTCCTGTCATGTTTTCCCTCTGTGTCATGATGACCTGTCCTCGCTCTGCATACCCGTTATGACCTTGCAGCTGCATGTCATTAGAATTGTCATTCTAAGCTGTAACCGCAACATGCTAACCGCCACACTACTGAGGTGTCCTACTTTGCTAACTAATTGTTCTTTGATCTTAAAGTGTAGCCTACTAGTTTTAGCACCTTTTCACCAACCTGATTTAGCGGTCTCTCTGTCCCTCGTGATCTCTCCAGCCTCGACCTTCCAAGGAATAAAGTCCTAGTCCATGAACCCTTTGTAACTCAGTTCCCCAAGTCCGGGTAACATACAGTTAAATCTGCAAGCTTCCTAGATAAATTGCATCTTTCACTTAACGGGGTGACATGAGTCACGAAATTATAGTAACAGCTTCATCTCCTTTCCTGCCAGATTTCTGAACAGTCCATAAACGCATGGACACTAACTTATTCTTCCTATTTTTGCACCATAATTTTTCTGAGCTGGAACTCTGGCTGGATTTTCTGAATTTAATCTATAAGGTCTATGTAAATTATATGGACAAGAATGGGTTCAGTGGGACATGGGCCAGAGACAGGGAAATGGGAATAACTTCGTGGACACCCTGGTCAGCCACAGAGCCTGTTTGCATGCTGTTACTCGATAACTCTGCAGTTTAAACAGTTAAGACAGTCACAGAAGGCCACCGAATAGAACAAGAGTGACTGCAGTATGCTTACAGACCATTTCCCCATCTATCTTTGAGGAGCCCAGCCAGAGTTAAGCTAAACAAGGGAGAAACAAGAGTCCGCAGGCAATGTTGGTGGAAAGCTCGACAGAGGAAATATAGAGGGTTGCTTCTGCAACTATGCATGTAAATCCAAAAATGTGTATTTCGGCCACCGTATGTTACACTTACTACAAATATGTGGCGGGATCTAGGATACCAGAGAATCTGAAAAAATATGTCCGGCAGAAAAGAGTCGTGATAAAAATAAAAAAGCTCTGGCTCTGCCACAGTATAACTGTTAAGAAACTTCGACTTAAGGTGGACTCATTTGCCAAACTACAAGTATTTTTATTTTATTTTCCTGTATTTTCTTTCTGCTCACAGACCTATAATTACCAGACTACATAAATACTTACAGCCTGGCAATGAAAGGCAGTTGTCCTAAGATCAGAAAAGGAAAGGTTAATGAAAGAGATTCCGTGATCCAGTACAATAAAGCAGATGGGATTCATAATTTATTCATAGAAAGCAGAGGATGATGACCGAGGGGTGCTTCCTCTGAAGTTCTGTGTCTACTGGTTTGACACACTGGTTGGTGCTGGATACTTTGTTTCTTATAAAGTATATAAATTACTTGCGTGTGAATGTACAAAGCATGCTTAGTAAACTTGAAGATGATACTAAAATAAGTGACGTTACAGACAGTGCAGGAAGTTATGAAAAATTGCAGTGTTATAGTGATCAGATGGAAATGTGATCCAAGACCTAGAAAATGTACTTTAATCCAGATAAATCTCAGGTGTTGTATTTTGGAAGATGAAGCAATGTTAGGACTTATAAATTGAATGACAGGACCTTGGCAAGTGCTGTGCTTCAGAGGGACCATCGAGCAAAAGTCCATAATTTGTGGAAAGTAGCATCTCCGCTCGAAAACTAAGTAGTAATTGGGAGACATTGTGAGACATGTGGTCTCACTTTGATGACTGTACACTTTGAGTCATTATCACCGAAGAATTATAGAACATGTGTTGTTCTTCAGTAGCCTGAAAGCATTTCTTTCTCCTGAGGAATCCTAGCTATTAAGGATGAGCAATTTCAACACCGGCGGAATCGAACTGGACTGAACAATCTAGAGACGTCCCATAACGAATCGGCAGGTTGGCGAGACCCGCAAATAACCGAATGTTGTCTCTCTACCTTGGGACTCCGCATTTCGCACACAGAGTGCCCCTCTCTTAAATAATCTTCGAAAATCTACATCTTCCATTCTATCCCCAAATCCAGCTCGCAGCACCTAATGTTACGAGAAATGGGGTAAATGAGATGGAACATACCGATTTCGAATAAGCACATTAATCATTTATTTACAAACAGATTCGCCCAATCCTCTAAGCAACCGTAAGTTACAGAAACTACAAAACTAAACATTCAGTAATACTTTAACAAGCACCTCAGTAACTTCCCCTAAGATACGGAACTACAAAACTAAATATTCAGTAATACTTTAACAGGCACCTCAGTAACTTCCCCTAAGGTACGAAACTACTAAACTAAATATTCAGCAATCAGATGCTCAGCTAAGAATGCACGTGCGCCCAACATATATCTACAGCATATTTTCCCATTGCTTATTAAATCAGGAACTCAGCGTGGAGATCAATCTTTATGGACAAAGGGAAGTCCCTGTGGCACACAAGAAAATCAGTGAAAGCAGTTACTGCATCATTCCAATGGGCAAGCGATGACTGGTACAGCAGCCTTCCATCGCCATGTAAATAAACCGTTCACATTACAACATTTGAAAAAGCACTTGAACTTATTTTCCAGTTAGAAACGGGTTGACTAGAAATCCACTGCCAAAGTTTGTTGCCCAGTCGCTCTTTTAATCGTATCACAGAGCATCCGGTTGTAAGCACCACGCAGAGAAACAGAAAAAAAAGGTTGTATAAAATGTGAACGAGCGGACATTTCACGCACTTAGGAACAAAATAATGTAAGAAATCATGTAATTAATTCTGCCTTGTTTGATGCCTCATTCCGGTAAGATGGCGCTAAATTCGATTTCAGCAGTTTCAACGGGGCCACCAAATGTGTTATTGTCTTTATAAAACTTACATTATTTTTTTTATTATCTCAAGACCTTTACTTCTTGAGCTTCCGTTTCTGTTGTCAATAGAAACAGGGCTTCAGCAACCACATAATATTTGTAAGTTTTTTCCTCAGATTAATACGTTGCCTAGCACATGCTTGCAACCAACCTTTTTAAAACGTTTCCTTCCGCAGAGTATTCTTTGTCTTCTGAGTTGTTACTCTGCCACCGCGGCTTCTCTATCGATACCTGCAAGCGTTTGGGCAATATGGAATTACGCAATCAAAGTGGGCTTGTAGTTCTTTTTCAATATAGTCACCATCATACATAGTGCTTCGAAACAGCCATTGTATCACATCACCGAGCATTTGTTTCTCTGGCCGGTTTGTGTGGGTGTCAAACAGAAGATAATGATCTCCCTTCCATACGGCGATTCCGTCTATACTAATTCTCGTACTGGCACACAGAAATAATACCTCACCTGCCAGTTCCTTTTCTAATTCACTGCGCTGAAAGTTGCTGTCTACAGACTATCTGGTTCCATCTGTAAACGACTTGTGTCTACGACAGCCCCCTTTTTTCATTTACCTCTCACCGCTGATCCGAAAAGTCGACATAGGTCTCCTATCTGCACAAATGCTGCTTGAATTGCCTAATTCATCCAACATCTCTTTTATAATCTTATACAGTTCTCTACCTT
This sequence comes from Hypanus sabinus, assembly GCF_030144855.1. Classification (NCBI taxonomy): domain Eukaryota; kingdom Metazoa; phylum Chordata; class Chondrichthyes; order Myliobatiformes; family Dasyatidae; genus Hypanus; species Hypanus sabinus. Next base: position 8,573,700 of record NC_082731.1, on the reverse strand, counting down.
GAAGTAGATGTGACTTCAATTCGTATAGTTAGTTCCAAATCTAAGTCTGAAAGTCCCCATTGCTGGCTGTCCTGTGCTCTCCATAGTTTGTTCGCAAATTCCGAATTTATATGGCTGAACCCCACATTCAGCACACCAAAAATATGCCCGTAGAACTGAGTAACGCCTTTTACGAATATTTCCTTAAGTCTAGTTTCTTCCAATGAAGCTATGCATTCGAACCCATCAGTACAATTTTGCGCTGAAGGGATTTTGTGATAGCAAATTTGCACTTGGACAAATAGTTCCTAATCGTCAGAATTTGCTGCAAAACCTTGGTGAAACAGTAAAAAGAACGTACTCATTAACATGTATTCTGGTGTTACCAGTTTTGCAAAGAATTCACTTTTTTGGATAAATCCTTTGGATGAGATCTTGTGGTCTCCTGACTGTTGTAGCTGCACATAATGTAGCAAATTGCCGAAATATATATCAGGAAATTGATCGGTTCCGGATATGGGCATAGAAATGGCAGGTGAAGTTTAGTGCACTCTAGGGTCAGGTAATATACACTGGTAAATCAAATATAAAGGGACCATACGCGGTTAATAGCTAGACACGCGGCACTATTAACGAACAAGTGAAAGTTGTGGTGCAAGTCCATACTCGTTGAAAGTGGCAACGCGGTTTGATAAGGTGGTAATAGTGTTACATACCCGTGACGTGTGACAGTGGTACCCTTGTCACGTGACTGGGGTTGAAGCTATACTGGAATTGAGGTCTTGTGATGGTGGAGTGACGACATTTTCCCGCCAGTAGAGGTCATGTGACAGGTTTATTTTACAGGGTATAAAAGGAGGACCACTCCCAGTGAGGAGGGGCAGTTCGTGGCTGGAATTGCCATGTTGACTACATGCCACTGCGTGATTTAATGTTGTGACGCAGTTCAGTTGAAAGATGAAGTTTTATCTAATGCCTAAAGTTTAAAAGGTCATTGCCAGTAGTTTCTTTATAATACTGCTAGTTCAGAATCAGTGAAGAGTGAAGATCGAAGTTCGGGAGATTGAAGATCGAGGAGAATTGATTTCGACGGTGAAACAGGTTCGAACTTGTTTGATCCTTATTCGGAAGGAATTCGTTGACTGCTCTCGTGTTAATCCCTGTGAAATAACAGAAAGGACTGAGAACAGTGTTCTAAAGGAAAGGTCAGTGCCTGTAAGCCGTTTCGTTACGTCAATTCTTCGTGGGAAAAGTTCGATCTTGGGAACCGAAACAACACGACGTGAAAGAGAATTTAAATCGTCTTAAAAAGGCTCTCCCTTAAATGGACCGTGAGCATTTTGAAATTTTGGCAATACTACTTTGAAGAACTTTTTTTTTTGCAACTCTTAAAGCAGCCGCACAGCAGCTGATTTCCGGTTACGTTAGTGATTTGTTTACTTTTGCGGGGTTTGATGTCAGTGTTTAATAAACATGTTATTTGTTATAAAAACACCTGCCTTGCTCATATATATATTTTTTGCTTGAATCCGTAACAATAGCAACATAGAAACATCGAAAAGCTACAGCACAGTACAGGCTCTTCTGCCCATAATGCCGAGCCGAACATGTACTTACTTCAGAAATTACCCACGGTTACCCATAGCCCTCGATTTTTCTAAGCTCCATGTACCTATCTAGAAGTCTCTTAAAAGTCGTTATCCTATCCGCCTCCACAACCGTCACCAGCTGCCTGTTCCAGGCACTCACCATTTTCTATCCAAAAATACTTACCTCTACATATCTTCTCTACCTGCTTCCAAGCCCCTTAAAACTGTGCCCTGACGTGTTGCCATTTCAGCACTGGGAATAAGCCTCTGACTATTCACACGATCAATGTCTCTCATCATCTTATACAACTCTATCAGGTCATCTCTTATCCTTCGTATCTCCAAGGAGAAAAGGCCGAGTTCACTCAATTGGTTCTTGTTAGGCATGCTCCCCAATTCAGGCAATATCTTCGTAAATTTCCTTTGCATCTTTTCTATAGGTTCCGCATCCATCCTGTAGTCAGGTGACCAGAACTGAGCACAGTGCTCCAGTTGGGCTCATACCAGTGCCCTATGTCACTCTAACATTACTTCTCGGCTATTGAACTCAATAACACGCTTGATAAAGGCCAATACACTATATGCCATCTTGACCACAAGTCAACGTGAGCAGCAGTCCCTTGGACTCAGACCACAAGACCGTCTGATCTTCCACACTACCATTAATACTATATTCTGCCATTATATTTGACCTACCAAAATGTACCAGCACACACTTCTCTGGGTTGACCTCCACATGCCACTTCTCATCCCAGTTTTTCATCCTATTGATGTCCCTTTGTAATCTCTGACAGCCTTCCAAACTATCCACAACCCCTGAACATTTATGTAAGCAGCAAATTAACTAACCCATCCATCCACTTCCTTATCCAGGGCATTTATAAAAATCACGAAGAGAAGGGGTTCACAGAACAGTTCCCTGACGCACATCACTGGTTACGAACATCCATGCAGAATATGACCCGTCTACAACCACTCTTTGCCTTTTGTGGGCTAGCCAATACTGGATCCACAAATCAAGTTTCTCTTGTATCCCATGACTGCTTACTTTCCCAATAAGCCTTCAGTAAGGCACCTTATCAAATGCCTTGCTGAAATCCATATACCATACATTTACTGCACTATCAGCATCAATGCGATTAGTCACATCCTCAAAATGTTCAATCAGCCTCGTAATCAGCTTAGCAAGGCATGGCTGACTGTTCCTAACCATATTATTCCTTCTAAGTGTTCATAAATCGTGTCGCTCATGAACCTTCCCATTCAAATACCACATTGAAGTAAGACAGCCTGGTCTATAATTTCAATGGCTATCTCAACTGCCTTTAATAAATAAGGGAATAAGATCTTCAACCCTCCAATCCTCTAGAACCTCTCCTGTCCCCATTGATGATGCAAATATCATTGCCAGAGGCTCAGCAATCTCCTCCCTTGCCTCCGACAGTAGCCTGGGATACATCTCGTCCAGTCCCGAAGAGTCATCCAACTTGATGTTTTCCAAAACCTCAGGCAGATCCTCTTTCTTAATATCCACATGCCAAGATACATTTCGGTAGTGAATACTGCAGGAAAGTATTCATTAAGTACCTCTGATAACTCCTCCGGTTCCATACACACTTTCCCACTGTCATACCTGATTAGTCCTATTTATTCACTCATGTCCTATCCTCTTGTTCTTTAACTACTTGTGGAATGCCTTCAGGTTTTCTTTAATTCTGCTCGTCAAGGCCTTCTCATGGGTCCTTCTGACTCTCTTAATTTCATTCTTAAGCTTCATCCTGCTAGCTTTATAATCTTTAGATCTCTATCATTACGTAGATTTTTGAACCTTTCGTAAGCTTTTATTTTCTTCTTCACTAGATTTTCAACAGCCTTTGTACAGCACGGTTCCTGTACCCTTCTGTACTTTCTATACTTTCTTTGACTAATTGGAATGTACATATGCAGAACGTACATTTCCCTGGGAACATATGTTCCCAATTTATGCTTCCATGTCCCTACCTAATAACTTCATATTTCCTCTTACTCTAGTTAAACGCTCTCCTATCCCTCGGCAATGCTATGGTAAAGGAGATAGAATTGTGATCACTATCTCCAAAATGCTCTTCCGCTGAAAGACCTGACAACATCCCAGGTCCATTTCCCAATACCAGATCAAGTACAACCTCTCCTCGCCTCGGCTTATATACATATTGTGTCAAGAAACCTTCCTGAACATACGTAACAAACGTCTCCTCAACTAAACCACTTGTTCCAGGGAAATGCCACTCAATATCTCGGAAATTAAAATCTGCCTCCACGACAACATTGTTATTATTACACTTTTCCAAAATCTGTCTCCCTGTCTGCTCCTCGACGTTCCTATTACTATCGTGAGGTCTATAAAACAACCCAGTAGAGTTATTGACCACTCCCTGTTTCTAATGTCCACCTATAGAGATTCAGTGGACAATCCCTCCATGACTTCCTCCTTTTCTGCAGACGTAACAGTATCTCTGATCAGCAGTGCCTCGCCCCCACCTCTATTGCCTCAGTACTTGTCCTTTCTGAAACATCTAAAGCCTGGCTCTCTAAGTAAACTTTCTTGGCCCTGAGCCATCTGAGTGCCTCTAATGGCCACATCACCATAACTCCAAGTACTGATCCAGGCTTTGTTTATGATGCATCTTTCATTAAAATAGACATATCTCAAGCCATCGGTCTGTGTGTAAACCGTCTCTATCACCTGCCTATCCTCCCTCTCGCACTCTCTCCAAGCTTTCTCTATTTGTGACCCAACAGCACCTTCCTGCGTCTCTTCAGTTCGGTTCCCATCCACCAGCAATTCTAATTTAAACTCTCCCCAATAGCCTTAGCAAACCAGACTGCCAGGATTTTGAACCCCCTCGGATTCAAGTGTATCCCGTCTTTTTGCAAACGGTCACAATGCCCTGTCGCAAAAGAAGTCCCAATGACATCGGAAATCTGAATCCCTGCCCCCTGTTCCAATCTCTCAGCCACGCACACCTCACCTTCCATTATACTCACTGTCCCGTGGCACAAGCAGTAATCCCGAGACTGTCATCTTTGAGGCCCTGCTTCTCAACTTCCTTCCTAACTCCCTGCATCCGTTTTCATGAATCCTCTTTTTCCATACCTACGTCGTTGTTTTCAATATATACCACCACCTCTGGCTGTTCACCTTCCCACTTCAGGATAACGTGGACGCAATCAGAAAGATCCCGGCCCTGGCAGTTGTGAGGAAAACTATCATCCGTGCTTCTTTCCTACGTCAACAGAATCACCTATCTGACCACTTAACTATAGAGCCGCCTATTATAGCTATCCTTCTTCCTTTTCCTACACTTCTAAGACAGGTAGGTCGTCGCCCGAAACAGTACTCAAACAGAAGTAATTATTCTAAAGGGGTCAGCCACAGGGTAGGCTGAAGTATCTGCGTCCCGAAGCCACGATGTGATAACTTGCGTATTGCTCCTCTCTATCACTTCCTCACGTTCCCTGATCAGACGAAGGTCATCGAGCTGCATCTCCAGTCCCCTAGCCCTATCTCTAAGGAGCTGCAGGACGCAGCTGGCGTAGATGTGGCTGCACGAGCGGCTTGGAGTCCTCGGAATTTCCACATCTGACACCCTCTACAGAAGACCCAGTACAAAGAATGTGTACAGCATGCTTGGCTTCTTTAGTCCAGGCAATGAGTTCTAGAGTCGGGAAATTATGCTGCAACATTATAAATCTCTAGTTATGTTCCTTCTGGAGTACGGCATTTAATTTTCGTCGCCACAGGATATGGAGGGTCTGTTGAACATAGACAGCTGACCTGAAACGACGTATGTGAGTGAGCTGAAAATGTGACTGGAAAATCCAAGAACTGATGATATGCCGCATTTTTCAATTCAGAGGTTTATAATTTATCCCGTTATCCTATTAAATATGTGCAAATGCACAGACTGTACGCTTGGAATTAGAGCCAACGAAGAGCCACATGCAGTAGGGATTGTACTTGCGGACCCCAAAGATATTATCATTCACAAAAATTATCCAGACCCTGCTTAAGTTAATGAATTGATTGTAACAAAGCTCTATCAATTTACCGTCTATATGTGTTGCTGCTGCAGTTATAAACATTCTGATTAAGTTGATAAAAATTAAATGGATAATCTTCTGAAAGTGACAACACTGGCCTCAAGTATTTTTGAAAAGGCACAAAGTATTAAATCCTTTCCTCTCATTAAAAAGGAAGCAATGAATTTTGGAACACAAGTTGTACTTTCATGAATTAAATGCTTTGTTTTGCATGGATCTTCGGAGCAGGAAGAGAGCAAATGAAACGGAGCTTTAACAAATTTAATCACGACTTGTAATTTACTTTACATATGGCAGCATTCCTGAATATTAGAAAACAACAAAAAATGAGAGAAATGTCGTCCAGAAAAATGGAGAGTTCTAATGCTGGAAGAACAAATCACCTAAAGTTTGAGCTTCGACTACGAACGGAAGGCTTGAATGTGCCCTGACTTGTGCTTCAAACTTGCACTCATCCATTCTGCGCAGGATGTCACAGGAAAAATAACCAGGAAATGTATAATTTAATGCATACCTGTATTATAAGGAAAATCTTCAACTGCAGATTGTAAAAAATAACATAAACATTCAGTTAGAGTAAACTGGAAACCTGGCAAACACATGTTTGCAGGCAGTGCCAAATATTGCACCTTACTGTGTTCAATATAAACATTCGTTAATTTAACAGCATTAAGGGGAACAATGGCCTGGGGTTAATTGGGGGAAAATGGAGCTGAAGCCCAAATCTTGTCAATGAACGGCTGAGACCTGAATGGGCCCTGAAAGGTTTTGCCATGGACATGTTCACACCTCGTTAAGCACTGCAGAACTTGTAGTGAATTACCACGTGCTCTAAAGACAATTTCAGTTGTCCTTGTGAGATAAATCAAGCATATGTACTCAAACATTAGAATTTACAGAATCCAGCTATTCGATTCCCAAACCATTTTAACCCGTTCTTTAACTCCTTTCTAAATTGACTCTGGGTGCCCACGTATATAAATGGATTTATACAAAAACTCAAAAATTGAAGCATAAACGAACTTTCCTCCAGTATAAACTTTGAGTTACTAGCATCGGAGCCTGAGAAATAACTAAGCTTTGCAATTCGAACATAAAGAAATCGAATCAGAAACAAAAGCCAGAAAAGGATGAATCCGCCAGAAACACAAAAGAGCAGCAGAATAGATTTTCTGCGGCTCTCCAACTCTCCGTCTGTCCGCCTCTCTATATTTTTATTGACTAGGATTCTGCTTCGGATTTTCATAGTAATGATGATGTGTCTGACGGTGAGTACATTAAACAGTAATATAAGGATGAATGGAAGACAAGGGGCACAAATGCGCTGAAAGATGTCAAATGCAATCCACCACCGAGAGGTGTAAAATACAGGCTTTAGATCGCAAAGCCAAGGTATACCGTTAATTACAACGACTGGATCATATACGAAATAATAAGGGATATGTGTAACACAGCTGAGTGCACAAATCGTTCCGACAACCACTACAGCCGTTCTCTCTGTACAATACTTCGTCTTCAGCTTTTGGCAACAAATTGCAACATATCGATCAAAAGTAAATGCAACTGTAATCCAAACGGAGCAATTTCTGAATCCGTAAATAAAAGCAAAGTTAAGTTTACAAAGCGGTGTGATGGAAAGGAAGCTGTATTCAAAAAAGTTACCCACAGTTCGGTTCAATATCGATCCCGTTATAATGAAAAAGATATCAGTCACGGCCATCGCCACCAGGTAACAAGAAATACATCGAGACAAATTACATTTTCCCAGTCGCAGGATCGCAATCACTACCAAGTTCGCTGTAAGAGAGACAGGATTTATGGTCAATTAACAGTTGATTCTGAGGCGGAAGAAAGGGGCGCAGAAGTAAGCAAACTGACACCAGGAATGTCAGATTCTGTAATGAGGAAAACGGGATGGAGGTTTTATTATTTTACTAATTTAACCATTCCTGCAACCTGAATGCGGTTATTAATATCATTTCGTGGTATCCTTTTTTGTTCATGGATTGATGGATTGAAGGAGCAGCTGAGCACATTTGTGGCTTAGCATTCACATAGGCCTGAAGCAGGTAAGGACCTTAGATTTCCTTCCTCGACGTACATCAGCGAACCCGAAAATCTTGATGTTACATGATTAGATGATTACAGGGATGAAAAATTTTATATAAAATTCTAGAAACAATATTTACAGCAATCCATTTCCAGGCGAAGGAGGCATTATACGCGGAAAGGTGGGGTGAAATAAAACTCAGCTCTTCAGTGTGGAACATCCACATTCCCTCAGTACGTGACAAATGACAATACATGTCCCCACAGCAACGTCACTGGCTGCCAAGATCTCACATTTTGGGGGATGCGTTCTGATATGCAATGGGAGGTGCAGCAAAGCAAGAATAACATACTTGAAGTAATAAGCTACCTGAGATCTACGTTTACAGATACGTTTAAATAACGGAATAGGCGAACTGAACGGCTGATTCGACGCTTTCTTGCTTTGCCTTTAAATTAATTAATAGGATGTGACATAACACTATTTTTCTTATACGTTAGGTTGAGCCAGATTACAGAAAATACCTGATGGAACTGCGTACGACTGAAATTAAAATAACTAAATAGGAACATTGAAAGGAAGGAGGTACAGGATCCGACCTTAAACACCCAAAATCATAAAAGATCTGCAGAATACGTTCAGAAGAATTGAGAGAGAAAACCATTTCACCATTCTTCAAAGTGATTTTCCTCAGGCGGTGGTACAGACCGTGTTGGAAGGTGGGACAAACTTGCTCAGTTTAATTTCGACAGATTCAGCGAGAGGGAATGGATTGGAATCTTTAGCGTCGTTGCCTTTCTCGGGGAATCGATTCAAGAGTTTGCCGAGAGCACAAAGAAGTGGCTTGCATTTAATGCGATGGAGTGCATTGTAGAACAGACATCGCACGAGCAGCAGTGACAAACGGTTACACCGAATATCAGTCTGCCGTTCTTCTGTAGTCATGATAAGAATAATTTCTATAATGTCGAGTCGTGTTACTATATGATCACTTGCATTCAGCTATAGCGAAGATTGGAGATAACAAGCAATAATACAGCTCAACAGCAAACTCCTTGGAACATCATTGTCGTACATTACCTGGAATGCCGATAGCTGCAACGCCAGAATAGTAAAGGGCAAACAGCAAACCTTTCGGTATTCCGTGCATTTCTTTCGGCAGTTCTCAGCACATTAACTGCTATGTAAAATCGGTTTCATATTTATACCTGATGTCATTCTCCGGATTTGATGTAACATTTCATATTATCAATAACCGAACAAAACTGCGCAGCCACTCATGGGACTAACGTTATGCTCCTCGGAGCTGAATTGCGTAAAGGGATCTGGCAACGGAACCAGAAAATGTTATGAGAATTGTTTTCATTTAATAAGAGACAGTTTATATTGATACGTTTTTGCAATATTCGCATTACGTTGAGAAACGCCTGTTTCAAGCCTTTTAATCAAGAGATTCACAATATTAGCATAATAAGCCATTAATGTTATATCCTGTTGGCTACTCAACCAAGCTTTAGAGCTGGGCAAAATTCAGCTTTTGCATATTTGACATCAGCTGAGAGCCCTTGCTGCAATACATGTTGTAAGAGTAGAGACACTTTACCGGTGTATCCTGAGCGAATGTATATTGCGGACGTCCGTTTGGTAATGTATTATGTGAGTAGTCGTAAGTCAGAGTGCGTATGTAGTCAGAACGCGGGGGTTTTGTAAAATGGAAGTCTGGTAAATAAACGTGCGTGTTTAATACTGCGGTGTCCGAGTCACATTAACACTAACATGGTGTCAGAAGAAAGCGGAAAGGAAAGGAAAGGAAAGGAAAGGAAAGGAAAGGAAAGGAAAGGAAGAGAAGACACGTAAAAAGATGTCACAGTTACAGCCACCGTCAAGTTTAAGAGTACGAGGTAATATTGCTTAGAATTGGAAGGTCTGGCTCCAGCAGTTTGAGTTGTTTTGCACCGCTATTGGCGTAGATGACAAGACGGAGAAAGTACACTGTGCTACGTTTCTGCATGTTGCTGGAGCAGAGGCAATAAAGGTTTGCAACACGTTTATCTTCCAAGAGGGTGAGCGAGATAGAATTGAAGTGTTGAAGAAAAAGATTCAAGATTACTGAGAGCAGAGAAAAAACCCACCGTACATTCGACACAAATTTTTTACGAGAGCTCAACGACCGACAGGGACTATGTAACAGATCTACGTAACAGATTTGAAGAACAAGACAAAAAACTGTGAGTTCGGACAACTGCATGATTCTTTAATATGCGACAGGATTGTATGCGGTAGACGAGATGATCATGTGAGAGGCAGGCTGTTGAGAGAGGCGGAGCTTACATTGGAAAAGGCGATTGATATGTGCCGTGCTGGCGAGATCACGTCGAGTCAGGTTAAAATGCTTAATGAAGAGACTGGTGTATACAAAATGAAAGCTATGAAAACTGACAAGAGTAGGACAAAGGCAGCTCCACAGGATAATCAAAAGGAAGTTAACTACAACAGATGTGTTTATAAACATGGATACAGAAAATGTCCAGTCTTTGGTAAGACATGCAAATTATGCAGAAAAAATGCATGCTGTGGAACAGAGTGAGTGCAACAGTGACATGTTCATTGGGAAAATTGAAGTGGAACGGGAGGTCAGTGCTCCATTTCGAAAGCTACTAGAGAGCAACACTGAATGCCATTGGGAAGATGAACAAAAGAAAAGGTTTGACACATTGAAGCAGTTGGTCACCAATGCACCAGCACTCAAGTTCTATGATGTCAATAAATCGGTGTCAATGTCTGTGGATGCCAGTTCAGAAGGAATAGGAGCTGTTATACTGCAGGATGGGAGGCCTGTAGCGTATGATCACGAGGACTTACAGACTGTCAACGGCGATATACTCAAATTGAGAAGGAATTACTTGCCATAGTTTATGGGTGTGAGAAGTTCCACCAGTATGTATAGGGCAAAGAAATCCAGGTTGAGAGTGATCGCAAACCACTTGAGAGCCTCTTCAAAAAGCCACTCCTATGAGGCTGCAAAGGATGCTTCTCAGGCTACAGAGGTACACTCTCACAGTTACCTATAAGCCAGCAAAAGAACTGCACATCGCTGATGCTTTGAGCCGTGCTTACCTCAAAGAGCAAAAGGAAGAGTTGCTAGGAAGAGAGCTGGAGGTCAATTGGGTTACACCTCAGCTACCTATTTCTGAGGAGAAGTTGAACATGTTCAGGAAAGCGACTGCAGAAGATCCTGAAATGCAAATACTGAGAGACATTACAATGAATGCCAACGGAAAGAAACGATGTTCCAAAAGAAATACTGAAATACTGGACATTTAAAGAAGAAATTAGATATGCATCAGGACTAATGTCCAAAGTGGCAAAACTCATAGTACCAAATCAAATGAGACAGGAAATGCTCAACGGAATTCATGAGTCACACCTGGGGATACTGAAATGTAAAGAAACAGCAAGGGGCGTTCTCTATTGGCCAGGTATGTCAACTCAGATAGAGCACATTGTGTCTCAGTGTGCTGTTTGTAATGAAAACAAAAACAGCAATCCAAGAAAGCCTTTGTTTCCCCATTCACTACCAGGAAGACCATGGGAGAACCTTGGCACAAATCTCTTTCACTAAAATGGTGCAGAATATCTGCTTTGTGTGGACTACTATTCAAGATATCCGGAAATCACCAAGTTAAGAGACACGTACAGTCAAGGAGACATTACTGCAATGAAGTCGACATTTGATGGTATTCCAGATATTGTCGTCAGTGACAATGGTCCACTATATGCCAGTGGTGAGTTTAGAGAGTTTTCAGAAAGCTGGGAATCTCAAAATGTTACTTCCAGTCCTGGGCACGCTCAGTCTAATGGACAAGCAGAGAGATCTGTACAAACTGTGAAGAACATGCTCAAGAAGGAACAAAGCAGCAACAGTGACCCGGACATTGCTCTGCTTGAATTCTGCAACACACCGATTGAAGGTGTGCTGTTCTCTCCTGCACAGTTGTTGATGGGACGTCATCTGAAGTCCAAGCTACCAACATCCACAACTCTACTGACACCTGAAAGTAATACTCATGTACATGACAAGCTAAAGTACAAGCAAATAAAGCAAAAGAGCTACTATGACAGACACACAAGATAGTTACCAGATCTGCACATAGGTGAAAATGTCAGAATACAGAGAGGAGACACTTGGCAGCCAGCTGTGCTTGAGAACAGGCATCAACAACAAAGATCCTTCATAGTTCACACGCCGGATGGAAGATTCTTCAGTAGGAACAGGAAACATCTGCTGAAGACAGGTGAGAGAGTGTTTCCACCTACAGATACTCAGGACATTTCCACGGATACAGACATGGAAACAAACGACACCAAGAGTGAGGGGCGTGACAAAACCCCACGACGCAATGACGGTGGAAGTTCGGCGTAGACAATCCGAGGTGGAAATGCAGACACAGAGGTTACTCGAGAGACTGACTCTGAAGGACAAGCACAGTCACAGTTCTATCGTACAAGGTCTGCGAGACAAGTCAAACTTCCAGCTAGATACAGAGACTAGATCTCCCTACAGTCTCGCACAGTTTGATACAAAATCACACATGTTATAAGTTCCAAGGTGTGAAATAAAAGGTTTATTAGTCTATGTTAGTATTGTAAGATACAATGTAGAATACAGTATAAGAAGTTAAGATTTTTATTAGTTTAAGGCATGGCTGTTGTAATGTCAGGAAGTCATACCTAGAAGCATTGTTTTGGTAATTCAAAGTATTGTAAAACAAAAACTTGAGAAGGGGGATGTAATGTATTATGTGAGTATTCGTAAGTCAGAGTGCGTATGACGTCAGAACGCGGGGGTTTTGTAAAATGGAAGTCGGGTGAATAAACGTGTGTGTTTAATACTGCGGTGTCCGAGTCACATTAACGCTACACGTGTTAGCGGTTACTTTCAATGCATGTTCATCCAGTTAACAAACGGACTGGAAAAAAAAAGCTTTGTTATTTTAATGTTAACGGATCAGAGTCCAAAAGAGTGCGCTTAATTCTGATGTGCAACCATGAAAACTCTGTTCAGAACTGTAAAGTGGTCATATCAGCCGGATATTCAGAGGCAACAATCCAGATTTGACATCCACTCCAGTCAGTCTGGTTCAGTGTCTGAGTGTGCAGATCAGTGGCCTTGAACAAAGGCCTGAACGCCAAATCGTAATTCCACAGAGGCTACCAAACGTGCAAGGTGCTTCCAGTATTTTCCGTTTTTATCACTGGTTTCCGATGAGCGTCACAGAACACTCATTAACTAGGGCATAAACGGCCAGTCACTGGCAACGAGAGTTGGTGATTTCAAATGGGACAGTACCAGATAGCTCATGTGCAACTCAAGCTGAGTCCCAAATTCGTATAGCCTGCCTGGTGACTGGGCCTTACGGGAAGGACCCACCTGAAAGACCTACATACTGTATGTTGCGGCCATTTTTATAGAGAAGCTTGAGAAGCCACATTCCCACACTTAAAACTAAAACGTCTTTCCTGTGTAGAATGCTGCTGGTTAAGCGATTTGTCCTTCAGAATAAACATATTTATACAATTACTGATCAGTGCTTTGAAGCGCCATCGGGTTTTGCTTTGCTTAGATTTTCCATATATGTCCAAAATGCAGGAAATGCAATATCAGCATACAAGCATTTAGATTTTGAAGTTAAATTAAGTCTGGTGAAAAGCAGAATCGGTGAAGAATTGCTGAGAATGTAGAGAATATAATCAAAAGGAGGTAATAGAGTATTGGTTCATTGTATTGTGCGGTTCGTGGTTGCGAGGGACTCGTAGGACAAATGTTTATTTCAGAAATACAACTAGTGCATAATTAACCCGAGCGTAAGGATCGATACGAAAGTCATGCCTCGGTAGCAAAATATGTATGGTCCGAAAGTGGCTACATGGTTTGATAGGGTAATAGTAGAAAGGTAGAAAGGTTACAGCACAGTACAGGCTCAGGCTCTTCTGCCCATAATTCCGTGCCGAACATGTACTTACCAGAAATTACCCAGGGTTCCCCATAGCCCTCGATTTTTCTAAGCTCCATGCACCTATCCAGAAGTCTCTTAAAAGTCGTTTTCGTATCCGCCTCCACCAACGTCACCGGCAGCCTTTTCCAGGCACTCACCATTCTCAGCGCAAAAATACTTACCTCTACATCTCTTCTCTACCTGCGTCCAAGCACCTTAAAACTGTGCCCTGTCGTGCAGCCATTTCAGCATTGGGGATAAGCCTCTGACTAGTTACAAGAACAATGCCTCTCATCATCTTATACAAATCTATCAGGTCACCTCTTGTCCTTCGAATTTCCAAGGAGAAAAGGCCGACTTCACTCAATTAATTTTTGTTAGGCATGCTCCCCAATCCAGGAAACATCTATGTAAATCTCATTTGCACCTTTCTATAGCTTCCGCATCCTTCCTGTATTCAAGTGACCAGAACTGAGCACAATACTCCAAGTGGGCTCATACCAGTGCCCTATGTCGCTCTAACATTACTTTTCGGCTATTGAACTCAATCGCACGCTAGTTAAATGATAATACACGATATACCATCTTGACCACAAGGCAACGTGAGCAGCAGTCCCATGGACTCAGACCACAAGACCGTCTGATCTTCCACACTACCATTAATACTATATTCTGCCATCATATTTGACCTACCAAAATGTACCAGCACACACTTCTCTGGGTTGAACTCCACCTGCCACTTCTCATCCCAGTTTTTCATCCTAGTGATGTCCCTTTGTAATCTCTGACAGCCTTCCACACTATCCGCAACCTCTGAACCTTTATGTAAACAGCATATCAACTAACCCATCCATCCACTTCCTTATCCAGGGCATTTATAAAAATCACGAAGAGAAGGGGTTCACAGAACAGTTCCCTGACGCACACCACTGGTTACGAACATCCATGCAGAATATGACCTGTCTACAACCACTCTTTGCCTTTTGTGGGCAAACCAATACTGGATCCACAAATCTAGGTTCTCTTGTATCCCATAACTGCTTCCTTTCCCAATAAGCCTTCAGTAAGGCACCTTATCAAATGCCTTGCTGAAATCCATATACCATACATTTACTGCTCTATCAGCATCAATGTGTTTAGTCACATTCTCAAAATGTTCAATCAGCCTCGTAAGGCACAACGTGCCTTTAGCAAGGCATGGCCAACTATTCCTAATCATATTATTCCTTCTAAATGTTCATAAAGCGTGTCTCTCAGGATCATCTCCATTCACATACCACATTGAAGTAAGACGCACAGGTCTATAATTTCATGGGCTATATCTACTGCCTTTCTTAAATAAGGGAACAAGATCTGCAACCCTCCAATCTTCTAGAACCTCTCCTGTCCTCATTGCCAGAGGCTCAGCAATCTCCTCTCTTGCCTCCGACACTAGCCTGGGATACATCTCGTCCGGTCTCGGAGACTCATCCAACTTGATGTTTTCCAAAAGCTCAGGCACATCCTCTTTCTTAATATCTACATGTTCAAGCTTTTCAATCCGATGTATGTCCCTACAATAGCCAAGATACGTTTCGATAGTGAATACTGAATTAAAATATTCATTAAATACCTCTGATATCTCCTGCAGTTCCATACACACTTTCCCACTGTCATACTTGATTGGTCCTATTTATTCACTCATGTCCTATCCTCTTGTTCTTTAACTACTTGTGGAATGCCTTCTGGCTTTCTTTAATTCTGCTCATCAAGGCCTTCTCGTGGGTCCTTCTGACTCTCCTAATTTCATTCTTAAGCTTCATCCTGCTAGCTTTATAATCTTTAGATCTCGATCATTACCTAGATTTTTGAAACTTCCGTAAGCTTTTATTTTCTTTTTCACTGGAGTTTTCAACAGCCTTTTTACAGAACGGTTCCTGTACCCTTCTGTACTTTATATACTTTCCTTGAATCATTGGAATGTACCTATGCAGAACGTACATTTCCCTGGGAACATATGTTCACAATTTATGCTTCCAAGTCCCTACCTAATAACTTCATATTTCCTCTTACCCCAATTAAACGCTCTCCTATCCCTCTGCAATGCTATGGTAAAGGAGATAGAATTGTGATCGCTATCTCCAAAATGCTCTCCCACTGAGAGACCTGACCCCTAAACAGGTTCATTTCCCAATACCAGATCAGGTACAACCTCTCCTCGTCTAGGCGTATCTACATATTGTGTCAGGAAACCTTCCTGAGCATATATAACAAACTCCTCCCCAACTAAACCCCGTGTTCTAGGGAAATGCCACTCAATATTTCTGAAATTAAAATCTACCTCCACGACAACACTGTTATTATTTCACTTGTATTCACCAAAATCTGTCTCCCTGTCTACTCCTGGACGTTCCTATTAGTATCATGTAGTCTATAAAACAACCCAGTAGAGTTATTGACCACTCCCTGTTTCTAACTTGCACCCATAGAGATTCAGTGGACAATCCCGCCATGACTTCCTCCTTTTTTGCAGACGTAACTTTATGAGCAGTGCCTCGCCCCCACCTCTATTGCCTCAGAACTTGTCCTTTCTGAAACATCTAAATCTGGCTCTCTAAGTAACTATTCCTGTCCCTGAGCCATCTGAGTGTCTCTAATGGCCACATCATCATAACTCCAAGTACTGATCCAGGCTCTACGCTCATGCGCTTTGTTGATGATGCTTCTTTTATTAAAATAGACATATCCAAAGCCATCAGTCTGTGCGTAGCCCGTCTCTATCACCTGCTTATCCTCCCTCTCGCACTCTCTCCGAGCTTTCTCCATCATTTACCCAACAGCACCTTCCTGCATCTCTTCAGTTCGGTTCCTATCCCCCAGCAATTCTAATTTAAACTCTCCCCAATAGCCTTAGCAAACCTGACTGCCAGGATTTTGATCCCCCTCGGATTCAAGTGTATCCCGTCCTTTTGCAAACGGTCACAATGACCTGTCGCAAAAGAAACCCCAATGACGTCAGAAATCTGAATCACTGCCCCCTGTTCCAATCTCTCAGTCACGCACACCTCACCTTACATTATACTCGCTGTCCCGTGGCGCAAGCAGTAATCCCGAGACTGCCAAATTTGAGGCCCTGCTTCTAAACTTCCTTTCTAACTCCCTGTATCCGTTTTTATGAATCGTCTTTTTTCATACCTACGTCGTTGTTTTCAATATGTACCACAACCTCTGGCTGTTCACCTTCACACTTCAGGATAACGTGGACGCAATCAGAAACATCCCGGCCCTGGCAGTTGTGAGGAAAACTATCATCCGTGCTTCTTTCCTACGTCAGCAGAATCGCCTATCTGACCCATTAACTATAGAGCCACCTATTATAGCTATCCTTCTTCCTTTCCTTACACTTCTAAGACACTGTTGCTTTCCCCAGGTCGTCGCCCGAAACAGTACTGAAACAGACGTAATTATCCTCAAGGGGTCAGCCACAGGGTAGGCTCTAGTATCTGACTCTTGGCTTTGCCACTCCCGACGTATCTGCGTCCCGAGGCCACGATGTGATAACTTGCGTTTTGCTACTCTCTATCACTTCCTCACTTTCCCTGATCAGACGGAGGTCATCGAGCTGCATCTCCAGTTCCCTCGGCCTATCTCTAAGAAGCTACAGGACGCAGCTGGCGCAGATGTGGCCGCACGGGCGGCTTGGAGTCCCCGGACTTCCCACATCTGACACCCTGTACAGAAGACCCAGCACAACGAATTTGCACAGCATGCTTGCCTTTATTAGTCCAGGCACTGAGTTCTAGAGTCAGGAAGTTATGCTGCAACATTATAAATATCCAGTTATGTTCCATCTGGCGTACGGCATTCAATGTTTGTCGCCACAGGATATGGAGCGTCTGTTGAACATGGACGGCTGACCTGAAACGACGTATGTGAGGGAAGTGGTGCTGAAAATGTGTCTGTAAAATCCAAGAACTGATGATATGCCGCATTGTTCAATTCACAGGTTTATAATTTCTCCCGTTATCCTATCAAATATGTGCAAATGCACAGACTGTACGCTTGAAATTAGAGCTAATGAAGAGCCACGTGCAGTAGGGATTGTACATGCGGACTCCAAAGATATTATCATGCACAAAAATTATCCAGACCCTGCTTAAATTAATGAATTGATTGTAACAAAGCTCTATCAATTTACTGTCTTCATGTGCTGCTGCTGCAGTAACAAACATTCTGTTTATGTGGATCAAAATTAAATGGATAATCTTCTGAAAGTGACAACACCGGCCTCAAGTATTTTTGAAAAGCCACAAAATATTAAATCCTTTCCTCTCATTAAAAAGGAAGCAATGAATTTTGGAACACAAGTTGTACTTTCATGAATTAAATGCTTTGTTTTGCATGGATCTTCGGAGCAGGAAGAGAGCAAATGAAACGGAGCTTTAACAAATTCAATCACGAGTTGTAAAATATCTTACATATGGCAGCATTCCTGAATATTAGAACACAAAAAAAATGAGAGAAATGACGTCCAGAAAAATGGACAGTTCCAATGCTGGAAGAACAAATCACCTAAAGTTTGAGCTTCGACTACGAACGGAAGGCTTGAATGTGCCCTGACTTGTGCTTCAAACTTGCACTCATCCATACTGCGCAGGATGTCGTAGGTAAAGTAACCAGGAAATGTATAATTTAATGCATGCCTCTATTATAAGGAAAACCTTCAACTGCAGATTGTAAAAAATAACATAAAGATTAAGTTAGAATAAACTGGAAACCTGGCAAACACTTGTTTGCAGGCAGTGCCAAATATTGCACCATACTGTGTTCAATATAAACATTCATTAATTTGACAGCATTAAGGGGAACAATAGCCTGGGGTTAATTGGGGGAAAATGGAGCTGAAGCCCAAATCTTGTCAATGAACGGCTGAGACCTGAATGGGCCCTGAAAGGTTTTGCCATGGACATGTTCACACCTCGTTAAGCACTGCAGAACTTGTAGTGAATTACCACGTGCTCTAAAGACAATTTTAGTTGTCCTTTTGAGATAAATGAAGCATATGCACTCAAATATTAGAATTTACAGAATCCAGCTATTCGATTCCCAAACCATTTTAACCCATTCTTTAACTCCTTTCTAAATTGACTCTGGGTGCCCACGTATATAAATGGATTTATACAAAAACTCAAAAATTGAAGCATAAACGAACTTTCCTCCAGTATAAACTTTGAGTTACTAGCATCGGAGCCTGAGAAATAACTAAGCTTTGCAATTCGAACATAAAGGAATCGAATCAGAAACAAAAGCCAGAAAAGGATGAATCCGCCAGAAACACAGAAGAGCAGCAGAATAGATTTTCTGCGGCTCTCCAACTCTCCGTCTGTCCGCCTCTCTGTATTTTTATTGACTAGGATTCTTCTTCGGATTTTCATCGTCATGATGATGTGTCTGACGGTGAGTACATTAAACAGTAATATCAGGATGAATGGAAGACACGGGGCACTGATGCGCTGAAAGGTGTCAAATGCAGTCCACCACCGAGAGATGTAAAATACAGGCCTTATATCGCAAAGCCAAGGTATACCGTTAATTACAACAACTGGCTCATATACGAAATAATAAGGGATATGTGTAACACAGCTGAGAACACAAATTGTTCCGACAACCACTACAGCCGTTCTCTCTGTACAGTACTTCGTCTTCAGCTTTTGGCAACAAATTGCCACATGCCGATCAAAAGTAAATGCGACAGTAATCCAAACGGAGCAATTTCTGAATCCGTAAATAAAAGCAAAGTTAAGTTTACAAACCGGTGTGATGGAAAGGAAGCTGTATTCAAAAAAGTTACCCACAGTTCGGTTGAATATCGAAGCCGTTATAATGAAAAAGATATCGGTCACGGCCATCGCCACCAGGTAACAAGAAATACATCGAGACAAATTACATTTTCCCAGTCGCAGGATCGCAATCACTACCAAGTTCGCTGTAAGAGAGATAGGATTTATGGTCAATTAACAGTTGATTCTGAGGCGGAAGAAAGGGGCGCAGAAGTAAGCAAACTGACACCAAGAATGTCAGTTTCTGTAATGAGGAAAACGGGATGGAGACTATATTATTTTACTAATTTAACCATTCCTGCAACCTGAATGTGATTATTAATATCATTTCGTGGCATCCTTTTTGTTCATGGATTGAAGGAGCAGCAAAGCAGATTGGTGGCTTAGCATTCACATAGGCCTGAAGCAGATAAGGACCTTAGATTTCCTTCCGCGACGTACATCAGTAAACCCGAAAATCTTGATGTTACATGATTAGGATTACAGAGCTGAATTTTTTAATACAAAATTCTAGAAACAATATTTACAGCAATCCATTTCCAGGCGAAGGAAGCATCATACGCTGAAAGTTGGGGTGCAATAAAACTCATCTCTTCAGTGTGGAACATCCACATTCCTCTCAGTACGTGACAAATAATAATACATGCTCCCATGCCTAGCTGAACAGCAACGTCACTGGCTGCCAAGATCTCACATTTTGGGGGATGCGTTCTGATATGCAATGGGAGGTGCAGCAAAGCAAGAATAACATACTTGAAGTAATAAGCTACCTGAGATCGACGTTTACAGATACGTTTAAATAACGGAATAGGCGAACTGAACGGCTGATTCGATGCTTTCTTGCTTTGCCTTTGAATTAATTAACAGAATGTGACAGAACACTATTTTTCTTATACGTTAGGTTGAGCCAGATTACAGAAAATACCTGATGGAACTGCGTACGACTGAATTTAAAATAACTAAATAGGAACATTAAAAGGAAGGAGGTATAGGATCTGACACCTGAGCACCCAAAATGATAAAATATCTGCAGATTACGTTCTGGAGAATTGAGAGAGAAAACCATTTCACCACTCTTCAAAGTGATTTTCCTCAGGTGGTGGTACAGACCGTGTTGGAATTTGGGACGAACTTGCTCAGATTAATTTCGACAGATTCAGCGCGAGGGAATGGATTGCAATCTTTAACGTCGTTGCCTTTCTCGGGGAATCGATTCAAGGGTTTGCCGAGAGCACAAAGAAGTGGCTTGCATTTAATGCGATGGAGTGCATTGTAGGACAGACATCGCACGAGCAGCAATAACAAACGAAGTACATAGTTACACCGAATATCAGTCTGCCGTGCTTCTGTAGTCATGGTAAGAATAATTTCTATAATGTCGAGTCATATTACTATATAATCATTTGCATTCAGCTATAGCGAAGATTGGAGATAACAAGCAATAATACAGCTCAACAGCAAACTCCTTGGAACATCATTGTCGTACATTACCTGGAATGCCGATAGCTGCAACGCCAGAATAGTAAAGGGCAAACAGCAAACCTTTCGGTATTCCGTGCATTTCTTTCGGCAGTTCTCAGCACATTAACTGCTATGTAAAATCGGTTTCATATTTATACCTGATGTCATTCTCCGGATTTGATGTAACATTTCGTATTATCAATAACCGAATAAAACTGCGCAGCCACTCATGGGACTAACGTTATGCTCCTCGGAACTGAACTGCGTAAAGGGATCTGGCACTGAACCAGAAAATGTTATGAAAATTGTTTTCATTTTATAAGAGACAGTTTATAATGATACGTTTTTGCAATATTCGCATTACGTTGACAAACGCCTGTTTTAAGCCTTTTAACCCAGAGATTCACAATGTTAGCATAATAAGCCATTAATGGTATATCCTATTGGTTACTCAACCAAGCTTTAGAGCTGGGTAAAATACAGCTTTTGCATAATTTGACATCAGCTGAGTGCTCTTGCTGCAATAGATGCTGTAAGAGTAGAGACACTTTACCGGTGTATCATGAGCGAATGTATATTGCGGACGTCCGTTTTAGCGGTTACGTTCAATGCATATTGATCCAGTTTACAAACGGACTGGGGGAAAAAAAAGCTTTGTGAGTTTAATGTTAACACGTCAGAGTCCAAAGTAGCGTGCTTTATTCTGATGTGCAACCATGAAAACTCTTTTCAGAACTGTAAAGTGATCATATCAGTTGTATATTCAGAGGCAACAATCCAGATTTGACATCCACTCCAGTCAGTCTGGCTCAGTGTCTGAGTGTGCAGATCATTGGCCTTGAACAAAGGCCTGAACGCCAAATCGTAATTCCACAGAGGCTACGAAACCTGCAATGTGCTTCCAGTATTTTCCGTTTTTATCACTGGTTTCCGATGAGTGTCACAGAACACTCATTAAATAGGGCATAAACGGCCAATCACTGGCAACGGGACTTGGTGATTTCAAATGGGACAGTACCAGATAGCTCATGTGCAACTCAAGCTGAGTCCCAAATTCGTATAGCCTTGCCTGGTGACAGGGCCTTATGGGAAGGACCCACCTGAAAGACCTACATTCTGTATGTTGCCGCCATTTTTATAGAGAAGATTGAGAAGCCACATTCCCACACTTAACACTAAAACCTCTTTCCTGTGTAGAATGCTGCTGGTTAAGCGATTTGTCCTTCAGAATAAACATATTTATACGATTACTGATCAGTGCTTTGAAGCGCCATCGGGTTTTGCTTTGATTAGATTTTCCATATATGTCCAAAATGCAGGAAATGCAATATCAGTATACAAGCATTTAGATTTTGAAGTTAAATTAAGTCTGGTGAATAGCAGAACCGGTGAAGAATTGCTTAGAATGTAGAGAATATAATCAAAAGGATGTAATAGAGTACTGGTTCATTGTATTGTGCGGTTCGTGGTTGCGATGGACTCGTAGGACAAAGGTTATTTCATAAATACAAGGGCATGATTAGCCCGAGCGTAAAGATCGATACGAAAGTCATGCCTCGGTAGCAAAATGTGTATGGTCTGAGACATATGAGATTACTCTTAGTAATGTCATGGATTCCACGTGTCGAATTTTCGGCATCTATGTCTTGAAAAATGGCTATCTTTTTTCCTTCACTAAACGCATAGTCTAAAAATGCAATGAAGAATATTTTAATACGTATGGTGAGCAAGCACTTTCCCACATCACTTTTCACTTTTAAACTGTCACGTGCACGGTCTCCGCTCCGCAGGAAGTTTTAACAACTGCGCTCGTGAACAGGCACGCGTCAGCTAATTATAATTTCTTTATGGCTGTTTTTAACTCCCCACTTTTGGTCGTAGCGTTTATCTAGACGTGAGCCAAGTACATCAATGTTACGCTGCCTTCTTGTATTCGGTCTTTACCGGGAAAAGTGGACTAGCGAGTCGATTGCCGGTGAAGTCTAGGCGGTATTCTTTTTATAATAAGCAGGCGTCTTGATGTTGTTTTATAAGGTTGATATTAATAATATAGTGCATATTCAGCTGCAATGTTTTTGTAATTTTGATTATGTTCTTTCTTTCGGGATGTAGGGTCTTTTTGCTGTGTAAAAGGCCATATATTCTGTTAGTGTGATGTTAAATATTAGGATAATTTTGTCTGTAAACTCAGCTGCTTAATCAGCAGTTTGTGATGGCTCTACATCTGTGCTATTGGCACCGTCCAGCTGTGATGCAATAGGAAAAATTGTATTTTCACCAATTCTTCGATGGATTTCATCTTCATTATTTTCTTGCATAGCTTTGTTGTAGCCTTCAGGTTGGTGGCTTTCTTGCTTTTGTGCAACCGCATGTTTGATTTTGTTCAACATGTCTAACAGGATTAAATCATTTTTACTATCACTCTGCGTTGATATGCTATTCGTTGTGCATTTACTTCAATGAAGGATAATATGCTGGATCCCATCCTCCCGTCACCACAATAGGGACCGAGTTCCCTTGTCCTCACCTACCACGCCACCAGCATCCGGATCCAGCATATTATTCTCTGCAACTTCCGCCACCTTCAACAGGACCCCAACACTAAGCACACCTTTCCCTCTCGACCCCTCTCCACTTTCCGCAAATATGTTCCCTCCACGACTCCCCGGTCCACACGTCCCACCCCACGGATCTCCCACCTGGCACTTATCCCTGCAAGCGTAATTGCTACACCTGTCCCTAGACCTCCACTCTTACCACCAAACATTCCTTCCATGAGAGGCAACACTTCCCTTTTGAGTCTGTTGGGGTCATCTATTGCATCCGGTGCTCCCGGTCAGCTTCCTCTACATCGGCGAGCCCCAACGCAGATTGGGGGACAGCTTCGTCGAGCACCTCCGCTCCGTCCGCTACAACAGACAGGATCTCCCGGTTGCCACCCACTTCATAGCTCATGGAGCTCTGTTGTTTAAAAAAGGCTCAAAAAGTAAGCCAGGAAATTATAGGCCGGTAAACTTGACATCGGTAGTAGGTTACTTATCGGAAGGAATACTAAGAGATAGAAGCTACAAGTATTTGGATAGAAAGGGACTTACTAGAAAAAGTCAGCATGGCTTTGTGCGTCGTAGGTCATGTTTAACCAATCTATTAGACTGTTTCGAGTAAGTTACCAGGAAAGAGGTTGAAGGGATGTCAGTGGATGTTGTATACATGGACTTCAGTAAGGCCTTTGACAAGGTCCTGCATAGGAGTTTAGTTAGGAAGACTCAGTCGCTAAGTATACATGGAGAGATAATAAATTGGATTAGACGTTGGCTCAATGGAAGAAGAAAGAGAGTGGTAGTGGAGGATTGCTACTCTGAGTGGAGGCCTCTGACTAGTGGTGTGGCACATGGATTAGTGCTGGGTCCATTGTTATTTGCCATCTATATCAATGACCTGGATGATAATGTGGCAAATTGGATCAGCAAATCTGCTGATGATACATAGACTGGAGTTATAGTGGACAGTGAGGAAGCTTTTCAAAGCTTGCAGAGGGATGTGGACCAGTTGGAGGAATGGGCTGAAAAATGGCAGATGGAGTTTAATGCGGACGAGTGTGAGGTATTGCACTTCGGAAGGTCAAACCAAGGTAGAACATACAAGGTAAATGGTAGGACACTGAGGAGTGCAGTAGAGCAGAAGGATCTGGGAGTACAGATACATAATTCCCTAAAAGTGGCGTCACAGGTGGAAAGTGTCGTAAAGGGAGCTTTAGGTTCATTGGCATTTATAAATCAAAGTATTGAGTATAAGAGTTGGAATGTAATGGTGAGGTTGTATAAGATATTGGTGAGACCGAATATGGAATATTGTGTGCAGTTTTGGTCACCTAATTAGAGGAAGGATATTAATAAGGTTGAAAGGGTGCAGATAAGGTTTACAAGGATGTTGCTGGGACTTGAGAAACTGAGTTATAGAGAAAGGTTGAATAGGTTAGGACTTTATTCCCTGGAGTGTAGCAGAATGAGGGGTGATCTGATAGTGGTCTATAAAATTATGATGGGTATAGGTAGAGTGAATGCAAGAATGCTTTTTTCCACTGAGGCTAGGGGAGAACAAAAACAGAGGTCATGGGTTAAGGGGGAAGGGGAGAAGTTTAAAGGGAACATTGGGGGGCGCTTCTTCACGCAGAGAGTGGTGGGAGTGCGCAATGAGCTGACAGATGAAGTGGTGAATGCGGGCTCACTTTTGACATTTAAGAAAAACTTGGACAGGTATATGGATGAGAGGGGTTTGGAGGGATATGGCCCAGGTGCAGGTCAGTGGGACTAGGCAGAGAAATGGTTCGGCACAGCCAAGAAGGGCCAAAATTCCTGTTTCTGTGTTGTAATGTTTTATGGTTCTGTGGCACTATGGTGCAACGCTGCTTCACATTCCCATTCGGATCTGTCCATACATGGCCTCCTCTACAGCCATGATGAGGCCAAACTCAGGTTGGAGGAGCAACACCTCATATACCGCCTGCCTAGTCTCCAGCCTCTTGGCATGAACAGTGAATTTTCCAAATTCCGGTAAATCCCTCCCTCTCCCTTCACCCATCCCAGTTTCACACTGCGTCCTCCTCTAGGTGCCTATCACCTCTCTTATTATTCTGCATTCTTCTACTACACAGTGCTTTCTCCTTACATTCCTTCTTCAACTTTCTTGCTTATCCCCTCCCTGATTCCCCTCCCCCACCCCTTGATCTTTCCTCTGATTGTTTTTTAACCTGACACCCACCAGCCTTCGCCTTCCCACCTCCCACTTCCTTCTTTATAGGGCCCCTGCCCCCTCCCTCTTCAATCCTGACGAAGGGTCTCGGCTCGAAACATTGACTGCTCGTTTCCAAGGATGCTGGCCGACCTGCTGAGTTATTCCAGCTTGTTGCACGAACTGTTGATGAGGTTTGTCCCGGTATGCTGTCATGTCAGTCTCAAGGTCCGTTAATCGATAATATATATATATATTTGAGTGTGTGTGTGTGTGTGTGTATATATATACACACACACACACACACAATATATATATATATATAATTCTGTTTATTTATAATGACAATTTCAAGCGTGTCTTTCTTCTCTTCTTCTCTTCACTACTGGCGCGGAGTGGTCTCAGTTTTAAATGGACTACTCGCCAGAGAAACACCTGAGCAGTCACAGACAAAGGAGTTTCTGGTCTACTTTGAGAGCTGGCTGTAACTTCCTCAGATTTCCTGGTGCCTATACACCTATTCTGCAGTGCACTATTCACAGTTCGCTTCGTGAGATATCCATCGCTAACTCAGGCATGCCCTGGGGAGCCCCTGGTAGTGGCCATATCAGGCTTTTCCATAGACATCGCTCCACTTATGAAGTGAATTCTGCACAAGGACCCCCAAGTGCATTTGCACATGTCATTGTTTTAACTTTCTCAACATTTCGAAAATACTCTAACCTTTTATTTATTCTACCAAAGACAATTATCACACACTTTCCGACATTGTATTGCACCTGCCACTACTTTGCCCATTCTCCTAACTTCTTTGTCTTTCTGTATCTTCTCTACCTTATCAAAACTTCCAGCCGTTCCAACTATCCTTATATCGTCCACAAACTTTGCACAGAGCTATCGATATACTCATGAAATAATGTATCTCACGCCCATTCTTTCCATCCAAATGCTTCTATCTTTATCCTTGAGTGGTCCTACTCACTCTCTAGTTATCGTGCTCTTGATGGAGGTATGTCTTGGGATTCACAATAACCCTCATTGTCAACGATTTTTCATGTCCCCTCCTGTGTTTCGTAATTCCCTTTTTAACATCTTGTTTCTTTATAATCCTCATCTGGCTCTGCTGGATTCTAACTTCCCAATCTTTACATACTTTTCCTTTTTCATCATGTCTAATTTGATAGTGTTTCCTTCCGATCGATACAACTATTTCACTATTTTAATGATTATCTCGTTCAAATGTTTCTCACTTGTATCCAGGATATTTCTCATGTCTTCCAACATGCTGATAACCTGCCATCTTCTGGTCTCAACTGCTACTTCTGACTATGGACATATAGTCTTTGTCTCAGACAGAAAGTCTTTAGGGCCTGGTGTTTCTTGAACAAAGAAACAAAGAATTCTCTTCCACGAACATTTATCCCCTTGACATAACTTGTCCTTACTCTTAACAACTTCTTTTTGACATGTTTACACATCTGGAGCTGCAGCATGCATGGGCAACAGCTGCAGCTGTCTTTTTGTTCACTGCATGATATTTCTGTCCAGGTACATCATAGAACTCTTTCTCTGCTACTTGAACGGCAACTTCAGTCATCTTCCTGCACTGTTGTGGAAATCACGAACTTCATCACCTATACAAACAACGTTCAGTTCAGCAGAACAATTTCTCATTCGTGTCTTCCCTTTAGGGGTCTCTTTGCCCACAGTGCAGGAGACAGATTACACGTGACAACTTCCATATGTCCATTTAATCCCACAGTTTCCTCTTCTATTATCAACCCTGACCCCAGTTTTGACCCAACCTGGACGGCATCTTTTTTCACAATTTCTCCATCTCTAGCTGGATCATTTTTCAAGACGTGGCCTTTTTCTCCAGGTCATCTGAAGCATCTTCCTTCTTTCTCTATTTAGCCTCCTCTCCGCCGTTGCTGGCAGAGCGTTTGCATACATTACCTCCCCTCCATGTCCTGCATGGATACTCTTGTCACTTCACCCCTTTTAGGAAGGCAGAAAAGCAATCAAGGTGCTGTAATCCATCATCTTCTTCCCACTGGTCTCTGCACACATTCAATATCACTATTCCCTCGAGCTCCAGCGTGACCTCTGTTGTCACTTCTATCGTTCTCATTCACTGTCTAGTTTCTGCTGGGCTAACTGTCTTACGATTCACTGGTCCAGCTCAGCCATGCCTCCTGTCTCCTATCACCTTCTGCTGCAACTGCAGGAGTAGTAACGCCTGTCCTGCCATGTTTTCCCTCTCTTTCATGGTGACCTGTTCTCGGTCTGCGTGCCCGTTATGACCTTGCAGCTGCATGTCATTATCAATGTCATCCTAAGCTGTAACAGCGTCGTCTGAACTGCCATGCCACTCTGGTGCCCTGCCTTTCTTTGCAATTGATCTTTGATCTTAAACCAGCGCCTACTCGTTTTAGCACCTTTTTCACCTTCATGGTTTCATGGTCTCTCTGTCCCTCATGATCTTATCTACTTGTATAAGGTAACCTCTCAAGCCTTTAACTTCCAAGGAATAAAGTCCTAGTCCATGAACCCTTTGTAACTCACATCCCCATGTCTGGGTAACATGCATCTCTACACTTCCTAGTTAAATTGTATCTTTCACTTAACAGTGTGACATGAGTCTGAAGACTTACACTGAATTTTACAGTAACAGTTCCATCTCTTTTCCTGCCATATATCTGAAAAATCCACAAGCCCATGAACAGTTCCTTCTATTCCATTTTTACACTACTAATTTTTCTGAACTTGAGCGCTGGCTGGAGGTCTAATATTAATCTATAAGTGAGAAACTATGTGGAGTATATGAACCGGAATGGGTTGTGTGGGACATGGGCCAAATGCAGGGAAATGGGACTGCACTGGTGTACATCATGGTCGGCCAAAGAGCCTGTCTGCATGCTAATAGTCAATAACTCTGCAGTTTAAAGAAAGACCGTCACAGAAGGACACCGGATAGAACAAGAATGACTGCATTATTCTTAAAGACCATTTCTCCATGTGGTGTTGAGGAGCCCAGCTAGACTAAAGCTGCACAAGGGAGGAGCAAGAGTTCACAGGCAACGCTGGTGGAAAACTCGACAGTAAATATTTCTGCAACTGTTTCTGTTTCTGCAACGATGCATGTAAATCCAAAAATGAGTATTTTGGGCCACCCTATGTTACACAAACTACAAATATGTGGCGAGTTCTAGGATACAAGAGAATCTAAAAGGATATTTCCAACAGAAAAGACTCAGACAAAAATAAGAAAGCTGTGGCTCAGACACGATATAGCTTTTAAGCAACCTCGACTTAAAATAAATTCATTTGCCAAGATGTACATATGTTGTTTATTTTCCTGTATTTTCTTTAAGCACATAGGCCTATAATGACGCGACTGCATGAACACGTATATCCTGTCAATTATAAGCGTGTGATCCTAATATTAATTAAAGAAAGTTCAATGGAAGAAAATCTGTGATCCAGGACGATAAAGCAGATGGGATTCATAATTGAGTCATAGAAAGCAGAGGATGATGACCGAGGGCTGCTTCCTCTGAAGGATTGTGTCTACTGGTGTGACACACTGGTTGGTGCTGGGTCCTTTGTTGCTTATAATGTATATAAGTTGTTTGCATGTGAATGTACAAAGCATGGCTAGTAAACGAGGATGACACTAAAGTAGATGATGTCACATACAGTGTAGTGGGTTATGAAAAATTGCAGGGTTATCTTGATCAGGTAGAAAAGTGAGACAAGAACTGGCAAGTGTACATTAATCCAGAAAACTGAGGTGTTGTATTTTGGGAAATGAAGCGATGTATGGGCTTGCACATTGAATGACAGGAAAGTAGCATACCTTGTTAAATTATGGGAATTGGGAAAATACTTGCAGTTATATAAGACATTGATTAGGTCTAACATTAATGACTATGCATTTTGATTTATTTTCACTGATGAATTATGCAAAATGTGTATTTCTTCAGCAGCCCGAAAACATTCCTATCGTTATCCGTTCGGCTATGGAATCTTAATGTATTGAGGATGGACAATTTCAACCCTGGGGTAATGGAACTGGTGTGACCAGTCGAAAGACGCCCCATAATGCATCGGTAGGTTGGGTGGAAGCGATGTAGATCGTATGGACAAGAATAGGTTCAGAGCGATATGGGCTAAATGTAGGAAAATAGGTGTAGCCTGGTGGACACCGTGTTTGCATGTTATTACCCTATAACTCCGCAGTTTAAAGATAGACGGTAAATCACAGAAGGTATTGATTACCACCAGACAGAGGAAGAGGTAAAGGCAGAGAGTCATTGAACCTACGGATTACAACATGCTTGAAAGTCCAGTTGCCATTGGTAAAGACAGAGATAAAAGCTGCATTAGGGAGGAACGAGATAGACAATAGACAATAGACAATAGGTGCAGAAGTAGACCATTCGACCCCTCGAGTCTGCACCGCCATTCTGAGATCATGGCTGATCATTCACTATTAATACCCAGTCCCTGCCTTGTCCCCATATCCCTTGATTCCCCTATCCATCAGATATCTATCTAGCTCCTTCTTGAAAGCATCCAGAGAATTGGCCTCCACCGTCTTCCGAGGTAGTGCATTCCACACCTGCACAACTCTCTGGGAGAAGAAGCTCTTCCTCAACTCTGTTTTAAATAACTGACCTCTTATTCTCAATCCATGCCCTCTGGTACTGGACTCTCCCAATACCTGGAATATATTTCCTGCCTCAATCCTATCAAATCCTTTAATTATCTTAAACGTTTGAATCAGATCCCCTCTCAATCTCCTCAATTCCAGCGTGTACAACCCAATCTCTCCAATCTCTCTGCATAAGACAGCCCTGCCATCCCAGGAATCAACCTAGTGAATCTACGCTGCACTTCCTCAACTGCCAGAATGTCCTTCCTTAAACCTGGAGACCAAAACTGTACACAATATTCCAGGTGTGGTCTCACCAGGGCCCTGTACAAATGCAAAAGGACATCCTTGCTCTTGTATTCAATTCCCCTTGTAACAAAGGCCAACATTCCATTTGCCCTCTTCACTGCCTGTTGCACTTGCTCATTCACCTTCATTGACTGGTCTCTTTGCATTTCTCCCTTACCTAACTCTACACCGTTCAGACAATACTCTGCCCTCTTGTTCCTGCTTCCAAAGTGGATAACTTCACATTTATTCACATTGAATGACATCTGCCAAGTATCTGCCCACTCACCCAGCCTATC
This sequence comes from Hypanus sabinus, assembly GCF_030144855.1. Lineage (NCBI taxonomy): Eukaryota > Metazoa > Chordata > Chondrichthyes > Myliobatiformes > Dasyatidae > Hypanus > Hypanus sabinus. The sequence continues at coordinate 8,542,748 of NC_082731.1, read as the reverse complement.
CAAGTCTCCCTGTATTCTCCTAACGTCCTCTTCGCATGTCACACTGCCACCCAGTTTAGTATCGTCAGCAAACTTGCTGATATAGTTTTCAATGCCCTCATCTAAATCATTGACATAAATCGTAAAGAGCTGTGGTCCCAATACAGAGCCCTGTGGTACCCCACTAGTCACCTCCAGCCAGTCCGAGAAACACCCATTCACTGCTACCCTTTGCTTTCTATCTGCCAACCAGTTTTCTATCCATGTTGAAACCCTGCCCCCAATGCCATGAGCTCTGATTTTACTCACCAATCTCCTATGTGGCACCTTATCGAATGCCTTCTGAAAATCTAGGTATACAACATCCACTGGCTTACCCTCGTCTAACATCCTTGTTGCACCCTCAAAAAACTCCAACAGATTAGTCAAGCATGATTTGCCCTTGGTAAATCCATGCTGGCTCGGCCTAATCCTATTTCTGCCATCTAGATGTGCCACTATTTCGTCCTTAATAATGGACTCAAGCATATTCCCCACGACTGACGGTAGGCTAACAGGGCGATAGTTCTCCGTTTTCTCCTTCCCGCCCTTCTTGAAAAGTGGGATAACATTAGCCACTCTCCAACCTTCAGGAACTGATCCTGAATCTAAGGAACATTGGAAAATGATTACCAATGTATCCACAATTTCCTGAGCCACCTCTTTTAGAACCCTCGGATGCAGACCATCTGGACCCGGGGATTTATTAGCCTTCAGTCCTACCAGTCTACTCATCACAGTTTCTTTCCTAATGTCAATCTGTCTCAATTCCTCTGATATCTTATGACCCTGGCCCATCCATACATCTGGGAGATTGCTTGTGTCCTCCCTGGTGAAGACAGATCTAAAGTACGCATTAAATTCTGTTGCCATTTCCCTGTTTCCCATAACAATTTCTCCCAATTCATTCTTCAAGGGGCCAACATTGTTCTTAACTATCTTCTTTCTCTTCACATAGCTAAAAAAGCTTTTGCTATCCCCTTTTATATTCCTGGCTAGACTGAGCTCATACCTGATTTTTTCCATCCGTATTGCTTTTTTAGTTAGGATCTGCTGCTCCTTAAAACTTTCCCAATCATCTGTATTCCCACTCATCTTAGCCCTGTCATACTTCTTTTTCTTTAATGCTATACAATCTCTGACTTCCTTTGTCAACCACTGTGGCCCCTTCCCCCTCTTTGAATCCTTCCTTCTCATTGGAATGAACTGCTTTTGCATCTTTTGTATTATGCCCAAGAATATCTGCCATAGGGAATGTTACTGGAAGACTTAATAATGAAGAAAAATAGACAGCTGCTTCGTCAACTATGCATGTAAAATCCAAAAAAAAATGTTTATTTGTGTCGGGATCTGAAGTACCAGTGATTCTTTGCAGGACAACAAAAAGGACAGGTCCAACAGAAACCTGCTGTGGCAAAACCGGCCATGGCCCTGCAATAGTATGCCTGTTAACCTCCTTGATTTCAAATGGAATCAGTTGCAAAGTTGCACATATGGCTTTTTCATGTACTTTCATTGGGTCCACGGGAATATAGTTGCCAAGGTGCATGAACACTTATAGTCTGCAAATATAGACATGTGATCCTAATATCAGCAAAGGAAGAATTACTGGAAGAAAGATTTGTGACGATCAGAAGACGTAGGAACATATTTAGGTCATTTGGACCATCGAGTCCTCTCCGCCATTAATCATGGCTTATCCCAGATCCCATTCAACCCCACACACCTGCCTTCGCTCCAACCCCATTGATGTTCCACCCAATCATTAATCTGTCATCTTATGATTGCTTCTTATACCCCTCGTGTGCTCAGTTTGATACTAACATCGGAAGATTTACATTTTTCCTTTTTCTTGACTAATTTGATTGTAGTTCTCTACGGTCTATTCAGCTACTTCACTATTTTGTTAATTATTTTGTTCAAACCCTTCTCACTTACATGCCTTCTAGCATACTGATCACTTGCCCCTCCGCCACATCTTTACCATGGAGGTCTTTTCCTTATCTCTATTATTCCACCTCGAAAATCTCTAGGTTCCTATGTTTCTTTTTTTAAGCCTAGAAGCAAAGAGTGCTCTTGCACTAACATTTTCTACTTGACTGTAATTGCACTTACTCTGTACAATTTTGTTTCTCTACTTTACACCTCTAAATATCAAAGGCGTACTCTGTCACACATGGAAGGAAGCTAGCTGCAACTGCCTTTTCGTTGGCTCCATGTTATCCCTGTTCACGTATATCACGAAACTCTTTCTCTACACATCAATGACAACTTTATTCTGCTTCCTACACTGTCGTAGAAAGCATGAATTTCATCACCTTTGCATCAACCTCCAATTCACCTGAAATATTTCTGATTCTTCTCTTCTCTTTTGGGATTTTTTTCCCCCGCTCAGGTGGCAGACTACCTCAGACAGACTCCATAAATACACTTGTTCTCACAGTTTCCTCTCCCAGCATCACCCTGACCCCAATGTACGCTCAACGTGGATGGCATCTTTTTTTTCCCCAACTTCTCCATCTCTTTCCGGATTATTTCTCCAGATGAGAAATTCTTATTCTCTAGGGCTTCTGACGTGTCTTCCTAATTGTTCTACTTAGTCTCCTCTCGGCTATTGCTGGTAGGACGCTCACACGCTTTGCTTCCATTTCCAGCACATCTACTCTTGCCACTCCTCCCCTTGCTGTAGACAGAAAAGCAATTGACATCCCGTAATCCCCCATTTTCATCTCGCTGACCTTTGTACACATTCAATATCGCTATTCACTCTAGATCCAACGTGATTCCAGCTGTCATCGCCCTCATCCACCTTCTGCTTTCAGCAGTGTCAACCCTGTTTCTGACTTACTAGTCCACCTCTTCGACCCATTCCCTTCCTCTCCTGTCACCTTTTACTGCAGTACACAAGTAGTAACACCTGCCCTGACATCATCGCCCTCAATGTTACGCTGAGCTTTATTGTGATACACCTGTGGTCTGTCTGCAATCTTGATCTTACAGCTGTTGTTAATATAATTAGCATTATAAGCTGTCATAGCCTCGTTGGAAGCGCTATACTACCGTGCTGCCATACCTTTCAAATTAATTATTTATGATATCATAGAGTCACTGAGCCCTTGCAGTATGAGGACAGAGCAGCCTATTTGGCCCAACTCATCCACGTGACTGTGTTGCTCAGCGAGCTCGTCTCTCTCGCCCAAAGTCTAACTTTGTCCCTCTAAATGTCTCCTACCAATGTATTAATCTAGGTGGCATTTAAAAGGAACTAATGTGCTTGCTTTAACCACTATTTCTGGCAACCCATTTCAAATACAAACCACGAATAGTGAAGAAGATACCCTTGATCATCATAATCATTCTTTGCGGGTTGGATATTGTGGGTGCTCAAGGTCTTTAGCCATGATTGTGCTTGGCAATTTTAGTTTGCCATTGTCTTCTTTAGGGCACGGTCTTAACAAGACAGTTGGCCGCAGCCATTATCAATACTCTTCTGATATTATCAGCCTGGCATCAGTTATCATATAATTAGGACTTCTGATGTGAACCAGCAGCTGAAAAGGTCCTCCACCTCTCGCTCCCGTGGCTTCACGTAACCATGACTTGGAAGTCGGGGAGGTAACCCAGTGCTACGCCTTGCTTAAGAGTGCCATGTAGGCTAGTGCAGAGAAGGCGAGCATTACACCTCCTTTGGTAGAGATGTATCTCCACCCCACCAGCCAGGGTGAATCTCTCATCTCTGATATTAAACCTATGAAAACTGCTTTAACACCTCCTCACTTACGTACTGTCACCCTGTCTCTGCCCCTCATGGTCACCTCTCAAACTTCTACATTCCATGGAATGAAGTGTTATTTCATTAACTCTGTAACTCAAGTTCCGTTAAATCTGCACACTTAAATAGCATCTTTCCCTTAACAGGGTGACATGAGTCTAAAGACCTACACTGAATGATTTAGGAACAACTTCTTTTCCTTTCCTTCCACATTTCTGAACGGGACATTAAGCCATGAACACTATCTTATTATTCCTACTTTTCACTATTAGTTTTCTGAGCTTGAGCGCTGGCTGAAGGTCTAAAGTTAACCTAAAAGATAGAAGCCATGTAGATTGTTTGGACAAGAATGGGTTCAGAGCTATAGAGGCCAAATGTAGGAAAGTAGTAGTACCTCGATGGGCACCTGGTCGGCTGAAGAGCCTGTCTGCATGTTATTACTCTAAAACTCTGAAGTTTAAAGAAAGATAGCAAATCACAGAAAGTATTGATTACCACCAGACAGAGGAAGAGGTAAAGGCAGATAGTCATGGAAACTGCAGAGTACAGCATGCTTGGAAACTACTTCTCCGTGTTTCTTTGAGTAGTCCAGCCAGATAAAATCTGCACAAGGGAGGAGAAAGAGTCCACAGACAATGTTAGTTGAAGAGTCGATAGTGAAGAAAAATAGATAGCTGCTTCTTGAACTATGCATGTAAATCCAAAAATTTGTATTTGTGCCGGGATCCTGGATACCACAAATTATTTACAGAACAACTGAAAGGACAGACCCAATAGAAAAATATTGTGGGGGAAAAAAACAAACAAATAAACTCTGGCCCTGCAACAGTATGAATATTAACCACCTTGATTTAAAATTAAATCAGTTGCTAAGTTACACATATGATTTTTTTCATGTACTTTCATTAGGTCCACAGGACTATAATTGCCAGGCTGCATGAACACTTGTCGCCTGGCAATTATAGGCTTGTGAGCCTAATATCAGCAAAAGAAAAGTTACTGGAAGAAAAAATTGTGATGACCATAAGACAGGAAAAGATCTAGACCATTTAGACCATCGAGTCAGCTCCGCCATTTATCATGGCTGATACCAAATCCCATTCAACCCCATACACCTGCCTTCTCTCCATCTCCCTTGGTGCTCCAACTAATCATGAATACAGCAATTTATCCTTTAAATATACCCACGGACTTGGCCTGCACCGCAGTCCTCAGCACTACCTAACCCTCCACCAAACCTCGCATTATCCACAAACCTTGATACAAAGCCGGAAATTCCACTATCTAAATCATCGACAATGCGAAAAGTATTGGTCCTTATACTGACCCGTGAGGACCACCATTAGTCACTGACGGCCCCTTATTCCCAGTCACTGCCTCTTTTATATCAGCCATTCCAACTCCATTCCAGTATATTTGCTATAACACCATAAGATTTTATCTTTTTAAGAAACCGCATGTGAGGCACCTTATCAAATACTTTTTGAAATTGACATCCACTGCCTCCCCTTTGTTCACCCTAAGTGTAATTTCCTTGAAGAATTCCAACAGATATTTCGGGCAAGATTTCCCTTGTCCATGCCTAAAGACTTATTATATCATTAGTCTTCATGTACCCCGAAACCTCATCCTTAATAATGACTCCAACAAATACCCTACAGCTGAGGTCAGGCTAACTGGTCTGTAATTTCTTCTCTGTTGTCTTTCGTCATTCTTAAAAAAGTGGAGTGACATTTGCAATTTTCCATTCCTCCATGACCATGCCAGAATCAAATGATTCTTGTAAGACCGTGTCGAATGTATTCATTATCTATTCAGCTACCTCGTTCAGGACTCTGGAATGTAGTCCATCTGGTGTAGATGACCTACCCACGTTAATACCATTTAGTTTCCCTAGCGGTTTTACAATTTTTCTAGCAATGGCACTCACTCCTGCTCCCTGTCATTCAGGGTCCTCTTGCATACAGCTAGTGTCTACAACAGTAAACAGTGAAGCAAACAACTTATTTAGTTTATCTGTCATTTCTGTGACCCCCCACCCACCATTACTAACTCACCAGCATCATTTTCGAGTGCTCAAACAGTAACTCTCAGCTTTCTGTTATTCTTTATATAGCTGAAAAAAAAACTTGCAGTATCCTGCTTTAGCTGATCGGTTAGTTTGCCTTCATATTTCTTCATATTTCTTCTTTTCCCTTGTAATACCTTCTTAGCGCTTTTTCGTTGGGTTTTGAAAACCCATTCATCCAACTTCCCATTCTTTTTTGCTACCTCATATTCCTTTCTCTTGACTTTTATGCAGCTTTAATGTGATTCGGGAGACGTAGAAGATGGGATTCATAATTGATTCATAGAAAGCAGACGATGATGGCCGAGAGTTGTTTCATCTGAAGGCCCTTATCTAGTACTTGGTTCTGGGACAGTTTGCTGCTTATAATGTACAGAAATTATTTGCATGTGAAGGTACAAATCATGGTTAGTAAACTTGCGGATGGTACTAACATAGGTGATATTACAGACAGCGCCGTTTTATCGCAGTGTTAGCTTGATCAAATGGAAATGCGAGCCAAGAACTGGCAAATATATTTCAATCCAGATAAATCTGAGGTGTATTTTGGGAGGTGAAATGATGTTAGGACTAATACATCGAATGGTAAGACACCGGCGAGTGTTATGGTACAGAGGGACCTGCGAGAAAAAGTGCATAATTTGCTGAAATATTCATTTCCAGTAGATAGAAAGGATAGGAATTGGAAAATTACGTTGCAGTGATATAAGACATTATTGAGGTCCCGCTTTTATTATTGAGTACTTTGATTTTTTATAACTGAGAAATTATATGAAATTTGTAGATTTTTGGCAGGCAGAAAACACCCATATGGCTATCCTTTCTCCTAGGGAATGCCAGCGTATTACATCTGGACTCGATGTGGCGTCCGGTTTCAACCCCGACGGAATCCAACTGGTCTGATCAATCTAGGGGCGCCTTCTAACGCATTAGTAGGTTGACGAGACTCCCAAATCCCTCATTATTGTAGATCTACCCTCGGTCTCTGCATTTCTCATAAAGAGTGCACTCTCTCTTAAATTTATACATCTATCATGCTCGCTGCTCCAAATGTTACGAGGAATTGGGTTTGGTGAGTGAGACAGAAGACGCTGATTACAAATCAACACATTAATCATTTACTTACAGGCAATCAGTAACACACTCGACCAAACATCTAAGTCACCGTAGTTACACAAAGGACAAAACTAAACATTTAGTAATACTTCAAACTCAACAGGTCCTTCATTAAGTCTTTCCAAGTTATGCAACTACAAAACTAAACACTCCACAAACAGGTTCTTAGCTAAGAGTGCGCAGGCCCTCCTGTATCGGCAGCATACATCCCCATTAGTTCCTTAGCTCTGGTCGTGGCCTCAGTGTGAAGATGAGTTACTGGAGACAAAGAAGAGCCCCTGAGGTGCCTGCAAACTGATATCGGCGTCTGGTACACATGGAAACCAACGGCAAAGAGCTGCTGTATCCTTCAAATGGGCAATCGATCACCGGCACAGCAGAAACAGCTTTCGACCAACACGTTACAGCATGTGAAAAGGCACTTGAACTTACGTTCATGTTAGCAATAGGGTAACTGTAACACCACTGCCAAAGTTGTTTTGTTTTTTTGCTGAGTCTCTCTTTAATTTGTGCCATGGAAGACCCAGTCGTAAACAGCTTGCAGGGAAACAGAAAAAAAAAGGCCGTATAAAACATAAACGAACCGTACATTTCAGACACTTAAGTACAAAATATTGTATGAAATGACATAATTAATTCTGTCGCTTAATACCCCATTCTGGTAACTTCCGGTAAGATGGCGGTTCATTCGATCACAGATGATCTCTCTGTTTCACCAGCACGACTCAGCTCCCTAGACGTTTGTATTGTTCGATTTGAAAAAAAAAATATTTGTTAAAATAATATCAGTCCCTGTGCGATCGCCCATGTGTCAGAGAGGACTGAACAACGGTTATATTTGCAAGTTTGTTCCACAGTTCCGTACGTTACTCAGCAAATGCTTGTATCCAACTGTTTTAAAACATCTCCATCCACAGCACATTCTTTGTCTTAAGAAGTGGTGCAATGCCACTGCGGCTTCTATAACGACGCTTGAAAGTGTCTGGGCACTGTGGAATCACAGAATCGAAATGGGCTTGCAGGTCTTGTTCAATATCGTCACTATTGTTTTCAGTTCTTTAAAACAGCCTTTGTATCACATCAATGACCACTTGTTTCACTGGCCAGGTTGCACACATGTAATAAAGAAGATAATGTTCAACATCGCACACCACGATTCCCTCTACACCATTTCTCCTTCTGCAAACCTAGACAATATATCTCCCTGCCGCGACCTCACACCGCAATTTGTCGTCCAAAACTCGTTTCTCATTTCGAGTTTTTCTAACATCTGGTGTTAAGATATTGGATTGAACAGATTAAGCATCATTTTGGTGCTGCGGTAAATTCTAGAAGAAGTCTGTTGATTGAAGGGACTGCGAAATGTGTCCCTTGGTCTAGGCGAGAGGAGAGAAGATAAGAGCGGGAGATTGCGTAGTTCACAACAAAACGGCATGAATATAACCATATAACAATCACAGCACGGAAACAGGCAATCTCGGCCCTCCTAGTCTGTGCCGAACTCTTAATCTCACCTAGTCCCACCTACCCGCACTCAGCCCATAACCCTCCACTCCTTTCCTGTCCATATACCTATCCAATTTTACCGTCAATGACACAACTGAACTGGCCTCTACTACTTCTACAGGAAGCTCATTCCACACAGCTATCACTCTCTGAGTAAAGAAATACCCCCTCGTGTTTCGCTTAAACTTCTGCCCCCTAACTCTCAAATCATGTCGTCTCGTTTGAATCTCCCCTACTCTCAATGGAAACAGCGTCAACTCTATCTATCCCTCTCAAAATTTTAAATACCTCGATCAAATCCCCCCTCAACCTTCTACGCTCCAATGAATAGAGACCTAACTTGTTCAACCTTTCTCTGTAACTGAAGTGCTGAAACCCAGGTAACATCCTAGTAAATCGTCTCTGCACTCTCTCTAATTTATTGATATCTTTCCTATAATTCGGTGACCAGAACTGTACACAATATTCCAAATTTGGCCTTACCAATGCCTTGTAAAATTTTAACATTACATCCCAACTTCTGTACTCAATGCTTTGATTTATAAAGGCCAGCGTTCCAAAAGCCTTCTTCACCACCCTATCTACATGAGACTCCACCTTCAGGGAACTATGCACTGTTATTCCTAGATCTCTCTGTTCCTCTGCATTCCGCAATTCCCTACCATTTTCCCATTGCAGGTGACCCACGCCAAACACACTTTATTCTATGCACCTAGATTTTTTTTGTTTATTCACCCATTCCCGTGCAGTACTTCCTTGCTTCCGCCGACAATTCACACTATGTTTCGTCCTACACATCACCTACAGAGTTCCTTTACTAACCCACTTCCCCAAGGGATCCTATGTACTCACCAGCTAGTCCCCAAATGGTTCCATCTATAAACTACTTGTGTTTATCACATCCCACTACATACTACTATGAACTGCCATTTTTTTCTTATACCTCTCACACTTGATCCGAAACGTCCGCACAGATCTCCTACCTGCACAAACACTGCTTGAATTGCCGAATTCTTCCAGAGTCTCTATTATAATCTTACACAGCACTGTGCTTTGATGTGGATCTATCTTGAACTCATGTAATCCGTTCCAATTCAGAGTATGAAAGTAAGCTCTTTCCCCAGTGTTGGCTGATCCGATATCTCCATAATGGTTCACAAATTGAGAATTATTACGGCAGAGCCCTACATTTAACACACCAAAGAATAATGCCCGTTAGAACTGATTGACGCCTTGTAGCAAGTATTCCCCTCAGCCTACTTTATTCCAAGAAAGCTATGCATTCGAAACTATTAGTCCAGTTTGTCACGTGCCACTCCTTGTGCGCTGAAGGGAACTTGTGATTGGAGTTTTAACTCCGACAAGTCGGCCCGAGTCTGCAGATGCTGCCAGATCTTGAAGAAATAGAAAAAGAGCATACCACGTAAACTGTCTTTCTGGGTTAATCTTCTTGTGAAACTAAATGACTTCTCAAGCGGCAGTGATTTTTAAAGATAAATTGTTTCATGAGATCTCCTAAAAATGTTGGACCTGTGGATTGACAGAAGATATATCTGAATGTAGATCGGTTGCAGATATAGACGGGGAAATAGCAGGAGAAGTTTAATCCGGTCAAGGGTGAGGTGTTAAACTTTGACAAATCAAAAATAACGGGACAATACGCAGTTAATAGCAAGACACTCGGCCATGTTAATGTACAAGAGTGGATGTTGGGTTCCAAGTCTATACTCGCTGAAAGTGGCTGCATGGTTTGGTAAAGTGGTAAAGGATGTATACGGCATTCTTGCTTTTATTAGTCGACGCATTGAGTTGCAGAATCGGTAAGTAATGCTGCAGATTTAGAAAACTCTAGTTATTGAGTATCGCATTCAATCTGGCATGCGAAGGAGCTGTTTAACACAGATAACTGGCCTGAAAGACAGCTGTTAGTGCAGTGATGCTGAAAAAGTGAATGTAAAATCCTCGAATTCCTGATATGCCAAATTCTTCAATTCAATCTGAACTTCAGAGACCAATAATGTGTCTCGTTATACTTTTGGAATCAAGATTGAACGTTACGACTGACAGCCAGCGAAGGGTATTAGGCGCTAGGGAACATACTTGCGGCCAAAAACAAATATTATTGTTCATGAAATAAATTACTGAATTGATTCTAACTCAGCTACATTAATTCAATGTTTTTATGTGCTGCTCCTGCAGTAATAAACCTTCTGTTTAAGTTGTTTGCAATTTAATAATAGCCTTCTGAAATTGACAACATTAGCCCCAAGTATTGTTTGAAAAGCCACGAGGCATTCAATTCATTCCTCTCATTAAAAAGATGACAATGCATTGTGGAACCCGAAGATGCAGTTGTGAATGAATTACTTTCAGAGAATCTTTGGAGCAGCGACAAGAGCTGCTCGCACATATCGTTAAGAAATTTAATTCTGAGTTGAATAATATATACATATGGCGAAGCTACATATGGTAGCAGGTCTGAACATAAGATCACAAAAAGATGTGAGACAAATAAAGTCCGGCAAAGTGGCCAATTTTTTGTTGAGAGAGCAATGCCCCTGAAGTTTGAGATTCGACAATGATCCACGAGGCTTCAACGTGCTCAGACTTCTACCTCAAACTTGCACTGAGTCATATTAGTGCAGGGGGTTACAGGCAAAATGACCAGAGAATATGTAATTGAATGTGTTCCTGTATTATAAACAAAGCCTACAAAGGGAAATTGAAATCAGGGACACATAGGTTCAGTTAGAATAAACCAGGAACCGGGAAAGCATACATTTACAAGCAGTGCTAAATTTTGCAAACTATTGTATTCAAAATAAACATTCGTTAAATTTTCAGCATTAAGAGAATCAGTGCGCATGGGCTAATTAGGGAAAACGGAGCTGAAGCCAAGGATCGCTTATTTTCTTAATGAAAGTCTGAGACGGGAATAACATCTGAAACGCTTCGACTTTTTCGGACTTTCTGAAGGACTGCCGAGTTAGTACTGAATTATTGGACGTTCAAGAGGAAACGTTCAGCTACCTTGATTCGAAAAATGCATCAAAAGCACTCAAATATTAGAATTTACAGAATCCAACAATGCGATTCACCAGCCATTTTAACCCGTTTTTTAACTCCTTTCTAAATTGACTTTGGGTGCCGACGTAAATAAAAGGATTTATACAAAAACTCAAAAGTTGAAGCATAAATGCACTTTCCTCCAGAATAAACTTTGAGTTACGTACATCGGAGCCTGAGAAATAACTAAGTTTTGCAATCCGAACATAAAGGAATCTAATCAGAAACATAAACCATAATAGAATGAATCCACCAGAAACGCAGAAGAGCAACAGTATAGATCTTCTGCGGCTCTCCAACTCCCCGTCATTCTGTCTTTCTGTGCTTTTGTTGGCTAGCATTTTTCTCCGGATTTTCATCGTCATGACGATGTGTCTGACGGTGAGTACATTAAACAGTAATATCAGGGCGAATGGAAGTAACGGGGCACAAATGATCAGAAAGGTGTCAAATGCAATCCACGACCGAGAGGTGTAAAATACAGACTTTACATCGCAAAGCCAAGGTATACCGTTAATTATAACGACAGGCTCATATACGAAATAATAAGGGATATGTGTAACACAACTGAGAACACAAATCGTTCCGACAGCCAGGACAGCCGTTCTCTCTGTACAATACTTCGTTTTCAGCTTTTGGCAACAAATTGCCACATACCGATCAAAAGTGAATGCCACAGTAATCCAAACGGAGCAATCTCTGGATCCGTAGATAAAAGCAAAATTAAGTTTACAAATCGGTGTGATGAAAAGGAAGCTGAATTCAAAAATGTTACCCACAGTGCGGTTGACTATCGCTGCCGTTATAATGACAAAGAGATCGGTCACGGCCATCGCCACCAGGTAACAAGAAATACATCGAGACAGACTACATCTTCCCCGTATCAGGATTGCAATCACAGCCAGATTCGCTGTAAGAGAGACAGCATTTAATGTCGATAAACAGTTGAATGTGAGGCGGAAGAAAGGAGCGCAGAAGTAATAAAACTGACCCCAGGAACGTCAGATTCTGTAATCAGGAAAACGGTTGGAGTTTATATTGACTTCACTAGTTTATTCGTTCATTCAATCTGAATGTCTTTCTTAACGTCATTCCGTGGTGTCCCTGTTCGACTATCGATTGAAGGAACAGTTAAGGATCAATTACATTTCTAGTTTAGTTTTCATGTTTGGTTGAAGCAGGTAAAGACAGTAGATTTCCTTCCTTGAAGTACATCAGCGAACCCCAAAATCTTGATGAATTATCGAGATGAATATTTTTATTTTAAATTTTAGCATAATATTTACAGCAATCCATTTCAGACGAAGTCGGCGTCATGGGCGGGATGATCGGGTGCAATGAAACCCGTGTCCTATTTAAGAAATCTCACCATTTGCCTCAGAACATTACCAACAATGAACCATGCAATCCAGCTTCGCTACACACCATCATCACGGGCTGCCAAGACTTCAAATTTTGGGGGATACATATTTGCAGAAAATACTTATATGAGATAATATCAAGACTCTCATACATACATTATTCATATGTTCATGAACTCAGGTCCCCTAGATAACGATAGTAGTTACCTGAATGATGCCTTTCTTTTCCTTTCGCCTTTGACTAAAGATGGAACCACACATAAAATGGCAGGCCAAGTGTCATTACCACCTTATCTTTTATATTTCATTACTGTAATTGTGTTGACGTCACCAGTGAGTCTAAATCTAGTAAAGGCTCATAGATGTTAGATGGAAACCTGCAAAATCCCGCATGACAACCCAGTCTACAAATCTGCGTTCTTGACATTTAGAAGCAAGTTTCAATGGGGATACTAGACTTGATGAGAGACCGAAAACACATACCAAAGAAGAATTTTTGAGCTGACAAGTCTTTACTAAAAGATCCCACAAAATGCAGTTTGAAGTAATTTCAGAATAGGAGAACTGGACGGTTACTTCGATTCGTTCTTGTTTAGCCTGTGCAATGAATTCATAAACAGGGATGCTAACACTACATTTAACATTTTTTTTCTTATCCGTTGAGATGAGCTCACTTTACAAAGAATACCTGGTGGAAATATTTGCGAGTGAATTTAAAATAACAAAGTAGAACGATGAGGGACAGGAGTGAAAACTTTTTAACATCTAAAGCATAAAAGATCTGCAGATCTTTTAGAAGAAACCGCTCAACAATCTTTGAAGTGACTATGTTTAGTCGGTGGTATGGACCTTGTTGGAAGATAGGATGAGTATGCTTGCGTCTATTTCGGCAGATTCATCGCGAGAGAAAGGGTTGCTTTTTTGGGGGTTGTAGTATCTCCAGGGCCGTTTGATTTTCTGTAAATCTATTCGGAAGTATGCCAAGGGCACAAACCAGTCACATGGATTTCGGGCGATGAAGTTTCATTGTATGACTAGCATCAGTGACAAACAAAATACATCTTTACACCGAAAATCTGGCAGCTGTTCTTCTGTAGTCCTGGTACAAATAATTTATCTGATGTCCAATCTTGTTATTCTGTAACTAGTTGCATTCAGCTATAGCGAAGATTGCAAATAACAAGCAATGTTACAATTCAACAGCGAACTCCTTAATTAGAACATCATTGTCGTACAATACCTGTAATGCCGATAGCTGCAACGCCAGAATAATAAAGGGCAAACAGCAAATCTTTCGGTATTCCATGCATTTCTGTCGGAGGTTCTCATGACTCTAAGTGCTATGTAAAATTAGTTTCATATTTATACTTGAAGTTATTACCCAGATATGATGAAACTTTTTATATCATCGGGAATTGAACAAAACAGTGAAACCACTCATGGGATTAAGAGTATGTTCCTCAGAACTAATTTGCGTAAAGGGATCTGGCAACGAAACAGAAAACCTGTTATGAATAATATTGTCATTTAATTAGAATCAATTTATAATTGCATACTTTTTGCAATATTCACATTCCATTGAGAAACACCGGCTTTAAGCCCTTTAACCTAGAGCTTCACAATATTAGCAGAATGAGCTGGTAATGTTATAGACTGTTGGCTTCTGAGCCAAGTTTTCAAGCTGGTCGATATTCAGCTTTTGCAAAATTTGGCATTAGCCGAGTGCCCTTGCTGCACTATATGTTGTACGAGTGGGGATATTTTACCGGCGCATCCTTAGCGGAAATAGATTGCGGGCATCCGTTTTAGCGGTTATGTTAAATGCATGTCAATGTAGTAACAAGCGGACTGGAATAGAAAAGAAAAGTTTTGTGAGTTTGACGTTCCCGTGTCGAAGTCCAAAACAACGCAGTTAATTCTGATGGGTAGAAATACATCTGAGTAAACTTATAACCATGAAAACACTGTTCAAAACTGTAGAATGACCACATTAGCTGTGCATTCATTGGCAACAATCAATATGGAGATTGTCTGAGGTGGAGGTAACGAAGTAGAGAGTTCAGTATTAGTCTGCACGGGTTAATTTTAGTTGTACCATTTCAGTGTGGAGCGATCCAGTTTACCATGTATTTCTCCGGTGTTGCAAAATAGTTACCAGTGCTATGGATAAGTGCGGACAGATCAGTGGCATTGAACAAGGGGTCTGTACGCCAAATCCTAATTCCATAGATTCTACCAGACGTGCAAGGTGCTTTCAGTATTTTCCATTTTTTTTTCTGGCTTCAGATATGCGTCAAAGAATACTAATTAAATACTGCTTAAACTGGCAACGGGAGTTTGTAATTTCAAATGGGAAAGTACCAGACAGCTCCAGTGCAACACTGCTGGAACAGTAGCCCTTCCACTATAGAACTCCTGCGAGGATCTCATTGTACGTGATCAGACAATTCCTGGATTTGCACAAACTGATGACAGCGTGCAAAAGAAATGTAGCAATGTTTGGAGACGGTATGGTTGAAAATGTAGTTGACGTGATCAGCATTTGATCAACTTTGAGGTTGAGTTCCAAATTTGGCAAGCCTGATGGTGTTAGGGCTCATATGGGTATGATCCATCTGAAATACTGTATGTTGCTGGCATTTTGTACAGTGCCACGTTCCCACACGTGCCATTGGTTAAGCGATTTCGTTGTGAAAAGTAAATATTTACATAATTATTGTTACCTGCTTTAAACGATCATTGTTTTTGTTTTGTTTACGTTTTCCGTATATTTCCAAAATGCAAGAACTACAATATCAACGTACAAACATTTAGGCCTGAAAGTTAAATCTAGTGAATGGTAGAATCGGTGAAGAATTGCTGAGAATGTAGGGAAAATAAATAAAGGAATTAAGACAGTATTGGTCTATTGAATTGTACTGTTTGTGATCGCCATGGACTCGTGGAACAAAAGTTTAGTTTTGAATATGACCTGGGGTATCACTAACCCTAGGCCGGCTGGTGTCGCAGTGACATCAGCACCGGACTCCTGAGCGAAGGTTCCCGAGTTCGATCCCCGTCAGTCCGCTCCCGGGCATAATTTCCATCCGAGCTCGGCCTCGTAAAATAAAAACAAACAACTGCGCTGAAAGAAGGACGTGGGGCCCGCTCACAAAATCTTTCCTCCAAAACATCCTCTTGAAAAAATAGTGGTCGCCGAGGCTCTGGTAGAGTATGGCGCACAAAGATAAATGATTAACCCTAGTGTAAGGGCCGAAACGAAATTTGTGGCTGGGTGGCATAATAATTGTGTACTGAGAAATATGAGAATGCCCCGAGTTATGGTATGGATTCAATGGCCCGAAAGGTCTGCTTCTATGTTGTGGTAAACGTCTATCTTAGTTTCATCATTAAAAGCATAGTATAAAAATATGGTGAAGAATATTGATGCAAGTGCTGCACAAAGCGGCTTAATGTTGCTTTATAAAGTGGTTATTATAATTTTGGTGCGCATTCAACTACAAAGATACTCGGATACATTCTAAATTTCTTACCCCTGGCCCATATTCTCAAATGTTGCCCATTGTTCCAAGTTATTCAACAGCAAACTCCTGAAACTTGCGGATCATTACAGAAGGTAAAGATGTTGTTAATGTAAGTATTTCTATGCACACAAGCGTAGTTAGATAGATCGAGGAGGCAACTATAAGGAAGGAAGGAAGGATAGGAGCCTCAGGACCCACACCACCCATTTCACAAGCAGTTATTACCCCACAACCATTGGGGGTTGAACCACATGTGATAATTTCACTCACCCTAACAGTAAACTGTTCCCAGAACCTATGGAATCAATAACTGCTCACCTCGTTGTTCCCGATATATATATATGTGTGTGTGTGTGTGTGTGTGTGTGTGTGTGTGTGTGTGTGTGTGTGTGTGTGTGTGTGTGTGTGTGTGTGTGTATGTGTTCATGTTTATTCATCAATCCATGTATCTGTTTCACTATCTATCGTTTTATGTATTTATTTAATCATACAGATTGTTGTCTTTTGTGCATGTATTGTTTTTTTCGTCTTCCTGGGTGTGGTCTTTAATTGAATCGATGGTATATCTTTGTATTTACTGTGAATGTACTCAAGTAAATGAATCTCAGAGTTTTGTATGGTGCCATATATCGACATTGATAACAAATTTACTTAGAACTTTGTAGTTCAATTAGGGAAAGAATAGATGATTCAGTTTCACTGACAATATTATGTTATGGACGAACAATTTTAGATGATAGCAACTGTTCCCTGAAAAGGCAATTTCATGGGGTCAAAGTGTTATGTGGAATGGAATCAGAACTTACATCCCAATACTCCAAATGGAACCCATAGAGTTTCAATGAGCTTTGAAGAACAGGGTGACATTGGAGTACGAGTTCAGAAGTCCTTCAAGGAGGCTCTGGAAGTACGGAGGTAATGGAGAATGCATATGAGATCCTGGCCTTCATTATTATCAGTAGTGAAACCAAAATGAACAGAAAGATTATGCTCTAATGTTTTCAAGATTTAATTAGTCATCAGCTGAAGTACTGAACAGTCCCGGGCGGCACACTATATAGAGGATTAACTACGCTCCGGATGTTACAGAGGTGATTCACCAAGATGTTGTTTTGATGGAACCCTTCATCTATGAAAGGATCTGAATAAATTAGTTTAAACCATAAGACCATGAGATATAGGAGTTGAATTATAGCATGGCAAATCGAGTCTGCTCTGCCACTCCATCACAGCTGATTTATTATCTCTCTCAGACCCATTCGCCTGCCTTCTCTCCGTAACCTTTGACATCCTGTTTAACCAAGAACTTATCAACCTCTGCATTGATTCCACATTATATTGCTTGGCTTTGTGCCTTCAATGCTAAGGCTATTAAAGTGCTTTCAGAGGTTCTGTTTTGTACTGCAGGTATTCAACGATGTCTAGTCAAAATAGCTCAGATAGCTTCTAAATTTCTTACCCACTAATCTTCTGTACTCTCAAATTTTGTCTGTAGTCCCAAGTCGAAGTTGATCCAGAAATTCCTGAATCATGTTAATGATTACAGGCCGTGAAGATTTTTAAAGCATTCCTGGACGTGCAGACGATATGTAGATAGATGTATAACCGTGGAGAAATAGAGAGGGAGAAAGAAGAGATTGATTGAAAAACATATTAAGTGAAATATTAAAATTTGCTCGACGTATGCGATTTTTAAAGTATTTGTAAAACAATAGGCTTCTTTTATTTAAGCAAACGCATTCTTTCATGCTTGATTCTCGCAGCAGCATTAGGAATACTTTACATCACTAGTGAAACAAACAAAAAGAGAGAATATGCTCCAACGTTTGACAGTCTGTCCAACCAAGAACTTATCCACCTCTGCTTTCAATATACTCTAGAAAGTAACCTCCACAACCCTCCGTGGCAATGAATTCCGAAGATTCACCACTCTGGCTAAAGAAAATCTTTCTCATATCTGTTCTAACTGGATGATCCTCTATTCTGAGACTGTGCCTTCTGGACCTAAGCTCATTCACTGTCGGAAAAATCCCCTCCACATCTACTCTATCTAGAATGTTCAATGTTTGATAGGTTTCAGTGAGATTCCCCCTCATTATTGCAAGCTCCAGCGTGTGCAGACACAGTTATCGCACATTAACCCTTTCATTTCTGGAGTCTATCTCATGAAACTCCTTTGCATCTTCTCAATGCCAACTGTTCTTTTCTGAGTATGGAGTCGAAAACTGCTCACAATACTCCATGTAGTCTGACCAACCCCTTATAAAGCCTTAACATATCTTTGATCTTATATTCGAGCCCTCTAAACATTAATGCTAACATTACAATTGATTTCCTTACCACCTGCAAGTTAATATTTAGGGAATCTTGCACAAGGACTCCTATGTCCCTCTGCATCTTTGATTTTTGCATTTTCTTCCCTTTTAGAAAATGTCTTTATTCCTACTGCGAAAGTGTATGAGCCTGCACTATATTCCATCTGCCACTTCTCTGCGCATTCTCCTACACACAACCTACCCTTCCCCCTCCTCCTGTACCTAATCTGAAAATGTAGCCACAAAGCTATGAATTCTGTCATCAAAATCATTCACATACAGTAACACTTGAAAAGACGCGATCCCAATAACGATCCACTGTGAAACACCATTGTTACTGGCAGCCAGCTAGAGTAGGCCTCTTTATTCCGGCTCTTTGCCTTCTGCCAGGCAGCCAATCATCTACCGATGCTAGTATACTTTCTGTAATACCACGGATTCTTACCTTGATAAGAAACATCATGTGTGGGACCTTGTCAAAGGCCTTTTGATAACATAGGTCAACAAAGATTTTGCTTCCTGAATACTTCTGAGTGGACCTTTTGGATTTTGGGCAGCTGATCATGAAAATCGCCATACAATTTCCCTGTCGAGCACCATATTTTTGAAATTGTCTGTATTTGTTACTTCAATCCCTAAATCAAGCGTAGGTGCAGTTAGGTGACAATATGCTTCAGGAATACAAAAAACAAGAAGTGCAATATGTCACTAAAGATTCATTTGCTGCATTCCTATTTAGATTTCTCTCCTGCAAAGCTTGGCGTTGTCAGTAATGAGTGTGGTGAAATGTTTCACCAGGACAATGTGATCATGGAGAAACGGTATCGGGGCAAGTTGAATTGACTGGCTGATTATCGTTGGACTCTTAAGCGAAAAGACTTAGCCACTGAATACAAATGGAAATGATCAATAAAACATTTTAGTTTAGTGGAACTGTTGCAAAGTGTCAGCACCGTTCATTATATTCAATATAATTTAATTTCTTGTTTCTCCATATTCCTACATGAAACAAGTAGTCTGGAATTATTTTTGAGTTCAGCTTCAAGTAGTGTATCATTAGCAAAAAAAAATGAGGAAGCAACACTTCCGAAAAAAAGTAGTTGCTTGTCCTGTGTAATCCAAGTAAACAACATCCACTGACTCTCCTTTGCTTATCCTTCCTGCTATTTCCTTAAAGAATTCAAGAAAATTATCAAGTAAGATGTCCCCTGAAGGAAACCATGTTAACTCGCATGTTTCATCATATGCCCCAGTATATGCTGAAACCTCAGCATTAATAATGGAATAAATGTACACGTACCATGTACAGTTCTTGTCAGCTGGGTATACGATGGATGTCATTAAGCTGGATAGATCAAGAAAAGATTCATCAAGATGTTACCAGAACCTGGAGGAATTATAAAGAAATGGGGACTTTTACCCAGGGAAGTATGAATCTGAGCCTTGACAGTGAACGTTTGTAAAATTATGAGTGGCATAAACAAAGAGAATTGTCGGTCTTCGTCCTCCCCAACTCTCTGCCTCATATAGAGGAGTCTAAAAATAAAGACTTCCAAGTTGCCGGAAACATCATCTTTAATAACAGAGCAACGGCTTCCCAGCCACTGAAGTCGGGATAAGTGGTCTATCATTCTTTAATTCCACCTCCCTTTACTTGCTGTTTTGGACCATAAGACATAGGAGCAGAATAAGGCCATTCAGCACATTGAGGGTTCTGACGTTCCATCACAACTGATGTCGGATCCCACTCAACCTCATATATCTGCTTTCTTACCATAACTTTTATTGCCCTAAACAATCAGGAAGCTATTAATTTTCACTTTAAACATACCCACTGTTTTGGTCACAGCAGCTGGCGGCAGAACATAACACAGATTCACTACTCTCTGGCTAAAATAATTCCTCCTTACCTCTGTTCTGAAGGGTTGCCCCTCAATTTTGATGTTGTGCCCTTTAGTTCTGGACACTCAACGTAGAAAACATCCTCTCCTCATTCATTTTATCTAGTCCTTTCAATATTCGCTAGGTTTCAATGAGATCGCCCAGCAGTCTTCAAATTTTCAGTGAGTACACGCCCAAAGCTTCCAAATGTTCCTCATATGTTTACCCCTTCATTTGAACTCTGTCCAAAGTTTTGTTTGTTTTCTTCTTCTGTTGATAAAGCTCTACTGTTCCATTTTTAAGATTCCCCCAAGTGAATATGTGAAGTCTCATGGACATGAATTCAATTATCACCTCTTGTGCAACTGAACGCAAGGATTGCTGAGTTTCAAAATGAGATTCCGAATGGCTATCAGCGTATAATTTGAATAATTTGCAGTACCTTGAGACATTTATTTAGGTGGCACGGTGGCGTAGTGGCCAGCACAACGGTTTACAATACCAGCAACCCGGGTTCATTACCCGGTGCTCCCTGTCAGGAGTATGCATATTCTCCCTGTGACCACAACGGTTTCCTTCAGGTTCTCAGGTTTTCTCCCAGAGTCCAAGGGCGTATCGTTTGGTAGGTAAATTTCTCATTGTCAACTCTCGCATGATAAGGCTAGGATTAAAATGGGGATTGCAGGGTGGTGTAGCAGAAAGTTATGGAAGGGTCTACTCTAAGGTGTATCCCAATAAATAAATAAACATCAACTTAACTGTCTTCCTCAATGTGGATGATTCCTTAAGTGAACAGTAATTTTGATAAAACTACCCGATTTTATATTCTATTCTACATACTTCTTCCTTCAGATGAGTTTTAAAAGTCACAATTTAGTGTGAATTAATGCATTTATTTTTATACAACCTCCTTATGGTTAAATGCATACAGAGTAGTTAACTGGCAGCAATATTAAACCCTTGCACGAAGAACTATTTCATAACAATAATACCTTATTAATCCCAATGGGAAATTCATTCTTCACAGCAGCAACATTTAAAAACACACTTAGCAGTTGGCTTAACTAATAATAAATACAGAATATTATTAAAGTAAAAAAGTAAGAATGTATAAATAATGTACCAACATGCAATAATAACCATATAAACCATATAACAATTACAGCACGGAAACAGGCCATCTCGGCTCTTCTCGTCCGTGCCGGACGCTTGCTCTCACCTAGTCCCACTGACCCGCACTCAGCCCATAACCCTCCATTCCTTTCCTGTCCATATACCTATCCAATTTTACTTTAAATGACAATACCGAACCTGCCTCTACCACTTCTACTGGAAACTCGTTCCACAGAGCTACCACTCTCTGAGTAAAGAAATTCCCCCTCGGGTTACGCTTAAACTTTTGCCCCCTAACTCTCAACTCATGTCCTCTTCTTTGAATCTCCCCTGCTCTCAATGGAACAGGCCTATCCACGTCAACTCTATCTATCCCCCTCATAACTTTAAATACCTCTATCAAGCACCCCCCAACCCTCTACGCTCCAAAAAATAAAGACCTAAATTGTTCAATATTTGCCTGTAACTTAGGGGCTGAAACCCAGGTAAAATTCTAGTAAATCTTCTCTGCACTCTCTCTATTTTGTTGACATCTTTCCTATAATTCGGTGACCAGAACTGTATACAATACTCCAAATTCGGACTTACCAATGCCTTGTACAATTTTAACATTACATCCCAACTCCTATACTCAATGCTGTAATTTATAAAGGCCAACATACCAAAAGCTTTCTTCACTACCCTATCCACATGAGATTCCACCTTCCGGGAATTATGCACCATTATCCCTAGATCACTCTGTTCTACTGCATTCTTCAATGCCCTACCATTTACCATGTATGTCCTATTTGGATTATTCCTACCAAAATGTAGCACCACCTCTCACATATTAGCATTAAACTCCATCCGCCATCGTTCAGCCCACTCTTCTAACTGGTCTAAATCTCTCTGCAAACTTTGGAAACCTACTTCATTATCCACAACGCCACCTACCTTAGTATCATCTGTATAATGCACAAAACAATAAAGCAGAGAATATTGTACAATGGTCTGTGCTCACCTGTTGCACAGAGATGAACTACTGTGTATGCTTATTCCATTGAGTAGGAAATATTCTCTGTAATAATCCTAGTGACGGCAGAGGTGAATGATTCTTTTCGAACGCCATTGCTTATTCAGAAGGTTATGGAAAGGATGTGCCAAATTGTCCGCAATGGGTAGCAGATCGTTTAGTGACATCCTCTTCCCAGTAACTCAAAAGAGTCCTAGTTGTAGCCAAGGACGGATCTAGCTTTTTTGCTGAGTTTATTTAGTCTTTTAGCATCACCAGAACCGATGCTGCTCCCCCAACATAATGAAGCAAAGAAGATTCCACTCATTACAAAGATTGGTAAAAGGTCTCTAACATCCTGCGGCATATACTAAAGGATCACAGTTTCCTTAGAGAATACAGGCTGCTCATCCCTTTCTTGGTAATAGTCGTGGTGTTGGTTTTCCAGCCAAGTCTGTTGTCAAGATGAACGCCCAAGTATTTGTACTCCTCCACTACCGGCACTTCCTCTCCCAGAATGCATATAGTTTTCTTCCTCCTAAAATCAGTCACCATCTCCCTGGCTTTAGCAATATTCAGGAGCAAGTGATTCTTCCCACACCACTCCACAAACTTGTCCACCTGACCCATGTACTCTGTTTCCTGTCCATCCCTGATGCTCCCAACCACCACAGGGCCATCAGACAACTTCTGCAAGTGGTAAGAGTCAGGATTATGCTGAAAATCTAGAATGTACAATGTGATGAGTAAACCAGGCTGAGATGGGGTCCAGAGTTGACACCCCCGTGAACTATGCTGCTAACGAGAGAGAAAGAAGACGAGGGGGACAGGCATCCTGCTGCAGATGAGAGAGGGAGAAAGACATAATTTAGTATTACGGCTTCTTCGCTAATTGTTTATCTTGCTTCAAGAACACTTTCTTTGCTGCTTGTCGGGATTCTTACTGAGACAGCAAGGCGGGACCAGGTGATGGACGGCCTGATGGACGGCTGGTACCCAGCAAGGGGAGATAAAAAAACAGGTCTGCGAAGCCACAGGCAGACAAACCGCGGGACACTGAAAGGGCATTGTGCACCCACATGAAGGTGGGGGTTTGGAGGATCGATTCGGGGGAAGTGTCTGAAGGTTCGACCTTGTCTGTGTCCACCCTTACCTGGGTGACAAGCCTACCACTGAAGAACAGTCGTACGGGGTCACAGTCGGTGACCATAGAGGACATGAAGTTAACCGAAGATTCGACGACAAACTATAGAGGGTCAGGTGGAGATCTCTCCTGCAGTCCAAGTTAAGTCAGGACCAGCCTCTCTGGCACCTTCATTACATGAGATGTGAGGACAATTGATCAGTAGTCATTAAGACCAGATGGAGTCGTTGGGTACAGGAATCACGCGGGAAGTTTTCCATCTCACTGGTATATTTTCCTGACTGTAAAGGTGCTACAAAATTCCAGACAGCTGTCTCACTCAGATCCTCAGTACCCTAGGTTTGATACCATCCGGTCCAACAGCCCTGCCTTGATGTAATCTCTCCAGCTGTCCCTTAGCCTGACCTGCAGTCACAGTCAAGCAGGCGAGGGTGGTCATCCCCAGGGAGGCATTAAGTGAAGTTGCTTACTTTCAGATAAAAATTCTTGTCAATGTGACAGTTATTAAAAACCCAAAATACATTCTATTATTTGTTTCTACTTTACGAAGGTATTTTAACTGAGGATTTGCAACAGGCGATGAAGCAATTTCACTAACTGAACTGAAAAGATCCGATACAATGCGGCGACATTTTGGCCCTATAACTGTTTTCAGATTGGAAGGAACATGTTCAGTTTCATTTGGTATTACTCATAAAGTATGAAGGAAAACATTTGGCTGATTTTTCAGGGAATAGGTAAAGCAACTGTGCAGATGAAAACAATGAACACATTCAACGATTTCTCCATATAGCAAAGACCAACGTTAGTGAGGAAGAAATGCAGTTTAGTAAATCATGGAACCCTTTCTACGAAATGGAAAGTCTTCGAGAAGCTTTTGAAGCGGGATTGAAATTGTGACACATGAATTTGGCTGGGTTGTTTCAAGAGATGATCATGTTACAGACATACAAACATTAGCTTTGATCATATATCAGAATATTGTGTCCATATGTAGGTCCTGAGCACCATCATCACTGAGGATCTATCCTGGAATCAACACATCAATGCAGCTACGAAGAAGGTCTGACGGTGGTTATACTTCATTACGAGTTCGAGGATATTTGGTATGTCACCAAATACACTCACAAATTTCTATAGATGTACTGTGGAGGGCACTCGAACTGGCTGCGTCACTCTCTGGTATGGGGCTGGAGGGGAGGTTGGCTACTGTATAGGATTAAAACAAGCTGCAGAGAGTTATAAACTTAGTCAGCTCCATCACGGGCACTAGCCTCTATAGTCCAGGGCATCTTCAAGCAGCAATGCCTCAGAAAGGTGGCATCCATCATTATGGACCTCCATCACCCTGGTCATGCCTTGTTCTCATTCCTACCATCAGGAAGGAGGTACAAAATCCTGAAGGCACACACTCAACGATTCAGGATCAACTTCTTCCCCCCCTGCTATCGGATTTCTGAATGGACATTGAGCCTGTGAACGCCATCTCACTACATTTTTACTTCTATTTTTGCACTATTGATTTAAGTTAACTATTTAGTATATATTCTTACTGTAGTTAGTGATTTTTCTATAATTATGTTTTGCATAGTACTGCTTCCACAAAGACAACAAATTCCATGACATATGCTAGTGATATTGTTGGACAATCCACGTCAGGGCTGCATAAAAAGACCTCAAACAGGAGAACGATCAAGATTTCAAAGGCAGAGTTCGTGGCAATTTCTTTGAATTGACGAGCAACCAATCAGCGAAAAGCAGAGCATAAAAAGAGCGACCTTTAAGTCAGGTCCGCATTCAAGATTTAAAAACAGAGCTCTGCGCCCGTTTTCAGCCAGTTGGACAAACCACATTAGGGCTGCATAAAAAGAGCTACATTTTAATCAGGGGGGCAATCGAGATTTCAAAGGCAGAGTTTTGCAGCAGTTTCTCTGAATTGTGGAGTGAATGATCAGCGGGGGGGGGATTCATTGGAAAGGGGCAATAAAGATAATTCAAGTGCAAGCAGAGCAGCTATTCTTATAAGCTTGCCCGTGTGTAGAGTGGCATTAGCTCATCACTCTTGGATGAGGTAAATTGTCTTGTAATTACTCTTTCCCTGCCCTAATTTGTTCATCCCTCATCTATTAGGGCATAGAGGTTCAATAAGAATGGCTCCAAGAGCAGTGTTATGTACTCGGTCTGGGATGTGGGAAGTCTGGAAGACCTCCAGTGTCCGAGATAAACACATTGAGCCAGGTGCACTGAGTTACAGCTCCTGAGAGAACGTATTAAGAAAATAAAGCTGCAACTGAAGGACGTTTAATATATCTGGGAGAATGAGGAGGTGTTAGACAGGTACTTCAGGGAGGTTGTTTCCCAAGGTTGCAGGAGATGGGTAAATGGGTGACTGTCAGGAGAAGGAGGGGAAATGCACAACTGTACACCTGTGGCCATTTCTCTCAATAATAATAACTTTAGATGCTATTGACGTGTCGACCTAATAGGGTGGAGCCAAATTAACCAGGTCTCTAGTGAACTGAATTGACTTTATTTCATACAACTTTCACATACATGAAGAGTAAAAATCTTTATGTTATGTCTCCATCTAAATGTTTAATGTTTTATCATAGTAATTTATAATAACATAATAAATAAAACAGTCAATGTAATATAGAGTACACTCAAATCAGCGTAGTTCATCAGTCTGGTGGCCTGGTCGAAGAAGCTGTCCCGCAGCCTGTTAGTCCTGGCTTTTATGCTGCGGTATCGCTTCCCAGATGGTAGCAGCTGGAACAGATTGCAATTGGGATGGTTTGGGTCCCCAGTGATCCTACGGGCTCTTTTTACACACCTTTCCTTGTAAATGTCCTGAATCATGGAAAGTTCACAACAATAGATGCGCTGGGCTGTTTGCACCGCTCTCTACAGAGCCCTGCGATTAAAGAAGATACCGTTCCCATACCAGGAAGAGATGCAGCCCGTCAGTATGCTCTCAATTGTGCTCAAGTAGAAAGTTCTTGGGATCTGGAGACCCACACCAAATTTCCTCAACCGTCTGAGGTGAAAGAGCTGGCGTGCACAGACCATGTGAGGTCCTAGCTGATGCAGATGCTGAGGAACCTGAAAGGGTGTTTACCTTCTCAATCCCAGATCCATTGAAGTCAATAGGAGTTAACCAGCTCCTTTGTTTTTGTGATATTGAGGGAGAGATTGTTTTCTTCACACCACTGTATCGGGTAGCTGGAGCTCGTCAGCCTGGGAAGGCAGTCCATCTAAGAGAGGGAAAACTGATTTCAAACCTCCGCTGCCTTGTGGCCATACCCACTCATGGGAAAGGCTTCGGGAGTAAACCCTGAGGACAAATCCGGAGCTGGAGTCCCCAGGACAGTCCGACATTGCCTTCAACCTCGTTCTGGCAACTCCTGTGACAACACTGGTGCCAAGCTGTATCGGCCCTTGCCCTTCCCTTGGACAACATCGGTGTTGTGGAGAGGGGAGACTTGCTTTATGGGCAACTGTTCGTCTACCATACAACCATTCCAGGAGAAGATCTCTGGTGTCACGAGACTAACGGATGCCACCATAACTGAGTCAGAGAGATGACTTCTTCCCTGTAGGCAACCTCGTTATTGTTTGAGATAAGGCCAATCAATGTAGTGCTGTTGACAAATTTAATTAGCAGATTTAACTAGCACTGAATCTGGTGTTCTGGCTCAGAAAATCAGAGAGGTGAAGACGACTGCAGTATTGAACGGAGATTACCTTGTCAGAGGAACAGAGAAGAGAATCTGTGGGCACAATAGAGTCCTCCAAATTATATGTTGTCTCCCTGGGAACAGGGATGTCTTGGATCAGGTCCATGGCATTCCATGGGCAAGGGTGAGCAGCCAGAATCCTTCGTACATATTTGCACCGATAACATAAGTAAACAAGGTGAAAAGAGATTTTAGGGAGCTGGGAAAAAACTAAAAATCAGGACCTCCAGGGTAGTTATTTTCGCATTGCTGCCTGTGTCGCATGCCATTGGGTTTAAGGATAGGATGACGTGGCAGGGGATTGCGTGACTGAGAACTTCCTTAGCTGTTCTCTTAATTTTCTTGCTTGGTTTATCCATTTTATACACTTATTGTTTCAATATACCCATCTTGTCCAAGTGACTTACCTATCTTCAGACCTTTCAGTTTCCCAAGAACCCTCTTCCCAGAAACAGAAAGGTTCCTAATGGCAATACAGGACCAGGAGGTTAATATAAATGATCGACTAATTCAAGGCGATAAATGCAGAAAATGCCATGAGAAATCAGAAACAATCCAATAAATTTCAGTATCCTGCATCAGTTCAATCGGATATAATTATTTACACAGGGATATTCAAGTGGCAGATACCATTCACCACTACGTGCATACATCTACATGTTCCTGGAATCATCGGGTGTTTTGGGTCTTTCAACACCAGGGTCTTCTCCAGGAGACCCAGCTGGGGCTGATCAGACCCCAGCTTGTGTCCAGATGGCTAGCTACACATGACTCCATGGCTCCCCTCTCTTGAGCCACAGCCACCTTGAGGCCCTCTCTGCCGCATCAGTGGTACTGCGGATGACTCTCCTCTTCCCCTATCCCTCGATGTGCAAATTGCTGTAGGCTCTGGCTAAGGAACGGGTTGCGAATACTCTACAACGAACCTCCACTGGGAGACACCTCGCTCTCCATCCAGCCTGCTGGCAGTTGCTGACCAGTCCTGCATACTTATATGCCGAGTGGTAATGTTACAGCTATATAAGACCCTTGTCAGACCCCACTTGGAGTGCTGTGCTCAGTTCTGGTCGCCTCACTACAGGAAGGATGTGGAAGCCATAGAAATGGTGCAGAGCAGATTTACAATGATGTTGCCTGGATTGGGGAGCATGCTTTATGAGAATAGGTTGAGTGAACTGGACCTTTTCTCCTTGGAGAGAAGGAGGATGAGAGGTGACCTGATAGAGGCGTACAAGATGATGAGAGGCATTGATCGTGTGGAGAGTCAGAGGGCTGAATTGGTTGCCACAAGAGGGCACAGGTTTAAGGTGCTGGGTACTGGGGTGGAGGTACAGTGGAGATGTCGGGTTTGTTTTTTACTCAGAGAGTGGTGAGTGTGTGGAATGGGCTGCCGGCGACGGTGGTGGAGGCGGATACGATAGCGTCTTTTAAGAGGCTTTTAGATATTTACATGGAGCTTAGTAAAATAGAGGGCAATAGGAAAGTCTAGTAATTTATAAGGTAGGGACGTGGTCGGCACAAATTTGTGGGCCGAAGGGCCTACATTGTGCTGTAGGTTTTCTGAGTTTCTATGTATCTATTAAATGTGCCAGATGAAGAAAACAGAACGAGTAGTCCAGAAAGAAGGAAAAAGGTTTATACAGGACATTAAAACTAAATTTGATGCATCAAATGACACCCTAGCACAGAATTACCAAAAAAGAGAACATGAACGTTTGGTCTAATACCTGATAAATCAGTCAAGAAGCAGGCTCGATCAGGCTGGAAAAAGAAAGCACACACACAATTTAAGAAATGCAAATACCTTAAGTTACATTGGAAATTTTAAAATCGGTTAGAAAAAATACCCACAACTGGTAAAATACCGGGAATGAAAATATTCATAATTATTTGTATAATATTTTTGCCTTTATCTGTACCTATTAATACATATCATCAATCTTCTTAAAAATCCATTAAAGTTGCCCGAATTTTTAACAGAGGTAAAACATATCTCTGACTGAAATGAGAAGTCACAGGTAATCCATCAAAATACCATCCTACTATTTGTTTAAAGGCTATAGATAAAATTGTAACATCATGCATCTCGCAACTAATCACCGGTCACTTAGGTAACCACAATATACTTGCAGAAAGGATGCCATAAAGGTATGAAAGGGTGTATAGAACAATTGATAATATATTATGTAATTCTAAATCAAGCACAGGGGAAAAGCAGAAATCTTTCATGTTGTAATATTGACTACCATAAAGCTTTTGACTCTGTCCCACATTCATAGTTCTTTGTAAGGAGAGCCATAAAGCCCAGAGAGGGTATATAATAGAGCAAAGCTTAGTCAAAAGTTAGAGGATTGTGAATTCTTTAAAACTAACAGAACCAACTAATAAAGTCATTAAAATAAAGGTGGAACATGTAAGTAAGCTAGCGAATAATAGTAACGAGGATAACAAAAGTTTCTTCAGATACATAAAGTGTAAAAGAGAACTGAGAATGGATATCGGACTGCTGGAAGTGATGCTGGAGAGGTAGTAATGGGGACCAGAAAATGGCAGATGAACTGAATAAGTACTTTGCATCAGTCTTCACTGTGGCAAGCACTGAGACACTAACAGTACGGTGGAAATTGCAGGTGTCAAGAAACATGACAGGTATGAAGCAACGGATCTAGGCCATTTAGACCATCGAGTCCGGTCTGCCATTATTCATGGCTAATCCCAGATCCTATTCAACCCCATACACCTACCTTCTCTCCAACTCACTTGATGCTCCAGCCAATCATGAATCTATCATCTAATGCTTTCTTCTTTCTGCTCCTCATGTGCTCTGTTTGATCCTAACATCTGCAGATTTACATCTTTCCTTTTTCTTGACTAATTTGATTGTGGTTCTCTGCGGTCCATACAGCTGCTCCACTATTTTGATCATTATCTTGTACAAACCCTTCTGACTTACATGAAGGACATTTCCAATGTCTCCAATATATTGATAACTTGCAATTTTCTGGTCCCAACCAGCACATCTTTACCATCGACATCAAGTCCTTATCTTTATTATTCCATCTGGAAGGTCTTTAGGGCCCTGTGTTTCTTTTTTTTAAACAACGAAACCAAGAGTCCTTTTCCACTAACATTTGTCCCCTTGTCAGGACTTCTCCTTACTCTGAACAATTTCTTTTTCACTTTTTTACATATCTAAATATCAAAGATGTAGTCATTCCCACATGGATGGGTCCCAGATATTTTTGTTAGCTGCATAATATCCCTGTTCACGTACGTCACTGAACTCTTTCTCTGCTACATCAATGGCAACTCCAGTCTACATCACGCACTGTTGTGGAGGGCATGAATTTCATCACCTTTTCTTTGAACTTCATTTCAGCTGGACAGTTTCTGATTCTTGTCGACACTTTGAGGATTTTTTGCTCCCAACACAGGAGACAGTCCACCACTGACAGCTTCCATAAATCTATTGCCTCCCACAGTTTCCTCTTCAAGCATCAACCCTGACCCCAGTGTTGACCCAACCTGGATAGCATTTTTTTTACCAATTTCTCCATCTCTTTCTGGATCATTTCTCAAGATGAGGCCATATTCTGCAGAGTTCTGACGTGTCTTCCTTCTTCCACTCTTTAGTCTCCTCTCTGCCATTGCTGGTAGCGCACCCACGTGCACGGCTTCCATTTCCCGCACGCCTGCTCTTGCCACCCCACCCCTTGCCGGAGACAAAAGGGAATCGAGATCCTGTAACCTCTATTTTCATCCAGCTGACCTTTGCAAACATCCAATATCACCTTTCCAACATGTTATCGCTCTCATCCACTTTCTGCAGGCACAGCTCTCTTAATACTTCCCTGATCCACCTCTTCCGCCAATGCCCCCTGTCTCTTCTCACCTTCTGCTGCAGCTGCTGAAGTAGTAACACCTGTCCTGCCTTGATCGCCCTTTATTGTGCCTGTGCTCGGTCTGCAATCGGTCTGAAGTTGCATGTCATTATAATTGTCATAATGAGCTGTCATAGCATCAGGGGAAACACTGCACTATCATGGCGTCATACATTTCCACTTAATCATGTCACAGAGTCACTGAGTCCTCGAGTCTTACGGTACGGAGACAGAGCAGGACACTTGGCACAACACATCCGCATGACCATGTTGCCTAGCAAGCTCATCTCTCTCACCCATATTTGACCCAGATCCCAATAAATATCTCCTATCAATGTATTAAAGTAGATGGTTTTTAAACAGAACTAATATGCTTACCTCAGCCAGTATCTCTGGCAACACATTTCAAATACAATACACCTTCCCATGAAGCAGCAACCACTGAGAATCATCATTATTGTATGATGTGAGTGATCAAGGTCTTTGACCATGATTTTTCTTGGAAACGTTTCTGACAGAAATGTTCTTCCATCGCCTTCTTTAGCGTAATGTCTTAACAAGACAGGTGAGTCCAGCCTACTTCAGAGATTCTCGGCCTGGCATTAGTGATCACATAACCAGGACTGGTGATATGCATCACTGGTCATATGATCATCCATCACCTGCTCCCATGGCGTCACAAGTTCGGGAGGGTGTTTAGCAGGTGCTACACCTTACTTAAAGGCTAGCGGAGGGAAGAAGCATCTCCTTTGGTAGAGATGTATCTCCACCCCGGGATAACCCCAGATATCCGTTTTGAATATATCGCCTCTGATCATAAACCTATGCCAACATGCTTTTAACACCTTTTCACATATATGCTTTCACCCTGTCTCTGCCCTCATGATCTTATCTACCTGTATAAGCTCACCGCTCAAACTTCTACATTCCAGGGTATAAAGTCCTAGTCCATGAACTCTTTGTAACTCAGGTAATCAAGTCCAGGTATCATCGAGTTAAAGCTACACACCTCCTTCTTAAACTGCATCTTTCACTTAACAGGGTGACATGAGACCTACACTGGATGATTTAGGTGCAGCCTTTTCTTCTTTCTTGCTACCTTTCAGAAACTCATAAACACTGCATTATTATTCCTATTTTTGCGCAATTAGTTTTCTGAGCTTGAACACCGACTCAATTCACAAAGGAACATCCATCAGTCGTAAGCTATGTAGAGCACATTATATGGACAAGAATAGGTTCAAAGAGACTTACGGGAAATGAAAGGAAATGGGTCTAGCTTGGTGAACACCATGGTCGGCTGAAGAGCCTGTTTGCATGTTATTACTCTATAACTCTTGTTACGTACCCGTGACACGTGATAGTGGTGTACTTGTCACGTGGCTGGTGTTGAAGCTATACTGGACTTAAGTTAGTGGTCTTGTGATGGTGGAGTGACGTCATTTTCCCGCCAGTAGAGGCCATATGATTTTTACAGGGTATAAAGAAGGACCCCTCCCTGTGAGGAGGGGCAGGTCATGGCTGGATTTGTCATTTTGACTTCATGCCACTCCGTGATTCGATATTATGACCCAGTTTAGTTGAAAGATGGAGTTTTATTTAATGCCTAAAGTTTAAAACGTCATTGCCAGCAGTTTCTTCATAATACTGCTGGGTAAAAAACAGTGGAGAGTGAAGATCGGAGTTCGGGAGCTAAAAGCTCGAGGAAAGTCGATTTCGACGGTGAAACAGGTTCGACCTTGTTTGATCCTCATTCAGATGGATTTAGTTGACTGTCCCCGTGTTAATCCCTCTGAATAGCAGAAAGGATTGGGAACAGTTTTGTAATGGAAAGATCAGTGCCTTTAAGCCGTTTCATTTTTCATCTTTGTAAATTCTTCGTGGGAAAAGTAGTTCGACTGGGAACCGCAACGACACGACGTGAAAGAGAATTTAAATAGTCTTAAAAGGTCTCTCCCTTAAATGGACTGTAAGCATGTTGAACTTTTGCAATACTACTTTGAAGAACTGTTTTTGCAACATTGCTTTAAGAACTGTTTAAGCTGCCGCACAGCAGCTGACTTCCGGTTACGTGAGTGGTTTGTTTACTTTTCGGGGGTTGTTTTTCAGTGCTTAATAAATGTTTTATTTGTTATAAAAGCCCCTGCCTCACTCATATATTTATTGTTGCTGAGTCCGTAACATAAATATGGGAGCTGCATCCGGGATGAAGCATTTGAGTTTAAATGCTTGTTAAATTTTGAATCGGTGTTTTGGAAAAGGGGAATACGCGATACTTTTGTTTGATTGGCTTGTGAGCGGTATTTAGCAACAATGAATATTGATGAGTTTCTGGCTTCGCCAGACGCGGAGTGGTCAGCAAAGGCAAAAAAAACTGAGGTGTCTGAGATAGCTAGTAGATTGCAACTTAAAGGTATTTTGAAGTCTGCATCAAAGGCTCTAATACAGAGAAAAATCGCGTCACACCATGTGGATTAGGGTGATTTTGATGAATCGATTTTAGAGTCGTTTCCAATAAGTAATCTGGAGTTGCAGTTGCAAATCGAACAAATGAAGTTGGAGCGTTGTAGGTTAGTAGCTGAATGTAAACAGAGGGGATTTTGAATATGCAATGGCGGAATTAAGGTCTGAGAATCAGTCTTCTGGTTCTAAAAAACCGTTTGTTGCTAGTCAAGAAATTAAATTGGTCCCTCCATTTAGTGAAACAGAAGGGGAAAGATATTTCCAACATTTTGAAACAATTGCTCAGATTTCAGAGTGGCCGGAAGTTAAATGGTCAGTGTTGTTACAAAGTGTAATTAAAGGCAAAGCACAAGTTTATACAGCTTTCTACACAAGCATTAGATTATGATATTGTGAAAAAGCAGATTTTAACAGCATACGAATTGGTCCCAGAAGCGGATAGAGAAAGATTCAAAAGTTAGAAGTCTGTGGAAAAAACATGTGGAATTTGCGTATGAAAAAGCTGTGTCTTTTGAGAGATGGGTTTCCTCTAAAAATGCAAATGGGGACTATAATACATTGAAATAACTGATTTTAATGGAGGAATTTAAAAGAAGCATCCCAGTTGAAGTAAGGACCTATTTAAATGAGAGTGATACTGATACATTGAAGGACTCTGCTAAATTAGCTGATGAGTATGCTTTAAACCATAAGAATAAATTTCCTCAGGGCAGAATATTTATAAGGAAAAATAACACAGAGACTCCAGGTAAATCAGAAATTAAATCAGAAGTTAATGAGAAAGGTAAGGAGGAAGGAAAACCTGTGAAGGTCTTATTTGTAACTATTGTAAGAAACCTGGCCATTTAATAGCTAACTGCTTTAGATTGAAAAAAAAAGAGAAGGAAGCAGTTCCAGATGCTTGTGTGCAACATACTGAAGCACCTGTAAAATTACAGGGTTCGATAAACACAAATGAGTTTGTGTTAGAGTCTGACCAAGTTAAAAAGGGATATGATCATTTTATAACTGAAGGGTTTGTATCCTTGACAGAAGGATCTACTCTGGTGCCAATAAAAAACCTTAGAGATACTGGAGCTTCTCAATCACTGATGTTGGACAGTGTATTGAAGTTTAGTGAAAAGTCTGATACTGGTGAGGTAAATTATATACGAGGTGTTGGGAGTCATTTTACGCCTATACATTTGCATAAAGTAAATTTAAAGTCGGAGTTAGTTACAGGATTTGTTAAAGTAGGATTATAGCATAGCTTACCTGTGAAGGATATTTCTTTATTGTTAGGTAATGACTTGGCAGGTGGACAAGTTTTTCCTGAAGTGCATTTGACAATGGAGTCAGAGGAACCAGAGATGAATTCTAACACAGTTTCTTCCTGTGTTGTGACTAGAGCTCTAGCTAAAAAGATTGATGTGCAGAATGAGGTTGTTACTCCTGACTGTTCAACTCAGAATTCAAGTTTTGAGGATGTATCAGAGACTTTCTTACCTTCATTGTTTGAACAAGATTCTTGGAATACGTCTGACTATGAAGACTTATTTCTGTCTCGGAAGGAGATGATAGCAGAGCAGAGTAGAGACCCTGAGATTATAAAATTAAGAGAACAAGTTCTACCAGATAATGAATTTGAGAAGGTGCCAGTAGTATATTACTTGGAAAAAGGAGTGTTGATGAGGAAGTGGAGATCACCTACAATTCCTGCAAGTGAGGAATGGAATATTGTTTACCAGGTAGTTGTCCCTAAAGTTTATCGAAATGAGATTTTGACTTTAGCTCATAGTGTGTCTTTAGGTGAACATCAAGGGGTAAGGAAAACTGTGGACAAGATTTTAAAACATTTTCAATGGCCTGGTCTAAGAAGAGATGTGGCGATGTTTTGTAAAACGTGCCATACTTGTCAAATTGTGGGTAAACCAAATCAAGTTACACTAGTGGCTCCATTACAACCTATTCCAGCATTTGCTGAGCCGTTTTCGAAAGTTATTATAGATTGTGTTGGCCCATTACCAAACACAAAAAAACTGGTTATCAGTACTTGGTAACTATCATGTGCACTTCGCCTAGGTTTCCAGAGGCAGTACCACTTAGGAATATAACAGCGAAAACTGTGACAAAGGCTCTTATAAAATTCTTTACTTGTTTTGGATTACCTAAGGAAATACAAACTGATCAAGGCAGTAATTTTATGTCTGAATTGTTTCAACAGCTAGTTTATAAATTGGGAGCTAAGCAAATCACTTCGTCTGCATACCATCCAGAATCGCAAGGTGCCTTGGAGAGGTTTCATTCTACCCTCAAGAATATGATTAGGACGTATTGAGTGGAAAATGAAAGTGACGGGGATGAGGGTATAAACTTACTTTTATTTGCAGTAAGGGAATTGGTACAAGAATCTTTAGGTTTCCGTCCATTTGAACTTGTATTTGGGCATAGAGTTAGAAGACCTTTAGCTTTATTAAAAGAACAGTGGTTTAGTAAGGAAATACACACTAATTTGTTGGACTATGTTTTAAAATTTAAGGACAGGCTACATAAAGCTTGTAGCTTAGCCAAGGAAAATTTAAAATATGCTCAGGAAAAAATGAAAATTTGGTATGATAAAGAAGCTAGGATGAAGATGTTTAGGCCTGAAAATAAGGTGCTGGTTCTTTTCCCAGTGCAAACAAATCCTTTACAAGCTAGATTTCATGGTCCTTATGAAATTGTGTCGAAAATTTATGATGTGGATTACGTGATAAAAACTCCTGATCGTAGAAGGTCAACACAACTTTACCATATAAATATGATAAAACCAAATTATGAGAAACAATCTGATAATGTGACTGTTGTTGTTAATGAGAATGAGTTTCATTTAACTAGGAACATGATAGATGATTCATCTGACTTTCATTCTAAATCCAACATTGTTTCTGTCAGGTTACCAAATTCAAACATTCTGGAAAATATTGATGAGAAACTAGCACATTTACAGCTAGAGCAGAAACAACAGATGAAGGAATTAATTTTTAAATATAAGGAGTTATTTCCAGATGTTCCGAGATGGACTACTATAGCTTCACATGATGTAGATGTTGGAGATGTGAAACCTATTAAACAACTCCCGTATAGGATGAACATAGAAAAATGTGAACTTGCTGAGAAAGAATTTAAATATACGTAAGAGAATAATATTATTAGACTTTCTAACTCGATTTGGAGTTCACCGTGTGTTATGGTGCCAAAACCAGATGGTAGTATTAGGTTTCGTACGGACTATAGGAAGGTGAATGCTGTTACGAAAACAGATGCATATCCAATTCCTAGAGTAGATGATTGTGTAGATAAAGTTGGAAATGCAAAGTTCTTTACAAAGATTGATTTATTAAAAGGGTATTGGTGTATTCCATTAACGGACAGAGGTAGAGAGATTTCTGCAATTGTAACTCCATCTGGGCTATATGAATATAATGTTCTTACATTTGGGATGAAGAATGCCCCAGGTACTTTCCAGAGGATGATTAACCCTGTGACTCAGAGATTGAAAGACACTTATGCTTATATTGATGATTTAGTGACAGGAAATGATACTTGGGAAGCACACATTATTCCGGTGGAGAAATTGTTTGAAAGGCTTTCAAAAGCTAACTTAACTATTAACTTAGCTAAGAATGAATTGGGACATGCCACTGTGACTTACCTTGGTTATGTTGTGGGTCAAGGTAAGGTAACTCCTTTTCAGGCAAACGGTCGGACAATTTTAGAGATTTCCACTCCAACGAGGAAAAGAACTCTCAGAAGATTCTTGGGAATGGTAGGATATTATCGAGAATTTTGCCAATGTTGCCCTTCCATTAAGTAACCTCTTGAAGAAGATTGAGAAGTTTGTGCGGACAGTGCCTTGTCAAGAAGCATTTGAAAAATTGAAAAAAATGATATGTCAACAACCTGTGCTCAAGGCACCTGACTTTCAAAAACCTTTTTCATTAGCTGTAGATGCTAGTGATGAGGCTGCAGGAGCAGTATTAATGCAAAGGGATGAGGGTGATGAGGTTGATCATCCGGTAGCTTACTTTTCTAAGAAATTTAATAAGCATCAAAGAAATATTCGACAATAGAGAAGGAATTGTTATCTCTTGTTTTGGCTTTAAAACATTTTGACGTATATGTTGGTACAACTCAGAAACCACTTATTGTTTACACTGATCATAATCCGTTAGTGCTTCTGAGTAAGATGAAAAACAAAAACAGAAGATTATTAAATTGGAGTTTGATGTTACAAGAGTACAGTAAAGATAATGCAGTTGCTGATTGTCTATCTCGATGTTGAATGTACAAAGTAATTTTTTTATGGAGTGGTTTTTAAAATTGTAACACTCCTACTGTATTGTAAATTGTAAGATGTTATATGATGATACTGTATTGGATATTGTGTATGATATAAAATTTATACATTTATTTTTCTTGTAAATAATTGTTAAAATTTTTGTTCTTGACAGGCCATTTTTTTTGGAGGGAGGTGTTACGTACCCGTGACACGTGACAGTGGTGTACTTGTCACGTGACAGGTGTTGAAGTTATACTGGACTTGAGGTAGTGGTCTTGTGATGGAGGAGTGACGTCATTGTCCCGCCAGTGGAGGTCATGTGACAGGTTTTGTAAATTGGGGATAGAAGGAGGACCCCTTCCTGTGAGGAGTGGCAGTTCGTGGCTGGATTTGCCATTTCGACTTCATGCCACTGCATGATTCAATATTATGACGCAGTTTAGTTGAAAGATGGAGTTTTATTTAATGCCTCAAGTTTAAATGGTCATTGCCAGCAGTTTCTTTATAATACTGCTAGGTAAAGATCAGTGGAGAGTGAAGATCGGAGCTCGGGAGCTAAAAGATCGAGGAAAGTCGATTTCGATGGTGAAACAGGTTCGACCTTGTTTGATCCTCATTCGAAAGGAATTCGTTGACTGTTCCCCTGTTAATCCCTGTGAATAGCAGAAAGGATTGGGATACAGTTTTGTAAAGGAAAGGTCTGTGCCTTTAAGCCGTTTCATTTTGCATCTTCGTAAATTCTTCATGGGAAAATTAGTTCAACTGGGAACCGCAAAGATACGACGTGAAAGAGAATTTTTATCGTCTTAAAAAGTCTCTCCCTTAAATGGACTGTAAGCATGTTGAACTTTTGCAATACTACTTTGAAGAACTGTTTTTTCAACATCGATTTAAGAACTGTTTAAGCTTCATTGCTTTAAGAACTGTTTAAGCTGCCGCACAGCCCCTGACTTCCGTTTTCGTGAGTGGTTTGTTTACTTTTGGGGGTTTGTTTTTCAGTGTTTAATAAATGTTTTATTTGTTATAAAAACCCCTGCCTCGCTCACATACTTATTGTTGCTGAGTCCGTAACACTCTGCAGTTCAAAGGAAGACAGTCACAGAAGGTATTGATTACCACCAGACAGAGGAAGAGGTAAAGACAGATAGTATCGAAACTGCAGATTTGATTACTACTTCTCCATGCGACTTTGAGAAGTCCAGCCAGATAAAAGCTGCACAGGGGTGGAGCAAGTGTTGACAGGCAATGTTGGTTGAAGACTCGATAGTGAGGAAAAATAGGCAACTGCTTCTGCAACTATACACCGGAAGAAAATATGTGATCCAGAGGGATGCAGCAGTTGAGATTCATAATTGATTCATAGAAAGCAGAGGATGATGGCCAAGGGTAGTTTCTTTTGAAGGCCTGTGTCGAGTGGTATGGCACAGTGGTTGGTGCTGGGTCCTTTGTTGTCTATAATGCATATAAATTATGTGCATGTGAACGTACAAAGCATGGCTAGTCAAGTTGCAGATGATACAAAAATAGGTGACGTAACAGATAATGTAGGTTATGAAAAATTGCAGTGTTATCTTTATCAGATGGAAATGTGAGCCAAAAGCTGGCAAATGCATTTCAATCCAGATGAATCTGAGGTCGTGCATTTTGGGAGATGAAATGTTAGGATTTATATATTGAATGGTAGGACACTGGCGAGTGCTATGGTACAGAGGGACCTGCGAGCAAAAGTACATAATATGCTGAAATTTGCATCCCCAATAGATAGTTTGGTGAAGTATAGCCAATTGGGAAATTGGGTTTCAGTTATGCACAACATTGGTGAGGTCTCGCTTTGATTAGTGTGCATTTTGATTCATTATCACTGAGAAATTATATGAAATTCGTAGTTTTTTGGCAGGCAGAAAACAATCCCATGGCTAGCCTTTCACCCGGGGAATCCTAGCATATTAATTAAGGACTCGAAGTGGTGTACAATTTCAACCCCGGGGTATTCCAACTGGTCTGACCAATCTAGTGACGCCTCATAATGTATCAGTAATTTGGTAAGACTCCCAAATCCTGCACTGTTGTCACTCTATCCCAGTACTCTACATTGTTCACACAGATGGTCCTCTCTCTTAATTAACCTAATAAGTGCATTAATCTTCCTTTCTATCACCAAAAGCTGCTTGCAGCGCCAAAATGTTACAAGGAAGAAGGTTCACAGGTGTGTTAAGTGAAACAGATGACACGAATTATGAATAAGCATATTAATCATGTAACTTCAGGCAATTAGTAAAACATCCGACCAATCAGATGGCCACATAATTTACACAAACTACAAAACTAAACATTCAGTAATACTTCAAATTCAATAGGTACTTCATTAAGTTTCCCCAAGTCATGCATCTACGAAACTAAGCGTTCAACAATCGGATTCTTCGCTAAGAGTGTGCAGACTCTCCTATATCTGCACCGTAATTTCCCGATGGTTCTTCAGCTCTGGTCGTGACCTCAGTGTGAAGATGAGTCACTGGAGACAAAAGAAAGCCCCAGAGGCACCTGAAAAGGAATACTCGTGCTGTGGCACACATAGCAACCAATGGGAAACAGCTGCGACCTTCGAATTGGCAGTCAATGACCAGCACAGCAGAAGCAGCTTTCCAGCAACATGTAAACTAACCGTTCACGTTACAACATGTGAAAAAGCACTTGTATATTCCTGTCGACGATAGGGCGACCTAAACAAAAGTTCTTGCTTAGTTGTTCTTTAAATTATACCATACAACACCCAGTTGCACACAGCTTGCAAGGAAAATGAAAGAGCGATGTATAAAACGTGAACGGGGCATACATTTCAAACACTTAGGAGCAAAATAATGTAATAAATCTATTTCGGTAACTTCAGTGGTCAACCAACTGTCTTTTTAAAGCATGCATTTTTTATGACCACAAGACCTTACTAGACATTAAGAACTTAAAGTAAAGCAGGCCTACCCCATTGGCGAGTGGCTGCTTGGCAACGAAGATACCTGTTTACAACCACCCAGGAAAGAGGCTACGGAGTCGGTGCGCTCCACCGGGGGCGGTATAGCGTGACGTTCAAGCTGTAGTTGGTGATGGCCCCGGTGTTCGCTTGGCAGAATACAAACGGTATTGTGTGTGTAGATTGCTGCAACATTCATGGACTCAGGGTCGTGGACTATGTTTCCTTTTCTGTGACCGTAAATTACAGATATCTTCTATATACTTGCTGCTTATATTTGTTATAAATGCCTTGTGCTGTGTGTGACTGTTAGTATTATGGGTTGCACATTTGCCCAGAGAAACGCTGTTTCGAGTGGCTGAATTCATGTAATGATAATTTAACTAACTTGAATTTAAAATTGAGAGATCATTTTCTCTCCGTAACCGCAATTTTCGAAAATTTCTTTGTCTTAAACTTGACAATACATAATGACCAAACATTGCCATCTAGTATACGGAGTTCTGCAGTGTTACACGTCTCTATATAACATCACGGCTAAGTTTTTTTTTCTGCAGAGAGTGGTGAGTGTGTGAATGGGCTGCCAATGACGGTGGTGGAGGCGAATACGATGGGGTCTTTTAAGAGACTCCTGGAATGGTACATGGGGGGTTACGGGCAATGTTCCCGCTATTTTTAGCAGTGTACGCAAAAATCTTATGTTGTGCAAATTAT
The DNA here is from genome assembly GCF_030144855.1 of Hypanus sabinus. Lineage (NCBI taxonomy): Eukaryota > Metazoa > Chordata > Chondrichthyes > Myliobatiformes > Dasyatidae > Hypanus > Hypanus sabinus. The sequence continues at coordinate 8,500,813 of NC_082731.1, read as the reverse complement.
TTTCCTGTGACAAAAGTACGGGCGCACTGAATGCGCACGTGGCACAGTTTATGTAGTTTTACAAAATATTTGACAAAAGCTGCACAGAATAACAACAAAATAACATACATATTTAAGTCACTCAGTTATTTTTTTCTCTATCCTGTTTTTGGCCTTTACCCATTCTTCGTAAACTCTATCTAAACTAATAGAACTTACATCCAATTGATAGCTTTTGATACTCATTAACATATCCAAATAACACACACCTAAACGGTTTCTCAGCTTGTTTTTGAATTGATTCATTAGGCTAAAACTTGCTCACTGTCCGCACTAGACGCAAGAAAGATTCCCCCAACACCCATCAACTGTGCAAGGTCGCAAAGCCGTTCATTTTGAAGTACAAATGCCACCATTTGAGCAAAGTTTGAAATCAGTTTTAATTTAATTTTTCTTGCACGGAAGATTTGAAATCATTAAACTGTCTAAATATCACAGTATTTTCAGCTAAAAAATCATGATATTTTAAACATAAGGCATTAACGTTCATCACTAAATGTGAAGTCAAAATCTGCAATTGGGGAGCAATCAAAAACTGACTATTCTTGTACTTCATCTTCAGGAAACCATTCTTCTAAATGAACACAAAGACTATTTATAAAAGTCAACAGCGAACTTGTATCTACTCTGGCGTTTTCGAAGTAGCAGTTTCTACTATTTTGTTAAGCCATTGAACTTTAAACAATTTTGCAGTTCTTCAGCGCTTCACGCCCTTCGCTTCTTTTGATTTCGACATAGTTAATCAATATTTTTTCAATAAAAACTTAGTAACCTATCTACAGAATTTGAAACAGATCTTTGTGAACTTCACGATATCAACACTGTCCGCCAAAGATGGCTGCCGCTGTGATGCAGCTGTACAAACCGGAACAGGAAAGTTGACGTGACGTAATTAGAGACGTGCATTGGGGTATTTGAAAAACTGCTAACTAGTTAACAGAAGCATTTAGCTAAAAGTTTATTTTCAATAAGTATAATTATTAATTACTATATTATTTTAGGTAACTACCCTTTTGCGCGCACATTAATTTCCTTTGTGCGCTGGTTGAAAACGTGCGTGCGCGTGCATACGCACACAGCTTAGATGGAACGCAGGCTATGGGTAACCCTGGATAATTTCTAAAGTAAGTAAATGTTCGACACAGCATTGTGGGCTGAAGTGCCTGTATTCTGCTGTAGGTTTTTCTATGTTTCTAAAATAGCTTCGTATCGCAGTGCTAAATGGACTGAGATACGGATCTCAGTATGGACTGACACTACGTCCTCAGCCACTTTTTTAGTTGTCTAAAGAAACGAGCATTCGGCATCGACACTAGAAACCATTTCAAGAATCTGAAATGCTTCAACCGCATCACGGCTCATTTTTTTGCACTTTAATGAGCACTGAAGAACGTTAGTCCAAATCTGCCATAACTAAGTCAGAGTTCTTGTAATCAGTCTGTTTCTCCAGCACGACTCAGCTCCCTGAACACCTGAATCGTTTCATTTGTAAATGTTCGTTAGAATAATATCAGTACCTGTACGATCACCGACGTATATTTGCAAGTTTGTTTCTCAGTTCCATACGTTGCCCACCAGATGCTTTAAAACATCTCCTGCGCAGCACACTCCTTGTCTTAAGAGTTGGTGCTATGCCACGGCGGCCTCTCTGTCGATGCCTGTAAGTGTTTCGGTCCTGTGGAACCACAGAATCAAAGTAGGCGTGCTGTTCTTGTTCAAGGGAATCACTATCATTTATAGTTCTTTGAAACAGCCATTTTATCCTACAAAGGATCACTTGTCTCCATGGCCAGGTTGCGTTGGCATATTCTACATCGCATACCACGGTTCCCTCTGCACCATTTCTCCTTCTGGCAAACCTAGACAACATATCTGTCTGTCGGCCGCGCCCACATATGCATTGGCGTTGCCTCTACCCTGCAATTTGTGATCCGCATCGCGCTTCTCATTTAGAGTGTTTCTAACGTCTGGTGTTAAGATATTTGATTTATCACATTGTGGTGGTGTGATAAATTCTGAAAGTAGAATGTTGATTGCAGAGACTGTAAAATATGTCCCTTCTGAAAGAGAGACCAGATGATTAGAGCGGAAGATTGCGTAGCTCACTACAAAACCGCATGAATGTTGCATTTTCCAATTGCCGGTAACCCACGCCCCAGATGCTGTGCATTCAAACACACTTTTTTGGGTCGACCTAGCTTTTTTTCGTCTGTTCACTCATTCCCGTGCACGACTTTCTTTCTTCCGCGGGCATTTTACTGCATGTTTCGTCCCACATATCACCTACCAGTGGCTTTTCTAACTCACTGCCGCAAAAGGTCCTGTCCAGTCACCATCCAGTCCCCATCTGGTTTCATCTGTAAACTACTTGTGTCTATCACAGCCCCATACGTACTGCTATAAACTGCCATTTTCTTCTTATACCTGATTCGAAAAGTCGGCACACATCTCCTACCTGCACAAACGCTGCTTGAATTGCAGCATTCTCCCAGTGTCTCTTTTATAATTTTGCACAGCTCTGCACTTTGATGTGAATCTAACTTGAACTCTTGTAATCTGTTCCAATTCTGCGTCTAGAAGTAAGCTCTCTCCCTCCTGCTGGTTGGTCCTATATCGCCATAAATTTTTGACAAATTGCGAGTTCTTACGGCAGAACCCTACATACAACAAAGAATAATGCCAGTGAAAGCTGATTGACGTTTTTTTTTGCGAATACGTATCCCACCCCCCAGACTAGTTTAGATCAATAAAGCTGTGCATTCGACCCTATTTGTTCAACTGGTCACGTGACGGTCCTTTTCCCGTGAAGGGATTTTGTCCTGGGAACTTTACACTTGGACAAGTTGTTCCTTCTCGTTAGATTTTGCGCGTGTAATCATGCCGCAAAATCTGGGCGAAACTGAAAAAAAAAGGATACTTCATAAATTATTTTCCTGGTTAATCTTTGCAAAAATAAATACCTTTTCACACCGAAGTCTTTTTAAAGACAAATTGTTTTATATGATGTCGTGTTCTCCTGGATGTTGGGGCTGTGTATAATGTAGAAAATTGCCGAAATATATATCGGACTGTAGATCGGTTGCAGATATGGACGGGAAATGGCTGGTGAAGTTTAATGTAGTACGTGAGGTGTTACACACTGACAAATCAAATATAAAAGGACCGTACGCGGTTAATAGCAAGATATTCGGCACTGTTAATGCACAAGTGGATGCTGGGATCCAGGCCAATACTCGCTGAAAATGGCTGCACGGTTTGATAGCGTGGTAAAGAATGTTCAAGATATTCGGCACTGTTAATGCACAAGTGGATGCTGGGATCCAAGCCAATACTCGCTGAAAATGGCTGCACGGTTTGATAGCGTGGTAAAGAATGTTTACGGCATGCTTGCATTTATTAGTTGAGGCACTGATCTCTGGAGTCGGGAAGTTATGATGCAGCTTTATGAAACTCTAGTTTTGCTCTACCTCGAGCACCGGATTCAATTCTGGTCGCCACTGGATGGGGAGGAGCAGTTGAACACAGAAAGCTGACCTGAAACAACTGCTCTAAGTGAAGTGATGTTGAAAATGTGAATGTAAAATCTCAGAGTTCCTGATAAGCCAATTTTTTTCAATTCAAAGTAAACTACTGAGGTGTATAATTTGTCTCGTTATACTTCTGGAAATGGGCAAATGGACAACGACTGTACGTTTCAAGTGAGACCCAGCAAAGGACAACATGCACTAAAAATCATACTTGCGGGCAACAAAGATATTATAATTCCTGAGATTATATAATCCAGACCCAATTTAAATTAATTAATTGATTGTAACCCAGCCCCATTACTTCAGTACCTTCATGTAGTTACAGTTATAAACATTGTGACTAAGTTGTTTAAAATTAAATGGAAATTAAATCTTCTGAAAATGATAACATTAGTCGCAAGTGTTTCTTCTTGAAAAGCCACAAGGTATTCAATTTTTTCCTGTCATTAAAAAGATGACAATGAATTTTGGAACTCAAAGATGCAGTAGTGAATGAATTACTTTCATAGATATATTGCTTTATCTTGGTCGGATCTTTGTAGCTGCGGACACCCAGCGTTAACAAATTTAATCCTGACTTGTGTAATGTATTGTGTTAGGCGTATGGCAGCTGGCCTAAGTATAAGAACGCAAAAAAAAAAATCTGAAAGAAATAAAGTCTGACAAAATGGCCATTTCTGCTGGTGATAGAGTCAATCACCGAAAGTTTGAGATTCAATTACGATGCATAAGGTTTCAACGCGCCCAGACTTGTATCTCAAACTTCTGCTGAGCGACGTTGCGCTGGAGGTCACAGGCAAAATGACCAGCAAGTATGTTTCTGAATGCATACCTATAATATAAGCAAAACCTGTAACGGCAAATTGTAATCTCGAACATATAGATTCAGCTAGAATAAACTGGGAACCTGGAAATCACACATTTATCTGCAGTGCCAAATCTTGCAACCTGCCGTATTCACAATACACATTCGTTATTTTTTTTGGCTTTAAGGGAAACAGTGGGCAAGGGCTAATTCGGGAAAATGGAGCTGAAGCCAAAGAGAGCCTTTCTTCGCAATAAACGGTAGAGACTGTAATTTCTTCTGAAAAAATTTTTTAGTGGGCCGCATGTTCAAGAGGCAACATTCGGCTGTCCTGGTTAGAAAAATGAATCATGTGCACTCAAATATTAGCAGTTACAGAATCCAACAACTCCATTAACAACATATTTTAACCAGTTATTTAACTCCTTTCTAAATTGACTTTGGGTCCCGACAGGAATAAATGGGTTGATACAAAAACTCAAATGTTGAAGAATAAATGCACTTTCCTCCAGAATAAACTTTGAGTTGCTGACATCGGAGCCTGAGAAATAACTAAGTTTTGCAATCCGAACATAAAGGAATCTAATCAGAAATATAAACCATAATAGAATGAATCCACCAGAAACGCAGAAGAGCGACAGGATAGATTCTTCTTCGGATTTTCATCGTCATGAATATGTGTCTGACGGTGAGTACATTAAACAGTAATATAAGAATGAATGGAACACACGGGGCACAAATGCGCTGAAAGGTGTCAAATGCAATCCACCACCGAGAGATGTAAAATACAGGCCTTATATCGCAAAGCCAAAGTATACCGTTAATTACAACGACTGGATCATATAGGAAATAATAAGGGATTGGTGTAACACAACTGAGAACACAAATCGTTCCGACAGCCACGACAACCGTTCTCTCTGTACAATACTTCGTTTTCAGCTTTTGGCAACAAATTGCCACATACCGATCAAAAGTGAATGCCATTGTCATCCAAACGGAGCAATCTCTAAATCCGTAAATGAAAGCAAAACTAAGTTTACAAATCGGTGTGATAGAAAGGAAGCTGATTTGGAAATAGATACCCGCAGTTCGGTTGAATATCGCTGTCGTTACAATGAAAAAGAGATCGGTCACGGTCATCGCCACCAGGTAACAAGAAATACATCGGGACAGACTATATCTTCCCCGTCGCAGGATCACAATCACTGCCAAGTTCGCTGTAAGAGGGACAGCTAATTGTTGAGTGTGAGGCGGAAGAAAGGAGCGCGGAAGTAATAGAACTGTCGTTTGTAGTTTAGCTTTCACGTTGAGCCGAAGCAGTTAAGGACTATACATTTGAAATACATCAGCGAACCCGAAAATTTTGATGTTTCATGATTAGAATTACCGAGATGAATATTTTTATCTTAAATTCTAGAACAACATTAACGCTAATACATTTCCAGGGGAAGGAGGCATCATCAGCGGAATGGTCAGGCGCAATGAATCCCATGCCTTGTGACATCTCCCCATTTGCCTCAGTACGTGACCAAGTACAATCCACGCTCCCTTGGTTCTCTGGACAGCATCATTACTGGCTGCCTAGACCTCACATTTTTGAGATTACGAATTACCTGAAAATTGTTATATGAGATAACATTAAGAGCCTATACTTATATGTACATGAACTCAGGTTCCCTAGATGAGGAAAGTCGTCACCTGAATGTTGTCTATCTTTTCCCTTCGCCTTTAACTAAAGATGGAACCACGCATAAAATTGCAGGACAAGAGTTATTACCACATTGGGTTTTTTTTTTGTCTAATAAGGGCGTAGTATTCATAGATTTTAGATGGAAACCTGCAAAGTCCCACATGACAAGCTAACCAACAAAATTGCATTCCTGACATTTAGAGGCACGTTGCAATTGGGATACTAGACTTGATGAGAGTCTGAAAGCACACAAAAGGGTTTGCGGACTGGCAAGGCGTTAGTAAAAGAACCCACACAATTCAGTTTGAGGTCATTTGCTGTTGTAATGGGCATTAATATTTTGGATATAAATGTATGTGAGTGTACGGTTTTGGTCTCCAGGGTTAAGGAAGGACATCCTGGCCATACAGGAAGTGCAGCGTAAATTCACGAGGTTAATCCCTGGGATGTCAGGACTGTCTTAAGCAGAGAGGTCAGAGAGACTGGGCTTGTACACACTGGAATTAAGGAAATTGAGAGGGGATCTGATTGAAACATATAAGATTATTAAGGGATTGGACAAGATAGAGGCAGGAAATATGTTCCAGATGCTGGGAGAGTCCAGTACCAGAGGGCATGGTTTGAGAATGAGGGCTAGGTCATTTAGGTCAGAGTTAAGGAAAAACCTTCTCCCTGAGAGTTGTGGGTGTCTGGAATGCACTGCCTCGGAAGGAAGTGGAGGCCAATTCTCTGGATGCTTTCAAGAAGGAGCTAGATAGGTATCTTATGGATAGGGGAATCAAGGGATATGGGGACAAGGCAGGAACCGGGTATTAAAAGTAGATGATCAGCCATGATCTCAGAATGGCGGTGCAGGCTCGAGGAGCCGAATGGTCTACTTCTGCACCTATTGTCTATTGTCTATTGTCTACTGAACTGTTCCGTAGCCTATGGAATCACAATCAAGGATTACTCATCTCATGTTCCTGATGTATATATTATATTTTTTTTAATTTACCTTCCTGATGTCAGTCCATCTATCGATTTATATATTTAATTAATTACACCGATTGTTGCCTTTTGTGCATGTGTACTTTTTCCGTCTGGCGTACGGATTTTTCATTGAATCTATGGTATATCTTTGTATCTTCTATGAATGTCCCCAGGGTTGTCTAGGATAATAAATTTGCATTGAACTTTGAAGTTCCATTTGGGGAAGCATAGATGATTCAGCTTCACTGTATTATGTGACTTGCTTCAACTCAAACGATTTTAGGTAATGATAATTTTTTCCTGAAAAAACAATATCAAGGGATCAAAGTGTCATACAGAATGGAAGCAGAACTTACTTCAAAACGAGATTCCCAATGGTTATTATTTGGTTCTATTTTTCCAAAGGTATTGATACTGAGGATTTCCAGCAGGCGATGAAACAATTTGCATATTTTAAATGAAAACATCCGATATAACTTAGCGACAACGCGGCTGATTTCGGATTGGATGGAACAGATTCGATGTTTGTTATCACTCAGAAATCATGGAAGAAAACACTTTGCTGATATTTCAGGAAATAAGCAAAGCAACTATGCAGATGAAAACAATGAACTCATTCAACTATTTCTTTACATAGCAAATTGAAGCGGGATTATAATTATAATTCACGGACTCCGTGGTTTGAATTTCGAGCTTGTGTCAGCAAAAGTTGGGTCACATATGTTTAGTTTGAAATCTGGGAAGCATGCGGCTGAGACTGGTCACGAACATTGAAGGAAGCCAAGGAAATTGTTTTACTGTTTACCTGTGCTGTGCAACACATGCAATTTTGAATTATATTTTGATGGCAGTGATTTGTTTTATGTGCTGTGTGTGATATATATTTTGCGGGTGCACTGTGATTCGGACAAATGTTGTTTCCTTTGGTTCAATCTGCTGTATTTACAGACAGATGAAAATAAATTTGGATGTGAATTTGGAAATGCATAGTTAATTTGCACTGAATAATGAATTTCAGACAGGTTGAGTCATCTGACAGGAAAATGTAAAATTATTCACATCTCTCTGATGAAAAATATTTGTCTGAATCATGAAGATATGAACAAAACTTATTGGAGGAAATTACACTGGAACAGTTCAGTTACGATTATTAAGACACATCACAGAGAGTGAGCCAAATAGATGGGAAATCCAGATTGGAATATGAGAAGGCAAAACAGAAGTAATTGTTCATAACTGGCTTTCATGAGACGGAAACATTTGCGAGGGAAACACTTTATTACCATGCATCAATGTAGCTTCCTTTGCTATATACACGCTGTTTAGAAGAAAGTAACATCCAGTTAAGTGCTCATGTGTCTTGGCGAAAGCAGTAGGCTTTGTAAAGATTAAGGCAAATCAAGCAAATGTTATTTCTAAATTACCTTAGGACATTGTGGCAAGCCAGGAAAGAAAATGCTGTGGCACTGAAGAGATTTTTGTATCCCTAATACATACAGCTGATGTTCTTGCACTCTGAAGGCTGTCTGTATTTGTGCCTTTATTCAAGATGGTCAGCCCAACATCAGCCCTGGGAAAGTGCTGCATTTGGAAAGGCAAGACAGTTCGGAGTAGTTCACCATGACTTTCTACACAGGAAATTGAGTCTCACAAATTTGACTTTTTTTCCAAAGAGCTGACGAAGAAGATTGATGAGGGTAGGGATGGTGAGGTGATATTGTCTACAGGGTATTTAACAAGGCCTACCTGCGGGCAGACCCGTTTTGAAAGTTAGATCACATGGAATCTTGGGTAAATTAGTTAATTGGACTCAAACTTATCTTGGTGGTGGGAGCACCAAGGTAAGTTTGTAGATTTATTTAAATATTGGATGACTTTGACCACAGGTATGCCTGAAGGAACCATGCTAACTCCTTTATTGTCCTCAATCTGATCAATTTGGAAGAGAATATTGGTGGCACAGTTAGTAAGTTTCTGGATGAGAATAAATTGGTGGTTAAGTGCCCAAGGAAGATTGCTATCTTAAGATTACAAAAGGGTGTACAACAGGAAAATGAACCAAGGAATGGCAGAATTTAACTTAGAAGGAGTAAAGTGATGCATTTTGATAACTTAAACCAGGGCAGGATATACAAAGTAAACAGCAGGGCATGGAGAGTGTTGTAAAACAGACAGAGCAAGGGGTACACAGAAATACAGTAGTCTCCAGAAAGTGACAACAGAAGTAAGCATATTAGAGAAGACATTTGCCATGCTTGCTTTTATTGATCAGGATATTGTGTAAAAGAATTGGGGTGTCAAGTTACAACTGTACTTGATATTGGTAAGATCACTGTTGGTGTACATTGTGCTTCTTTGATTGCCTTGCCATAGGAAGTATGTCACTAAGCTGGAAAGGGTGCAGAAATTATTCATAAAGATGTTTCTGGAAGTGACTGTAAACTAAATCTTCCAGCTGTTTTCTCTAGAGTGTGTGAGACTGAGGTATGAACTTATAGATGCTCATAAAATCATGAGGGGTATAGATAAGGATTTTCCCCCCAGGTAATACAGTCATCGAGTAGTACAGCACAGAAGTAGGCCCGTTGGACCAAGTGGTCCATCCTTTCTGGTCATTCTAGTTGCCATGAGGGATCTAAAACGAGAGGGTAAAGTTTTGAGGTGAAAGGGTAAAAGTTTAGTAAGGATATGAAGGACAATATTTTCTGCACAACAGGATGAGAATATAGAACAAAGCACCAGAAGAATTGCTGGACATGGGTACAATTACAATGTTTCAAAGTCATTTAGTTGGATAGGAAAGGTTCCGAGGAATATGGGCAACATTTTGTCCAATGGGATTAACATTAGCTGGTATGCATGAGTTGAGCTGAATTGCCTGTTTTCATGTTTATATTGTGATGTTGTGGCGACCTTTTTTTTGTAATTTAATTTTTATTGAAGTTCATCAAACAAACATTTCCTTAAGATGTATTTCAGACATTGTACATATATATCATATCATCATATATATCACAAACCTCCACAAAGTATTTATCTGAGGTATACACTTATAGAAAATAGTGGAAAGAAAAAGCAAGCAAAAGGAAAGAACTATGTACAAGTAGGGAGTGATTTTGTTTTGTAAACAACATATTCTCTGATTGTGAGAATAAAATCAGGCCTATGAGGCACCCAATTCTAAGAATAATCTAATCTATTTTCCATTATTCTATCATTCACGAGCCTATTTACTTTATTAAATTTTCTAATGTATCTCCTTCTACCACCAACTTTGGCAGGGTGCTCCAAGCACTCGCCACTCTCTGTGTAAAAAAACTACCTCTGACATATTCCCTATATGTTCCTCTAATCCTGTTCAAATTATGCGCCTTTGAATAAGCCATTTCTGCCCTGGGGTAAAAAGACGGTCCACACAATCTATGCTTCTTATCATCTTGTTTTACTATGGCTATTAATGCAAAGGTGTAAAGTGCATTTTGACAAGTCAAATTTCAGAAGTTCATATAGAATAAATGGCAATAAATTAGGAGCATTGACTGAAAATATTGGGGTGAAAATTCTTTTGCTACGCTTGTCTTCATTAGCTAAGGTTTTGATTATCAGGAGCTATGTTCAATTTGAAAGGCAAGACAGATTAGGTATCACCAGCATGTCTTTGTGCATGCGAGATTGTGGCCAATGAAGTTGACTGAATTGCTTCAAGAGATCATCTTGTTACAGCTGTACAAAAAATTGGTGTGAATATGGTCTTATGGTCTTAAGTGATCCTGGGGGTCAATATCTCTGAGGATCTATCCTGGACATAACACATCCATGCAGCTACAGAGAAGGCATGACAGTGGCCATGTCTCGTTCTGGTCTTTAGTACCCTGGGTTTGATACCATCTGGTCCAGCAGCCTTGCATTGACGTAGTCTCTCCAACTGTCTCCTAACCTGACCTGCAGTCACAGTCAAGCAGGCGAGGGTGGTCATCCCCAAGGAGGCATTCATTGAAGTTGCTTACTTTCTGATGAAAATTATTGTCAAAGTGACAAATTATTAAGAACCCAAAATGCATCCCATTATTTGTTTCTATTTTTCAAAGGTATTCTAACTGAGGATTTGCAGCAGGCGATGAAGCAATTTTAATATTTCAACTGAAAACATCTGATACAATGTGGCAACATTTTGGTTTTATAACTGATTTCAGATTGTAAGGAACAGATTCAGTATCATTTGGTATTACTCATAAAGTATGAAAGAAAACATTTAGCTGATGTTTAGGGGAATAAGTAAAGCAACTATGCAGATGAAAACAGTGAACACATTCGACCATTTCTCAACATAGCAAAGACCAAAGTTAGTGAGGAAGAAATGCAGTTTGCTAAATCATGGAACCCTGTCTACCAAATGAAAAAGTCTTCGAGAAGTTTTTAAAGCTGGGTTGAAATTGTGTCAAATTAACTTGTCTGGGTTGTTTCAAGAGATCATCATGTTACATCCATACAAAAATTTAGTTACATCGTGCATCAGAATACTCTATACAAATGTGGATCCTGAAGGTCAATATCTCTGAGGATCTATCCTGGACCCAACACATCAGTGCCGCTACAAAGAAGGTACAACAGTGGCTATATTTCATTAGAAGCTTGAGGAGATTTGGTATGTCAACAAAGACACTCACAAATTTCTTCAGATATACCATGGAGAGCACTCTAACAGGTTGCATCACCAGCTGGTATGTGGGATGGTACAGGTTTGAAGTGAGCTGCAGAGAGTTCTAAACTTAGTCAGATCCATCATAGACACTAGCCTTTGCAGTATCCAGGACATTTTCAAGGAGCAATGATCAAAAGGGCAGCATTCACCATTATAGACTCCCATCACCCAGGCCATGCCTTGTCGTCATTGCTACCATCAGGAAGGAGATACAGGAGCCTGAAAGCACACACTCGATTCAGGAACAGCTTTCTCCCCTCTGATATCTGATTCCTAAATGGACATTGAACTCATGAACACCACCTCACTACTTTCTTATTATTATTTTTCACAACTTATTTAATTTAACTGTTATACGCACGCACACACACACACACACCTACCTACCTTTACTATTATTATGTACTGCTGCCATAAAGACAAATTTCACGATTTTGGACAATCCATGTCAGAGCTTCTTAAAAAGAGCTACCTTTCAGTCATGTCCATGTTCAAGATTTAAAAGCAGACCATCAAACCAGATTTTTCTGATAATCCCCATCAGGGCTGCATAAAAAGAGATACCTTTTGCTCAGGGAGGGTAATCATGATTTCAAAGGCAGAGTTTCACAGCAGTTTCTCTGAGTTGGGGAACAATCAATCAGCAAGAGGGAGTCATTAGAAAGGTCCAATAAAAATAACGGAAGTACAAGTGGAGTGGCCATTCTTGTGAGTGTGTCATAATATGTTTCGGGTAGCTTTGGTTCATCAGGCTTGGGTAAGTTACATTCTGTTGTAAGTTACTCTCTGCCCTTACTTTTTCATCCCTCATCTATTAGGGTATGGTAGATTAGTGAGAATGGCTCTAGGGACAGAATTTTCTACCCTGTGTGCAATGTGGGAAGTCTGGGAGACTTCCAGTCTTAGATAAAGCATATTTGCACTGACTGCACCAAGCTTCAGCTCTTGGGAGAACATATCAAGGGAATGGAGCTGCAGCTCATTGGCTCTCGGCTCCTACGGGAGAATGAGGAGGTGATAGACTGGAGCTACAGGGAGGTAGTCACCCCTAGGTTGCAGGAGTGACTCTGAGGAGAAGGAGGGGAAATGCACAGTCAGTGCAGAGTACACCTGTGGCCATTCCCCTCAATAATAATAACTTTAGATACTATAGAGAGAAACAACCTGCCGGGGGGAACCACAGTGACTGGATCTCTAGCACTGAGTATGCTACTGTGGCTCAGAAGAGCAGAGAGGTTATGTGCATTGTAGTGTTAACAGGAGATTTCTTAGTCAGAGGAAAGGAGTTGAGGTTCTGTGGGCACAATAGAGACATTCAGATGGTATGGTGCCAGGATCAGTACTGTTTCGAATTGGGCTCATGGCACTCGGTGTTGGGCACGCAACTGTTCATGACAATCATTAACATGCTGAAAGAGGGTGGGGGGTGTGTAGTGTATCTGATGACACTATCTTGTCTGGAAAAGCAAATTGTGCAGAGGATTCAAAGGGTCCACAGAGAGATATAGATAGATTGATTGAGTGAGCAAGGGTCTGGCAGATGAAATGCAATGTTGGCAAATATGAGGTCATCCACTTTGGAAGGGAAAATGGAAGATCAGATTATTACGGTAAATCAGATTAAATGGTAAAATGTTGGAGCATGCTGCTGTTCAGAGGGATTTGGCAGTGCTTGTGCGTGAATTGCAAAAGGTTGATTTGCAGGTGCAGCAGGCTATCAAGAAGGCAAATGGAATGTTGCCCTTCATTGTTCGAGGGATTGAATTTAACAGCAGGGAGGTCATGCTGCAACTGTACAGGATGCTTGTGTGTCTGCTTCTGGAATACTGTGTGCAGTTCTAATCTGCTTCCCTGAAGAAAGATACACTGTCTTTGGAGGCAGTGCAGAAGAGTTTCACCTGGTTGATTCCGGAGATGAGGGGATTAGTCTATGAGGAAAGATTGAGTGACCTGGGACTGAATTGAATTGAATTCATTTCATTTCTTGCATCCTTCTCATACATGAGGAATAAAAATATTTATGTTACGTCTCCATCAAAATGTGTCATGTGCAATCATAGTTATTTATAATAACTTTTAATAAATAGAACAGTTAATGTAACATAGAAATATACTCAAATCAGTGTGAGTCACTGATGGCGTGATGGAAGAAGCTGTGCCAGGGCCTGTTCGTACTGGCTTTTATGCTGTGGTACCGTTTCCTGGATGGCAGCAGCTGGACGAGACTGTTGCTGGGGTGACTCTGGTCTCCAATTATCCTTCGGGCCCTTTTTACACCTGTCTTTGTAAATGACCTGAATCAACTACAGATGTGCAGGACTGTCCGCCCCACTCTGCAGAGTCCTGCTATTAAGGGAGGTACAGTTTCCATACCAGGCATTGATGCAGCCGGTCAGGGTGCTCTCAATTGTTCCCCTGTAGAAAGTCCTTAGCGTTTGGGGGCCTCATACCAAACTTCCTCAACCATCTGAGGTGAAAGAGGCACGGCTGTGCCTTTTTCACCACACAGCTGGTGTGTCCTCGAAGATATGGATGCCAATGAACTAGAAGCTGTTTACCCTCTCAACCCAATAGAGGTTATCCCATCTCCATTCCACCTGTAATCCACAATCAGCTCCTTTTGTTTTGCGACATTGAGGGAGATGTTGTTTTCTTGACACCACTGCATCAGAGAGATGACATCTTCCCTGTAGGCCATCTCGTTATTGTTTGAGTTAAGGCCAACCAATGTAGTGCTGTCGGCAAATTTAATTAGCAGACTGGAGCTACAGGGAGTAAAGCAGGGGACTCAGTACACAGCCCTGAGGGGTTCTAGTATTGAGACTGCTCACTGGAATTCAAAAGGATGAGAGGGGATCTTATAGAGACATATAAAATTATGAAAGTGCTAGATAAAATAGAGGAAGGAAAGCTGTTTCGACTGGTAGGTGAGACTAGAACTAGGGGACATAACCTCAAGATTTGGGGTAGTAAATTTAGGATAGAGATGAAGAGGAATTGCTTTTCCCAAAGAGTGGTGAATATGTAGAATTCTCTGCTCAATGAAGCAGTGGAGGTTACCTCAGTAAATATATTTAAGACAAGAATGGATAAATATTTGCATAGTAGGGGAATTAAAGGTTATGGGGAAAAGGCAGGGAGATAGAGATGAGTCCATGGACAGATCAGCCATGAACTTTTTGAATGGTGGGGCAGGCCCGATGAGCCAGATGGCCTCTTCCTGCTCCTATTTCATACGTTCTTATGGTCATATGATTTGACAGGTGAATTCATAACTAAGAAGCTGACACAGGAGGCAGGGGTTCAGATTTCTGAATCACTGGGATCTCTTCTGGGGCAGGTATGACCCAGAAGGACTGGTTACACCTGATCCCCATGGGGTCTAATATCCTTGTGGCAGGTTGGCTAGATCTGTTTGTGAGTGCTGAAACTGATTAGGCAGAAGGATAAGAACCAGAGTGGTAGTGCTGAAGATGAGGTAGCTTGCTTAAAACGATTGCAACGTGTAGTTGAACTCCTGTGAAGGAGAGGCTGTTGATAGAGCAAAATTGCAGTCAACAGAATGAGTAGCAAAATAAATGTGACAAAATGGAGAAGGGTAAATACAGGACTGAAAGTGTTATATATGAATGCATGCAGTATAAGATAAATTAATTTGTAGTGAAAGGACAGGCAGGAAGATAGAGAGGACGGAATTGTTCTGTTGGTAAAAAATAATATCAAATCATTAGAAATAGGTGACAAAGGGTCAGAAGGAATAGAATAGTTGTGGATGGAGCTATGGAACTACAAAGGTAAAAAGGCCTTGATGGGAGTTAAATACAGACCTTGAAACATTAGTAAGGATATGTTCTATAAATTAAAGTGTAAGATAGTAAATGTATGCCAAAAGTAACAATGTTACAGTGGTCATGGGGATTGCAATATGCAAGTAGATTGGGAAAATCAGGTTGGTGCTGGATTCCAAGAAGGGGAATTACTAGAATTCCTATGAGATGGCTTTTTAGAGCAGCTCGTGATGGAGCCCACTGGGAGATGAGTTATTCTGGATTGGGTTTTGTTCAATGAACTGAAATTGATTAGAGAACTTAAGGTAAAAGAACCCTTAGGGCCAAATGATTGCAATATGATCAACTTCATCCTGAAATTTGAGAAGAAGAAGCTAAACTCAGATGTATCAGCATTACAGTAAAGTGAATTGCTGACGCATAAGAGCGGAGTTGGCCAGAATTTATTGGAGAAGAACTCAAGCAGGGATGATGGCAGAACACCAATGGCTAGAATTTCTGGAAGCAATTTGGAAGGCATAGGATATATACATCCCAACGAGAAAGATATATTCCAAAGGCAAGATGACACAACCGTAGCTAACAAGAGAAGTCAAGGTCAACACAAGTGCCAAAGAGAGGGCATACAATAGAGCAAATGTTAGTGGGAAGTTAGAGGATCAACTGAAGTTGTTTATTTGGATTTTCAGAAGGCCTTTGACAAGATGCCACAGATGAGGCTGCTAACAAGCTATGAGCCCATGGTATTACAGAGAAGATTCTAACACCGATAAAATGTTGGCTGACTGGCAGAAGACCAAGAGTGGGAATAAATGAAGCATTTTCTGGTTGGCTGCCATTAATTAGTGGTAGAAGAAATGTAAGGGTTAACTATTTTCTAAATGGAGACAAAGTACAAAAAACTGGAGTGCAATTTGTTATAGGCCTCCTGAAAATCCTAGTACACATTGACTGATTCTCCTTTGTCTATCCTGCTTGTTACTTCGTCAAAGAATTCCAACAGACTTGTCAGGCGAGATTTTCCCTTTAGGAAACCATGCTGACTAAGACTTATTTTATCATCTGCCTCGAAGTACCCTGAAACCACCACCTTAACAATCAACTCCAACATCTTCCCAAGCTCTGAGATCAGACTATGTGGCTTATCATTTCCTTTCTTCTGCCTTTCTCTCTTCTTACAGAGTAGAGTGATCATGACTGGTTTCTCTGCAATCTTTTAAGCCACCATTTTAGAACCCTTAGGTGTACATAATCTGGTCTGGTGATTTAACTACCTTCAGACCTTTCAGTTTCCCAAGAATCTTCTCCCTAGTAATGGCAACTTCACCCACTTTTTCCATCTAACACACTTAAACTTCCACCATACTGATTGCGTCTTTCACAAGGCTGATGCAAAATACTTATTCAGTTCATCCACCATTTCCTTGTTCCCCAGTACTACCTCTCCAGCATCATCTTCAGTATCCACTCTCTCCACTTTTTACACTTTACATATCTGAAGAAACTTCTGGTATCCTCTTTAATATTATTGGCTACTGTACTTTTGTATTCCTTCTGTTCTTCCTTAATGACTATTATATTTGCCTTTTCGAACAACACACAGAGAATGCTGGCCAGGCAGCATCTAGGAAAAGAGTAAAGTTAACGCTCCGGGCTGAAACCCTTCAGCAGGAAAGGTTTCTGCCCAACACGTTGATGAGCCCTGCTGAAGGGTTTTAGCCCAAATCGTCAGCTGTGCACTTTTCCTAGATGCTGCCTGGCCTGCTGAGATCCTCCAACATTCTGCATAGTAGTACATACAAAAGGTAAAATAAACAATATCAGAATCACACATCGTGTTGATCTACAAGGTATGATTTTAATATAGTATGTATAATTCTCCTGTTATCAATTTATGAGGAAAGAAAGGACTATTAAATTTTTTTATATAAAAGAAAAGAGAAAAGATACACCATTCTAAACAGTAAAAAACGACTGGGCAGTCCATCCTGAGAGAAAAACCAAGAGAAGAGAGACTCTGATCAAAGGGATAAATCTCAATACCACATGTAAGACTCACGAAAACAAGTCCTTAAGTTCATCAGTCTCATTCCACATTTGATCATTAACAATATCCGGTATAGACAGAGATAACAAACCATTAGAAAAATAAGGGGGATTTCTTTAAAAATCCATTGAATATTGAAAGGCCAAGATAGTGTGGACATGAAGAAGATGTTTCCTATAGTAGCAGAGTCCAGGACCAGAGGACCCAACCCTTACTTTCACTGGCCCTGAAACCTGATCCTTCACCCTGCCAAATCCTTCTGACACACTAGGGTGGTTTGTTGGGGTTCAGCTTTACCGGCCTGTTCATGGGTTGGCTTAGCCAGTTCAGTCACGGTGACATTCTGCTTTCTGTAAAGAAGGCCACTCTTTACTCTGCTACACAATATTATTGTAAAATACGTGTGTCTTTTTCCATTGTAAGGCCCATAAGGTAATACCCTCTCTCTCTCTTCCTGTTTAGAACACCTCAGATCATTCACCAGAGAGGTTACTATACCCGGGATGTTGCCAATAGTGCTGTCCACCTTGGCTTTCCATTATGGGGAGGAAAACACAAAGTACACCACAGATGATGTGGTCAAATCAACGCGCAAAGCACGCTGGAGCAACTCAGAAGTTCATACACCATCCGTTGACTACTCATTTCAACGGATGCTGTCGGACCTGCTGAGTTCCTCCAGCGTGCTGTGCATGGGGAGGAAAACGGTTGCTGCTCGAAAATCAAGACTCAGGGACCAGAACAATCATGGAGTCAGAGTCCTGAGCTATGTTTTTTGTGTGTCTAATTTTACTGCTATGTATGTGTTGTGTGTGATTGTTGGCCCTGGACAAATGCTGTTTAGCTTGGCTGTATTCCTGGGTATTCATATGTGGTTGAATGACAATTAAACTTGAATTTGATCCTGTCCCTTAGAATACGTTCCAATAGCTTACCAAGTACTGACGTCAAATTCACTGGCCGACAATTTTCCTGCTTATTCACAGAGCTCCTCTTGAAAAACAGAACAACTGTAGCCATTGTGCAAGTACTCTGCCATTGGTTAAGGATGTTTTAAATACCTCTGACGGGACTGCTGCAATTTCTGCACTAGCCTTCCACAAAGTTGAGGGGACACTTTGTTACTGAATGGAGACTTATTTACCCGCATTTGCCTCAAAACAGCAAGCACCTCATCTTCTGTAACCCATATATGGTGCAAGACCTCACTGCTCGTTTGCCTCAGTTCTATACACTCGGTGTCCATATCCCCAGTACATACAATACAAAAATTCAATTTAAAATCTCGCCTGTCTCTTTCAGCTCCATGCCTAGATGATCATGTTAGTCTTCAAGTGGATGAATTTTGACCCTTGCTATCGGTAGAGCATAGAGTCATAGAAAAGTACAGCACAGCAACAAGTCATTCGGCCCATTAAGTACATGCCAAAACCATTTAAACTGTCTGTTCCCATTAACCTATTTTTAATATATCTGCAGAAGCTCTTGGGATGGTCCTTGACTTTGCCTGCCCGAGCAACCTCTCCATGTTGTTGCCCTTCTGTTTTCCCTCTCAAGTGTTCAAATGCATTTCTTATAATCTTTAAGTGCCTCCTTTGTTCCTTGCTGCTGCTACTTACCTCTTCTTCTTAACCAGAACCTTAATAGCTCATGAAAACTAAGGTTCCCTAAACCTGCTAGCCTTGCCTTTTATTCTGACAAGAACATACAACTCTGTACTCTCAATATTTCACTTTTGAAGGCATCCCACTTACCAAGCATTCCTTTGCAGAAAACAATCTGTCCTAAACCACACCTGCCATGTCCTTTCTGATGCCATCAAAATTGGCCTTTCTCCAATTTAGAATCTCAAGCAGGGGACCTGTCTCAGCTTTGTCCATAATTACCTTGAAACTAATAAAATTATAATCACTAGATCTTAAGTGTTCCCGACAATACTTTTGTTACCTGGCCTGCCTTGTTCCTAATAGGAGATAAAGTAACACACTTTCTGTAGTTGGGAGCTCTATATATGGATTAAGGATTTTTTTCTGAACATATTTGAAAAGTCTCTGCCATCCATTCCTCTGCCATCCCATCCATCCAGTATGGGAGTCCCAGTCAATAAGTTCAAAATTCCCAAAATTCCCAAAATTCCCAAAAGTCACCAATTCCCACAGCCCTATTTTTCTGGCAACTGGTTGCTATCTCTCTAATAATTTACTCTTCTAAATCCTGCTGACTACTGGGTCCCATTAAATCCTATTAATCCCATTTTCATCCCCATCTTATTCCTCATTCCATACAGCTCCAGTAGACAAGTCTTCCAGTCTGTCCTGTCTGAAAAAATGTTCTTAACTAGTAATGCCATACTTCTCCTTTTAATACCTCCCCCCATCATGTCTAATACAACAGATACCAGACATTAAGTTGCCAGTCCTGCCCTTCCTGCAACCAAGTCTCACTAATGGCTACAATATCATAGTTCCACTTGCTGATCCATGCACAGAGCTTATCTGCTTGCCTACAATACTCCTTGCATTAAAATAGATGCAATTCAGTATAGTTGCCCTGCCATCTCAACCTTTTGATTCCTGCTTTTGTACGTAAGCGCAATATCTTTTTTTTCTCCACAACCACTCCACTAGCTGCCCTAGCAATCTAGATCCCATCCTCCTGTAACCCTCCCAGAGCAGCAATAGCTAACAATCCCACAATGATATTGGTCCCTCCAGTACAGGTGCAAATCATCCCATTTCTACATCATCCGCCTTCCCTAGAAGAGAGCCCAATAATCCAAAAGCCTTCCCTCCTGCACCATTTCTTTACTCAAGTGTTAAACTGTATTATCATCCCATTTCTGCCCTCTCTAGTACATGGCAGGAGCTTCAAACCTGATCACTACCTTAGAGGCTCTATCCTTTAACTTAGCACCTAAATCTCCAATCTCATTCTGCGGGACCTCATCTTGCATATGTCACCGATACCGATGGGGACAACTACCTGTCATTGCCACACAATTTAAAGTCTATTAAACCCATTGCATTGACTTGGGCAATGCAATTAATGACCACAAGTATCAATCAGTTTTGTGTTGCAATCACACAGAAAGGCAGGCCACTATACTTGCACAACACACACAAAACGCTGGAGGAGCTAACAAGTCAGGCAGCGCCTATGCTTGAATAAACGGTCGACATTTTGAGCAACAACCCTTGCATCCAAGTTTAGCTGACTAACATGCAATTGCTGGATTTGTATTTACATTCTTTTTAGAACAAGGAATTAAAGTTTGAAATCATCCTGGTTCCATCTTTGTGTCCAATGCAGATTCAAAAATATCAGCTCCTACCTTGAAGATTCCAATCTTTGTTTCCTCTTGAAAGTAAAAGGTATTCCATCTCAGCCTTGAAGACATTGTGCCTATCTATTAACTCCCTACCATAAATTTTCTGCCAAGTACAATCTCAACTCACTCTTTTACTCTGAGCATGGCTGCATCATCATATCATATCCTCAACATCTGCAGGAAAATATCATTTATTCATCCCTACCTAAGCATAGGCAAGTCAAGTCAAGTCACTTTCTTTGAGACTTCAAACATAACTGCCGGTGCAGTACACAGAAAAAAACTAGATGTTTTTCAGGACCATGGTGCTACATGAAACAGTACAAAAAAACTACACTGAACTATGTGAAAACAACACAGAAAAAGAAACTACACTAGACTACAGACCTATCCAGGACTGCATAAAGAGCACAAAACAGTGCAGACATTACAATAGATTCAAGTGTTACGTACTCGTGACACGTGACAGTGGTACCCTTGTCACGTGACTGGGGTTGACGTATACTGGACTTGAGGTAATGGTCTTGTGATGGTGGAGTGACGCCATTTTCCCGCCAGTAGAGGTGATGTGACGGGTTTTTTTTACAGGGTATAAAAGGAGGACCCCTCCCTGTGAGGAGGGGCAGTTCGTGGATGGATTTGCCATGTTGACTTCATGCCACTGCGTGATTTAATGTGATGACGCAGTTTAGTTGAAAGATGAAGCTTTATCTAATGCCTAAAGTTTAAAAGGTCATTGCCAGCAGTTTCTTTACAATACTGCTAGTTGAGAATCAGTGGAGAGCGAAGATCGGAGTTCGGGAATTAAAGATCGAGGAGAATCGATTTCGATGGTAAAACAGGTTCGACCTTGTTTGATCCTCATTCGGAAGGAATTCTTTGACTGTTCTCGTGTTAATCCCTGCAAAATAGCAGAAAGGATTGGGAATAGTTCTGTAAAGGAAAGGTCGGTGCCTTTAAGCCGTTTTGTTTCGTAAATTCTTCGTGGGAAAAGTTCGATCTTGGGAACCGAAACACCATGACGTGAAAGAGAATTTAAATCGTCTTAAGAAGTCTCTCCCTTAAATGGACTGTGAGCATTTTGAACTTTTGGCAATACTACTTTAAAGAACTGTTTTTGCAACATCGCTTAAGCTTAAGCTTCATTGCTTTAAGAACTGTTTAAGCTGCCGCACAGCAGCGAATTTCCGGTTACGTTAGTGATTTCTTTACTTTATGGGGGTTTGTTATAGTGTTTCATAAACGTGTTATTTGTTATATAAAACTCCTGCCTGACCCATTACATTTATTGTTGCCTGAATCCGTAACACCAGAAAAGACAATAGACACAGTAGAGGGCAGTAAGTTGGTGTCAGTCCAGTCTCTGGGTATTGAGGAGTCTGATAGCTTGGGACAAGAAACTGTTACATAGTGTGGTCATGAGAGCCAGAATGCTCTGGTGCCTTTTTCCAGATGGCAGGAGGGAGAAGAGTATATATGAGGGATCTGTGGAGTCCTTCATAATGGTGTTTGCCTTGCGGATGCAGCGTGTAGCATAAATGACCGTAGTGGCAGGAAGAGAGACCCCGATGATCTTCTCAGCTGATCTATCTTCATATTGTGTTTTCCTTTGTAGGTTTATTTAAGATTAAGGCAACAGCTATTTCAAAACTCAGAAACAGACTCTTCAGCCCATCATTGGTGAATTTCAAGCAGCCATCTTCACCAATCCTATTCTAACGTAATTTTATTCTCCAACATTGTCCAAAACCCCGCCATTCACAAGGGATAACTTGAAGTTATTAATTAACCCAATGAGCAGCACATCATTCAAATGTGAGAAGAAACAGGAGTAGTGGGAGGAGAGCCTTGCTGTCATAGGGGAGCATGTTAGCCTAATACATGCACCATTGGAGGTATGGATTCAAATAAGGTCACTGGGGATATAACGTCAGAGCTATACTATAATTCTAAATTAGATGCCAATATATTTTACATCTTCTATGAACTTTCTGAACCCTGATATACTTCTGCTTAAACTTGCTTTCATCTTTGGTTCCATATCTCTGCTTTATCTCATCTTGTTTTCTGTTGTTAGAAACAGAAATCAAATGAATTTAATTGGGAGAGGGCAATATTTTTGAGCATAAATTGGAAACAGATGCACTCAGGCAAATATACATCAGTTATGTGGAAGTTATTTCGGGAGCACTCGTGTGCGGTTCGGGATAGGTTTGTCCTACTGAGCCAGGATAAGGATGGTAAGATGATGGAACCAGAGTTTACAGGAGATGTAGAAAATCTAGTCAAAAGGAAGAATGACAAATAATAAATTTGAATTTGAACTTGAAAGAAGCATACACAAGGATTTGGAAGCAAGAATCACATAAGGCTCTAGAGAATTACAAGGTAGCCAGAAAGGAGCTGAAGAATGGACTTAGCAGAGCTAGAAGGGGATTTGAAGGCCTTGGTGAGCTAGAATAAGGAAACCCTGAAATGTTCTACACATTTATGAAGAACAGGAAGACAACGAGTCAGGGTAAGATTGATTAGGTATAGAAGAATAGATGTGTCTGCAGTCAGAGGAGGAAGGGTGATACATTTTGGAAAGTCAAACTTGAAGGCAGCACATATAATAATGAATACTTTGTTTCAGTATTCACTGGTGAGTAGAATCTTGATGAATGAGGACAGCGTAAAACAGGCTGATATTCTGGAACATGCCGACATTACGAGAAAGGATGTGCTGGAACTTTTGCATATATAAATCTCCAGGGTCACAGATATACCATAGGTTACTATGGAAAGTGAGGGAAGAGATTCCTGTACCTTTGGTGATCATCATTGCAACTCACTGCCTGCAGGAGCGGTACCTGAAGATTAGAGGATGGCAAACCCTCTTCCTCTGTTCAAGAAAGAGATTAGGGATAACCCTGAGAATTTTAAACCAGTGAGTTATGCCAGTGCTGGACAAATTATTGGAGAGGATATTGAGAGTCAAGAGTTACAAAACAGCAGGAGCATATTTGATTCGGGATAACCAACTTGGCTTTGTGAGGAGTGGAACATGCCCTTGAGCTTAAACTGAGCAATTGCCAAAACAAACCGATGAAGGCAGAGCAGTGCACATAGTGATTGTGGACTTTAGTAACGCTTTTGACAAGCAGATCTATGGTAGGATGATTCAGAAAATCAGGAGGTATGGGATCCTGGGAAACCTGTCTGTGCAGATTCAAAATCAGCTTGCCCACAGAAGGCAGAAGATGTTAATACATGGGGTATATTTTTCCTGAAGGATGATGACGAATGGGGTTCTGTAGGGATCTAATTAACCACATTATCATCCAGATCATTGATTCTGATAACAAACAACAGGAGACACAGCACCGATCCCTGCAGTACTCTACTAGTCACAGCCCTACAGGCAGAGACAACCATCTACTACCACTTTCTGGCTTCTCCCACAAAGCCAATGTCTCATCCAATTTATGACCTCATCTTGAATGCTGAGAGACTGAACCTCCTTGACTAAACTCCAACGCAGGACCTCATCAAGTGCCTTGCTAAAGTCCATGTAGACAACATCCACTGCCATTCCTTCATCCATTTTCCTAGTAACCGCTTCAAAAAACTCTATCATTGGTTAAGCATGAGCTGCCTTGAACGAAGCCATGCTGACTATCCTCAATCAGTTCATGTCTATCCAAATACTAATATATCCTGTCCCTTAGAATATCCTTCCAATAACTTTCCCACTATTCAGGTCAGAGGCACTAGCCTATAATATCCTGATTTATCTTTACAGCCTTTCTTAAACAGTCAAACTTTGGTTACCCTCCAATCCTTTGGTACCTTTCCTGTCGCTGATGATTTAAATATCTCTGCTAGGGCCCCGGCAACTTCTGCACTTCACTCCCGTAGAGTCGGAGGGAACATAATGTCAAGCTTCAGGGACTTATTCACCCTGATTTGCCTCAGGACTGCAGGCACCTCTTCCTCTGTAATCTGTACGGGGTTCATAAAGTTGATGCCATCTTGCCTTGCTTCTATAGAGTCTGTGTCCCCCTCCTGAATAAAAACAGATACAACAAATATATTTATGATCTCTCCCATCTCTTTTAGCTCCACACATAGATTATCATTTTGATCTTCAAGAGGACCAATTTTGTTCCTTGCTATCCTTTTTTTCTTTACTGTAGAATCCCTTCAGATTCTCCTTCACCTTTTCTGCTAGGGCAACATTTTGCCTTCTTTTCATCCTTCTGATTCCTTTATTAAGTGTTCTCTGGCAATTCTTATACTCCATAAGCTCTTTATTTGTTCCTACCTGCCTAAACCTGCATTGCATCTTCTTGTTTTTCTTAATCAGGGCCTCAATATTTTTTTGAAAAACAAGGTTCCCTACACTTGTTATCTTTATCTTTTATTCTAATAGACACATAAAAGTTTTGAACTCTCAAAATGTTCCCATTTGAAGGCCTCACACTTAACAGGTACACCGGAAAAAAGCCTGTCCCTGTCCACATTTGCCAGATTATTTCTGTTACCATCAAAATTGGGCTTTCTCCAATTTATAATCACAATCTGTGGATCAGATCTAACTTTTTGCATACTTACTTTGAAACTATTGGCATTGTGATTACTAGATGCAGTGTTCCCCGACACAAACTTGTCACCTGCCCTGTCTCATTCCCTAATAGCAGTTTAAGTATCACATACTCTGTCATTGTGACTTCTACGTACTGATTAAGAAATACATCCTGAACACATTTTACAAACTCTATCCTATGTAGTCCTTTATAATATGGGAGTCTAGTCAGTAGGTTAGAAGTTAAAATCATCTGCTGTAACAACCATTTGTTTCTTGTAACAGTCTGTGATCTTTCTACTGTTACGTATTCAGGCAACAATAAATATATGAGTTCGGCAAGGGTTTGTACAACAAACAACACTGTTATTAAACACTGAAAACAAACCCCCCAAAGGAAAACAAACACTAACGTAACCGGAAATCAGCTGCTGTGCGGCAGCTTAAACAGTTCTTAAAGCGATGTTGCAAAAACCGTTCTTTAAAGTAGTATTGTCAAAAGTTCGAAACACTCACGGTCCATTTAAGTGAGAGACTTTTTAAGACGATTTAAATTCTCTTTCACGGCGCTTTGCTTCGATCCCCGACGTCGAACTTTTCCCACGAAGAATTTACGAAACAAAACGGATTAAAGGCACTGACCTTTCCTTTATCACACTATCCTCAATCCTTTCTGATATTCCCAGGGATTAACACGAGAATAGTCAACGAAATCCTTCCAAATAAGGATCAAACAAAGGTCGAACCCGTTTCACCGTAGAAATCGATTCTCCTCGATCTTTAACTCCCGAACTCCGATCTTCACTCTCCACTGATTCTCAAACTAGCAGTATTGTAAAGAACCTGCTGGCAATGACCTTTTAAACTTTAGGCATTAGATAAAACTTCATCTTTCAACTAAACTGCGTCATCACATTAAATCACGCAGTGGCATAAAGCCAACTTGGCAAATCCAGCCACGAACTGTCCCTCCTCACAGGGTGGGGTCTTCTTTTTATAACCTGTAAAAAAAACCTGTCACATGATCTCTACTGGCGGGAAAATGACGTCACTCCACCATCACAAGACCATTACCTCAAGTCCAGTATAGCTTCAACCCCAGTCACGTGACAAGTGTACCACTGTCATGTGTCACGAGTACGTAACGCTACGAATTTGTTCCTCAAGCTTTTGAACTGTTGGGTGGTGTGTAATATAGCCCCATTAATGTGGTCATACCTTTCTTATTTCTCAATTCCACCCACAAAACCACAGGAGAATACTTCTCCATTCTGCCCTGACCAAGTACTGGCATGAAATTTTCCCTGACTAGTAATACCACCCCTCCTCCTTTAATCCCTCCACTCTGTCATGTCTAAAACAATGGTACCAGGGAATATTGAGCTTCCAGTCTACCTTTTCTGCAACCAAGTCTCACTAATAACTATAATATCATAATTCCAGGTATTGATCCATGCCGTCAGCTCATCTGCCTTTCCTACGATGTCTCTTACATTAAAATATATGCAGCTCAGCTCACTACACTAGTCGCACCACGTTCAACCTTTTGATTTCTGACTTTGTTAGAGTTCCAACCAATATCTGTCTCCACAACCTCATCACTAGCTGTTTTGGCACTCTGTTTCCCATCCCCCTGCAACACTGGTTTAAAGATTAGCCCAACGTAATAACATGAATAGGCCAGCTACTTCTGCTTCTAGTGTTCCTGTGTAAATACAACTGAATGTAAAAGCAGCCTTCCTGATTCTAAATATATCCCAATTTAGAGGCAGGCCAAATGTTCACTTTGTATATCTGATGGCTCAATAGTGAATACAAATTGTGGCAGCTCCAATCCCTATGAAACACTGCTTCGGTACATTCGATTGCTCAGAGTGATGTTCTCGAAATCTACTCTGTCTACAGCTATAATGCGATGGATTCTGTGACCTGCTTCTGACTTAAATCATTAGATTACATGCATCACAATTCTCCCCCTGCCTGACCTATGCTTACCTATAAGGCCAGAAAAATAAACCCAACATTTGCATAGAAGAATCTTGCATCAGATGAGATAAGCTGTATTTGGAGAACACTAATTCAGCAATTCCCATTCCTCTTCTTTCTGGTGCACTCAGAGATTGATCAGCAATATAATATCCATGGTAAGAACTGTCAACAAGGATGAATGAAAATTTCTGATTGGAGACATTGATTTGTAGGACTTCTCCAGCTGTACTTTGGTAGATTTTTTAAGTTCATGAAATTTTAGACATGAGGTAAATGTTCACAATTTTATTGCAAATAAGTTTCTGATAATATTTAAGTTAGGGAGAAGCATCACAGAAAGTGATCCTTAAAGGGTATTATAGGCTTAACGTTAATAAGCTAGAACTACACATACGAAGAAAAAAAATGCCAGATGTCTGTAAGGGTATATTATTTCTATAAGGCAATTGATGAACTCGCTGCTTTCTCAGCAGGGTGGATGACTGAGCAAATGTTTTTCCACACACAAAGCAGGTGAATGGCTTCTCTCCAGTATGAACTCACGTGTATTTCAGAAAGAAGGTGGAATGTATTGTTGAATCCCTTCCCACAGATGGAACCGGTGAATAGCTTCTCCCCGGTGCGTCAGCAGAGTGGACAGTTCACTGAAGCCCTTGGAACATACAGAAAAGCAACTGGCTTCTCGCCAGTGTGCATGCACGGGTGTTGTATCCGGTTGGATGAACACCTAAATCTCTTCTTACAATGAGAGCAACTAAATGATCTCTCATCAGTGTGTACTCTCTGGTGTGCCTGGAGGCAAAACGAATATATAAATCCTTCTAACAGTATTGCAGGTGCATCAATTAATCCGCTCAGTGTGACTAGTTGATGATTTTCCAACTGAAATGGATAATTAATTCCCTTGCCACAGTCCTGGCTTATACATGTTTTTTTTCCTACATCATAACAACCTGCTCACAAACAAGAAAAAAAAATCTGTAGATGCTGGAAAACCAAGCAACGCACATAAATGCTGGAGGAAATCAGCAGATCATGCATCAGATACGGAAAAGAGTACAGTTGATGTTTTGGACTGAAATCATTTGACAGGACTGGAGAAAAAAAAAGCTGTTGAGTAGATTCAAAAGGTGGGGGAGGGGAGAGAGGAACACATAGTGATAGGTGAAACCCGAAGGGGAAAGGATGAAGAGCTAGAAGGTTGATTGGTGAAAGAGACAAGGAACAAAGAAAAGAGGGGAGGAGCTCCAGAGGGAAGCAATGGGCGGTCAAGGGGATAAGGTGAGAAAGGGAAAAGGGAATGGGAAATGGTGATTTGCCAGAAGTTTGAGAAATAGATGTTCATGCCATCAAGTTAGAGGTTGCCCCAACAAAATATAAGGTGTTTTTCCCTCAACCAAAGTGTGGCCTCATCATGACATGGATGGACATATTGGAATAGGAATGGGAAGTGGAATTAAAATGTGTGGCCACTGGAAGATCCTGCTTTTTTCTGCCAATGGAGCAAAGTTGTGCATGTTATTCATAACAACCTATGTTTGTCTAATACTTCTTAAAATCACTGTAAGGATATGACATTGATTATGACTTTGCTACCACTGGAAATCATTTCACAACATCTTAGTTTATATTCCTCATTGCCTTCAACACTTCAAATATATCTCCATCCTTCTCATATCTAATCACCTCCACCTTTCCCTCACAACCCTGCAATCTTCTGTGTTCCAGTCTCAGCTTTGCCAAACCTGATCCTTTGCATTATTGAGCTAAATCTGCTCAAAATCCTGTTCAATACACATCGTACATATTTCTCTTAACTCAAAGTGCTAGATTCAACAAAATTCCTCTAATTGAAAAACAGGGAATTTAAGTCCCCTGCTCCAGAAAGAAGAGAGTAATGAGGAAATCATAGCCAGTTAACCTGATGCCAGTATTTGGAAAAATGCTTTTTTTCTGTAGTTTGTAATGGGCAGTTAACGTTTCTATATGGAAAATAAATGCTCTTGGAAAGTGAACATTATTTCAAGTTAATTTTTAAAAGACAGCAAACAAATGATTCTTATATTAAAACAAGGTAACGAAGGCTTAGACATGGTATTACAATGCATATCTAAAACAATGGCAATAAACAGGTGATTTTGAGTTTGGCAGTTTATTAATTGCCTACTACAAGGACCTAAGCACTACTTATAATCAAAAGAAAAAGATGACAGTCTACTCAGCCTTCTCTTTAACTTAAGGTTCTTCAATCCTAGCAACAGTCCTGTAAATCTCTACTAGATTCTTCATGCTACCATATCCTGTCTGTTACGTATTGATCAGAATTATTCCTGCGGACTGGACATGTGGCTCCAAATCTAGCATTCTACATCTGTTTTATGTCATGCTTTGGGTAATAAGTGCAAGTATTGAACATGTCTAACCTTTCCATCCAGATATTACTGTGGACTATAGCACTCAAAATTCATTCTGCCTTTACATTCACATCAGAATTTAAATTCCTTGCAATGTTCACCCTTCCCAAATGTACTACATCTGGACTTCTCTGGACTGGATTCTGTTTTCTTCTTTGTGTCCACATAACTGGTCCATTGAACGTTCAACCTTATAATCAACAGCTAGTTATTTAGATTGTCCTCCCTACCACAAACTTGCGGATTAACTATAAACACAAATTAAGCAGCACCCGCTAAAACACAGCCTCCCATTTATTTGAAAATAAACAATGTAGGAACACATTTTCAGATTCATATTCACAACACCAAATTCAGGAACATTTATAACCCTTTGACCATCAAGCTCCTGAACCAACGTAGATAACTTTGTTCACCTGAACACTGAACTAATTTCACAACCCATGGTCTACAACTCATGTGCTCAGCATTATTTATTATTTACTATTATTTATTAATTGCACAACTTGTCTTCTTTTGCACATTGACTGCTCTTCCACCTTTGCTTGTGTGTAGTTTTTCATTGAATCTATTGTAATTCATTGTATATTCCTCCATGAAAAAAAATCTTAGATAGCTTCTAGTAACATACAGAAACACTGATAATCAATTTACTTTGAACTTTGTGTTAAATGGTAAAATGGCAGAAGCATGGCAGAAGTTCAAGATTGTTATGGTGCAGAAGTGAGTGTCGTCACTGCTACTCTAAAGAAGGTGTTTGGGAATCTGAAGTTAGGTAAGTCACCTGGTCGAGGTAGACTACACCCTAGGTGAATGAGTGCATTGCTGAAGGGGATCTTGTTGGGTCTCTGCTCCAGGAAAAGGCAGATAGCCTTCAGACCAATCTGGCATGTGACGGAGATGTAAATGAATGATATGGACATCGTAATACTAAGCCTATTGGTTCTGCAAAAAACAGTCAGAGTGGAGGAATTCATTAGAGATTGTCTGGCTAATGACTAGAACAAAAGCAAAAGTGTAGAATCAAGGTAGAAAGAAATAAATTCAGTGGAGAACAGGATGCTGACAAAATCATTCTTCCAGGACAATTCTGCTTATAGATTTTGGGCATATCAGTGCAGTACAGGAACACTGTAAGTCTAGATATTGTGGAGGGATGATCTTTGGTAGAAATGAGGTCTGGAACACAAATGAGAAAATTAGTCCATTTGGCCCATCAAGTCTGCTCTCATAGCTCTCAACTCCATTCTCCTGTCTTCTTCAGTACTATCTACACCTCTACCTATCTTCGTATCATCCACAAGTTTTGTCCGAAAACCAACAATTCCATTAACTAAATTACTGATAAACAATATGAAAAGTAGTGGTCCCAATAAAGACTCCTGAGGAACACCACTAGTTATGGGCAGCCAAACAGAAAAGGCCCCTCTTACTCCAACTCTGCCTACGCTATCAATGCCAGTATTTTCCCTGTAATGCCATTGGATTTTATCTTGTTCAGCAGCGTCATGTATGGCATCTTATCAAACACCTTCTATAAATCCAAGTAAATGACATCTACTGTCTCTCCTTTGTCCACCCTACTTGCTATTTCTTTGATGAATGCTAACAGATTTGTCAGGCAAGATTTCCCTTTACAGAAACCATGCTGACTTTGACTTTTTTCTATCATTAGTCTGCAAGTACCTCAAAACCTCATTATTAATAATCTCCAACAATTTCCCAACCACTGAGGTTAGGCTAACTAGCCTAGAATTTCCTTTCATTCGCCTTCCTCCATTCTTAACGAGTGGAGTGACATTTGCAATCTTCCAGTCCCCTGAGACCTTGTCAGAATCAAGTGATTCTTCAAAGCTCATGACCAATGTATCCGTTATCTCTTCAGCAACATATATGGAAGGCAATAAATAGACAATGTTTCAGAGAAGTTGCACACTTTATTTGTGGTCTAATCAAAGTTTTAAACAGCTGCAACATGACTTCTCAATTTGAATACCCAATAGCCTAACCAATGAAGGCAAGCATGCAAACTGCTCTGTTTCATCTCTGTCTACTTGTGTTGCCACTTTCTGGTAGCTATGGACTTGCAAGATACATCTGGTACACCCCCCCCCCCATTCACTATATACCTTACCCTTAGATTTCTTCTCCCAATATGCAACACCTCACTCTTGTCCAGGTAAATTCTATTTGTCTGTCATTTCAATAGGTGACAGGGTGTTGTAGCTTTAGAACTGCTGTTTCAGTCCTGACCACTGCTGCTATCTCTGAGAATTTGCACATTCTTCCTAAGACCGTTGGGGTTTCCTCCAACTGCTCCAGTTTTCTTCGGGTGGCAAATAACTGTTAGCACAATGCTATTAGAGCGCCAATAACCCGGGTTCAATTTACTGACTGTCTATAAGGGGTTTGTACATTCTGCCCATGGTTGTTGTGGTTTCCTCCTGCATTGCAAAAACTAATGGGTCGGTACAATAATTGGTCGCATGGGTGTAAATGGGTGGTGCTGGCTCATTGTCCCAGAAATGCCACTTACTGTGCTGTATCTGTAAAAAATATGTATTACTCTGATAATATTTCAAAAAGATCTGCAATCTGCTATATCCTTTCATAACCTTTCTCAATATCTGCAATTCTGCCAAGTTTTGAGTCATGTACAAAACTAATAATCAGACAACTAATATTTTTCCATTCAAAGTAGGGTCCCAGAATTGATCCCTAAGGAACACTGATTCGATCTCAACAAGGCACATGAAGGTAGATAAATCTCCAGGGCCTGATCAGGTTTATGAATGTAGACAAATCTTCACACCCTGAACAAGTGTATCAAGGAACACTATGGAAGAAAATGTGAGAGCTCTAACTGAGAAAGTGACAGGTAAGACTGCATTTCAGAAAATCTAATTATCTGGCTGTCCTCTTTCTACCTGTATACAGACAAGGGCAAAAGAGCATGGCACCAATGGTAAGGACAATGAAGAGGTGGTCGTGAGAGGCAAAGGAGCTAGTGGACTGGGCCATATTCAAGGACTTACCAGAGGATCTGAATGAATGCACCACAGTTGTCACAGACTTCATTCCAGAAAATCATTCAGACTTCTCCCCAACCAGAAGCTCTGGCTGAACCAAGAGATCCTCAATCTGCTGAGGGGCAGATAGCCTTCAGGCCTGGTAATGAAGGAATGTACAAGGTATGACCTGCTTGTTATACTTTCCTTGTTCATCAGACCTTAAGACATGGCAGCGTCTCTACTTTTTTAGAAGTTTGGCAGGATCAGCATGTCATCTAAAACTCTGATACACTTCTACAGATGAGCAATGGAGTATATTCTAATTGGTGGAATCAGGCTAGGGAATGGAAACATCGATGCCCATGGAAGGAAAAATCCACCAAAAGTGATGGATACAGCCCAGTACATCCAGGAAAAGATCTCCTCATCACGAAAGAGTACAAAGAGTATCTACAAAGAGTACCGCTACAACAAAGCAGCATCTGTCTTCAAGAAATGTCACCATCCAGACCATATGCTTTTCTCACTGCTGCCATCTGGAAGGAGGTACAGGAGCCTTTGGCCCCATACTACCAGGTTCAGGAACAGTTATTGTCCTTCAACCATCATGCTCCTGAACTAACATGGATAACTTAACTCACCTCAACACAGAAATGATTTCACAATTCCACTTTCAAGAACACTACACCTCGTGTTCTCAATGTTAATTGTTATTTATTTTGTTATTATTATGCTTCTTTTTTGTATTTGCACACTTTGAGTTCTTTTACACATTTGTTCTTTGTTTTTGTATGAGTGTAGTTTTTCAATGACACTATTGTATTTCCTTTTACCTACAGTGAATGCCCGCAAGAAAATGGATATCGTGGTACAGACAGACATACTTTATTGATCCCGAGGGAAATTGGGTTTTGTTACAGTTGCACCAACCAAGAACAGTGTAGAAATACAGCAATATAAAACCATAAATATAATAATAATAATAATAATAATTATTATTATTATTATTATTATTATTATTATTATTATTATTATTATTATTATTATTATTATTATTATTATTATTATTATTATTATTATTATTTGTTGTTGTTGTTGTTGTTGTTGTAGTATGGTGACAAATACAGTACGCAATTTGATAATAAATTTACTTTGGACTTTGAACTTAAAGAGGTGGTGTCATTGACAGTGGATATGCTGATCAAGATTTACAAAGGGCTTTTCATAAGTTGGGCATGTTTGCCAAGGAAGGGCAAATGGATTTTAATTTCAGTTAAGTGCAAGGTGTTTCACATTGAGTGGTATAGCCCATGGGAGTATGGTACTCCTACCCATCTGTTCTGCAAGTGCATGGTCCCAGCCCCCGCCATAAGCAACATGGCAGCTAGACAGGTTGGTGAAGAAGGCTCTTGGCATAAAGGTATATAACACATAAGGCATCAAGTGTGAAAATTGGGATGTTATGTTGTACTTGTTCAGTTTTGCTCACCTGCTTGCTGGAGGAAAGATGTCATTAAGCTAGAAAGAGTGCAGAAGAGATGTATAAAGATGTTACCTGGATTCAAGGGGCTAAGTTATGCAGAGAAACTGGGATATTTTTCATTGGAACGTAGGGAAGTGCGGGGTAATGTGCTCAAGAATATTCTGTTTTGAAGACTATCATTTTCTGTTTTCCTAATAAATCTTTGTTTCCAGTCTGTATGTG
This sequence comes from Hypanus sabinus, assembly GCF_030144855.1. NCBI lineage: Eukaryota > Metazoa > Chordata > Chondrichthyes > Myliobatiformes > Dasyatidae > Hypanus > Hypanus sabinus. The sequence continues at coordinate 8,466,229 of NC_082731.1, read as the reverse complement.
CTAGATTTCTTTCTCAGGTTAGATATTTTCACCTAGATTATGGTTTGGTTGTTTCTATTTTATACTTAATAGTTCTGCTTCAACTCCAGGGACCTTACTTTCACCAAACTCTGCATGCTGCGGAATTTGCATATTCCTTCATGACTACAGGATTCATCACTTTTCACCTTCAAGGTTCCCTATAATTTGTAATGACCAGTGTGTGCAAAAATCTTCTGCTGTGCATTTTTCTTTTGCCCAGTGACAACATCATGTGTGCACTGAAAAGTGCCTTCAAAAAAAAAACAGTACAATAAGCCATTTCTAAAATCTGCAGAGAAATCATCGCAAACTCCACGTTGTCAACATTGTCCACATAAGAAACCGGAAAAGGAAATGTGAATGTGTACAATCATGAAATATTCCCAATATGCCAACAAGGTAAACTGTGACAACCTTTTGTGTACAGTTTAAATTCCTTCGTGTGCTTTTGGCAAAAGATATGTGCATGCCACATGTGTTTTTAAACTTCCTAACAGAAAAAAAACAACCATTCACTTGACCCTCCCTATCGGTCACATAGCCAGCTTCATATTTGTACTGGATGGATATAATATTGCACCTGAAAATCGGCTTTACCTCCAGCCAAGCCACTCTAGTCATAAAGTCAGAAGTGATTATGTTTACTGATATTCAATTCATTTTGCAATTACTGATACCTGTGTTCAGGAGTACTGGTTAACATCCAGGCATCAGTTATCAAGCAATTATCATTCGCACAATGAAGCTTGACAAGTCACATTTGACATTAGTATCATTCAGCAGTTCATTGACAACCACTGAACAACTACTGACAAAAATGTAACTACTCCTAGTTGTAGAGTGTTAGAGTCACTTAGAATCGTGCAATTGTTCAAAATTAAAATGGGATTGCCAGTCCATGCTGAACAAGATGCAAACTCAGCAATTCCTTCTCCCCATTGCCAGGTTAATGCTGCTTGACCCATTGAATTTTTCCAACTGATTGTTGATCCAGATTGCGGCACATGTGGCCTCTTGTGACTCAGTCTGCTGTGTTTGGCCCATATCCGTTGTTACAAAGATGTGGGGTGGTTTCTAGGGATCCAAGTGCAAAGGTCCCTGAAAATAGCTGCACAGTTTGAAAAAGGGAGGGAGCGCGTGTGGTATACTTGCCTTGAGGTAATTGACACACTCATGACTCAGGAAGTTATGTTGCAGCTTTAGAAATCTCTGGTTATGCAATTAACTTTCAACTGGAAAGATGCATTTAATTGTTGTTGTCCCATTGTAGGAAGAATATTGAAGCTGTGGAGAGGTTTACAGAATTGTTTTACAGGATGCTGTCTTGAGGCCTGTGCTACAAAGTAGAGGTTGGACGAACCAGGGTTGTCTTCTCTGAACCACTTAAGGCTGAGCAGGGAGATCTGATAGAAGTTTATAAGATTATCAGAGGCGTGGATATCTTTTTCCCAGAGTCAAAATATTTATGAAATTGGCTGCACATATCGACATGATGGTAAAGGTGGTGTATGACATTCTTGCCTTTATTAATTGAGGTACTGAGTTAATGAGCAGTCAATTTTATTCTCATATAAATCCGATCTGTGATAGATAGATGTCATTCTGAGGTAGTCTCTTTGACTCATATGTTTTGGCCTTGCCCTGTTTTGAAAAAGGTTTGGAAATTATTTGGAAAGAAGGTTGAGGGGGGACTTGATAGAGGTACTTAAAATTATAAGGGAGATAGAGCTGACGTGGATAGGATTGACGTAGTGGAGATTCAAACAAGAGGACATGAGTTGAGACTTAGGGGGAAAAAGTTCAAGGGTAACATGAGGGGGAAATTCTTTACTCAGAGAGTGGTAGCTCTGTGGAATGAGCTTCTGGTAGAAGTGGTAGAGGCAGGTTTGGTATTGTCATTTAAAGCAAAATTGGATTGGTATATGGACAGGAAAGAAATGGAGGGTTATGGGCTGAGTGTGGGTCAGTGGGATGAGGTGAAAGTAAGTGTTCTGCACGGACTAGAAGGGCCGAGATGGCCTGTTTCCGTGCTGTAATTGTTATACAGAAATATGGTTATATTTTTGATATATTCTCTACAATTTTACATATAGATTTATAACCTCATCCAATTACTGCAATTTTTGGCTTACCAATGATTGATTTGCCCTCTCCAGCTCTGTGGATGATTGCATTTGCTACCTTAATGGCTAGAAGATCTATTCTATTGAACGGAAAAAAGATTAATCCTCCAACCACATCAAAATGGTTCTTCCAAACCATTTCTTGTTTAAATTTAGAAAAACATAGAAGTGGTACATTTGATTCCTTGGTTAAATTTGAAGTCACTTGGAGGCCTTTTATTCAACACTCATAAAATGTAATCTGACCTTTTCTGATTCCTTTATTTTATTCATTGGCTTGAGTAGAGGAGTGGAGTTAACGACATTAAAGATTTTATTTGATATAATTGAATAGCTCAGCTTTGTTTAGTTTTGTCTTAGTTTGGTTTTGTTCAGTTTTTTTTTACTTCAGTTTAGGGCTTTTTTCCATCTTTTTATTTTTTTTTTATTTTGGGTATCAAGGGTTTGGGAGGTCAATTATATTGGTGCTATTTATAGCTTTTTTTCTTATGTTAATTATCAACAATGTAATCCTACTCCCTTTATACCACTATGATTATTATGTATTTAGCTTTGAAAAACAATAAAAAGATCGAAAAAAGAAAAAGAATCAATGAGTTGTCCTGATGAAGGATCTCAGGACAAAATATTGAATGAATATTCCTCTCTATGGATGCTGCTTGACCTGCTGAGTCCCTCTAGCACTTTGTGCGTGTTGCTCTAGATTTCCAGCATCTGCAGAATTTTGCATTCAATATGTCTATTATCAGATGGCATGCATTTAACATAGAGCAATAAGTTAAAAACAGAAGTAAGGGGCAAGTTTGTTTTTAGAGAAAGTACTGGGAGCCTGAGTTGCACTGCCATGAATGCTGACAGCAAAAAAGCTCTGGATGTTTAATAAATAAGTGAATGAACATGAATAGAATGCAGGGATACAGACCCTTTGCAGGCAGATGTGGATTAGTGTAATAGACATCATTCACTTAAACAGTTCTGCACGTCATTGTGGGCCATAGACACACATTTCCTCTACTTTGTGTTCTATTTTGAATGAAAATGGTTCTGGGGATAGATGCAAGGTCAGTCTTGGAAAAGACTGAGTGGATGAGCTGCAGATTACTAGTTTTACCCATTACTCTGTGAGAAGCTTGGGCAGTCCTGAAGCAGTCTGGGTCACCTCCCACATCCTACAATCTCCTGCAGTCTCTTGTGGGATTTATCCCACCTCCCTCAGTTACAGCCATAGATACACCACCAAAGCCCGTGTTGACACAAAAATTTGTGCCACTGCAGGGAGCGATTGGACTGCAAATATAAAAAAATCTGGTCCCACTCCAATTCAGATAGGCTGTTTTGTGCCTTGCATTGCATTCTGGGCAGTTGCAAATGTCATGTAAGTACTTGTTACAAAACTATAGAAACTATAGTTTTGACCTGAACCTTGGTTAATATAAGAGTCTGCCAGTGTCAGATACCTTCCACAGTTTTGCATGTTGTACCTAAATCTTGAGAGGTCTAGTAAAGTCAAGTAAACTGCATCACATAAAGGATTGCAAAACATAAAGGACTGCAAGAATTATTGAAAGGATCATTGGGGTCTCTCTTCGACCCATGAGGGATATTTATCAGGAGCGCTGCATACGCAGGGCTCAGCATTGTGAATTATGTCTTCCATGCGTCTAACAATCACTTTGACCCCCCACCATTAGGCAGGAGGTGCTGTAGCATTAGGACAAAAACTGCTAGAATGTACAAACTTATTCCTCCAGGCCTTAACTCCTTGCCACCGCCAGGGTCTCATGATTTGTGAAGCGCCAGTTCATGACCAAGTTTGCAGATGATACAAAGACAGGTGGAGGGGCAGGTAGTTCTGGGGAAGCAGAAAGAACTTAGGCAGATGAGGAGAATAGGCAAGGTAGAAGGCGGTGGAATACAGTGTCAGAAATTGTTTGGTCATGCACTTTGATGGAAGAAGTAAGAGCAAGACTATTTTATAAATGAGAGAAAATTCAAAAATCTGGAGTGCAAAGGGACTTGGGATCTTGGTGCAGGATTCTCTAAAAGTTAATTTGCAGGTTCAATTAGTGGTGAGGAAGGCAAATGTGATGTTAGCATCTTTTTGAGAGGGCTAGAATATAAAAGCAAGAATGTGATGTCAAGGCTTTATAAGGCACTGTTGAGGCTTCACTTGACATTGTGAGCAGTTTTGAACTCTTATCTAAGAAAGGATGTTCCCTTTATCTCTTTCATGAATCAATTACCCAGCTCTTTACTTCATCCGTTCCCCCTCCCTCTCCCAGTTTCACCTATCGCCTACCACCTTGTACTTCTTCCTCCCCTCCCCACCTTCTTACTCTGACTTTTCCTCTTCATTTCCAGTCCTGAGAAGGGTATCGGCCGAAATTCGTCGACTGTTTACTCTTTTCCATAGATGCTGCCTGGCCTGCTGAGTTGCTCTAGCATTTTGAGCGTGTTACTTTGTGTAGATACTGGAGTATCTTCATCCAATCCTGGATGCTGGAGTATCTTTAACGATTGCATCTTCCAAATCTTCATTTCCATTGTGACATTCAAGCTTATTGTTGATACCTTCAACAGTTTTCTAAATTCTAACTTGCCAAAATAGTGAAAGTTTTATTTTCACTCCCGGCCGTTTTTGTCATCCCCAAGTCTGATTGCTTGAAACCACAGAGAACAAAACAGTTCTGAATTGTTTTACAGCTTATTTCTCACCAAATTTCAGTGACAAAAGTTACCACCTTTTGAATACAAGTACACGCAACTAACGCTGCTTAAAAACTATACGGTCTAAGCACAGTGAGGTGTAACGGCCACAAAAGTGAACGCATTTGATGCCGGTTAGAAATTGTTCGGCAACCGAAGCGAACCCAACCGAATTGTTTGTCTGAGAAGCGGCACAGTGTTCCAAATAAAGGAAGTTCTTGTTCTTCAAGGATTGTCGCAAATAAGCATCTACCCGATTAACCTATGGCTCAATTAATGAGAATTCACTGTATTCACATTATGATGAAGGATCGCAGCCTGAAACCTCGTCTGTTTATTAATTTTCATAGATGCTGCCTGGCCTGCTATTTCTCCTGCATTTTGTGTGCATTGCTTTGGGTTTCCAGCTTCTATAGTCTCTTGTGTTTTCAAATATTCACTTTAATATTACACAAGATTCCCTCAAAGTGTGAATGTGCCATATCACAGTGTCCGATTACATCGGCGCTGCGCTGCGGAGGGTTCGGAGCATGCGCTGTGGAATCTCGGTCTCTGGCAGGAGGTGGGGCAAACACTTCAGGTCCGGGAAAGGAACGACGGGACACTGGAATACAATAGTTTTGGCTGCAGGCAAAGACATTTAATGATGGTGACCAGTTACAAATGAAATATTCTTCAATGGTCATCTGCCGTTATTGGGATTGCGAGCGAGAAAAGATGAAATACTCCACAGCGGTCTGTTGTGGGGCGGTGGGGGAAAGGGGCGTGAAGGTTTGTGCTCATTAGTGATCCGGTGCAAGACGGCCGGAACATATGTAAAACTTAATTGTAATTGGGATGTGTAGACTCGCACTCAGTTGATTGAAACTGGATTGAACAATTGGAAATAGCTCTAAACTATTGCTTTATCGATTTGTGGTGAACTACATATACCTGTCTGGACATGCCCCCCCCCCCCCCCCCCGCTGACTTCTCCTGTGGCTCCTCCCACAGACCCCGGTATAAAGGCGATTGGAGGCACAGACCCTTCCGCAGTCTCCAGGATGTTGTGTGGTGGTCACTTGCTGCTTGTGCTTTTTTCAAACCAGTAAAAGCCTACTTTAACCCACGCCTCAGAGTTCTTGATGGTGCATCACGATTGATGCGATACACGCACTGCTCAGCAAAACCTGATTTAACGCTAGCCTGAACATGGGACGATTTACAACGACCAATTAACCTACCAACTGGTACATCTTTGGTCTGTGGGAGAAAACTAGATTATGCAGATAAAACCCCTGTAATCACAGACGAAATGTAAAAACTCTACACACAGAGTTGGAAATTGTAGTGTACGGTTTTACAGTCTTAACAAATTGTATTGTTCCTTACAGGTAGGAACCGTACTGACTTGTGTGTGGACTGCACTCACACTGGGGAGAAACCATTCACTTGTACCCTCTCTGAAAAGGGGATGGTACCTTTAGGTAGTGCTAGTCAAATAGTGGTCGCCATAATATCTGTGGTAGTTTAAATTCTCATGGCATTTATAGGATGGCTGATCAGTTCTGAATCATAGAAATAGGCATGGACATAGACCTTTTGGTTCATTATATACATATCGCCAATCATACGCATTTGAGGGGTACATTGTTAATAAGGCACAAAGAAAGCAGCAAGCTTTGGTGAAACAGTCCCTGCTTAAAACATGTTGGGTTTGTGTAAGATCTATGATTTTCACAAAACCAGTTCACAGTAGTACAGAATCAGAATCAGGTTTATTATCACCAGCATGTGACATGGAATTTCTTCACTTAGCAGCAGCAGTTCAATGCAATATACAATTTAGCAGAGAGAGAGAAAAAAAATAAATAAAATAAAATATAATAATAAATAAACAAGTAAATTAATTATGTATATTGAATAGATTATGTAAAAATGTGCTAAAACAGAAACACTATATATATTAAAAAAGTGAGGTAGTGTCCAAAGCTTCGAAGTCTGTTCAGAAATCGGATAGCAGAGTGCAAGCAGCTGTTCCTGAATAGCTGAGTGTGTGCCTTTAGGCTTCTGTATCTCCTACCTGATGGAAACACGAAGAAAGGCCATTTGGGCCACTGAATTCATATCAGCTCTATGCAAGAGCAATTTTTCTCAACCTGTTTCCGTAACTTCTACATGTAGCCCTGTAAATTCCTTACTTTCGGGTCCCTTGTGAACACTATATACTTAGCGTACTCCGCAGCACTTTCAGTCATTAAAGTGCTTTTCGTTCTGGAGTGCACAGGTACATACCAAGTGAACCATAAAATGTTATCTGTACTAGGTATCCGGTATGAAAGCCTGACCTCTGCTGGCTCGAGTAGTCTCACCACCACCGAGACAAAGTGCTGTTGGTGATGGCTGGGTGGAGGTCTGCACTGCTGGAGACTTGCATTAACCATTTCAATCCTGTAGTACCTTTGCTGGATTCAAGTGAACCTTCTGGCTTTCTGTTTCCTTGTTTGGCTGCCCAGTATGCGGCAATTAGATCAATTTAACGTTCTTATTGCTGTGGGAACTCCAGCACTGGGTTGAGTCCTTAAAAACAATCACAGCCTAGAAGCATTCAGTAGTTTCTACCTATGCCGTGTTGGCTCACTCTCACGCTAATTTCATTTGTACTCTCATTCCTCAGAGATGTGTAATTCAATCTTCCTCCTCTGCTATCCCAGGCAGAGTATTCCAGACTTTAATGTCCGATGTGAACAAAGTTCTTCTCATCTGAACTTTGATTTGATTAGTAGAACATAGAAAAATACATCAGATGATCAGGCTCTTCAGCCTATGATGATCTGCCAAATTAATTAAGCTAATGATGCCTAATTAAACTAAGTTCTTCTGCTTACACATTGTCCATGTCCCTCCATACTCTGCATACTCAAGTACCTATCTTCCTCTTTATATTTTCTATCTCCACCGCTGCCCAGACAGTGCATTTCAAGCATTCACCACTCTTTCCATGTAAAGACACATTGCCTTTGAATTTTCCCTCTCTCACCTTAAATATGTACTGCGAAAGAGAAACTGTGTATTCTATCAGATTCTTCTGCTAGACTTCATCACCTGCTCCTCTTCTGTCCCTTTCTCTATTCTGATTTACCTAGGTTCTCTCAAACACATTCTACTTTCCACACCCTTCCCTTACCACCCCAGATCTGCATATCTCCTAATATCTTCCCGTTCCTCACTTTCTCTATCTGTCCATTCCTCACACTCATCCCACTCACCAGTCCCCTGCCATTAACTACATAAGTCCTGCCCTGCCCTAATTTCCTATGCAACATTTTGTACTTCTCCAAGTTACTTTGCCTCTGCTGTGCAGTGAACCAGAATTGATTAGAACCCTTGGGGGAAAGTGATCATAATGTGATAGAATTCACCCAGAAATTTAAGAAGGAGAAGCTAAAGGCAGATGTATCAGTATCACAGTGGAGTAAATGGAATTAATGAGACTTGAGAGAGGAGTTGGCCAAAATGATTGGAAAAGAACACTGGCAAGAATAAGAGCAGAGCAGCAGTGGCTAGAATTTCTGGAAGCAATTCAGAAGGCACAAGATAAATACATCACAAAGAGGAAGATGTATTCCCTAAAAGCAAGATGACACAACCATGTTTAACAAGAGAGGCCAAAGCCAACAAAAAAGCCAAAGAGAGCAAAAATAATAGGGCAAAAATTAGTGGGAAGGTAGAGCATTGGGAAGCTTTAAAAAACTAACAGAAAGCAACTAACAAAGTCATAAAGAAAGAAAAGATAGAATATGAAAAGAAGCAAGCCAATAGTAATAAAAAGGATACCAAAACATTCTTCAGATACATAAAGTGTAAACAAAAGGTGAGTAGATACTGAGATGCTGGAAAACAATGCTGGAGAGGGAGTAATAGGGGACAAGGAAACATGAATTTAATGAGTATTTTGCATCGGTCTTCACTGTGGAAGGCACAAGCAGTATGCCAGAACTTCGTCAGTATCAGGGGTCAGAAGTGTGTGAAGTTGCCATTACTAGGGAGATGGTCCTTGGGAAACTGAAAGGTTTGAAGGTACTGTAGATAAGTCACCTAGACCAAATAGTGTACACCCCAGGATTCCGAAAGAGGTGGCTATAGTGATTATGCAAGCATTGTGGAGACTGGAAAATAGCAGTTGTCATCCCACTTTCAAGAAGGGAGAAAGACAGAAGAAAGGAAGCTATTGGCCAGTTAGTCTGACCTCAGTGTTTAGGAAGATGCTGGAGTCAATTGCTAAGGGTGTGATTTCAATATACTGTACTTGGAGGCACATGATAAAATAGGCCATAGTCAGCATAGTTTCTGCAAGGGGAAATCTTCTCTGACAAATCAGGATAGACAGAGAGCAATCGGTGAATGTTATGTACTTGAATTTTCAGAAGGCCTTTGTAAAGGTGACACATGAGGCTGATGACCAAGTTAAGAACCAATAGTATTTCAGGAAAGATACTTGCATCAATAAAGTAGTGACTGATTAGCAGGAGGGAAAGAGTGAGAATAAAGGGAGCCTTTTCTAGTTACTGCTGGTGACTAGTAGTGTTTCGTAGGTGTCTGTGTTGGGTCTAGTTCTTTTTACATTACGTATCAATGTTTTGGATGATAGAATTGATTGCTTTGTTGCAAAGTTTGTGGATGATATGAAGATAGGTAAAGGTGTGCAGGTCTGAGAAAGTAGGAAGGCTACAGAAGGACTTAGATTTGGAGAATGGGCAAAGAAGTGGTATAAAGTATGCAGTGTCAGGAAGTGTACAAATATATAAGAGAGTTCACTACCTAAGTGGAGAGAAAATTCAAAATTCTGAGGCACAGAGCAACTTGGGAATTCTTGTGCTGGATTCTATAAACGTTCATTTCCAGGTTAAATAGGTGGTGAGGAATGTAAATGTGATGTTAGAATTAATTTCAAATGGAATACAATATAAAAGCAAGGATGTAATGTTGAGGCTTCATAAAGCCTCTCTGTTGAAGCCTCTCTTAGTGTATTGTGAGCAGTTTTGGGACCCTTATCTAGGAAAGGATGTGCTGACACAGGAATCTGTTTAAAGGAAGTTCAGGAAAATGATTGAACGGCTTGTCATATGAAGAGTGTGTGAAGGCTCTGGGTCTGTATTCACTGTAATTCAGAAGAATGAGGGATTACCTCATTGAAACTTATTGTATGTTGAAAGCCTTGCCGAATAATTGAGTGTGTGCCTTCAGGCTCCTGATGGTAGCAGTAAGAAGAGGGCTTGTCCTGGGTGATGGAAGTCCTTAATAATGCATGCTGCCTTTTTGAAGCATCGCTCCGTACAGTTGGCCTGGACCCTGGAAGGCTAGTGCCTATGATGGAGCTGGCTGAGTTCACAACATTCTGCAGCTTATTTCAATCCTCTGCAGTGTCCCACCCCATACCAGATGGCGATTCTGCTGGTAGAATACACTCAACAGTACATCTGTAGAAATTTACCTGTGTCCTTGATAAAGAAAGCAGGGGAAATTGCAGTGCATGCAGGTCCTAGCTGAAACGGAAGTTGATTCTATCTATAACAAATTTCTCAAAGTACTTCATCACCATAACTGTGATTCTTACTGGAGAATAGCCATTAAGGTCGCTCACCCTCTTCTTCTTAGACACTGGTATGATTGTGCAGTTGGTGGGAACTTCCAAACTCCATACTAATTCTTCTCTCATTGCTACAGTCAGAAGATACATAAAGAGTAAAAGAGGTGAGAATAGATATTGGACCACTGGAAAATAGCACTGGAGAGGTTATAATGGGCAACAAAGAAAGAGCAAATGAACTGAATATGTATGTTGCATCAGTCTTCACAATATACGACACTAACAGTATGCCGGAAGTTTGAGAGTGTCAGTAAGCAGAAGTGAGTGCAGTTGCTATTACTAGGGAGAAGAGCTGAAATTTCTGAAGGTAGGTAAATCAACTGGACCAAATAGACTGCACCCCAAGGTACTGAAGAGGTTGCTGTAGACATTGTGGAGGCACGAGTAATGATCTTTCGAGAATCTCTAGGTTCTGGAATGGTTCTGGAGGACTGGAAAATTGCAAATGTTGCTCCATTCTTCAAGAATAGAGGAAGACAAAAGAAAAGAAATTATAGGACAGTTAGCCTGACTTCAACGGTTGGGAAGGTGTTGGAGTCATTCTCAAGGATGTGGATTTAGGGTACTTGGAGGCACATGGCCAAGTGAGCATGGTTTTTTTCAGGGAAAACCTTGTCTGACGATTGTATTGCAATTCTTTGAGGAAATAACAAACAGAATAGACAACATTGAATCAGTTTATGCTGAGTATTTGGATTTTCAGAAGGCATTTGACAAAGTACCACACATGAGGCTGCTTAAGTAGATAAAAGCCTATGGTATTACAGAAAAGAAACTAGCATTGAATGAACATTGGCTGATTGGCAGGAAGCAAATACTGGGAATAAAGTGAGCTTTTACTGATCAGCTGTCAATAACTAGTGGTGTTCCACAAGGCAGTGTTAGAAATGATGGCTTTGTGGATGATATGAAGATAGGTGGAGCTGCAGGTATTGGCAAGGAAGGAGGGAGGTTCAAGAAGGACTTACAAAAATGGATAAAGGAGTGGTAAATGGAATAAGGTGTCTGGAAGTGTAGGATCATGCATGTTGATAGAAGGACTAAAAGCATAGACTGTTTTTAAAATGGGAAGAAAATTTGAAAAAATCCAAGGTGCAAAGCAACTTGGGAGTCCTCATGCAGGATTCCCTTAAAGATTAAGTTACCAGTTGAGCTGGCGGTGAGGAAGAAAAATGCAATGGCAACAATCATTTTGAGAGGATGAGAATATAAAAGCGAGGATATAACATTGAGACTTTATAAGGCACTGGTGAAGACTCAAGGGGTATTGTGAGCAGTTTTAGGCCCCATTTAAGAAAGGATGTGTTAACATTGGGGAGGGTTCAGAGGAGGCTCACCAGAATGATTCTAGGAATGAAAGGCTTATCATACGAGGAGCGATCAACGGCTCTGGAATTCAGAAGAATGAAGATACCAATGAAATCTCCCGACTATTGAAAGGCCTAGATGGAATGGATAGACAACAGAGAATAGGTGGTGAAGTTGAGTCTAGGACCAGAGGGCACAGCCTCACGACGGAGGGACTTGCATTTAGAATGGAGATTAGGAGAAGTTTCTTTAGCCATTGGGTGATGAATCTGTGGAATTCATTGCATATGCAGTTGTGGAAGCCAGGTAGTTGTGTGTATTTAAGGCAAAGGTTGATATGTTTCTGATTTGTCAGGGTGTGAGTGGTTACGAGGAGAAAGCAGGAGAATGGAGTTGAGAGGGAAATGGATCAGTCATAAAGAATTGGAGGAACTGACACGGTGGCCTAATATTTTACTTATCAATAGGACTTGTGATAAACTACTAAACAAGCATGATAGAGACTAACAAATCTGAAGAGCAAATCTTTGCAATAATTGAATGAGTGAAATAACATGGAATTTCAATTGAATGCATTGTTCGAAGCTTGGATAGAAACTGAATATATGGCAGGAATTGCAGCCGTGACTTCAAGTGGGCAGTCCTGCTGTGATGTATTCCAAATACTGCTTGTCCTACATCCTGGGAAACACCAACTTCTGAACCTCTGCCCAAGAAATTATAGCCTACATTCTCTGAGGAAGTACAGCACATATATGATGTGGACTTTACAGGCACCCCTTGCTACCCAAGTGAGGATGACGGTGATGAAACAATAAGATTGACAGCTGTCACAGATTGCTCCAAAGATGACAAAGAGAGTGATGACATACAAGATTGAAAATGAAAGCATTGTTAATCACTGTATTGACAGGCTCGCAGATCCATCAACTATTTTCAGTACCCTGAATCCATCAAACAAGTTATTTAGTTATTGATATGGCCAATGAATTGACATTCAGATGCCAGTCCATACCACTGTCATCTGAACATCAACTATAATTGGCTTTTACACTTGATGGTCAGCAATATCTATGGACAAGGATACCAAAAGGGTTCCACAAAAGTCCCACTGTCCATCACGTGGCTATGAGCATACACCAGAGAGACTGATCCGTCTAACATACAATACGTAGATGATGTCCTGATTGCATCTGAAACTGTAGACCAGAGTGAACGTGCTTTATTTGCGTGTGGTCACAATGCACAACTGCAGCAAGAGGAAGTAATATACAGTACTTGAGACTGAAATCTTGCAAAGTAAGTGGGAAATCATTATGGATAATGCAAAAGCTGTCAAGTATGCAAAACCCCCTACTATAGTTCAACAACTTCAGTCATTTCTGAGGATGTGCAACTGCCACAGAAAAGGGTTGATTTGTATCCTGAAATAGCTTAACTACTCAACAATCTGCTGAAGGACTCAGATGTGACTCTTCGTGAAAAACACCTGGAACTGTTTCAAACTTTAAAGGCAATACTGTGTACCCTGCACCTACATTAAATGCTGACATTGTCTGGGTATTAGCAGAATTGCAAGACCAACCAATGTGTTTAAATGGGAAGAAAATGACAGAACCAGAATGATTTTAAAACACTGAAAAACTGATATTAACAGATGCTTTGTTGTGTTTCAGGTGTAATGAGATGGTAGGAAGTATTTGTATCAATTACATAGCCCTTCCTTTGAGCAGACACAGACATCTTGTCATGTGGGAAGGACATGCAGAGACTTGCTATGGAAGAAGGAGACCTTCATTGATGCCAACCTTTTCTGACATGGTCCTGGAATCTGACAGTGAGTAACTGCATTTAGGTTTGCATTATTCAAAAAGAAATATGTGATTGGGAAGCAAACATTCAAATATACCCTTATCTTATCTACCCTTCATCTTATCGCATCTTGCCATTATGATCAAATTAGTTCTGCTTGTGATTCAGTTGATTTTAGCTTACTACCTTATGCGGGATGTTGGGTGTCTGCAGTATCAGGCCTTTCTTGTGCCAACTGATTTGTTACTGGCATAGAATTTGCATTATGGATAATCTCACCGCTTAAATGAAAATTGTATTGAATCTAGTGTCTTGTTCTTGTATAATAAGAATTTCACCCAGTCAGTGAATGGGATTCATTAGCAAGGGTGAATAAAAATAAGGCAGGGGCAAATCGAGTGGCCACTGTTAGTGTGAGGAGGCTTTGGCTTTCTTCATCAGAATTAGGTGAGGTCAGGCTTGGTCGAGATAAGTATCTAGTAAATTTCTTTTTCTTGTTTATTCTTGATTTCTCATCTCTTAGGGCATAGTTAGTGCAGTGAAATGTCTCCAGGGGCTTTGTTGTATACTTTGTGTGAGAAGTGGGAATTCCGAGCCTCCTGGATAACAACACCTGCATCAAGTGCACAAAGCTGCAGCTCTTCAGAGAAAATTTTAAGGAACAGTAGCTGCAGCTCAATGACATTTAGCTCATATGGAAAAATTAAGAATTTACCGATAGGAGCTACAGGGAAATAGTCTCCTCTCGGTTGCAGGAGGCAGGTGACTGTGTGACTGTCAGGAGAAAAAAAGAAATGGGCAACCTGTACAGAGCATTCCTGTGGCTGTTCCCCTGGATACAGTTGAGGTGGATGACCTACTGAGGTAGCCACAGCAACCAGATCTCTGGCACTGTAAATGAAAATTATTTTAATATTATGTGTTCTTCCTTGTTTCAGCTCAAAGTATTTGCAAAGAAAAGGAGACAGTACACATGTTCAAGTCCACAAGAAAACACTTTATTAGAACAAGCACAAATGCAATACAGAAAGAAAAAAAGCAAATGTCTGTAGTAGTAGCAGTACAGAAATCAGAATAATACTTATCATTCACTGAACAAGCTGATCTGTGAAATGCTTCCATAAAGTCTCTCTCTCTCTCTCTCTCTCTCTCTCTCTCTCTCTCTCTCTCTCTCTCTCTCTCTCTCTCTCTCCCTCCCTCCCTCCCTCCCTCCCTCCAATTTGACATACTCTGACTCTCTCTACGTGCTGTTCTCTATATTATTACTAGGGTCAGCTGCTGTGACCAAGCCTAGGACAGAACTCTCTCCTCTAGCACCAAGAAGGTGCCCTTTTTATACCCTTCAAGACCGCTTACACTGGTATTTTTCCATGCATTTGGTACCTGTACCTCCATCTGAACAATGACCTCGCCTTCCTGTCAAAAAAATATCTACTTAACCATCTTCTACTGCTCTGGCAATGGACCTGCAGAGACTCTGAAGCTTCTCTACACTTTGCAATGGACTGATTCTAGAAACATAAATACAGAAAACCTATGTGATGCACCATCAATAACTCACTCTGAGATGTAAAGGCAAGATATCAGCTTTTATTGACTGGAAGAAGGAACAAGCAGTGAGTGACCACCATACTACATCCTGGAGGCCGGGCTCAGGCCTCAATCGCCTTTACACAGGGGTCTATGGGAGGAACCACAGGAGCAGTCAGCAGGGGGCGTGTCCAGACAGGTATATGTAATTCACCACACTATGGCACAATACAGGCCCTTCAGCCCACAAAGCTGTGCCAAACATGTTGTTACCTTACAACTACCTAGGCTTACCCATAGCCCTCTATTTTTCTTAGCTCCATGTATGAATCCAGGATTCTCTTGTACTTCTTCAAAACAGACCCACTCCCAGCTCACAGCACTTTCTTTAACAGACTTGCATTTTATTTTAGCATATACCATGGAGAAAACTCAATTAACTCTCTCCTTACAGCCTCTGTCTGGCACTAGGGAAAGGAATAGAGATGAGATTCTGTGAATACGATAGAAACACTTAGATGGTATGTTACCTCCCAGGTGCCAGGTTATGGATGTCTCAGATCAGGCCACAACATTCTAGACAGTGAGCAGCCAGCTGTCTTGGTACAAGATATTAAGAGGAATAGACAGAGTGAACAGCCAGCGCCTCTTCCCCAGGGCACCACTGCTCAGTACAAGAGGACATGGCTTTAAGGTAAGGGGAGGGAAGTTCAAGGGGGATATTAGAGGAAGGTTTTTCACTCAGAGAGTGGTTGGTGCATGGAATGCACTGCCTGAGTCAGTGGTGGAGGCAGATACACTAGTGAAATTTAGGAGACTACTAGACGGGTATATAGAGGAATTTAAGGTAGGGGGTTATATGGGAGGCAGGGTTTGAGGGTCAGCACAACATTGTGGGTTGAAGGGCCTGAAATGTGCTGTACTATTCTATGTTCTATGTACATATTGGTAGGATAGGCTAGGTGAAGAGGCCTTGATGAGAGATTTAGGGTGCTTGAGGACCTGAATTATAAAGAAACATTAAATTGGCTATTATTTTATTGCCTAGAGGGTAAAAGGTTGGGGGGTGGTTCAAAGTGGTGTACAAAATTATTCCAGGTATAAACAGGTTATACCTAGAGGTTATCAGTTAAAGGTGAAAGGTGAAATATTTAAGCGGAACCTAAGGCAGAATTTATTCACTCGGGGTGGTGAGAGTGTTGAATGAGCTGAATGCCACATTGATTTCAACACTTAAGAAAAATTTGGATAGATGCATGGATGGGAGGGGTGTAGAGGGCTATGGTCTGGGCTCAATTCAATAGGACTAGACAGATTAATGGTTGTGTATGGACCAGATGACCCAAAAGAGCTGTTTCTGTGCTGCAGTGTTCTGTGTTCAATATCTTTATTTAATTTGGCATCATATTCAGCACAGACATCATGGGCTGAACACCCTGTGTGGCTCTGTTCTGTGTTCTGTGTTCCAATTGCAATTGTAACATTTTCAACTGAAATCAAACAAATTCAGCCAACAGAACATTTTGAGTAGATGGAACGGTTGGCTATGAAACCACAGTCTTGGATGTAGACGTCGATGAAAAGGTTGATTTGTGAATATCTTTAAAGCTTTGATTCCCCAAAGGCAGGGACCTGTGATTGTAGTAAGTTGTGCTGAGTGTAAAATGAGACCCTCGTGTCTTTACATTATCCCTTTATTTTAGGTTACTAAATGAAAATGCCACAATAACTTGGCTCAGCTGCTCCCGCATGATGTGTGGAAATTAGGTGTTCTCCCATCTGGGTGTGGCTGCAGAATATTCTGAAAGAGAATATTGAACAATCAGAGATCGTCTCACTGAGCTCCTCCACCAGTTTGTCCCTTGCTTCAGATTCCAGCATCTTCAGTCTCTTCTCTCTCCATTCCTGCTCAGACGTGTGGTTGTGTTGTTGGGGAAGGAGTTAGCTGAGCTGGCAGGTGAACGAGGCTCAGATTTGTTATAATCATATAATCGTAAATCCAATCAAACAAAAAAGGTCTGTAATCTATTTTAACAAAAACTGTAAAACAAGTATAGTAGATGAACATGAAAATTTATTTAACACCAGGTTCTATGATGTTGTCATCACTTAAAAGGGGTGGGGTTGGCAATTCAATATACTAGGGTAAAGACTACCCAAGCAGGACAGGGTGTAGAGGAGAGAAGGAAATATTGCATTGCTTGTCAAAGATTGCACTACTTCAGTATTGAAGAAGAATATCCATGAATACTCTTCTTTAGGGGAAAAAATGGTGTCATTATTTTGGTGGGATGTATGTAGAAAGTAATGGATACTTGCGCAACACATCATGGTCATATCCCTTCCCATCATCTGTAGTATCTACAAGAGCTCAAGAATACAATATGAGTCATCTAAGATACCACCCACCCAGGTCATGTCATTTTTTACCTTCTGCCATCAAACAGGGAGTACAGAAGCCTGAAGGCCACCATTCACAGTTTCAAGAACAGCTGATTCCCTTCAATCATTCATTTGTTTAACCAACCAGCCAAACCCTGTCACCGCTGAAGTTTAGCAACACTATGGTCGCAGCTCACATTGCACTGAACTGGACGCTTTGTTCTAATTGTGCAGATGACACTAATCTCAACTGATTTTATCATAAATCTCACAATGATCAACAAGAGTTAGAGCTACAGATAAATCAGAAGATATCAGAGAGTAACTTATTCACACAGAGGGTGTTGGGCATGTGGAACAAGCTGCTAGGGAAAGAGGCAGAAGCAGGAATAATTACAAAGTTGAATTTGTTGGGGCCTAAGCAGATAGAGAATACAGCTTGTGAAATTGAGTTTAATCAAACCACTGGTTTGAGGGGAATCTATGTTAGAAAAATATTCTGCTGAAGACTACCAGATTGTCACAACACAACGAGTCCATTTATGGTCTTAAAGGTGACTCATTCATTTCCTAGTTTGGGCCCACACAAGACTTAAGGCTCTCTGGGAGAAACAGAAAGGAGATTAGAGGCAAAGGAAAGAGGTTTTGATATATCACTAGCTCAACAAGAGTCTGGATCATCTAATACACTGCTTTCAAAATGAACAACTTCCGGTTAACAGGACTTTGTTTCTTAACTAATTCTTGAGATGCAGATTTCTCCAATAAGACAAATATTTATTGGCAAAAATAAGTAAGAGGGAACCTCATTGGTCAGTTTGGAGTCACTTTCAGGCCAAACACAATTAGGCAGATAATTTCATTCCTTGCCCAGCAGTATCAATGAATAGAATGTGTCATTGCAACGGGGAATTTAAGGTTATCATTACTGGTATTTCTGGTATTAAAATAATGTAAGTAACTATTCAAGCTTAATGTTCCCATGTACTAATGTAGGATTTTTTTTTTACTTAAGCCACTGGATCAACAGTTAAATTCTCTGATAACAATGCTACTCATTGACTTGGAATAATTTTATGTCATCACAATGCAAGAGGTCACATACATCTGTCATACTGCGAATCCTGCAGCATGGCAAGGTCCGCCTTTGGCCCAGCTAATCACATGCCAGCATTTGCAGAAGTCTGTACACCAGTGACTTACCAAGTTCATTTCATTATTGATAGGCTAAAACTTCCTACTTCATGGAATTGTAGAATATCTTCACCTACCTGCAATGCTTAAAGAGAATGGCACACAATTGCATTCTAAAGCTATAACAACACAGGAACGTTTGTTCCTAAAAATATTATTATTTTGTATTTCATGATAATTGAGTATTTAGCAACTAAAATTCATTCACCACATCTAGACTGTACCTACATAGCTATATCAATGATGAAAATTGTCTGGCCTTGTTGGGTTCAAAGTGCAGTATTAGTGGAGACTGCATCAGAGTAGGTACCAGACAGTCAGAAACAATGGAATTAATTATGGGGTCCAAAGCACTGGCACAGTACTTAACCAAATAGTTTGTATTCACAGAAGAGGATGCAAATGAATAATGAGGAACTATGAGTTCTTGGAGAAGTAAATTAATGCTTTAAAAACACAAGCGAAACAAGCCCTGTTCCTCGTTCCCACCCATGCATGCACAGTCCTCCAACCTGAAGACAGGCTGTCTTTAACCTCCACACTTTTTCCTTTTCAAATACAGTTTTAAATGTCTCTTTAAAGTTATGATTATATCTGATTGCTTTACCTTGTCTGGTAGCCATTCCGGATATCAACCCTCCTCTATGTGGAAAATAATTCTCCCTCAGATCCCCTTTAAAACTCCTTCCTTTCACAAATTTAAATCAGAATTTTTCATATTCTCAGCAGGGGAAAATAAATTTTGGCTATCGGCCTGATCTATGTGTTGGAAAATTTCATAAACCATTTTTAGGTTATCCCCCCCCGAAGCAGCATGTACATATTTCTTTCCCCAGAAACAGTCAGGCAATTCAGTCTCTCTGACACAACAGCAAACATTTTTCCTATACTGTGGTGACCTGAACTGTACACAATACAGCAAATGTGGTCTAACCATAAACACAAGAGATTCTGTGGATGCTGGATATTCAGAGCAACACAAACAATGGGCTGGAGGATCTCAGCAGGTCAGGCAGCATCAAAGGAGAAGAATAAATGGTTGATATTTAGCTACAGTTTTCAAAACTTGCAAAATAACCAATTAATTTTATTAAGTTATGCCTTTACTTTTGAAAGCAAGCATGACAATTCTTTCAACACTACTCTATTCACCTGTATTGCCACTTTGGATGAATGACTGAACCATGTCACCATGGTTCTCATTCATAAGGAGGGAGAGGAGAAATTTAGTTGCAATCGAGATAGTCATTGAAATAAGACACAATTCTCTTTTACAAGGATCAGGAATCCCAAAGCCTGAATGCTGGGATGTGGGACATCTGACCTGATCTTCAAGAAATTTAGAGTGGGAGGGGAAAGAATCGGTTGTTGTGGCTATATGGGTACCATTGATGTAGGAAGAATGAGGAACGGTTCTCTGCTGAGGGAATTTGTGCAGCTAAGGATGAAAGTAAAATGCAGAACCAAAAATGTAATAATAATCTCTGGATTGTTACCTGAACAACATGTGAGTTTGCATAGGGTTATTAAGATCAGAGTTATTAAGCCTCATTGTGAGGCTCAAAGATTGGTGTGAGAGAAGTGGGTTTGAATTTATGGGGTGTGGGCACTATCATTTGCGAGGGAGAGAGCTATTCCAAGGGGATGGACTCCACCTGAACCACGCTGGGACTAGGGTCCTGCCGAATCACATAGCTAGGGCTGCGGATAGGGCTTTAAACTAAATAGTAGTGAGGTGGGTTCAAAAGCTTGTAACACCAGAAATGAATTAAATGGGAAGAGAGTGTACGAGAGGTTATGGCAGTTTCCACAATAAAGAACAAGTAATCAAGCTCAGAAAAGGATAATAATTTACTTCAGGGAATATAGAGACAAAATTGAACAGAAGGGTTGTGAAAAGAGGACTGGAAGTGTTATATTTGAATGCATGCTGTGTATGTAATAAGGGAGATGATCCCATAGAATAGTTAGAAATTGACAGGTATGACATTGTGGGCATCACCGAATCATGGCTGCAGGAAAGAATGGCTGGGAGATAAACATTCCAGGATACATATTGTATCAAAAGGACAGGCAGGGGGACAGAGGGTAGCTTCACTGGAAAAAGTGAAAACAAATCCTTAGAAAGAGGTGATACAGAATTCTTGCGGGTAGAGTTAAGAAACCGCCTAGGCCATAGGTGTCAAACTCAAGGCCCACGGGTCATATCCGGCCCAGCGTACAATTATATCCAGCCCGCGAGATCATTTTAGATGGATCTATTCTTTTAATTATTAATGGCCCGGCGATATGAAGACTATGGTTGTAAGTTAATACCAATCATAAAAATAATGCTTGCTCAGCAGTCTTCTTCATAAGAAACGGAATTTCTGAAGTGAAACACTTTGTAGTTACAGCAGAGTCTGAGACACATGAGAACAGGCTGAAAAAACGGAGGCAATGAAAGCTGCGTTCGCACGCGCCCGACTGATCCGGCCTGCATGAAGCTGCATTTTGCCCAATCCGGCCCGTGACCTAAAATGAGTTTGACACCCCTGGCCTAAGCATAAGCCACTGATGAAACTTATATACAAGCCTCCAAACAGTAGTCAAGATGTAAGGTATAAACTACAATAGGGGTTAGAAAAGACAGGTAAAAAGAGCAATGTTACAACGGACATGGCTGGGGTGACTTCAAAATTAGGTAGATTAGGAAAATCAGGTTAGTGCTGGTTCCCAATAGAAGAAATTTGTAGAGTGCTTATGAGATTGCTTTTTACATCAGCTTATGCAATTTTGGACTGGTTGTTGTGTAATGAACCAAATTTGATTAGGAAACGTAAGGTAAAGGAAACCTTAGGAGGCTGTGATCATAATATGATATAATTCACCCTGTTGCTTGAGACTGACGTATTGGAAGTGGAGTAAAAGGAACGACTGAGGCAAGTTAGAGGAGGTAGCCAAAGTTTCTGGAAGTAATTTAGAAGAAAAAGAATCAATTCATCCCAAAGAAGATGCAGCATGCTAATGGGAGGATGTCGCAACTGGGGCTGACAAGGAAAGTCAGAAATGTTGTAAAAGCAAAACTACACTCTTTTGCAAGAAACTGCAGAAATTAGTGGGAAACTTTTAAAGACCAAAATAAGAAAACTATAATAAAAAGGAAAGAAAAGATGAGGTATAGAGGTTTACTAGCCGATAATATAAACATAGAAACCAGACGTCTTTTTTTTAATGATACAATGAGTAAAAAGATGAGCAAGTATGGACTTTGGATCATTGCAAAATAAAGAGGAATAAAAAAATTCTTAATGAACTAAGTAAGTATTTTGCATCAATCTTTACTGTGAAAGCTCCTGTAGCACACCAGAAATTCAAGTGTCAAGGCAGAAGTGAGTGTGCCTACTAATACTAAGTAGAAAGTGCTTAGGAAACTGAAAGGTCTGAATGTAGCTAAGTCAAATAGACCAAATGGACTACATTACAGGGTTCTGAAAGAGGTAGCTGAAGACAATATGTAGGAATTAACAGTGATCTTTCAAGAATCACTAGATTCTGGAATGGCTGAAGAGGTCTAGAGAATTGCAAATGTCATTCCATTCTTTAAGAAGGAAGAGAGGCAAATAACAGGAAATAAAAGGCCAATCAGTCTGAATTCATTTGTTAGCAAGATGTTAGTGTTAGTTATTAACAATGGTGTCTTAGAATACTTGTAGGCACATAATAAAATAGGACAAAGTCAGCATGGCTTCCCTAAGGAGAAATCTTGCCTGAGAAATCTCTTGGAAATCTTTGAGGAAACAACAGGCAGGGTTGTCAAAGGAGAGAGAGTGGGCTTCTTTACTTGGACTTTCAGAAGGCCTTTCACAAGGTGTTGTACATTTATTTAGATACACGAGGCTCCTAAAAAAGATAAGAGCCCATGGTATTACAGGGAATATTCAAGTATGGATAGAAAAATGGCTGACTGGCAGAGGGCACAGAGAGTGAATAAAGGGGCCTATTTTTGGTTGACTGCTGATGACTAATGGTGTACCACAAGGTCAGTGCTGGGTCTGCTACATTTTCCATTGTATGTTAATAATCTGGATGATGGAAATAATGGCTTTGTGGCCAAGTCTGCGAATGGTACAAATATAGGTGGAGGGGCAGGTAGTGTTGAAGTACCAGGGAGTCTGTAGGTGGCTTAGACAGATTGGGAGAATGGGTAAAAAAACACTGGCAAATGAAATGCTGTGTGGGGAAATGTATGGTCATGCAGTTTGGTAGAAGAAATAAAGACACAGACAGTTTTCTAAATGGAGAGCAAGTTCAGTGAGGAGCATATGACGAGCATCTAATGGCTCTAGACCGGTACTGACTAGAGTTTAGAAGAATTAGTAGGGGTGGAGGTTGGGGATCTCATTAAAATCAATGGAATATTGAAAGGCCTATATGAGTGGATGTGGAGAGGATATTTCCAATAGTAGGAGAGTCATGGATCTGGATAGTAGGGATATAGAGGGCTATAGTCCCAGCATTCAGCATGGATTAGATGGACTGAATGGCCTATTTCTGAGCTGTATTTCTCTGACTCTAAAATACAGAACAGTCTCAGAATAGAAGGATGTCCCATCCGAACAGACATGAGGAATTTCTTTAACCAGAGAGTAATGAATCTGTGGAATTCATTGCGACAGACAGCTGTGGTGACCAAGTCACCAGGTATATTTAAAGAGAAGGTTGGTCGTTTCTCAATTAAAAACTCATCCAGTGTTAAATAGGGGAGTAGACCTGATGGGTTGAATAACATAACTCTGCTACAATGGCTTATGGTGGTATGTACCATCAGACACTATTCAAAGTAAAACATGAATCAAACATAAGTTATACACATTTTTGTAAGAACATGATTAGAAGAAAGCCCATTGGAGTGCAACATAGTCACAGTATTGCTTCGCTAAAGTAGAGATTTGGTTTGTGCAGTTTGATTTATAAACCAAATGATTTAAGGCTGTGTTATGGAACTTCATTTTGCGCTACCTCCTACCTGATGTGAGAAAGTGGCAAAGCCAGAGTGATGGGGTATCAATGATGACGGATGTTGCCCTCTTGAGGCAACATCTCATGTACTGTAAGTGCTATCGATGGTGGTGAGGGATGTTATGTATTGGACTGAGTCCACTACCCTCCGCAGTTCAATCTTTTAGTGGGTAACCCCTCATTATAAAACACTGTCACATCATTCTTTCAGCATCCAACCCATTGATCTCCCTTGGAATCTTATGATTTGATTATGATCCAAATGACATTAATTGCATTGATCAAGCAAGTGAACCTTGTCGTGATTGGGCCTGATCTTTATTAAATATTGAAATCAAAACTGTGCTCAGTACTATTGTTCTGATCTCAGCAGAACCCTGGAAACTCAAAATATCCCTCTATACTCATACCCCTTACAATACAGGTCTGTACAAATTACTCTTCTACCTCTCTGCTGATGTTTTTAGTTTTATGAACCAAAACTCCAGAACCCATTGCAGCACAACGTTATAGTCTCATTCTAATTTCATTCTTCCTGTCAAACTAAATTTTGCATGAATTATGTTTCATTTACAAATTTCTTCCTCATTCACTTAATCTATCAATATCATATTGCAAGATATTTGCTTCTTCCTGACAACCTCATTTTCTGCTAATCCATCCATTTGGATCTCATCATTAAGCTGGATTTCTGTGCTCTTCTTTAAAGACACTACTATAAATTATAAATAGTTGAAGCCCAGCTAGCCTTCATTTATGTGCCAGCTAACAACTTACTTATTACCAAAATGTAAATGATCCATTTGAAGTTACTCTTGTCTTTTTTGTTGCCCTGTTAGTTAACAAGTACTCATCAACACTATTGCTGCTTTCTATGCCTTGGCAATTCAAGTACTTATCTAAAGTGGAGCAAGTTGCTGGGACAACATGTTCTAGCCCCAGTGCCTTTCACTGTGATGTTGCCCAGGTCCTCGCATGAGGTACAATACACTGTTTGGACAATTTAAACAACTTACTGGAAAGACTGGCTGTTGGGACTGGAGGCGAGAGCGGACTAACACTGCCCATGGCAACTGTGCTCTGAGCCCACCGATGTGATGGACTGATACTGATGCTTGGGCCTGCTCCAGGCTGCTCCGGAATTCAAATCTAAGGACACATTTTGGTTTGGAATTTTGTTGCTCACTTTTATTGTTTGCTTGATCTTCGTTTCGTCCCTTTCTCTTTGCATCAGGTGTTAGTCTTTATTGCTTTTTTAAATTGAGTTCTTTCAGGTTTCTTGCTTCGTGGTTTCCTGTAAGCAAACAAATCTGAAGGTTGTATAATTTATATATTCTTAGATAATGAATAAAAGTAAATTGAAATATTATTTAATACTATTTAAATTGTGTGGGTTGCTCTATATTCACTACTCATGCTAGCTACCAAAGACATGCTGGTTGAAAGAATTCTTCTTCAAATCCCCTCTATACTTCCTAATCTTGTCATAAATCTACACCCTCTGGTTTTAAGTATCTCTGCTATGGGGGTATGTTTCTTACCATCTACCTTACATTTGCCCCGGAGGTAGTTTTGTTAAACTCATCCATTTCCCCCATCCAAACACCAGCCATCTGCACCGGTGTCCCAAGTAGGATCTCTATCATTGAATCATAAAATGGTTACAGCACGTCACAGCCCATCAGTTCCATATCCAGAGCAACCACTACTTCCAACCACCAGGCCACTGTCTGCAATTTTTTCTTTATATTTATCCAGTTTGGGATCTGCATCCACCACATATGTGAGCTGTATATTACAGATACAACCATGTGTATGATCTTAATATTTTTCCTCATGTCTTTCTCGATACTCTTTCCATTTATTTTCCCCTTTTCTTTCCACTCTATGCTGATAACACTAGGGAATAACACTAGATTTAATTAGATAGAGAAATTGGAGTAATAAACGTTATTCTAATGAATCACAATCTCACAGATTCTGACTAAATAGGAAATTGGTTGTTGTTTGATGTCTGAGATTTGGAACCCAGACAACATGTTGGAATTTTGAGTTGCTCTTACTCATGTAAATATTTTTTATACATTGCTATTTTAATAAAGAAAATAATCTTTATAAGTGCATGTTTTCTGTTCACTGCCTCTTTTCGATACCAAGACTTCTGATGGCCTACTCACACTGAGTGTAGTACTATGTATTTTGATTTTCTCAGCAAGATTGCTGCAATCAGTCACACCAAATAAGACAAGCACTACACAGGTGTTACACCATGTTAACTGTTTTCTCAGCCTGCTAGCTACTTTCAGTGATTTGTGCACACCATAACTCCAGTTCCTGCATCTCTTTGAGAACAGTATATTTATGCCATGGTTATTGTATTTTTTCCTACAAAAATACTCATTTCAATGTTTTAAGTGGCACCTGCTATTAAATACCAGATGCTTGTTAAATACCATCCACCACTCCTGAAATCTCAGCATTCCAGAAATGGATTCTTTCCATGTTGCTTGTGCCAGGTATCAGGCATTGCCCATTGTTTCTCTTTTACATGCTACCAATCAACAACATAACCAAATAATTGGGTCTGTTTCCATGTGAATGCTGAAACCACCTAGCTTTTAAACCATTTTTGAACCTGTCCACTGTTTTGAAACTGTTAATTTCTGAGATTGAAGGAGAATAATTTTTCCACCATGTTGGTTCCTCACAACAATAACCCTAGAAAATGACTCCAACCCTTGTTTTGATAACTGCTTGAATATTAACTGGTCAAAGATCCTCCAATTGTTGAATGTAACAATGAATTTCTGGTGTCACTCCAATTTTCAAATTTAGTGCCAAGGTCCTCAAGTACTGTATCTTCAAAATGACAGGTAAAGAAACAACACACACAAAATGCTGGTGGAACACAGCAGGCCAGGCAGCATCTATAAGGAGAAGCACTGTCGACGTTTCGGGCCAAGACCCTTCATCAGGACTAACTGAAGAGAAAGATACTAAAAGATTTGAAAGTAGTGGGGGGAGGGGGAATGCGAAATGTTAGAAGATCGGAGGGGGTGGGATGAAGCTAAGAGCTGGAAAGATGATTGGCGAAAGTGATACAGAACTGGAGAAGGGAAAAGATCAGGGGACGAGATGCCTTGGGAGAAAGAAAGGGGGGGAGCACCAGAGGAAGATGGAGAACAGGCAGAGTGATGGGCAGAGAGAGAGAGAGAAAAAAACCACTAGATATGTCAGTGATGGGGTAAGAAGGGGAGGAGGGGCATTAACGGAAGTTAGAGAAGTCAATGTTCATGCCATCAGGTTGGAGGCTACCCAGCCGGTATATAAGGTGTTGTTCCTCCAACCTGAGTGTGGCTTCATCTTGACAGTTATCAGAATGGGAATTGGACGTGGAATTAAAATGTGTGGCCACTGGGAGATCTTGCTTTCCCTGGCGGACCTAGCGTAGGTGTTCAGTGAAACGGTCTCCCAGTCTGCGTCGGGTCTCACCAATATATAAAAGACCACACCGGGAGCACTAGACGTAGTATACCACACCAGCCGACTCACAGGTGAAGTGTCACCTCACCTGGAAGGACTGTCTGGGGCCCCGAATGGTGGTGAAGGAGGAAGTGTAAGGGCAGGTGTAGTACTTGTTCTGCTTACAAGGATAAGTGCCAGGAGGGAGATTAGTGGGAAGGGATGGGGGGGGGGGGACAATTGGACAAGGGACTCACGTAGGGAATGATCCCTGCAGAAAGCAGAAAGGGTGGGGGAGGGAAAGATGTGCATGGTAGTGGGATCCCGTTGGAGGTGGCAGATGTTATGGAGAATTATATGTTGGACCTGGAGGCTGGTGGGGTGATAGGTGAAGACAAGGGAAACCCTATCCTGAGTGGGGTGGTGGGCGAAGAAACTGCTCACATTTCAAAAACTGTGAGGTGATGGTTAATAGATGTTTTAAAAAAGAGACCTATACTTGGCAAAATACATTTTCCTCCATATGTTGGTCAGTAACTGGAAACAGGTTATGATTAGGGGAAATGAAAAATCACTCAAATGATGTATAGGTCCACATGTGTCCTGAATTGGCCTTCTTTGTCCAAGTGCACTGCAAATATATGAACTATCATTTATAAATAGCTGACAGGAAGATGAAGGATTTATCTAGAAAGCAATGCATGCTACAGCTTAACTTTACCTGTTGTTAGAATACTTGATTAGAATGTCATAAGACTGTAAGATATAGGAGCAGAATAAGGTCATTTGGCCCATTGAGATTGCTCGGTTGTTTCATCATGGCTGATCCATTTTTCCTCTCAGCCCCAATTCCTGCTGTCCCACCTGCCCGTATCCCTTCATGCCCTGACCAATCAACAATTTATCAACCTCTCCTCAAATGTACATAAGGGTTTGGCCTCCACAGCTGCCTATACAACAAATTCCATAGATTCGCCACTTTCTGCCTAAATAAATCCCTCCTCTTCTCTGTTCTAAAGTAACACCCCTCTATTCTGAAACTGTATCCTCTTGTCTCAGAATATCCCACCATAGGAAACATCCTCTCCAGATCCGCTCTATCAAGGCCTTTCACCAATCAATAGGTTTCAATGAGATCACCCCTGATGCTTCTGAATTCTAGTGAATACAGGCCCAGACCCATCAAATGAGAAGCTGTTCAATTCTGGAATCACTTTCATGAAACCCTTTTGAATCCACTTAATTTTCAGCACATCCTTTCTCAGATAAGGATTCAAAACTGGTCACAACAGTCCAAGAGAGGCTTCACCAGTGTTTTATAAAATCTCAACGTAACATCCTTGCCTTTATATTGTAGACCTCTTGCTAACATTGCATTTTCCTTCCTTACTACAGTCTTAACCTATAACTAACCTTCAGGGAATCCTGGACAAGAACTCTGAAGTCTCTTTGTGCCTCAGACTTTTGTATTTTTTCTCCATTTAGAAAATAGTCAGCCCTTTCAATTCATCTACCAAAGTACATGAACATACAATTCCCTATACTGTATTCCATCTGCCTCTTTTTTGTCCATTCTCTTAATCTGTCTAATTCCTTGTGTAGGCTCTTTTCTTCCTCAAAGCTACCTGCTCCTCTACCTATCTTCGTATCATCTGCAAACTGTCTGACAAAGCAATCAATTGCAATATCCAAATCATTGACTTATACGTAAAAAAATAGGTCCTAATATAGACCCCTGTGGAACACCACTCGTCAGTGGCAGCCAACCAGAAAATGCTCCCTTTATTCCCTCTATTTGCCTCCTGCCAATCAGCCACTGTTTTATCCCTGCTGGAATCTTTCTTTTAATACCATGGGCTCGTAGTTTGTTAAGCAGCCTTATGTGTGGAATCTTGTCAAATGCCTTCTGAAAATTCAAGGACTCAATTTCAACCAATTTTCCTGACTTGTTTTGTTTATCTGTGTTACAGGTGCTATAAGGCTATTTGCATTGTCTCGTGTTTTTTGACCTATTTATACACAAGATTTAAGATTTGAAACCATTAATAAATACAGTGAGCTATCACCGTGATCTTATCTTTATTATGCAACTGGAAGTATCCTTACAGGCAAATGGTGAGCAATGGGAATAAGTCAATGATTTCCAAAAGGGGAACAACATTGCACAACATACAGAGTTCACATTACCCAGATTTCTGTTATACTCCATGCAATGAGATGTCAGATTGGATCAATTTGCCTGTAGTTATTGGAAATCTGAAATAAATTTAAAGCACGGAGTCTACTCAGCAAATCAGGCAACCTCTGCAATGATGGGATTAATTTTTCAAGTTGATGTTCTGTCACTGGAAAAATCAGACTTGAAACATTAACTGATTTTGTTTGCCAAAGATTTTAACTCACTTGCTGAATATGCCCAGCATTTGATACCAGTGGAAAAATACATCCCAGATGTCTCTTAAGACAATCAGATCCAATTCATAAACCTGACAATCACAAGGAGACTAATACTTACAGTTATGTTTTTGTGGTGAACTACATATACCGGTCTGGACACGCCCCCCCCCTGCCCCCGCTCTTGTGGCTGCTCCCAGAGACCCCTGTATAAAGGCAATTGGAGGCTCTGCTCCTTCCTCAGTCTCCAGGATGTTGTGTGGTGGTCACTTGCTGCTGACGGTGCTTTCTTCCAGCCAATAAAAGCCAACCTTAATTCACGTCTCCGAGAGTTATTGATGGTGCATCAGTTTTATAACTTCAAAGCATTAAATTAATTGAAAGAAAGATGCAGGAAGTCCAATATGTGGGTGTAACTTGGACATTACTTTAAGTGAGATGCACACGTATCATGTGGTGGTGTGATAAGGTATGCAATAATGCGTTGTTACATATGACCCATAGTTAGTTATTTAAATGAACAAGAATGCTTGCTCGAACAATATATATACAAATATTGCAGTATTAAATACATAACACTCCTCCCTGCTTTAGCTGTAAATTCCAACTCAATATAGAATGCAACTTAACTACATACACAACAAAGCTACTATATACAGACATCCACAGAACAATAAATTTTAAACTCCCATTCAGGCCTAAAGATTTAAACACTGTGGAGAATGTCTTACTATTGAGGGATAACGTCTTTCCTGACAAGGGTGGTCACTCTGATTGGTAGGTGAGAGGTGTGGCTGTGAAATAATCTCAGGTTCTGAGGCCTCCTGTGTGCTGTGTAGGAGTTGACCCTGAGGCTGCAGGAAGTGACTCTGACAGCTCTTCTCCTTTTCTCTCCCTGGATCAACTTTTATCCCTTTCTTTTTCTTTCTTACATTCCTTCTCTCTTTCACACATTCTTCCACTACATTTCTTCCCTCCCTTCTTCTAGTTTGTGTACCTTGATCTTGAGAAAGTGCATTTAGTTCTTTGACATATCCTCTTAATTCTTCTATTGTTTCCTTTATGATCTCATCTTTCCTCTTAGTTTTCTCATCCACCACATCATCCAATAAATCCTTTGTTTTCATATCTGCATTGACTCCTTGAACTCTCTTCCAGCTTAAAACCAAGCCGAATTTTGCAAGAAACAACCTGATTAACATACTAGAAGCTTTCTCAGATATAGTGCCTACAAAAACTGTTGTAGTCAGACCACTGCTTTTGTCAATTTCTTGCTTCCTCTGAGCAGCATGGTCCTTCCTCGGTCCAATATGCTTTCCTACCAGAGGCACAAGGATTGGTACAAACACCTGTTTGTCCTCTGTTGGGCAATGACTCATGGTGTTTCGTATGGAGTCAGTTGTGGCGTGATCCAATTCAGTTCTTAATTCACTTTCATATAGCTTCATTGCAGGGGATGTGGTATGCAAATAGTGGATGGATCTTCGATCAGGTGTTAGCTGTCATGGCTAATCATGCCCCCACAATGCTGGTCCTTCCGTTTTTACCACATAGAAGCTCAATGTGGTTTGTTCATTGTTGAATTTCACTATTACAAATGTCATTCCAACAGGAACTATCTTTTCTCCAGTACAAGATTTTAGTTGGATATCTGCAGGCTTCATCTTAGTATCGTTGAAATGTCTCTCAAACTAAAATTGGAATGATTAAAACAGTGTCTAATTCCATTTTAAGTAATTTGCAATTCACTTCTGGCATAAGCCAGATTACATGTCTAATGTTCACATTGCAAATCTCAAGGCTACACAATCTGTGTCACTCTCATCATTACCAGATATTTCAAAAACACTAAACAGATTAGTGCTCTTCTTAAATCTCCAACTTGACCTTTCTGTGTTCTTTTTTTCTGTGCAGTCCATTTATTTTTGTCCACCCGACATGCTCTTTGTATGTGAATCACTTTGTTGCTTTTTCTGCAAGATTTGCCTATAAATCTGCATTTGCCTGTTGTATGTGAGCCCCTGCCTCAACAGTAACATAATTTGTCTGTCCAGGCTGGTTTCTATTTAGACGATGCAATTTTGTTCATGGTCGCTTTCGTTCTTGACTGCAACTCAATTGCATCTGTCTGTGGGTTCCATTGAAACAGCAATTTTCACTGACAGTTTGAATGTAAGCTGTGCTTCAGTTTTGAATGTCTTCTTTAAGGACTCCACAAACTAAACAATCTCTTATTGTTAAGCCCACTACTAAAATGACAATGCCCATACAATCTCCTCAATTCAGCCATGTACACTGAAATGGACTCCCCTTCCTTTTGATTATGCTTATGAAACCTAAAGCATTCTGTAATCAACAATGGCTTTGGTTCTAAATGTTCCTGCCTTCCTTCGACAATATCAGGAAAGCTTATTTCTGATGGATTGGTAGGAGCAGTCAAACGTCAAAGCAAACTGTATGCCTTTAACCCCTCTATACTTAGCAAACTTGGCACTTTCTACTCAATGGCTATTTCACTTCCTTCAACATACTATTTCAATACCTCAATATAGATGAGCTGATTATCCATTGTATAATCATACTCGTCAATCTATCCAGCTATTTCCAATTTTTAAAAAATGATTAGTATCACCCAGTACTTTCTCTTAATAAACGCTGAATTCTTCTGTTTACAGCCTTAAGAAAAAAAAACTCGATTGTGTCTTCCCTTCCAAAGAACTACTCTCCACGTACTGGGCTGTTACTTTTGAACTTGACCATTCCTTGCACATTTTTATTTAGTTTGAACACCTCACTGCACTTTCAAAGGTAAATAGCCATGCCAGGTTCATTTTTAAAATACCCCAATGCCAATGTTATGTTTTGTAACTTCAAAGCATTAGACTAATTTAAAGGAAGACGCGGGGAGTCCGAGATGCGGGTGTAACTCGGACTTTACTTTAATGAAGGTGAGCATGTATCATGTAGTAGCATGATGATATATGCAATGTATCTGTTTTACATATAACCTATAAGTAATTATTTAAACAAACAAGAGCACATAATCAAACTGTGTGTGCATATATGTATATACATATATATTACAGTATATATATATATATACATACACACACAAAATTATTCAAATATTATATATTAAATGCACAACATTAAAAGACATTGTAAAATCTAAAATCAAGTCTTTTGTCAATATTGCAAATGTTGGAATGAGGGCCTTGTGATAATACCAAATTGCAGCAAAGTGCATTAGGATGCAATACTTCTAGTCATTTTACAGATTTGGTATATCTGCAGAAGTAACAAAAAAGTTACCATAATAAGCATTTAAATTCAGAAATGTGTCTATAACACAGAATTCTGTAAAACAGAAACTGACGTTTGGTTGGCGTATTTAAGGTGGACCAAAATCTGCCTTAGGAATGGGCTAACATGAGGAAATCTGTAGATGCTGGAAATACAAGCAACACACACAAAATACTGGTGGAACACAGCAGGCCAGGCAGCATCTGTAGGAAGAGGTACTGTCGACATTTCAGGCCGAGACCCTTCGTTAGGACTAACTGCAAGGAAAGATAGTAAGAGATTTGAAAGTAGGAGGGGGAGGGGGAAATGCAAAATGATAGGAGAAAGACCGGAGGGGGTGGGGTGAAGCTAAGAGCTGGAAAGGTGATTGGCAAAAGGGTTACAGAGCTGGAGAAGGGAAAGGATCATGGGATGGGAGGCCCAGGGAGAAAGAAAGGGAGAGGGGAGCACCAGAGGGGGATGGACAACAGGCAGAGTGGCTTGCTCTTCTATAATCCCACCCTATCTGTTCTTTGTCTTGTTCTATCTAGCTTCTGATACCTATTACTTGATTTTTTTTTTGCTTAACACTTTTTCACTCCATTGGTTATGAGTTTTAGAAACAGTTCTTAGTTACAGAAAATAATTTTACAATTACTTTCTTTTCAGAGCTGGGCTTTTTCAAGCTGCTCAAACTATATGCATTATGTGTATCATAGAGAAACAAAACTTTATGTATTACCACAAAGAAAGATAAAACAAATTAAGAAATGCTTTATGCAGTTTTAAGCGACCATTTGGGGATCAGTCAAAGGTGCCTTCATTCTTCTTACAAGTTTTATTTATGATTGAAAGTCACTGCTGGATACTAAGAACATCAAGTACTGTAGGATTAACCCATCCGCAAGTTGCTTGATGGCGATGGAGATGAACATACTGCATTTCATTGTGTTATCGCCTGGACTTGTTGCATACCATTGTGCTGAGATAGTGCGCAATGCAACAAACAGAATTAGTGATTATCTTCAACAATTGTCTTGGGATCACAAAACCCTGGTGGACATTGGTAAAGTAGGATATTGCAAGTCTGTTCATTGGCCTGACCAATGGTGGGCAAGCTGTGTTGCCTTGGTTGTAGCAAGGACTAGGCTTCAGTTGCATGTGTAGCCTTGATTACAGCAGCCTGTTTCAACCGCCTGGGGAGAGAGCAGGGGGCCTCTGTTGGGTGTTCTGGAATTGTGTTGGGTTGTGAGCTGGTCTCCTCCTCTTGGTGCTTCAGTCGTGTTCACTCAGTAGAAGAATAAGCTGGAATAGGACTATCTGCAGCCATGCCATTTTTTTTTCCTTCTGTCGCTATAATCTTTGGAAATTGTAACCATATACAGTATTTATGCTATTTCCTCCATGCAGTGTGTTGTTGGTAATATGTTTTGCACCATGGCCCCAGAGGAACCCTGTTTCATTTGGCTATATTCATGAATGATAATTAAACTTGAACTTGAAGTTGTCTTCTCTGATGCTAACAGTTTTCCTATGATTTACTTAAAGCATTGCGAAATTCTTGAGCAAGTAAGTCCACATAACTATGTCAAACATAAACATGTACTAACCATATTACAAGAATCCTGGAAAAGCCATTACCATTGTTCCATACCGAAGCACCTGGATGCCAGTGGTATCACAGTGGAAATGTTTGTGTCTTCTACATCTTGGTGACACGTTTCCATAACAGAATTTAATTCCAAATGGCCAACAACAAAACATGAACTGCCATGAAAGATTTTTTTAACTAACCATATTGAAGAATTTGTTCCAAATCTGGTCACTGAAATATCACCTAGCGAAGGTAGGAACAGATCATGCCTTGCATACTGAGGTAGCCATCTTAGAAAATGAGTTCCGGGGCCTTTTTCCTGATTCCCTAATCTGCACGTTTATCATCTTGCTTTGTTTCAGCACACATTTTCCTATAAACACAGTATTATGGTATTTATGAAAATATTAACAAAATAATTGTTGGAGGTGGTTATCCTTAAGGCCTCACAAAAATGGTCTGTTACAGATGTTCCACATGAAATCTAAATACTGCCATATAAAATAATGTAATAACTGAGGTCAAGAAGAATCAAAGATCTGGCAATTTATTTTATTGTTACCGTTAAAGATTTTGACTGTAAGCTTACTTTAAAGTCCTGGACAGTCTGGAGGTGACGCATGCATTGTGAACCTCGTATCAGAGCCGAATACAAAGTTGGTTTCTTTATTAAAAATGCCAAAGCTGTGGACTGCACCCACTCCTATCATAAGGGAAATTGTACAGTGTGACAACTTTCCCATATTTCTTATATTGATATGGTCATTTTATTCTGTTTATTAGTTTGGGATTGATGTTTTTTTTTAAATTGAGATTGTGAACATTTCCTGTAGTACCCTAGCATTTGCATTGCCCTCATGAATGATTCTTACATGAATATGTCAAAAAAGTTCTGTCTTCAGGATTTTTTGTAGAAAGATGAGACAAAAGAACTCTAAATAAACCTGTAATAATAATATGACTTGTATAACAAATATGACTTTAAAGAACTATACATTAATTGATAATGAGCTTTTTAATAAAAAATAATATTTATTTTATAATTCCTACCGATTGGGGGAATATTGATGCCAGGTTCAACCAATAGTTCAGGTGTTTTGCGTGGATGAGAAAGCTCAAGGGATGGGGTAGGAATCTTTATGGAGCAAGACTTCTGGTAACCCAGAACGTGGAAGTCTTTAAAATCTACTTCATCCCACAGATTTACTACTGATAGAAATATTATCAAGCAAGATGAAAGCATTAGGCAATGTATAAAGCAAATTTTACATTTAGCAAATTGCATTAATAATGCAATCTTAAATTCTACAATCAGCACTAGAAGACTGATGATCATGAACTGGAGAGTTAAATCTCACTTTATATTATTAAGAAATACACTAGCTTTCAAAGAGCAGGATAAATTGTATTTCTCCAGTTTGACAGGATTGATCCATAATTAACACATTTGCAATTCATAATTGCTTGAAGAAAATAATTTTTTATAATGCACTATGGATAGCTCTAACAGGAGGGAAGTTCACATTATACCAGGTAATTGATCAGACTTGGAAATTGAAGCCTCGTCTAGGATGGGCAATCAGAATATTGGGGAATCTTATAATGAGAATGATTCCAAATCTCATACTTGGATTAAAGGATATTAATCCTTTAAATCGATTAAATAATCTCTCCTATTTTAAGACCTAACAAGTATCCTATCAGAAATAATTTGGCTCTTGCTAGGTACACTAAGTTCAGAACATAGAACACAGAACAGTACAGTACAGAAGCAGGCCCTTTGGCTCACAATGTAGTGTCGAACCAGTTAAATTTTTTTTAAAAAACATCCAAACACTAACTAGACATTGCCCATATCCCTCCATTTTCCTTTCATTCATGTGCCTATCTAAATATCTCTTAAAATCCCAGAATGCATTTGCCTTTATCACCATACCAGGCAACACACTCCAGGCATCCACCACTCTGAGTAAAAACCTTACCTCTCACATTGCCTTTGAACCTACCCCCTCTCTCCTTCAACGTATGCCCTCGGTATTAGACATTTCTACCCTGGGAAAAAGATACTCTCTGTCTACTCTGTCTATGTCTCTCATAATCCTATAAACCACTATCAGATCTCCCCTCAGTTTCACCTGCTCCAGAGAAAACAACCCAAATTTATGCAGCCTTTCATGATGGCACATGCCCTGTAAACCAGGCAGCATCTTGATAAACCTCTTCTGCACCCTCTCCAAAAGCCTCAATATCCTTCCTATAGTGGAGTGACTAGAACAAACCAGTCTTCTAAAGTTGCAACATAACCTCTTCACTTTTGAACTTAATGCTTCGACTAGTAAAAGCAAGCATTCCATAAGCCTTCTTAACCACCCTATCAACCTGTCTTGCCATTTCAAGGAGCTATGAACACAGATCCCAAGATCACTCTGCTCAGCAATGCTGATAAGGATTTTGCCCTGAACAGTGTAATGTTTCCTTGCATTTGTGTAGTGTGGGCTGCTTGAAGATGTTCTGGGCCTTTTCTTGGGCATTTGCCTAGAAGTGAAATAGCAGAGTTTTTTTTTAGATATAACAGCATTTTAAGGCTTATTGTGTTCTAGTGTTAATGGGGCCAGTTTTACTGTTTTTAGAGAACAGTTTTCTCAGGCCACATACCTGGCTTCCTGATGCTATTTAAGTAGTCTATACTAATCAAGCTACAGTTATGGGAGTCTTAATCCGATTTGAAGAAAATTCACAATTGCTTGGCATTACATTTCTGAAATAAAAAGGTAATTGGAAGAGCCATTAAGGACATATCAGGTTGATGAGGTCACTTGCCTTTAGTTTATTACAGGTACCAGAGAGACCTGGGTTTTAGAAATCAAGACTGTCCTGGTTTCTACTATTAATTACTAGACATTTATTCCCCAAATTACAAGAATCTCCTTTTAGGGATTGACACTATTTTAAGTTTTTAATTTTTTTTAACATTTGTTCGCTAAACACACCAAATACTGATAAATATAAAAACTAACATCTAATAAAAACATAAGTTTGATGTGTTGCATTTTCAGAGGAAAAACCACGGTAGTATACAGAGTGAACAGTAGGGTACTGAGAAGTATGGTAGAGCTCCCACACCCCATCCTCATCACATTCTACAAGTGTTGTATTGAGAGCATCCTGAGCAACTGCATCATTGCCTGGATCAGAAATTGCACCATCTTGGATCGCAAGACCCTGCAGCAGATAGTGAGGACAGCTGAGATCATCGGGGTCTCTCTTCTTGCCATCACGGATATTTATACTGCACGCTGCATCCACAAAGGAAACAGCATTATGAAGAACCCCCTGCACTCCTCATACAATCTCTTCTCCGTCCTGCTTTCTGGGAAAAGGTTCTGAAGCATTCAGGCTCTCATGACCAGACT
Source organism: Hypanus sabinus (assembly GCF_030144855.1). NCBI lineage: Eukaryota > Metazoa > Chordata > Chondrichthyes > Myliobatiformes > Dasyatidae > Hypanus > Hypanus sabinus. Next base: position 8,428,378 of record NC_082731.1, on the reverse strand, counting down.
ATGTAACAGTTTCTTCCCCTAAGCTATCAGACTCCTCAATACCCGAAGCCTGGACTGACACCTTGTTTATTATTTATTGTAATGCCTGCACTGTTTTTGTGCACTTTATGCAGTCCAGTGTAGGTCTGTAGTCTAGTGTAGCTTTCTCTGTTTTTTTTTTATTATGTAGTTCAGTCTAGTTTTTTGTACTGTGTCATGTAACACCATGGTCCTGAAAAACGTTGTCTCATTTTTACTATTGTTATGAATGTACCACAGCTCTGAGGGGCTGAAGGGTGCGGGGTAGCCCCCTCCTTTGTGAGAATCGCAAGATCACTATTGAGTCAGTTCAGGAGACCCAGGAAATGAGAGAAAGACCTGCAGAATCCACAAGGCGTTGGAATGGGTCCTGGCCTCCAAAAGGCGGACCCATTGATACCGGCTATTGTCTCTTGGAGACGGACTTGCGTATTGCAACCTGTACGATGCATCGAAGCCCCCAGGCAATGAACCGAGGGGGAGGTTGGTGGAGCGATTGCATCATCTCAACCTGATTGACATGTGACTCAGGATAAAAGAGGGTCTGTGGGAACAGCCCCTCAGACGCTAGCGATCCCATAATAGCGAAAGCCGGTGAGAAGGCCACATGCGTCCGTTTCTATTTGCCCCAGAATCGGTGGTCCTTTACCACGGAAGAACAGTTTTTAGCTAACAACGGGGAAATCAACTCCCAACAACTCTCGAAGGATTGACATCATAAAAGGACTGGGCAAGTTTTAACCCGTCTTTCTCTCAGACCAAAACGCTGCAACTTGAATGAACTAAAGTGACTTTTATATTTCCATCAGACAATACATTATCCCCTAGACAACGATAGAGCTATTTCTTATTGATTATTATTAATTTTAGATTTTAGATTTAGTATCGACGACGTATATTATCTGTATGTTTGCATTGATATTATTTTGTGTATTTTTATCAATAAATACTGTTAAAAATAGTACCATCAGACTTCAACGGACCTCTCTATTTTTGCTGGTAAGTGACCAAGTTACGGGGTACGTTACATATGCACTGTACAAGCAATTATGGTCAAAATGACAATAAAAGTTGACTTGACTTGAACAAGATCGACTGGGAAAACTGATCCATAATTCATTGAAGATGATTGCATAGGTAGATAGGGTCATAAAGAGAGCTTCTAGCACACTGGCTTTTATAAATCAGAGCACTGAGTACAGGAATTATGATGTTATATTTAAGTTGTATGAGATATTGTTGAGGCCAAATTAGTTTTATTATATGTGGATCTGATCATCTACCTACAGGCATGGTGTCAATAAAATTGAAAGAGCACTGAGAAAATTTACAAGGATATTGCGGGAATTGAGGTCCTGAGTTATAGTGAAAGATTGAATGGGTTAGGATTTCATTCCCTGGAGCATAGGAGAATATAACTAGAGATCATAGGTTAAAGAGAAAGGTGAAATATTTAAGGTGAATCCGGAGGGTAACCTCTCTACTCAGAGGGTGGTATGAGTGTGGAATGACCTGTCAGTGGAATTGGTGGATGCTAATTTGATTGCAACACTTAAAGAGAAATTTGGACAAGTAGAATGAATGGGAGGGCTATGGTCTGGCTACGGGTTGATGAGACTAGGCAGAGTATCAGTCCTATATGGACTAAATAGGCTGAAGGCTGCTTCTGTCCTGTAGTGCTCTATGACTGTATAGTTAATTAGAACACTGAACTTATTTGCACAATTTGCCTTCTTTTGCACATTGGCTGGTTGTCACTCTTTATGTATAGTTTTTCATAAATTCTATTATATTTCTTTATTTTCCTAATACCTGTAAGAAAGTGAATATCAAGGTAATATATGGTGACACTTATGTATTTTGATAATAAACTTACTTTGACATTCAATGGTTCTGACACCAGCTTCTAGTGGGTTTTCTCCTTCTTGGTGTTGACCTTTTACCGTTCTTAGTTCCTCCTTTTACAATTTCAGGATCCTAGCTTGGACCATAATACCATAAGGCATAGGAGCAGAATTAAGCCATTCTGCCCAGTGAGTCTGTTCTACCATCCCATCATGGCTCTCAGCACTATTCTGCTGCCTTCTCCCTGTAACCTTTGACAACTAGTCCAACACTGAAGAGAGGGGGATAGACTTACATAGCAGAACCTCTGGGCTGCTGATGAAACATCACTACCCCAATTATATTTTCACTTACCCACTGAGATGGGGAGGTGAGCCACAAAGCGTACAAAAAGATACAAGTTCCACACATGGATTAGCATGCTTTACCCTCCACAGACTTCCAGTTCCACAATAATCCAGAAGGCTATATTGACAGCTGACATTAGTATTCTTGTATCAGTCAAGTGTATATCCACTACAGATTGCACAACTTAAGGGCTATTGGAGGAGACCTAAAAAATCCAGTTCAAAAGTCAAGTGATGTCCTCCCATCATACTGTGCGTCCCACACACTGAAAACAGACATGATTAGTCATTGTTCCCCATCTATAACAGAACATCACAGTCAAACTTCAAAGCAGCTGGAATCAGACTCAAATTATTCAGTTTAAGGACAGGAGAGTGGGTGATTTTACTCCATTACATTCTGAGCAACTTGCTACCTGATAGATGGTAGAGGCACAACATCTCATCATATTTCATGCTTTTGGATGTGTACTGGACTATGGACCATGGGAATAGGTTGGGTGTAGTTCCATAATTCCAGTTGAATGGTCTTGTGTGTCACAAAGAATCTTTGATTGAAGTTGCATGAATTCAAGCTGCTTGCTCACCAGTTCATCTATAAAACATCATACAAAAATCTTTGCCTTTGTTAAAAGAAGCCTAAGTAAGTTTTTAATGATGTATTTAACAATATATATTAATTGGCAAACTATTTAGCCCTTAAAATAACATATGCACATTTTAATAATATTTTAATTGTCATGTGTTAATTATTATAGTATTTAAGATGTAAATGAAGTAAAATGTACATGTTCCTAAGTCCAGTCCTAAGTGGAATGAAAAAAATATCCATTAGATACTTGGGAAAATATCTGACAAGTCTTTAATCTGAATGGCTGCTCAACTCATTTGCTGGCATCCTAGCTATGATTCAAAGGTATGCCTCTGAAATGGTATCAGAGGAGGGAGAGGATTCATCAGAGATCACTCTGATTCTTAAGAGGCCAATCTGCCCTGACCCAAATTCATCTGCAAGCATCACTGTCCAATATATATATTTGTAAGGTTAAAATAAATATATTCAAAGGAAAAGAAGCTTGCTTACTTTATTCATATGTCCAATAGTCTAACACTAAACAGCAACATCATAAAAGAAGCAAACCATGTATTTAAGTTGAGCGATAGTGGGAACAACAGAGATTTACATAAAAAAGGTAAATACTGCAATGCTGGAATTCTGAAATAAAAACAAAGATGCTGGTAGAACTTAGCAGCTCAGGCAACATTCTAGAGTGACCTTAGATCTGAATGAAAGTTGATATAATATATCTGAATTTGTTAAGGTGTGGAGTAATTTTGGTTGGTATTAGGAGAGAGAACAAAAGAATGGAAGTCAGAAGAAATTAACATTTTTTTTTAATCTTGAGATCAAATGACTATTATAGAATGGTACCAGCAGATAACAGGCTTCTGCAAAGTCTGACTTTTCTTAATAGTGGCTGTTTTTAAATATGCACATTTTAAATATTAATACTGACCTTCAGATGGCTGAATAAAATAATAGATTATGGATTGTCACACAAATAAATTAACTTTTTCGGTTATTCCTTGACAGGCAATTGAAACCCACACCTTCTCTTTCAGTCAGGAGTACATAAGTTTTGCACCAAAATCTGATCGAACCATTTTCTCTTTCGTCCCAACTCTCATCATATTTGCAATTGAATCTTGTCCCAAACATTCCTGCTTATTCATTCATGACATGGGAACATATGCATAAGTTCCTTAAATATCCTTGAATTGATAGCTTACTCAGCCATTTCAGAGGGCAGTTAGAAGTAAATCGCATCTCTGTGGATCTTGAGTCCTATGCACACCGGATCAAGTATAGGTGGCAAAATTCTTTCCAAAAGCAGATTTGACAAACTCCATGCATTTAATCACCATCCAGTTGCTTCATGATCATATTTATTTAATTACTTGAATTTAAATACCATCTACTAACATGGGATTTGAACTTGCATCCAAATCTGGTAAAAATAATCACTAAGCTTTGTAACCTTGAAGCTCTGATTGTGACTGGGGAACATTTGTAACACAGCTCTAGAATGTGACTAGATTAGTTGCACTGCAGCTAATATAGAAAGATGAGAAAGAGCAAAGAGTTGCCTGTCCTTTGCACTGTGGCCCTGAAGGAATACACTGTACAGTGTACTATCCACTATACAGTTTTTCCTCAATTGTTCTTCCAGCCAGTGGGAAAGACAAATTCCAAAATGTTGCTGTTTCATTAAATATTTATCCTATTCAGTTGGGATTAAATAAAAACAGCACACAGCAGTATTGCTATGCTGAAGAGTTTGATTCATGATAGTGTGATTAACTGTTGCAATAACATCCAACACCTGCAGTCACTTGTGCAGTTGCTGATGTCTGAGCAAGTTGTTTGACTGAGTGAATCCCTTCCCACACTCATAGCAGGTGAATGGTCTCTCACCAGTGTGAACTCGCCTATGTGTGAGAACGTCTTTTTTGCTTTTAAATCTCTTCTCACAGATGGAACATTTAAAAGGTCTTTCATCAGTGTGAACAAGCTGGTGCTCAGTAAGATGGGATGACTGTGTGAATCCTTTCCCACATACAGCACAGGTGAAAGGCCTTTCTCCGGTATGAACTCGCTGGTGCGTCAAAAGGTCAGATGAATCGGTGAATCCCTTCCCGCATTCATTGCAGATAAATGGCCTCTCTCCAGTATGAACTCGATGGTGTCTCAGAAGGTGGGATGAACGAGTGAACCTCTTCCCGCATATGGAGCAGGCAAATGGTCTCTCACCAGTGTGAACGCGCTGATGTTTACGGAGATGCTTCTTGCTTTTAAAACTCTTTTCACAATCAGAACATTTAAAAGGTCGGTCATTGGTGTGAACATGCTGATGTGTCAAGAGATGGGATGAACAAGTGAATCTTTTTCCACACAAGGGGCAAATAAACGGCCTCTCTCCAGTGTGAGTGCGCACATGGGTCAATAGATCCTTTTTACTTTTAAAACTCTTCTCACAGTCAGAACACTTAAATGGTCTTTCATCAGTGTGAACAAGTTGATGTGTCAGAAGGTGAGATGACTGAGTGAACCCCTTCCCACAGATTGCACAGGTGAATGGTCTCTCCCCGGTGTGAGTGCGTTGGTGTATCAGCAGATCTTTGGTGCTTTTAAAGCACTTCTCACAGATGGAACATTTAAAAGGTCTCTCGTCAGTGTGAACTCGCTGGTGAGTCATAAGGTTTGACAAAGCATTAAATCCCTTCCCGCACTGTACACAAGTAAAAGGCCTTTCCCCAGTGTGAACACGCTGGTGGGTATGAAGGCTGGATGACTGAGTGAATCCCTTCCCACATACAGAGCAGGTGAACGGTCGCTCTCCAGTGTGACTGCGTCGATGAGTTTCCAGTTCGGAGGGGTAACTGAAACCTTTCCCACAATCCCCACATTTCCACGGTCTCTCCGTGGCACGGGTAACCTTGTGCTTCTCCAGTTTGGATAAAAAGTCGAAGCTTCAACAATACTGAGATTAAGTATATGGTCACTGTTACGTGACTACAGTGATGTTTTCAGGTTGAGTAATGAGCTATAGCTATTTTCAGTTACTACAGAGGCCTCATTCAAAGGTGAACGTGTATCTCAGTGACATTGCTGATTCATGTAGTCTTGAACATTTTCCCGCAAAGGACAAAGGCAATCATTTTTCTTAACAATTCAGGCCCAGATGAGTTGAGTGATGTTATCAGATCTCGGTATTACACTTGTTTCAAGGTTAACTGCCTTCAAATTCTTCCCTTAAAAATAGAAAAGAAAATATATGTACAGATTAGAAGAGAGTAGAGTTGAATATTAATTCCTCATTTAATTTCCTAAACTCCTAAGTACCCATTCATATAGAAGAGTACAGTACAGTAACAGGCCCTTCAGCCCATAATATCAGTGCTGAACATGATATACTGAGGAAGGGTCTTGGCCTAACACTGATTATTCATTCCCTTCATAAATGCTGCCTGACTTGCTGAGTTCCTTCAGATTTTAGTAGGTGTTGCTCCAGATTTCCAGCATCACCAAATTAAACTGTGTATCTTCAGCCTGGCCATGGTCCATATTCCTTTACGCCATGTGTATCCATATGTCTATCAGAAAGCCACTGTCATCTCTGCTTCCAACACTACTTCTGGTAGCCCAGTTCCAGACACTTGACACTGTATAAAAACCCTGTCCTCCCTTGTACCTTAAATGCATGTCTTGCAGTACATTTCAACACTGGAAAAAAAGATATTGACAACACATCCTATCTATGCCCAACATAATTTTATAAGCTTTTTTCCAGCATCCCCCAGCCTCTGTTGCTCCAGAGAAAACAACACAAGTTTGTCCAACTTCTCCATATAGTTAATACAACTTTGAACAGCAGCCAGTTGGAGAGATTAGAAGCTTGAGAGGGCCTAATACACTCAGGTTTGTTGGTCAATTATTAAAGATAGCACTTTGAGCAATGGCTAATCACAGAGATCAGAGGTTTGAGAGGATGTAATTCACTCAGGTTTGCTGATCTACTATTAAAGGTAATTACTTGTAGCAATTATTTGCAGCTTTCAGCGGCGGCCAATCAGCATTCCGGATTATGAGCAAGAACAAATTAAAGTTAGGGAGGGGCAAGCGGAGCAGCCATCATTGGAGAGGGCAGAGTCAGAGTGGAGATTTTGAGGCTTTGGCTCTTCCAGGCTTCAGCAAAGGGAGGTTTCAGTTAGAGAAGGCAAAAAAAGAGCTGTAGGTCTAGTTTTTTTCCATCCTCTCTTCTTTACATTAGCTCAGTTAGAACAGCAGTGAAATGTTCCTCGTGCAGTACGTGGCAAGGCAATGTCCCTGACAACTTCACCTGGCAAGGGGCATCCAGCTGCAGCTTCTAACAAATTGGAACTGGATAAACTCCAGATCATTCAGGAGGCTGAGGGTGTAACAGATAGGACATATAGAGACGTAGTTACACCCAAGGTGCAGGACACAGAAAACTAGGTGTCAGTCAAGAAGGGAAAAGGAGTTAAAGAGCCAGTGCAGAGTAACCCTGTGGTCATCACCCTCAACAACAGGTATATTACTTTCCATACTTTTGGAGGGGGGTGTAGGGAAAATGACCTTGCAGAGGAATGTCACAGTGGTCAAGTCTCTGGCACTCAGTCTGGCTTTGTGATTCAGAAGGGTGGGGGTGGTAAGAAGAGGTCATCTGTTGTGATAGGGGATTCATTAATTAGGAGAATGAAAAGAAGTTCTGTTGTCAAGAATGAGATTCCCAGATGGTATGTTGCCTCGCCGGTGCCAGTGTCCCAGACATCTCAGATCAAGTCCTCCTCAGCGTTCTTAAGTAGGAGGGTGAAGATCTAGAGTTCATTGTCCATGTAGGTACCAATGACATGAGTAGGACGAGTGATGAACAGATGAGTTTCTGCAAAGGGGGTTCAAGGAGTCAGGTGCCAAGTTAAAGGGCAGGATCTCCAGAAATGCTACCCATGCAATGTGCTAATGAGGCCAGAAATAGGAAGATAGTATACTTTAACATACGCCTAAGGAGTTGGTGTAGATGGGAAAGCATATAAGAATTTTGGATACTGGGTTCTCTTCTGGGAAAGGTGGGATCTGTACAGAAGCAACAGTTTGCACCTGAACTGGAAGGGGGTTAATATCCTAGCAGGAAGGTTTCCTAATGCTGCACAGTGGTTTTAAACTAGAGTTGCAGGGGGATAGAAACCAGAGTGCCAGAACAGATAGTGGAGAGGTTGTAGAGATAAGTGTTGGTAAGAACACAGATGAAGTCAGGAATCAAAAAGCCACGCATGGTGTGACTAGTGTCCTGAGCTGCGTATATTTTGATGCAAGGAGTATCATAGGAAAGGTAGATGAGCTCAGGGCAAGGATCAACACCTGGAATTAAGATATTAGTAAGACTTGGTTGCAGGAAGGACAGGACTGGTAGCTCAGTATTCCAGGATTCAGTGGGTTTAGGTGTGACAGAATGGGAGGGATTACATGGCATTACTGATCAGACAAAATGTCACAGCAGGGCTCCATCAGACAGACTGGGGAACTCATCTAGTAAGGTGTACTGAGCAATAAAAAAGAAATGATCACGTTAATGGGTTCTAAATTACAAACCACCCAACACTCTGTGGGATTTAGATGAATATATTTGTAGAGTGATCAGACACTGTTGCAAGAAACGTAACGTCGTTATAGTAGGTGATTCTAACTTTCCACACACTGACTGAGATTCCCATACTGTAAAAGGACTAAATAGGAAACAAAAGAAAATCTGCAGATGCTGGAAATCCAAGCAACACACACAAAATGCTGGAGGAACTCAGCAGGCCTGGCAGCATATATGGAAAAGAGTAAACAGTCGATGTTTCGGGCTGAGACTCTTCATTGGAGTTGGAGAAAAAAAAGATGAGACATCAGAGTAAGAAGTTGGGGGAAGGGGAGGAAGAAATACAAGGTAGTAGGTGATAGGTGAAACTGAGGGAAGGGATAAAGTAAAAAGCTCAGAATCGATTGGTGAAAGAGATAAAGGGCTGGAGAAAGAAAGGGAAGAGTAAGGGGGAGGAGCACCAGATGGAGGTGATGGACAGGTATGGAGATAAGGTGAGAGAAGGAAATGGGAATGGCGAAGAGTGAAGGGGGTGAATGGTCAAGAAATTGACATTCATACCATCGGGTCGGAGGCTACCCAGACAGAACATAAGGTGTTGCTCCTCCAACCTGAGTGTGGCCTCATCATGGCTGTAGAGGCTATGGACTGACATGTCAGAATAGGAATGGGAAGTGGAATTAAAATGAGTGGCCACTGGAATATCCTGCTTTTTTCCGGCAGACAGAGCAAAGCAGTCTTCCAATCAAAGTTGGGTCTCACCAATATACAGGAGGCCACACCGGGAGCACCGCGTAGAGTAGATGACCCTAAAAGACTCACAAATGAAGTGTCGCCTCATCTGGAAGGACTGTTTGGGGCCTTGAGTGGTCGTAAGCAAGGAGGTGTAGGGGCAGGTGTAGCACCTGTTCCGCTTCCAAGAATAAGTGCCAGGAGGGAGATCAGTGGGGAGAGACGAATGGACAAGTGAGTCACATAGGGAGCAATCCCTGCAGAAAGTAGGAAGACTTTTTCCTCCACTTCTGATGAAGGGTCAGTCCAAAACGTTGACTGTTTACTCTTTTCCATAGGTGTTGCCTGCCCTGATGTGTTCCTCTGGCATTTTCTCTGTGTTGCAAGGCCCAGAAGGAATCAAGTTTGTCAAATATGTTCAGGAAAGTTTTCTACATCAGTACACAGAAGTCCCAATGAGAGAGTGTACGATTCTTGTTCTGCTATTAGGGAATGAGACAGGGCAAGTGACAGAAGTTGTTCTAGTGATCACAATGCCATTAGTTTCAAACTGGTCCATGGGTTGAGGTTCTAAATTGGAGAAAGGCCAATTTTGATGGTAACCTTGCAACTGTAGATTGGGACACACTGTTTTCTGGCAAAGGTGTACTTGGTAAGTAGGAGATTTTCCAAAGTGAAATTTCCTAAGTACTTATGTACCTGACAGAATAAAACGTAAAGATAAGTGTGGGGAACCTTGATTTTTAAGAGATATTGATGCCTTGTTTAAGAGAGAAGAAAAGGTGTATGGCAGATATACGCAGGTAGGAACAACAGAGTTGCTTATGAAATGTAAGAAACACTTTAAATCAGGACAGCTAAAAGAAGGTGTGGTTGACCTAGCAGCCAAGCTGAAGAAAAATTCTAAGGGATTCTACAGATATATTAAGAGCAAAGGATTGCAAGTGACAAAATTGGTCCTCTGGAAGATCAGAATAGTAATACATGTGTGGACAAGCAAATGTCCCGTCTTTGTCCCACCCTGACAGCATTTCAGTTTCAATGGTCTATCCATAACCAACCTGCACTTTTCCTTGATGAAAATATTCCTTGGCCCTCCCTTTATCTTCAAATTAATTTGAGGCCACTCAGCTTGTCGTGCTAGTGAATTTCAGTGAAAATTCTAAAATTACCTCCAATTTCTTGGAATTGCTAGCCTTCAATCACTCTATGGAGACTGGAACTAAGAATCTCAGGTCGATGTGCCAGAGTTATACTAATGCCCAGTGTAATTGATGTAAAGTGCGTACCACCTCCAATACTGGGCAAACCATCGCCCACCAACTATCTCCTGTCCCACATTGGGCTCATTGGTCATCACAGCACCAACAGAACAAGTTATTCCTGATCTTAAAGAACCAAATCTGGAAAAGCTGGAAAGAAGTCTATTTTGATGTACTTATCTAATCTCGGAGTTAAATTTATATCTTGCTTCCAACATTATTTTATGCAATATATTCCAGATGCCCTGTTGACGTTACAATCAATAGGGCACCCTATCTCCTCAGAGGGTTCCTGTTAACTAGTCCTGATTTTCATCAGATTTTATCCAGTGCTTTTCTTAAGGGAATGCATCATGGTTTAGCATGGTAGCTGCTCTGCCTACCACCACAAGAAATTTCAGAGAGCGACAAACACAGTTCAACATGTCATAGAACCCACAGATCTTGTCTACATCTCACTGCTTTGGTAAAGTAAATCAAAGACGACAGCCACCCTGGATATTCTCACTTATCACCCTCCCCTTGGGTAGAATATACAAAAGCTTGAAAACATGTAACAGGCTTAAGAACAGCTTCTTACCCGCTGATATATAGAATGACTGAATGGTCCCCTAGTATAATAAGATGGACTCCTGACTTCACAATCCACCTTGTTATGACTTTGCAGCCTATTGTCTACCTGCACTGCACTTTCTCTGTAAACGTAACACTTTATTCTGGGCTCTGTTACTGTTTCACCTACTATACCATCTCAATGCACTGTTGTAATGAATTGGTCTATACAAATGGTATGCAGCACAAGTTTTTCACTGTAACTTGGTATATGTGACAGCAATAAACCAACTTACCAATTGAAATCAATTTGCATATCTCAGAGCGCTAATGGAGTCAATGGAGGAATTTACTCAGACTCTGATAAAAATTTTCAAATCTTCTTTAGCCACAGAAGGGGTGCCAGATGAACTGAGCCTGGCAAATATGGTGCCTTTACTCAAAGGTGCCAAACAGAATTGTTGAAGACAGAGGGATGTACAATATACACATGGGCTTTAACAAGTTCTTCTGACAAGGCTATTAATTAGAGAAGTTGGGACACAGTGTCACTACTATACAAGTTGTTGGGAGTACTGTGCAGTTCTGGTGCCTAGCGATTGAAAGGATGTCATTAATGCTGTAATGGGTACAGAAAAAAATCCACAAGGCTGTACTGGCAATGGTGGGCATGAATTATAAGGAGTGCTAACATTTTATTCCTTAATATAACTGAGGCGAAGAGTTAGGCTTTTAGGGCTATTTAAAATCATGAGAGGCAAGGATTAGGTGGTGGTCACATTCATTTTTTTTCAAACTATAGTCAGGACAAAGGTTTACGGTGAGAGGGGAAAGATTTACAAGGAGCACAAAGGGATCTTCTTCCACACAGACGGTGGTGTTTATGTAACCTTAAATTGGGCTGTGACCAATCAACAAGACGGAGTGCATAATACAGTTACCTTTTCAATCAGGTCCACAATCAAGATTTAAAAGACAGAGCTTCATAGTAGTTTCTTGGAGCCGGGCAGCGACTATCAACAAAAGGAATTCATCAGAAAAGGTGAATAAAAATAATGCAAGTGCAAGAGGAATGGCTATTCACTCGAGTGTGCCAGTGTTTAGAGTGGCTTTGGGTCATCAGGCTTAAGTGAAATAAGGTTTGGGTGCGGTAAAGTATCTGGTAAGTTTATCTCTTTTTGTTCTTATTTCATCATTCTTCATCTGTTAGGGCAGGGGTCGGCAACGTTTACCACTGAAAGAGCCAATATGGACCCATTTCCCACAGAAAAGAAAACACTGGGAGCCACAAAACCCATTTGACATTTAAAATGAAATAACACTGCATACAACGGTTTTTTTTGCCTTTATGCTATGTATAAACAAACTATAATGTGTTGCATTTATGAAATTGATGAACTCCTGCAGAGAAAACGAAATTACATTTCTGCATGCAACAAAAACATTTTGAACTCCGAAAAAAAGACATTGGGTTGAAGGTTACTCCATAGGTAGCCTACCTTGGATCGAAGAATTAAAAGAAAGCGCGCACTGGCGGGTGACAGGCATTGGCAGTGGTGATGTATATTAATAGCGATAAAAAAACACGTTGTAGCAGTGTAGCCCTACACACAGCGCTAAAATAAAGACACTGCAGTCAAAGGTAACTTTATTCGAACTAAACAGCCTTGATTTAAAGCCTCCCTCAACCCGTCCCCGTGGGCACGGATGCTCCAAAAGACACGTACTCACAAACCCCCGTAGGCTATCTCCCTTAGCCGGAACTGTGGCTAATTGTGAGCCGGTTCGGATGTGCCAGGAAATGGGGTCTCCACAACGTTTTTAGACTGTACAAGATCACCATAATCTTCAAATTTCGAATTACATTTCAAAAACTAACAAACCACGGGGAGCCGCAGCACAGAGATCAAAGAGTCGCATGCGGCTCTGGAGCCGCGGGTTGCCGACCCTTGTGTTAGGGCATAGTCGTGTAGTGACAATGGCTCCAGGGACAGTGTTTTCTATTGTGTGTGGGTGTCTGAAGTCTAGGAGATCTCCAGTCTCCTGAATAAACATAACTGCACTAGGTGTGCTGAACTTCAGCTCCTGAGAGAATGTATTCAGGAACTGGAGATGCAGCTTGAAGAGCTTTGACTCATACGGGAGAATGAGAAGGTGACAGATAGGAGCTGTAGTGACGTAGACACCACTAGGTTGCAGGAGACAGGTTACTGTGAGGACAAGGAAGAGAAATATACAGGCATTCCAGGGTATACCTGTGACCATTCCCCTCAATAATATATAACTTTAGATACTGTTGAGGGGTACGATCTACCAGTGGGAGCCAAAGTGACTGGGTCTCTGGCACTGAGGCTCAGAAAAGCAGAGAGATGCTGAAAGGAGATTCCATCATGAGGGCAATAGAGGCAAGATTCTGTGGGTGCAATACAGACCTGAAGGGTATGTTACCTCCCAGGTGCCAGGCCCAGGAATGTCTCCGATAGGGTCCATGGCAGGTGAGGATGAGCAGCCAGAAGACTTGAAGCATACTGGCAACATTAACATAGGTAGACAAGGTGATGAGGTCCTGAAGACAGATTGTAGGGAGCTAGGTAGAAGACTGAAAAACAGGACCTCCAGGGTAGTAATTTCTGGGTTGCTGCCTATGCCATGTGCCATTGAGTTTAAGAATAAGACGATCTGTCAGGAAATGAAGCAGGTGCAGGGATTCTGCTAGCTCCTCAATGATTGAGAGATAAATTCAAATGGCTGAATAGGCAGTTATTTCTGAAACTTAAGCATTGCTACTGGAACCTCCACACAACAGGCAGAACTAAAAACTTTGATTGAAGCCTGTAAGTTGGCAGAAGGAAGATCAGCTGATATCTACACAGATTTTTGACCTGCTTTTGGAATTGTACATGACTTTGGAAACTTATGGAAAAGAGCTGTTAGGAAATCCTATCAAAAATGGACTAGTACGAGAACTTATGGTGTCATATAAATACTGTCAGAATTTCTGTAATAACATGTAAAACCACTCCAAAATGACTACAATAGAAAGCTGCAGAAATGCATTTGCAGATGGAATTGCAAAACAGGCAGCATGGGAAGGAATAACAGAAATAAATTAGAATTGGGAACATGTGGTGAATCCGATAACTGGAATTATAGAAACAAAATAGAACTCTGTATTACAGACCATACGATATCCAAGAGATGTAAATCCAAGGCTTCAGACAGGAAAAGTGTTTCTGGATGGAAAACAGTGGGAGGTTAATTAACGACAGCGTCTGGAGATATGGCACTAGTGAGTTGTTTCCTTACCTGACACAGCAAATATATGCACTAGGACATATTGGAATGCAAAAGATGATGAGTTGATTCTCCCAATGGTGTTGGAATCCAAAGTTTGACTAATGTTTGGAAGATGCCTGACATGTCAGAAAATGAAAACTAGAACAGTGGAAAAGCTATGTGCTAAGCAACGCAGTGGTTTAATTATTGAAATACATACATTTCTTAAGTGTTTTATATGCATAGAAAGGTAAAAATATACACTATATACTAAGACAAACGTTTGACTAACTGACGCTAAATAATACCAGATGTACCTGTTCCGACTTCAAATCCGTTTTAAAGACGGACTCAGGAACGGAACTCCTTCATAACCCGGGGACTGCCTGTACTTTTAAATCATCTCTGGATTACTTATAATACCTAATACAATGTAAGTGCTATGTAAATAGTTGGTATACTGTATTGTTTAGGGAATAATTACAAGAAAAAATAGTCTGTACATTCTCAAACAACGAGTGCTGGAGACAGAACTTCTGGGTTTTCCCAATCAGCGCATGCGGAACCCACGGATTAGGAGGGCCGACTGTATTGTTAAATGAGAATTGCCATGTTACATTGACTCTGACCTGGGAACACATTTCACTCTTAAGTGTTAGTCAGGAATTATGTTAACTGATAAACATTTAATGTCTTTTTTCATTATCAGAGTCATTAGGACAAGTCAAATGAATGAAAGGAATCATTAACCACGACAGACCAAGTATCAGGATGAAGCCTACAGCTCTTCCTATGGTCTTGTGTAGTTTGACAGCAACTCTAAGCAAGATAGCAGGACGTCCGATGTCACTGCTGGGAGCCCTCAAACTTGGAGAGACTGATATATATTTTATGGCAGATAGTTTAGTTGTCTAATGTGTGAAATCAACCTAAGCTATCCAGTCTGCCTCTGTAAAAGTTTCCGCCGCTTGGGAAGACCCATCAGGTGGAGGACACATCCTGATTTCTGGTGATAAATTCATGGTTGAGAAACTGCGTGAGGAATCACTCAGAGCTCAATGTAATGTTCCTTATCAAGTGCTGTTAATTACCAAATCGGCAATGAAAGCAAGAGGTAGAAGTAAGTGAATATATGCCAGGCAGTGCAAGCAACCATAAAATGGTACCAGACGAAAATAATAGGTGCAGAGGTTACTGTGCTAGTTACCTCCTGTACCTACACTGCTGGGCTCCGTGAGCAAAATACTAACCAGCCAGCAGACTTTGAGCAAGTCAATAGATAAGTGGCATGTATGACATTGTGGGCATCACTGAATTGTGGTTGAAAGAAGAGTACAGCTGGGGGTTTAACGTCTATGTATTGCATTAAAAGGACAGGCAGGTCGGCAGAGGTGGTGGTGTGGCTCTGCGGGTAAAAAATTAAATCAGGTCATTAGAAGGAAGTGATATAGGATTGAAAGGTATTGAATTGTTGTGGGTACAGCTAAGATACTGCAAGGGTAAAAATACCCAAATAGGAGTTATATATGCCCCAACAGTAGTAAAGATGTGGTTTACAAATTACAATGAGTGATACAAAATGAATGCCAAAAAGGCAATGTTATGATAGTTATGGGGGACTTGAATATGCAGGTAGGCTGCGTAAATCAGGTTGGTGCTGGATCCCAAAAAGGTGAATTTCTAGAACGCCTATGAGATGGCTTTTTGGAACAGCTCATCGTTGAGCCCACTAGGGGATCAGCTATTCTGGATTGGGAGTTGTGGAATGATGAGTAATTGATTCAAGAGCTTAAGGAACCCCTTAGGGACCAGTGATCATAAAGTAATAGAATGCACCCCGCATTTTGAGAAAGAGAAGCTAAAGTCAGATTTAACAGTATTACAGTGCAGTAAAGGTAACTGCAGACAAGAGGGAGGAGCTGGCCGAAATTAATTGGAAAAGAACACTGGCAGGAATGGTGGCCGAACAGTAATGGCTGGAATTTCTCACAGCCAATTCAGGAAGCACAGGATATATACATGTCAAAAAGGAAGCAGTATTCGAAAAGCACAATGACAACCCTTAGTTGATAAGAACAGTCAAAGCCAACATAAAAGCTAAAGAGAAGGCATATGATACAGGAAAAATTAGTGGGAAGTTAAAGGATTGGGAAGCTATTAAAAATCATCAGAAGGCAAGTAAAATGTCATCAAGAAGGAAAAGACAGAATACAAAGCTAGCCAATAATATTACTGTTGAGTTTACCAAAAGTTTTTTCAGATACATAAAGTGTGAAAGAGAAGTGAGAGTGGATATCGGACTGCTGAAAAATGATGGTGGAGAGGTAGTAATGGGTGAGAAGTAAATGGCAGATGAATTGAATAAGTATGTGTATCAGCTTTCACTGTGGACGATACTAGCAGTATGCTGGAAATTTGAATGTTTCAGAGGGTAAAGTGTGAGAAGTTGCCATTACTAGGAAGAAAGTTCCTGGGAAACTGAAAGAGCTGGCTGAAGAGAATTTGGAGGTATTAGATTCAAGATTCAAAGATTCAAAAACTTTATTGTCATTCTAACCGTACATCAGCTCTGCAGGGCAGAATGAGACAGTGTTTCCCAGGAGCAGTGCAATCATAACATAACAAACGCAACACTAAATAATAAACATAACAATAAATATTAAAACACAACAGCCACATGTCAGTTAAAAACAAGTTATAGGTGTCCAGTGCAAGTTAAAAGTGTCTAAAGCAGAGTCAGATACAGCAGCTATTTAGCAGTCTGACTGCCTGTGGGAGGAAGCTGTTTAGTAGCCTTGTGGTTTTAGTTTTGATGCTCCTGTAACATTTACCTGATGGCAGAAGAATAAACAGTTTATGGAGAGGGTGTGTGGGGTCTTTAATGATGTACCGTGTTTTCTGGAGGCATCTACCCTGAAAGAGGTCTTGGTCAGACAGTAGGGAGACCCCAATAACCTTCTCTGCTCCCCTAACCACCATCCGCAAGGCTTTTTTGTCAGCAGCACTGTAGCTGGAGTACCAGGTTATGATGCAAAAGGTCAGCACACTCTCAACCACGCCTCTGTAGAATGTAGTTAAGATGGTAGTGGAGAGTGATCCTTGTTTAAGCTTCCTCAAAAAGTGCAATCTCTGCCGGGCTCGTTTCACAATCCCAGTGGTGTTCCTGGACCAGGTGAGATTGTCCGAGATCTGCACCTCAAGGAACTTGATGTTTTCCACTCTCTCCACTGTGGAGCCGCTGAGGCTGAGACCGTCTGAAATCGACAATCTTCTCCTTGGTTTTGGTGACATTAAGAATCAAGTTGTTGTCACTGCACCAGCTCTCTAGGTGTTTGACCTCCTCCCTGTACATAGTTTCATCATTTTTGCTGATGAGCCCCACCACTGCGGTATCATCAGCAAACTTAATGATCAGGTTCTCCTTGAATCTGGCTGCTCAGTCATGTGTTAGCAGTGTAAACAGCAATGGGCTAAGCACACAGCCCTGTGGGGATCCAGTGCTCAGTGTGATGGAGTCAGAGATGTTCCTGCCAACACCAACTGACTGTGGTCTCTCTGTCAAGAAATCCAGAATCCAGCGACACATGGCAGTGTTAAGGCCAAGCAGCAACAGTTTCTCCACTAGTCTCTGCGGGATGATGGTATTGAACACTGAACTGAAATCAATGTACAGGATTCTGGCATAAGTGTCTTTGTTGTCCAAGTGAGAGAGAACTGTGTGCAGTGTGGTGGATATTGCGTCCTCCGTAGAGCGATTTGGACGATAGGCAAACTGTAGGGGATCCAGTGATGAGGGGAGGCTGGCTCTGATATGAGGCTTGACAAGCCATTCAAAACATTTCATCACTATGGGGGTCAGGGCAATGGGACTGTAATCAGTAATTAGTACTGGTTTTTCAAGAATCAATTGATTCTGACATGGTTCCAGAGGAATGGAAAATTACAAATGTCACTCCGTTCCTCAAGAATACAGGAAGACAGAAGAACAGAAATTATATGCCAGTTAGTCTGACCTCAGGGGTTAGGAAGATGATGGTGTTGATCGCTAAGAATGCGGCTTAAAGGTAGTTGGAGACACATGATAAAATAGGCTGTAGTCAGCATGGTTTCCTTAAGGGAAAATCTTGCCAGACAAAACTTTTGAAATTCTTTGAAGAAATAACAAGCAGGATAGGCAAAGTAAAATTGATGGATGGTGTGCACTTGTATTTTCAGACAGATTTTGACAAGGTGCCACACATGAGGCTGCTTAACAAGTCAAGAGATAATGGTATTACAGGTAAGAAATTACCATAGAGAAAGCATTGGCTGATTGATAACAGGCAAAGAGTGGGAATAAAGAAAATCCTTTTCTGGTTGGCTGCCAGTGACTAGTGGTGTTCCACAGGGGTCTGTGCTTCTTTTTTACATTATATGCCAATGACTTGGATGACTGAATTGATGGCTCTGTGACCAAGTTTGCAGACAATACAAATATTGTTGGAGAGGCAGGTAGTTTTGAAGAAGTTGAGATGCTACAGAAGGACTTAAATGGATAAGGAGAATGGGCAAAGAAATGGCAGATGGAATGTAGTATTGGGAAGTGTACGGTCATGATCTTCTGCAGAAGAAATAAGAGGGTGGACTATTTTCTAAATGGAGATAAAATTCAGAAATCTGAGATGCAAAGGGACTTGGGAATCCTCATGTAGGATTCGCTGAAAATTAGTTTATAGGTCGAGGCACTGGTGAGAAAGGCAAGTGTGGTATTAGCAATCATTTTAAGAGGACTAGAATATAAAAGCAAGGATGTAATGTTGGAGTATTGTGAGCAATTTTGGGCCCCTTATCTCAGAAAATATGTGATGACACTAGCAAGGTTTCAACGGAGATTGACGAGAAATGCTTCTGCAATTGAGAGACTTGTCATGTGAGGAACATTTAATGGTTCTGGCCCTCTACTCACTGCAATTCAGAAGAACAAGGGGTGGCCTCAACAGAGTGAATGTGGAGAGGAGGGAGAGTCTAAGACCAGTAGACATAGTCTCAAAAAAAAGGGGTGTCCTTTTAAAACAGAGACAAGGAGGAATATCTTTAGCCAGAGAGTGGCGAATCTGTGGAATTCATTGCCAAAGGCAGTTCTGGAGGCCAAGTCATTGGGTATATTTAAGGCAGAGGTTGATAGATTTTTCATTAGTCAGAGCATGGTAGGATACGGGGAGAAGGCATGAGATTGGGGTGGCAAGGGAAATGGATCAGCTGTGGTGAAATGGCAGGACAGACTCGCTGGGCCAAATGGCTCCTATATCTTATGGTTTAATGGACATTGTGAAATTTATTTTCATATTCCTTGCGTTGTTATATTTTCCCAACTCACAATATGCCAGTTAAGATGACTCATAATGTATAGGTGCAAGAACCACATGAATTTGCTGATGCTGTCTATGACTGTAGCTGTTGAGTATGCGATACATACCAAATACTTCAAATATACACCAATGCTAGACATTCCTGCAAACCCAGAACAAACATGCACTCCCTTTATTAACCATAATAGCAGTGGTGATGTAGACATTTTGCCTGTAATTCATTATATTCTCAAGGGAGACATAAATATACAATGATCATGGGCCCCCCACACATCATTGATGTGAATACTATCAGCATAATTTTGGGACTATCATACCTGACCCTATTCATGGGCTATCCTGAAATATATCTGCATCTAATGTTCATGACAAAGCTATTAAGTCCTTTACTGTGTTTACTATAAAAGCTACCTTTTGCTTGAGTGCTTCATTGAATTAGTGATAGCCCATTCAAGTAGGGCATAATTTATGCAATTACACTCTACATTGTCCTAAATGGAACAAAGATTCAGGAATTTTTATTGATAGTCAGAAAAATATTACAATCCAATAGAGCACCTGTAAAGTGACAAGAAATTGTTTAAGATATTGGAACAAAATGTACTTTATGTGTAGAAATGGAGCCTACACCTCTATTCCACGTAATTGGTCTCGAGTTTGTTACTTCGGATGTGTTTTTCCTGCCATGAGACATAAACACACCTTTCCATCACCCCTTAAGTTTAAAAATGAGGCATTTCAGAAGGAGATCATTTTGAATCAATTTTATTTCTATTTTATGGTGTCGCAAGGAGCATAAGAAAGATTAAAAATGTTGCTGCATCCTTTGAAAGAGTAAGAACCCTAATGCTGAAGCCTTGGGAAAAGTAACAACAAAAATGGTCACCATGCGTAAGGCAGTTGTTCAAAATCATATGGAATTAGATCTTCCTGGGCAGTTATGGGGGAATATGTGAAGTTATAGGCAAAGACGTACAGGCAAATACCTGGTGAATCTGAAGACAACTGATTTGGCTGATTATATTCAAAAAGAAACAGCTAAGATATATCAATGTAATGGATGTGAATACTTTGATTAGATTCATTCAAGAGTTGGAGGCTGAGGTTACTTAATATTTAGTCATCTTATTCAGACTAAAATGCTTCATCATAATATAGATCTCTTTTATTTGCTTAAACACTATCATTGACAGAATAGTTCAAAATCATTTAAGTGTAGTACTTACTAATCTGCCTAACAATGACATAATCCTATGAATAGTTTGAAGTATATACCCTTTGATATTTCATAACCTAAGTAGTTTTTGATGATTTTATATCTAAAGTAGATACCACAAGTATTTCTGCTCCTGAATTTTCATATGTAGTGATTCTAAGCCATATAGCCATATAACAATTACAGCACGGAAAAGGCCATCTCGGCCCTTCTAGTCCGTGCCGAACACTTACTCTCACCTAAGCCCACTGACCCGCACTCAGCCCATAACCCTCCATTCCTTTCCTGTCCATATACCTATCCAATTTTACTTTAAATGACAATACCGAACCTGCCTCTACCACTCCTACTGGAGGTTATTCCACAGAGCTACCACTGTCTGAGTAAAGAAATTCCCCCTCATGTTACCCTTAAACTTTTGCCCCCTTAACTCTCAACTCATGTCCTCTTGTTTGAATCTCCCCAACTCTCAATGGAAAAAGCCTATCCACACAACTCTATCTATCCCATTCATAATTTTAAATACCTCTATCAAGTCCCCCCTCAACCTTCTACACTCCAAAGAATAAAGATCTAACTTGTTCAACCTTTCTCTGTAACTTAGCTGCTGAAACCCAGGTGACATTCTCGTAAATCTTCTCTGTACTCTCTCTATTTTGCTGACATCTTTCCTATAATTCAGTGACCAGAACTGTACACAATACTCCAAATTCGGCCTTACCAATACCTTGTACGATTTTAACATTACATCCCAACTCCTATACTCAATGCTCTGATTTATAAAGGCCAACATACCAAAAGTTTTCTTCACCACCCCATCCACATGAGATTCCACCTTCAGGGAACTATGCACCATTATTCCTAGATCACTCTGTTCTACTGCATTCTTCAATTCCTTACCATTTACCATGTATGTCCTATTTGGATTATTCCTACCAAAATGTAGCACCTCACACTTATCAGCCTTAAACTCCATCTGCCATTGTTCAGCCCACTCTTCTAACTGGCCTAAATCTCTCTGCAAACTTTGAAAACCTACTTCGTTATCCACAACGCCACCTACCTTAGTATCATCTGCATACATTAATCCAATTTACCACCCCATCATCCAAATCATGAATATATATGACGAACAATATTGGACCCAGTACAGATCCCTGAGGCACACCACAAGTCACCGGCCTCCAATCTGACAAAGTTATCCACCACTACTCTCTGGCATCTCCCATCCAGCCATTGTTGAATCCATTTTACTACTTCAATATTAATACCTAACGATTGAAACTTCCTAACTAACCTTCCATGTGGAACCTTGTCAAAGGCCTTACTGAAGTCCATATAGACAACATCTACTGCTTTACCTTTGTCAACTTTCCTCGTTACCTCTTCAAAAAATTCAGTAAGATTTGTCAAACATGACCTTCCATGCACAAATCCATGTTGACTGTTCCTAATCAGACCCTGTCTATACAGATAATTATATATACCATCTCTAAGAATACATTCTATTAATTTACCCACCACTGACGTCAAACTGACAGGCCTATAATTGCTAGGTTTACTCTTAGAACCCTTTTTAAATAATGGAACCACATGAGCAATACGCCAATCCTCCAGCACCATCCCTGTTTCTAATGACATTTGAAATATTTCTGTCAGAGCCCCTGCTATTTCTACACTAACCTCCCTCGAGGTCCTAGGGAATATCCTGTCAGGACCCGAAGATTTTTCCACTTTTATATTCCTTAAAAGTGCCAGTACCTCCTCCTCTTTAATCGTCATAGATTCCATAACTTCCCTACTTGTTTCCCTTACCTTACACAATTCAATATCCTTCTCCTTAGTGAATATCGAAGTAATTGTTCAAAATCTCCCCCATCTCTTTTGGCTGCACACATAACTGTCCACTGTGATTCTCTAAGGGACCAATTTTATCCCTCACTATCCTTTTGCTATTAATATAACTGTAGAAACCCTTTGGATTTATTTTCACCATACTTGCCAAAGCAACCTTTTATCTTCTTTTAGCTTTTCTAATTTCTTTCTTAAGATTCTTCTTACATTCTTTATATTCCTCGAGCACCTCATTTACTCCATGCTGCCTATATTTATTGTAAATATCTCTCTTTTTCCTAACCAAGTTTCCAATATCCCTTGAAAACCATGGCTCTCTCAAACTTTTAACCTTTCCTTTCAACCTAACAGGAACATAAAGATTCTGTCCCCTCATAATTTCACCTTTAAGTGACCACCATTTCTCTATTACATCCTTCCCATAAAACAAATTGTTCCAATCCACTCCTTCTAAATCCTTTCGCATCGCCTCAAACTTGTGACTTAGAATCAAAGGGAGGATTGCTGGACCCAACAGTTTAATATTAATTGTCATTTCCTTTGTACTTTAACAATCAATTATCCGCTTATAGCTTTTATAAACATAAGTAGTCTTTACATACATAACAGTTTAATATGCCTGTAGTGACTGTCCAAAGTATAATCTGGAAGCTTCTTTGTTCTAAAGGAATATTTTTCATTGACTGATTTTATTACAGTATTTTCTAATTAGATTATCCTTATCTATGGAATGTTCTTATCTTTCAATATAAAAGTAATGATATTATGTTAGGCACCATATTTTTCTTTAGCTTTTCTTCTTAGAGGTATATCACTATCCTGTTTGTTTTCTTTGTTCTGATAATTCTTAATAATAATCATTAAGTGATAAGTTTTATGTTTCATCCCAGACTCCTATAAGAACCTGGGATTTCAAATACAATCCTACATGTTCATACAAGCAAGATCCCATAGGATCTAGGGTAATTTAGCAAACTGAATCCAAACTGGCTTGGTTTTAGGAAGCAGAGGCAAAGGTCAAGGCTTGCTTTTGGAACCAAAAGCCTGTGACCATTCGTGTATCACATGGATCAGGGAAAAGGGTTATTGTGTACCATAAATATTTGAAATGCGGGCACGGGTAGATACGATTAGTGACTTTGCGGATGACACAATTATTGATAGTGTGGATAATAAGAAGGCTAGTTTCCAGGCAAACAATGGTATTAAGAATTGGCAAGACATGTTTCAAATGGTTCATGGAATTTAATCCTAATGTGAGGCAAAACATTTTGAGAGGTCAAATTGACCTATGATATATGCAATTTATGGCAGGTCAGTAACAGTAGGAGTGTTCAGTGAACAATCCTTGTGGAGTCACAGGACAAATGTACTTTAGCATGTTCTGTGCCACTACTACACACTAAATAGGCAGAGTTCACACAGATTTACCATCTCAGAACTGGGTATCCATGAGGCATTGTAGGCCGTCAGCAACAGTACAACTATAGTCAACCACTATCCCTAACCTTGCAGCCTGGTTATTACCCACTCTATCACCATCATCAAACCTGGACAAGTTCTATGACAAGTGTAGCAGGAGCGGCAACAGACACTTCTCAGGATGAGGGGTCAACCTGTTGAAGTGACAAGACAGGACTACTTCATGCTAAACAGCATGCAGTAGAAAGAGTTAAGTGATCCCACAACCAATGGAACAAATATAAACTCTGCTGCCCTGTCATGTACAGTTGTGAACGATGGTGGACGATTTGACAACTCCCTGGAGGAGCAGCCACCAATAATATCCTGCACAGTGATGGAGCCTAGCATATCAGTGCAAAGAGTAAAGTTGAAGCATTTGAAATAATCATTAGTGAAAAATCGGAAATAACAACTCTACCTACACTCAATCCAGTGTTGTACCTCAAGGATGTAAACTTAGTCCTCAGCTCTACTCTCTTTTCACCCATGATTGGGCAGCTAAGCACAGCTCAAATGCCATCTATAAATTTGCTGACAACACAACTACAGTTGACACAACTTCAGATGGTGACGAGAAGGTACACAGGAATAAACTCTATCAACTAGTTGAGTGGTGTTGCAGCAACAACCTTGCACTCAATTGTCAGCAAGACCAAAGAACGGATTGTGGACTTCAGAAAGGGTAAGATGAGGGAACACACATCAGTCCTCATAGAGCAATCAGAAGAGGAAAGGATAGGCAATTTCAAGTTCCTGTATGTCAACATTACAAAGGATCTATTCTGGGCCCAACAGATCAATGTAGCTACAAAGAAGGCATAACAGTGGCCGTATTTCATTAGGAGTCTAGCACAGCAGTGCTAGAAGATTTTCTCTAGAATTTTCTCTATTTCGGCATAAATATGACCTAAACTGTATTCAGATGTCCGCACAAGTCCTAAAACTAGATAAAGAAAACCCAATTAAATAAATAACAAAAAACGTTATACTTGTTCATTTACTTATTGAGAAAAGTTATCCAATATTACACCTATTTCTTGGAAAATGTATGTGAACCTCTGGGGTAATGCCTTCTACAAAAGCTATTTGAAGTCAGGTGTTCCAATCAATGAGATGAGATTGCTGGTGTGGACTGTACAGGTGCACTGCCCTATAAAAAAAAAGACATAACCATATAAACATGTAACAATTACAGCATGGAAAGAGGCCATCTCGGCCCTTCTAGTTTGTGCCGAACGCTTACTCTCACCTCGTCCCACCGACCTGCACTCAGCCCATAAACCTCCATTCCTTTCGTAAGCATCAGGTTACTGACAGAGCCTGCTCTTCTCAAGAAAGGTATGTTCATGTGCACCATACCTCGATCAAAACAACTTTCAGAGAACCTTAGATGAATTGTAGAGATGCATGAAGTTGGAAAAGGCTACACAAGCATTTCTAAAGACCTGAGTGTTCATCAGTCCACTGTAAGAGAAATTGCCTACAAATGGAGAAAACACAGTACTGTTGCTACTCTCCCTGGAAGGGGCATCCTGCAAAGATCACATCAAGAGCACAATGTGAAATGCTGACGGAGGTGAAAAAGAACCCAAGGGTATCAGCAAAACACCTGCAGAAATCTCTAGAAATTGCTAGTCTCTATTTATGTGTCCACAAGAAAAACACTGATCGAGAATCCCATTCATGGAGGAAACCATGGAGGAAGACATTGTTCTCCAAAAAAAAAACATTGCTGCACATCTCAAGCTTGCAAAAGACCAGCTAGTTGGTCTACACTGCTTCTGGGACAATGTTCAGTGGACATGAGGCAAAAGTTTAACATTTAGCAGAAATACTCCTAGCTATGTTTGGAGGAAAAAGGGCACTGCACACCAACACTAAAACCTCATCCCAACTGTGAAGCGTGGTGGAAGGAGCAACGTGATTTGGGGCTGTTTTGCTGCCTCAAGGCCTTGACAGCTTGCAATCATCAACGGAACAATGAATTCAAAATTTTATCAAGACATTTTACAGGAGAATGTCAGGATAGCAGTTCATCACCTGAAGCTTAATAGAAGCTGGATAATACAACAAGACAATGATCCAAGAGTCAAGAGTAAATTAAGAGCAGAGTGGTTTAGAAAGAAGAAAAATCATGTTTTGCAACAGCCAAGTCAAAGTCCTGACCTTAATTCTACAGAAATGTTATAGAAGGACCTGAAGCAATCAGTTCATGAAAAGCGGTCCACCAACATTCCAGAGTTGAAGCAGTTTTGTAAGGAAAAATGGCCTAAAATTCCTCCAAGCCAATGTGCAGCATTAATCAAGTGACCAGAAACGTTTGGTTGAAGTTATCGCTGTTGCCTAAGGGGGGGACTCATGCCAGCTACTGAAAACAAAAGTTCCCATACTTATTCCAACAAATACATGTAATATTGGATCAATTTTTTTCAATAAATAAATGAAAAAGTATAATGTTTTTGTGTTCTTTATTTAATTGGGTTCTGTGTGGTGAAAAAGGCACAACAGCACGTCTTTCACCTCAGACGGTTGAGGAAGTTTGGTATGGACCCCTACATCCTAAGAACTTTCTACAGGGGCACAATTGAGAGCATCCTGACTGGCTGCATCACTGCCTGGTATGGGTACTGTGTCTCCCTTAATCGCAGGACTCTGCAGAAAGTGGTGCGGATAGCCCAGCGCATCTGTAGTTGTGAACTTCCCATAATTCAGGACATTTACAGGGACAGGTGTGTAAAAAGGGCCGTAGGGTCATTGGGGACCCAAGTCATCCCAACCACAATCTATTCCAGCTGCTACCATCTGGGAAGTGGTACCACTGTATAAAAGCCAGGAGCAACAAGCTCCAGGACAGCTTCTTCCACCAGGCCATCAGACTGATGAACTCACGCTGACTTGAGTGTACTCTATATTACATTGACTGTTCTATTTATTATAAATTACTGTGATTGCACGTTGCACACTTAGATGGAGATCTAATGTAAAGATTTTTACTCCTCACGTATATGAGAAATGTAAGAAATAAAGTCAATTCAATTTTTTATCTAGTTTTGGGACTTACGTGAAGATCTTACCACATTTTAGGTCATATTTATGCAGACATAGAGAAAACTTCTACACGGTTCACAAACTTTCTATGTAGCATGTTACCAAAGACTCACAAATTTCTACAGATGTATCATGAAGAGCATGCTGACTGGCTGCCTCACCATCTGGTTTGAGAGAGCTACTGCACAGGATCAAAAAAAAGCTGCACAGCGTTGCAAACTCAGTCACCTCCTTCATGGGCACTAGCTTCTGTAGCATCCAGAACATCTTCAAGGGTCGATGCCTCAAAAAGGTAGTAGCTATTATTGAACACCCGCATCACCCAGGACATGACTTCTTCTCAGTGCTACTGTCAGGAAGGAGTTACGGGAGTCTGAAGACACACATTCAATGACTTAGGAATAGCTTCTTCCTCTCAGCTATCAGATTTCTGAATGGATATTGAACCTATGAACATTACCTCACTACCTTTTCCACCACCTATTTAACATATATATATATATATACACACCCACATATTATACATATTGAATTTGAATTTATTTAAATCTTACATCTGTCCCACAATGTGAGGAAGTACAAATCTCTGCGCTATGTCATGACTACGTCGCAATTTACAGACATGTGAAGTTATATGTCTAATGGCTTGTAGAAAGAAGCTGTCCTGTAGCTTATTGGTCCTGGCTTTAATGCTCTGGCACCATATGCAAGACAGAAGCAGCTGACAGTTTATGGTAGGGATGACTGGTGTCCCTGATGATCTTCCAGGCCTTTTTCATGAACCTGCTGCTGTAAATGTCCTCAATGGAGGCAAGTTCACATCCACAGATGCCCTGGACTGTCTATACCACTCTCTGCAGTGCCCAACGATCAAGCTTGGTGCAGTTTCCATACCAGGTGGTGAAACAGCCAGTCAAGATGCTCTCAATGGTGCCCCTGTAGAAAGTCTTGAGGATTTGGGGGCTGTCATACCGAATTTCTTCAGTCATCTGAGGTGAAAGAGATGCTGTTGTGCTTTTTTTTGCCCCACAGCCGGTGCATACAGTCCAGGTGAGATCTTCAGTGATGTGTATACCAAGTATATGCACACTCTCAACTGCAGACCCACTGGTGTTGATCGGGCCAAGCCTGTCTCCGTTCCACCTGTAATCCACGATCAGCTCTTTTGTTTTTTGGACACTGAGTGACAGGTTGGTATCTTGACACCACTGTATCAGGGTGCTAACCTCTCCTCTGTAGGCTGTCTTGTCACCACGACGAATAAGGCCAACCAAAGCTGTATCATCTGCAAATTTGATCAGTAGATTGGAGCTGTGTATGGTACACCGTCATGGGTCTGAAGGAAGTAGAGGAAGGAACTCAGGACACAATCCTGGGTGGGGGGGCACATGCGCTGAAGTTCAGAGGGGTAGAGGTAAGGGAGCCCATCCTTATCACCCTTCTGCGATCCGATAGGAAGTGCGGGATCCAGTTGTGTGTATATATATTGTGGTTTGCCAAGCTTAGCAATTAACGTAGACGTTTCATCACAAGTGACATCTTCATTGTGCAGTTGTTGGTGTTTTCTCTCTGGGAGCAGGGAGCATTCGGATTTATATAGGCCCCTTCAATTGACCTTTGAATTCTGTTGGCTGGTGTTTCTCTGGCTCTTAGGGGTTTGTAGATGATCTCTATGTTTGTTTATGGAGTTATCAGAAGTGAACCGCATTCCTAAAAATTCTTGGGCCTGCTTCGTGCTTGCCTGTGCTAGAACCTCAGTGGTGTCCCAGTTAAAGTGGTGTCCTTCTCAGTCTTCATGTACTGAGATCAACGACAGTGGATCATGGACCTGTACTGCCAGTGTGTGTTCCCACAAATGAGTTGTCTTAACAGAATTCCCTCAGAAGATGTTACAGCTATACAAGACCTTGGTCAGACCTCACTGCGTTCAATTCTGGTTACCTCACTACAGAAAAGATGTGGATACTATAAAGAGAGTGCAGAGGAAATTTACAAGGATGTTGGCTGCATTGGAGGGCATACCTTATGAGAATAGGTTGAGTGAACTTGGCCTTTTCTCCTCGGAGCGACGGAGGATGAGAGGTGACCTGATAGAGGTGTATTAGATGATGAGGGGCATTAATCGAGTGGATAGTCAGAGGCCTTTTCCTAAGGCTGAAAAAGGCCAACATGAAGGGGCATACGTTTTAAGGTGCATAGAAACAGGTATCGAGGGGATGTCAGGGGTAAGTTTCTCACACAGAGAGTGATGGGTGCGTGGAATGCACTGCCAGCAGCAGTGCTGGAAGCGGATACAATAGGGTCTTTTAAGAGCCTCTTAGATAGGTACATTGAGCTTAGAAATATAGAGGGCTAAGCAGTAGGGAAATTCAAGGCAGTTTCAAGAGTAGGTTTCATGGTCGGCACAACATTGTGGGCCAAAGGCCCTGTAATGTGCTGTAGATTTCTATGTTCTATGCTTACTAAGTAGAGAGTCACTCAGCCCTTATCCAATACATTGAAACACGCGACCTTGCTGTCCATCAAGAATATCTCAGAAATGACGGCTCGACTGCTCGAACCTCACAAAGTCACAATTGCTCACAAGCCACAGACCAAGAAGGACAGCACTTTAACTGGAACACTGCGGAGGTTCTGATGCAGCAAACAAGAAGCAGGCATATGAATTTTTAAACTGTGATTTTCTTCTGTTAACTACATAAACAAACATATCTAAATGGGCACTGTCCACAAAGCGCCTAAGAGCTAAAGAAACTCAAACCAATAGAAAGCAAAGGTCAGGTGATGGGATAGCCAATCAGAACTGAGGCAAGCAAATGGGGGCCTATATAAATGTGAGCACTCCTAGAAAGAAACACCAACAACTGCACACAGAGGATGTCACCTCGACTGGAGATGAAAAGGAGCTACCAATATTCTCCACCATCCTTGACCAGATATATAGTAAAATTCACCATCTTTACTATATATTGCAATGTACTGCTGCTGCAAAAGCAACAAATTTCACAATATATCCCAATGACATTACACCTGATTCTGACACAGAGATGTTGAAATGAACAGTTACATTGCATTTGCCTTCCTTACTACTAACTCAACCTGCAAGCTAACATTCAAGGAATCCTAGACTAGAATACAAAACCAAGGATGTAATGTTGAGGCTTAACAGGGCATTACCAGTCCCCATTTGGAGTACCGTGAGAAGTTTTGGGCCCCTATCTAAGAAATACGGTGCTGTAATTGGAGAGGGTCCAAAGGAGTTTTATGATAATGGTCCTAACCATGAAAGGTAAGATGGCAGCAGCCACTCTGGGTCCAATCAGAGGTGTATGTGTTCATCTTGTGTGTCTGGACTGTTGGGGCAGTGCACTATGCAAATTATTGTCTTGGAATTTTTATTATGGTCGTAAAACCCCGTTGAGCATTGGTAGCATAGAATACTGCAAGTCCTATTCACTGGCAAGACCAGTGGTGGGGGGGGACGCTTTGCTTTAGTTGTAGCGACGACTAGCCCAAGGCTGCAGGCGACAGGGAGAAGAGAAGTTGAGGTGGTGTGTGGGTGCACCTGCAGGACACGCTGCAGCTGTACTTCAGCTGGAGGATAACCCCTCCTATCAGTGCTACCCTCCAGTGTTTGCTCAGTGGAAGAACAAGCTGGACCAAGGCAATTTACCATCAATTCTACAGTAATGCTACTCAGGGACGACGGATTGCTTTATTTCCCTTTGTGACTGTATGAAATCGTAACTAAATATACCATTTGTGCTGTGTGCTGCTAGTATTGTGTTTTGCATCTTGGCCTCAAAGGAACGTTGTTTTGTCTGGCTATATTTAGTTTGGTTGAATGATAATTAAACTTGAACTTGAAAGGGTTAACATATGAGGAGTGTTTGATGCCTCCAGGACTGCGTTGACTGGAGTTTAGAAAAAAATGAGAGATCTGATTAAAATCTACCTAATATTGCAAGACCTAGACAGTGTGTACGTGATGTTTCCTGCAGTGGGGGAAGTCTAGGATCAGAGGGCACAGCCTCTACAAAAGACATCCCTTTATAACAGAGACAATGAGGTATTTCTTAGACAATGGGTGGTGAATTTGTGGAACCGATTGCCACGGATGGCTGTGGAGGCCAAATCATTGGGTACATTTAAAGCAGAGGTTGATATGTTCTTTATTTAGTAAGGGTGTCAAAGGTCATGGGGTGAAGGAAAGAGAATGGGGTTGGGAGCAAACATAAATGGCTGGGCCGAATGGCCTAATTCCACTCTTATGTCTTAGAGCCTTATGGTCAAGGGCAGTAAAAATACTGGAATACCACTGCCTGGTAGTTGCCCTCCACACCACAAGCTATCCTGACTCGGAAACATATTGACATTCCGTCACTGTCTCTGGGTCAAAATTCAGAACTCTGCCCGACAGCATGATGGGTATAAAGCCACTTCATCCACAGCAGCGGTTCAGGAAGGCAGCTCACCACCGCGAAGGATGCACAGCCATACTCTGGCCTCAGCCTGCGAGGCCCACATCACCTGAATAAAAAACCCTAGGCAGTACCGATGAATGGAGAGTTCTTGGAGCAAACCTCCTGGAATCTGCGAAGGCATACAGGGTACTTGATATTCATTAGCTGGAGCACAGTTTAAAGGAAAGGAGGTGAGGAGTACAACTGTGTAAGTTGATGTAAACACAAGAAAGCCTAAGAAACACACAGAATGCTGAGAGATCTCAGCAGGTCAGGCAGCAACCATGATAATGAATGTCATCGTTTCAGGCCGAAAGTCTTGAGGAAGGGTCTCGGCCCAGAAACATCAAATGCTTATTCATCACAAACAGCAGTGAATCTGCAGATGTTGGAAATCTAATAAACACAGACTAAATGCTTGTGACTACACTGTGAAGTCTCTTCCAGGGATGCTTACCCTGAAGAAGTTTAAATCTTCCCTTTGATGGGAGTTCAGTGAAACCCTCTCTCACTGCTCCCCCTCTGTGATCCTTGCTTAGGAGACCTGTCAAAGGGTCTCAGCCCAAAACGTTGACTGTACTTTTTAACATGGATGCTGCATGGCCTGCTGAGTTCCTCCAGCATGTTGTGTACGCTACTTTGCACAGCTGTGTGCAGTTCTGGTCACTACTCTATTGGACGCACATAACCACAGCAGGGATGGTCAATGCTGCGCACGTTCATGTGGATGTTGTTGGAATGGAATGTTTCAGCTCCAGGAAGAGACTGTATTGTTTGTTTATTCTGAAGCACAGAAAGTTGAAAGGATAACTGACTGACATGTACAAAATCAGGAATGGGTAGATCATGAGAAACATTCTTCATTAGCAGACATGTCTGTAACCAGAAAGCATATGTTTAAAGCAAGAAAGGGGATAGCTAAATCTCCAACGCACTGCCTGACGGGTTGTGGAGAAAAGTTTTCTCACAACATTTAAATAGACGAACATTTGAAAGAGCTGAAAAATTGAGTTAGTTTTCGGTAGCTGGCACAGACATGGTGAGCTAAAGGGACAATTCGGAGAATCATACCTTTACAATAGTTTTAACGTCTCTGCTGCAATTTAAGAATAGTGAATGGTCACTTTTTAGAACCTGTTCTTTGCATATAGAACTGTACACCACAGGAACATGTGCCCTTCGACACTTGATGATGTACAAAACTAAATGAACACATAACTAAACTAATCACTTCTGCATATTCAATGTCCTAATCCCCCCCATTCTCTGCGCATTTACATATCCATCCATGAGCCTCCCAAAATGCCTCCATCATATTTGCCTCTGTCACTTTCCCTGATACTGCATTCTAGACATGTAAAGCTCTCTGTATAAAAAGTCCTGAGCCGCATGTCCTTTGATCTTATCCTCTAACCATAAATGAATACCCTCTAGTATTATAGACATATCAACCCTGGGAAAAAGATACCATCTAGCTATGCCTTTCATAGACTTCTACTAGATCTCCTCTCTGCCTCCACAGCTCTAGAGTAAATAACCCAAGTTTGTTCCAACCTCTCTTTATAGCACATCCTCTACTTCAGGTATTAGCTGGGTAAACCTCATGTTCACCTTCTCCATGCTTCCTATAATGGGGGAGCAGAACCGAATGCAGCCCAAGCAGAGTTTGAAAAAGAAGCAATGGAACTTTCTGACTCATGAACTCAATGCCTTGACTATTAGGCAAGCATGTCATACACCTTATTTATCATCCTTTCAACCTGTGCAGCCACTTTCAGGGAGCCGTGGACTGTCTACTGTAACTCTGTACATAAGTGCTGCTAAGGCCCCACCATTAACTGTGTACTATTACTTTACATTTGCTCTCCCAAAGGCAAAGTCCTAGAGTACTATAGACTAGCTAATGCCATTCTTGTGTATGAGGGCAGTACGGAATTGCAGCAAATTGTAGGCTGGGGATAGAGAAGCTATTGAACAGGATTCTTAGGGATACCATGTACTGGCATTTCAAAAAGCAGAGAGTTTTTGGGGACAGTCAGTATGACATTGTGCAGCATAGGCCACATCTAACAAAATAGTCTGAATTTTCTGGGAAGTTGATTCAGGTGACTGATGAGACCAATAATGTTGTCTATTTGCACTTAAGAAAGATATTTGAGAAGGTTCTCCATGATAGTCTGTCCAGGAGATGGGATTCACATTGGTAAGTGATCTGTTTTGGCCATAGAGGGCACAGGTGGAGGTGTGTTTCTCTGACTGGCGGTCTGTGTCCAATGGTGTTCTGCAGGGATCAGTGCGGAGGCCACTGTTGTACATATGAAATAAAAATGCAAATAGGTTCATACGTAAATTTGCACTTAACACAAAAATTGGCGAAGTGGGGAGATTGAAGAATAGCGCAGAAAATAAATCACTTAACACATGAAAAACGTAAGATGGAATTAATCTGGCAAGTGTGAAGCGATGCATTTTGGGAAGACAAGCGGAAATGATGGCACGGTCTTAGGATCATAAAAGAACAGTAGGACTGTGGTATACATATCCTTAGCTCCCTGAAAGTGGCAGCATGAATAGATAGGGTGGTAGGGAAGGTGAACAGCATCATTGTTGAGAGTATTGAGCATAAAAGTCAGGAAGTCATGTGTGAAACTTCGGTTAGACCATGTTTGGACAACTGTGCACAGTTCTGTTGTCACATTACAGGGCAGGTGTGGAGGTTCTGGGGAGACAGCAGAAGAGATTCATCAGGCTGCTCCCTGGAATACAGAGTAAGGAGAAGCTGGACAAAATTGGGATTTTTTTTTCTCTCAGGAACCATGGAGGCTGAACTTAACATACAGACTACAGGCAGGTTAAATCTAGATATCACTCCTTTGGGAAAACACATTAATCTCAGAAGGACATCATAAATTATGACTGGAATTAAAGTTTGGAAGTATAAGATTATGGAAACTAATGAGTTTAATAAATTTTCATTGATTTTCAAACTATTAAGGGAACTGGTTAAAATAAGGAGACACTGGTTTGACTGGCTATAGTAAAAGACAAAGGACAAGAAGCGAGGAAACATCCACCAGCAACATTAATAGAAGTTAGAAATTATTTCTGCAATAATCGTTTGAAGTAAACACAATTTTAAATCTGAGAAGAAATTGGAAGATGTTTATTACTCAAACCTATGGACATAGCCTGACACAAAGCCAAATTACATTTTAGACACGATTATACGAAATAGTGAATCGGACTCTCGGGAGTGACTCCCAAACTCAAGTCGTGAACTGCCATCGTCGGGTTGAATGTTTCAAACCTCGATCTCTATCTCATGGGATGTCTCTACGTTCAAATACCCTGCCAACATTTAAAAACACAAGAATTATCCTTAAGATAGTAGCGAGCCGCCCTCTGGATCTGCTGCAGTGATTTTTCGTGGTGTCAGGTTGGAAACTTCACGGTTTGAGTACAGCAGACACGACCGGTCCGGGGACCGGAACCTCAGGACAAGCGCTGACGCGACCACTGCCCCGAGTCAATCAAACCACCCGACCAATCAATCGCCTTGCGCTGAAACCCCGCCCACTCTTTTGTTCTGTCACAGGGATGGTCACGCACGTGTCCCTCTCCCTTTCTCCCTCAAATGGCGATCGCGTCAGCTCAACCGGTCAAACGGGCTTTCCCACCCCACTGCCACACGCAGAGAGCGCACGACCCCATTCTGGGCCGGAAGCCCACACAAGAGGTAATAACGATGTTCACCCCCCCCCCCCCCCACCACCACCACCCATAAAGGCAAACCGTCACCTCAGATTTCCACTTCCTACCAGCTGCCCATCCACCGTTCCAGCTCGGTCCGTCTCCTGCAGCCGCAGTGCGCATGATCTCTGCGCCAGCGCACTGGTTTCTTGCCGTTCTGAGGGGCAGTTTCTGCCTCTCCCTCCGTTCTGGGTAAACACACCGCCATTGAGAGTGAAAGAGCCAATCTCTACTATCGGTAATACCGATATTAAAATACCAGTACACAATTTAGTAGCACACCACAACATCAAACAAGTAACTAACTGTAATCAATGCAATACGCTGGAAGCAAAATAAATACTGGACAGCAGAATAGCGGTGCCTGAGAGCTCCAGCGACCAGGTTTCAATGCTGCTACATCGGCGATTTTAATCTGGGGTGTCTGCACACTCTCCCTGTGACTAGGCGGGCTTCTCGCAATTTGTAGTTTGAGCAACAACCTGAGTCCAGATGCAGGGTTTCGACCCGAAACGTCTGCATTTCTTGCAGGTAAAGACGCCAGAGTCTCTGGAGGTGTCCCTGACTTCCCACGCTCTGCTTGGAGTGCATTCCACTATCCTGAATGACATCTCTATGTTCTGAGTAAATATAAAAACGGAGGAACAATAAACTGGGGGGGGGGGGGGGGTAAGAGAGTGGAAATTCTCACATATCCTTGCCTTCTCTGACTGAAACATGTCATTCAAAGTAATACTGAGATGATTATCCTTAAAGTCCTGCACTTTAATTTCTTTCTCAGTTCCTCAATTCCTGTGCAAGACCTCAGCTCTCATTTTACTTGTATCATTAGTACCCAGGTGCCTTGGCGACTGGCTGCTCAGTCACCCCATTGAAAATATTCTGCAGACCCTTTTGTGTCCCTGTTCACTGATGACCAATATGAAACAGTTGTTTAATTTCTCAACCAATTCTTATTTCTCTTGTATGATGTCCACATTAACTTCTGTAAACCTTTTTCCAGAAGTTTCTAAAAATTTCTTTCTTGGAAGATTTCTCTTTTTATTCTGTCTTCCCTTTTCACAAAATTAGTGGTTCTCTTTTGCTGAATTCTGAATTTTATCCTATCCTCAGACGTGATCTATTTCAGAAACATTGTCCTTTATTAAAAACAAACAAGACATTTTTACAAAACTATTCCTGTTTTTTTCATGCACATAATGTTGAGGAACTCAGCAGGTCAGGCAGTATCAATGGAGAGGAAAAATAGTTGATGTTTCAGGTTGTGACCTTTCAACAATATTTTTCTTGTTGGTCATCCTTCATCGTTCTTTTGTCAGTCTAAGTTGGACCACAACTGCTTTTCCTAATTAATAGAAATGTACTTGTCATTGATCTTTCTGCATTAGCCATTATTCCTCTATTGCAACACTATTTAGTTTTCCAGTACAACAGTTTCCAGTTAACAGGAACACTTCAGGGACACAAGCGGCTGCCCCAATTAGCCAAAATTTCATGGAAATAGTTAAAAGGTATAAAAAAGACAAACTACCATTTAAATGAGCAACATTTTATGTATTTAAATAAAATACAGAACAAATTGAAACATTAGGAAGACCTCTTAACTATGTATTAGTTCTTAATAGTTGTCGATGGAGGAATTAATCTCTCAAGTTCTTTTGAATGACTGTAAATGAACAAAATCAGTGCAGACACCTAATTCAGATAATGAACTGCCTCAAACAAAGCTTTAGCTGGTTACTTTCTCCAAATCTTCATTTTCATTATAACATTCAAGATGATTGTTGATAGCTTCATAATTTCTAACTTCTTGAAGTAGTAAAATCTTCCGGTTGAAGATGGTACTGGTGAAGCACGGTGCCTACTTGCCTGTAGCAAACAAAACTACTAACTACTTTATTAATCACACTCTTTATGGTAAACTGCAATCAATAGTTTGTAACTTCCCACTTGGAGCTGAGTTTTCGTACCACCTGTGTGACCGGGAATTTTTGAGGTGTGAACTGAAATCTCGAAGGCACAGGACAGCTGCAGTGAAGCGTGTATGGGTCAAATTGAGGTGGCAGGACCCCTGCCTCAGAGCAGTAAATGAGCCAATATTTGGCCATTGCTGTAAGAAACTTGCAGGCAATTTGATATGACAAAATTGAGATGAGGCGAGGCAAAGTCAAGGTGGCAGGGCCCAAGAGCAAGGACAGACATTACAGTAGAGAGGTTTGATCAATTTAGGTGCTGGGCTGAATTGGGAAATTTAGGTATGGGCCTAAGTTAGGTGATGGGGCCCAGGCCCAAGAGTGTATCAAAGCAGCAGAGCCCATTCGAGAGCAAAGAACAACTCAAGGCTTAAATGATTTAAGCACCGAGTTGAACTGGAAAGGTCTCTGTGCTGAACTGAGACAGTAGCCTGCAACTAACAAGCTACTGGATCAGCTGCAGTGATGACTGAATTCACGGCTACAGATTCACTTCTGCAATTTTCAGTTGTTTGCACATTTTTTTCCCCCTGAAGATTGGGTGTTTAACAGTTTTTTTTAAATGGGTTCTCTTGGGTTTCTTTGTTTTGTAGCTGCCTGTAAGGAGATGAATGAATCTCAAGGTTGAATGTATTATACATACATTGACTTTAATTTCATTTTCACTTAGCCGCCTCTGGCATCTCTAAGCTTGAACCACAGTGAGCCAAACAGTTTCAAATTGTCAGATTACTTTCTTCTTGCCAACTATCAGTAACAAAAATCCTTGCTTTTTGACACAAATACACATGACTGACTTTACTTAGAAAATGATTGTTCTCAGCACGGAGTAGTGTTGAACAACCACACAAGTTCACACAACTGATGCTACTTAGAAACTGTTTTACAACAGTCTCCTGCCCTAATTAAGCGGCACAGAGTCCCAAGTAAACAAAGTGCATCCCAGCTATTTTCTCGATTTTGTTTTGTCTTCTTTAAAGAAAGAGTTGTACCAAATAAACAGTTGTCCCAATTAACAGATGATACAATGAATCAGAAACCTTATAAAAAAAACTTAAAGGATGCGTGCTTAGCCCACTGCTCCACTCTCTCTACACATTGTGTGGCTCAGCACAGCTCAGGCACTACCTATAAATTTGCTGATGACACAACCATTGTTGGCAGAACGTAAGTGATGGTAATGAAGAGGCAGACAGGAGCGAGAAAGATCAGCTGGTCGAGTGGTGTTGCAGTAGCAACCCTGCACTCAAATGCCAGTATGACCATGAAATTGATTGTGGATTTCAGGAAGGAAAAGTAATGGGAACACACACCAGTCTCATTAAGGAATCAGAAGTGCAAGAGCAATTTCAAGTTCTTGTGTGTCAACATCTGAGGATCTACAAGTTAATGCAATTACAAAAACAGCCTTTATGTTTGATTTAGGAGTTCGAAGATCCTTGGTAATTCTACTATCCACATATCTATCCAAATTTTGCTTAAATGTTGAAATTGAGCTCACATGCAACATGTGCTGGCAGCTCATTTCATGCTCTCTCTCACCACCCTCTGAGTGAAGTAGTTTTCCCTCATGTTCCCCTTAAACTTTTCACCTTTCACCCTTAAACAATTACCACTGGCTACAGTCCCAACCAACCTCAGCAGAAAAAGCATGCCTGCATTTACCCTATCTATACCCCTCACAATTTTGTATACCTCTATCAAATATTCTCTCAATCATCCACATTCTGAGGAACAAAGTTCTAACCTGTTCCGTCTTTCCTTACAACTCCTTGTAAATTCCTTGTAATTTTTTTCTGTACTAACTCAACTTTATTTATGTGTTTCCTGTAGGTTGGTGACCAAAACTGCACACAATAATGCAAATTACCTTATCCACATCTTATACAACTTCAACATAGCATCCCATATCCTGTACTCAATAAACTGATTTAAGAAGGCTGATTTGCCAAAAGCTTTATGACCGCACCTACCTGTGACGCCACTTTCAATGAATTGTGGATGTGTAATCCACAATCTTTTGTTCTACCATACTCCTGAGTGTCCTACTATTCACTGTGCAACAACAGCACCTGGTTGGTCCTAACAAAGTGCAATACCTTATACTTGTCTGCATTAACTTACATCTGCCATTTTTCAGCCCATTTTCCCAGCTGATCCAGATCCCTCTGCAAGCCATGATAGCTTTCCTTGCTGTCCACACACTCCAAATCTTGGTACCATCTGCAAGTTGCTAACCTAGCTAAGCACATTATTATCCAGTTCATTAATACAGATGACAAACAACAAAGAACCCAGTACTGATCCTTGCAACAGCCCACTAGTCTTCAGTCAGAGAGGCAACCATCTACTACCACTCTCTGCTTCTCCCACAAAACCAATGTCTAATCCAATTTTCCACCTCATTGTGAATGCTTAGTGACTGAAACTTCTTGACCAACCTCCCAAGTGGGACCTTGTCAAATGCCTTGCTAAAGTCTAGGTACGTGACATTCACCACCTTGCCTTCATCCACTTTCCTGGTAATGTCCTTTAAAAACTTTAAGATTGGTTCGACATGACCTACCAAACACAAACCTATGCTGACTATCCTTATCAGTCCTTAAGTATCCAAATATACATTACATAACCTTGCATTCAACGTCAGTAAGACCAAAGAGCTGACCGTGGACTTCAGAGTCAGGTTTATTAACACCGGCATGTGACGTGAAATTTGTTAACTTAGCAGCAGCAGTTCAATGCAATACATACTATAAAGAGAAAAATAAATAAATAAAATGAAAATCATACCAACAAATAATAAAGTATATGTATATTGAATAGATTAAAAGCTTGCAAAAATAGAAATATTGCACATTTTTTTAAGGTAGTGTTCAAGATTCAATGGCAACACGAGTGAATCTGCAGTTGCTGGAAATAAATAAAAACACAAAATGCTGGCAGAACTCAGCAGGCCAGTCAGCATCTATGGGAGGAGACAGTGACGACGTTTCAGGCCGAAACCCTTCATCAGCAGTCATGAAGGGTTTCTCCTGATGAAGGGTTTCAGCCCGAAACGTCATCACTACCTCCTCCCATAGATGCTGTCTGGCCTGCTGAGTTCTGCCAGCATCTTGTGTTTTTATTTTGTTCAAGATTCAATGGCCGTTTAGGAATCAGATGGCAGAGGGGAAGAAGCTGTTCCTGAATCGCTGAGTGTGGGGCTTCAGGCTTCTGTACCTGCTACCTGATGGTAACAGTGAGAAAAGGGCGTGCCCTGGGTACTGGAGGTCTTTAATAATGCCTTTCTGAGACACCGCTTCCTGAAGATGTCCTGGGTACTTTGTAGGCTAGTACCCCAAGATGGAGCTGACTAGATTTACAACCTCCTGCAGCTTCTTTTGGTCCTGTGCAGTTGCACCACCCCCTCTTACCAGACAGTGATGCTGCCTGGCAGAATGCTCTCTGCGCTACAACTATAGGAGGTTCTGAGTGTATTTGTTGACATGCCAAATCTCTTCAAACTCCTAATAAAATATATCCACTGTCTTGCCTTCTTTATAAATACATTGATATGTTTGGACCAGGTTAGCTCCTCAGAGATCCAGAAGAGGAGAAAATGAGTAATTTCATGTTCCAGCATGTTCATATCCCTGAGGACCTAATCTGTTCACAATATATTGATACAGCTATTAAAAAGGCAGACAGTGGCTGTATTTCATTAGGAGTTTGAGGAGATTGGGCATGTCACCTACAACACTCAAAAATTTCTATAGATGTTCAATGGAGAGCAGTGGCTGCATCTGGTCTGGGGAGGTGGCTATTGCAAAGGATATAAGTAAGCTGCAGAGAGTTGTAAAATTAGACCGTTCCATCATGAGTACTAACCTCTATACTATCCAAGACATCTCCAAGGTGTGAAGCATCAAAAACATCCCCAACCGGGACATGCCCATTTTTGGCTTTTTTGACACTGATCAACAGAAAAAGACTCCGTGTCAAAGTGAAGACAAATTTCTACACATTTGTTTAAAACTATTAAACTTATTGAACACAATAAATGATTACATAATTACTCATCCCTTCAAATCAGTATTTAGTAGGTGCACCTTTAGCAGCAATTACAGTGTGGACAAGTCTCTATCAGCTTTGCACATCTCTCTGCCATTTTCCCCATTATATTTTTACAAGAATAGCCAGTTTCTGTCAGATTGTATGGTGACCATGAGTGAACACCCCTGTTCAAGTCCACACACAAATTCTCAATTGCATTGAGGTCTGGCTTCTGACTTGGGCACTTCAGGACTAACTTTGTTGTTTTTA
Organism: Hypanus sabinus; assembly: GCF_030144855.1. Lineage (NCBI taxonomy): Eukaryota > Metazoa > Chordata > Chondrichthyes > Myliobatiformes > Dasyatidae > Hypanus > Hypanus sabinus. The sequence goes on along the minus strand of NC_082731.1, from coordinate 8,386,764 downwards.
AGCCATTCCTGTGTAGCTTTGGCTTTATGCAAGGGGTCATTGTCTTGCTGGAAAAGAAGTCTTCTCTTGCAGACTGCATCAGATTTTCCTACAGAATTTCCCTGTATTTTGCTTCATTCATTTAACCCTCTACCTTCACAAGCCTACCAGAACATGCAACACTGAAGCATCCCCACAGCAGGATGCAGCCACCACCATGCTCCACAGTGAGAATTGGGTGTCTTTGATGATGGGTGGTGTTTGTTGTAAAGCGTTTAGTCTGATTGCCAAACAGCTCAATTTCGTTTCACCAAAGCATAGAGCCTTCTTCCAGCTGACTTCAGAGTCTCCCACATGCCTTCTGGCAAATTCTAGCCAAGATTTCATGTGAGCTTTTTTCGACAGTTGCTTTCTCTTTGCCACTCTCCCATAAAGCTGCAACTCATGAAGTGCCTGGGCAATCATGAAGCGTATGACAATCTTTCCCATCTCAGCCACTGAAGCTTGTAACTGTCCAGAGTTGTCCTAGGTCTCTTGGTGGCCTACCTGACTGGTCCCCTTCTTGTACAATCACTTAGTTTTTGAAGATGGCAGATGTACGTTTGTGCCTTTTTCTTTCCATTTCTTGATGATTGACAACGAAGGGATATTGAGTGACTAGGAAATTTTCTTGTTGCCAGCTTGTGCATTTCAATAAGCTTTTCACAGAGTTGCTTGGAATGTTCTTTTGTCTTCATGGTGTAGTTTTTCCAGGATACAGACTCAACAGCAGTTGGACCTTCTAGATACAGGTGTATTTTGACCACAATCAATTGAAACACCTTGACTACACACAAGCCTCTGAAAACAGATCTCCATTTAACTAACTATGTGACTTATAAAATTGATTGCCTGCACCAGTGATGATATGGTGTGCCATATTAAAGGGGGTGAATACTTCTGCAATCAATTATTTTGAATTTTATATTTGTAATTAATTTAGATCTCTTTGCCAAGATCTGTTTTCACTTCTACACAAAAGTCTTTTGCTGTTCATCAGTGTGGAAAAAAAGCCACTGTGATTCAGTGTTGTAAAACAATAAAAACATGAAAACATCTAAGGGGGTGAATGTATTTTATATTGCAATGTACTGCTGCTGCAAAGTTAATAAATTTCACAACATGATATTAAACCTGAATCTGATTCTGATATATCCAGTCCCTTAGAATACCTTCCAATAACTTTCCCACAACTGATATCAGTCCTGACGAAGGGTCTCGGCTCAAAACGTTGACTGCTCGTTTCCACTGATGCTGCCCGACCTGCTGAGTTCCTCCAGCTTGTTTGTATGTGTTGATATCAGACTCACTGGCCCATTATTTCCTGGTTTATGTTCTGAGCCTTTCTTAAACAGTAGAACTACATTGGTACCTCTACTGTTGCTAATGGTGATTTAAATATCTCTACTTCAGCCCCAGCAACCCATAGTCTCTGAGGGAACACCTTGTCAAGCCCCAGGGGTTTATCTACCTTGATTTGTGTCAGGACAGCCAACACCTCTTCCTCGCAATATGTATTGGGTCCACGAAGTTGATGCAGATTTGACTCACTTCCATACACTCTGTATCCATCTACACAGTAAATTCAAATGCAAAATAGTTATCTTAAGATCTCCCCCATCTCTTTCGGCGCAACACATGGATTACCAGAGGACTAATTTTGTCCCTTGTAATCCTTTTGCTTTTAACATAACTGTAGAATCCACCTTGTGTTCTATGGCCACCACATGCTTTCTTTTAGCCCTCCCGATTACTTTCTTAAGTATTCTCTTACACTTCTTATAGTCCATAAGCACCTCCTACCTGCCAATACTGCTATGCATCTCCTTTGTTTTCCTTAACAAGGGCCTCAATATCTTGAAAACCAAGGTTTCCTTCACTTGTTGTCTTTACCTATTTTTCTGACAGGCACATGCAAGCTTTGTACTCTCAAAATTTTACTTTAGAAGGCCTACCACTTACCAAGTTCACCTTTGACAGAAACAGCCTGCCCCAACCCAGTCTTGCCAGATCATTTCCAATACAATCAAAATTGGCCTTTCTCCAATTTAGCATCTCAACCTGCGAGCCAGACCTATCACTTTGCATATTTACTTTGAAACTGATGTAACTAAATGCAAAATGTTCAACACAAACTTCTGTCACCTACCCTGTCTCAACTCCTTATAGCACATCAAGTATTGCATACTCTCTTTTTCGGTCTTCTGAATTGAATTGAATTGACTTTATTTCTTACATCCTTCACACACATGAAGAGTAAAAATCTTTACATTACATCTCATCTAAAATGTGTAATGTGCAATCATAGTAATTTACAATAATTTATAACAAATAGAACAGTCGATGTAATATAGAGTACGCTCAAATCAGCGTGAGTTCATCAGTCTGATGGCCTGGTGGAAGAAGCTGTCCCAGAGCCTGTTGGTCTTGGCTTTTATGCTGCGGTACCACTTCCCGGATGGTAGCAGCTAGAATAGATTGTGGTAGGGATGGCTTGGGTCCCCAATTATCCTACAGGCCCTTTTTACACACCTGTCCTTGTAAATGTCCTGAATCATGGGAAGTTCACAACTACAGAAGCGCAGAGCAGTCTGCACCACTTTCTGCAGAGTCCTGCGATTAAGGGAGGTACAGTTTCCATACCAGGCAGTGATGCAGCCAGTCAGGATGCTCTCAATTGTGCCCCTGTAGAAAGTTCTTGGGATCTGGAGGCCCATACCAAACCTCCTCAACCATCTGACGTGAAAGAGGCACTATTGTGCCTTTTTCACCACACAGCTGGTGTGTACATACCATGTGAGGTCCTCGGTGAGGTGGATGCCAAGGAACTTGAAGCTGTTAACCCTCTCAACCCCAGATCCATTGATGTCAATAGGGATCAGCCCATCTCCCTTCCTCCTGTAATCTACAACTAGCTCCTTTGTTTGTGTGACATTAAGGGAGAGGTTGTTTTCTTGATACCACTGTGTCAGAGAGTTGACTTCTTCTCTGCAGGCCAACTCGTTATTGTTTGAAATAAGCCCAATCAATGTAGTGCTGACAGCAAATTTAATTAGCAGATTGGAGCTATGCGTGGCAATACAGTTATGGATATACAGGGAGTTAAGGAGGGGACTCAGTATTGAGGGGTTCCTGTATTGAGAGACAGAGGGTTGGAGGTGAGGGAGCCCACTCTTACAACCCTCTGACAATCTGACAGGAAGTCCAGCTGCACAACGCAGGGTCAAGGCTGAGGTCTCTGAGCTTCGAGCCAAGATGGAACTATCCAGCTGTGTAAGGATCGTATGCAGAGCAGTGACCATTGTGTCATCTGTCGATCAGTTGGGTCGGTAGGTGAATTGTAGGGGGGTCCAGTTTTGGTGGTAGCAAGTGGCAGATATAATCCTTGAACAGCCTCTCAAAGCATTTGCTTATTATTGAGGTAAGTGTGACAGGACACCAGTCGTTCAGGCATGTTACCCTGGTCTTTTTTGGTACAAGGACAATGGTGGATAATATGAAGCAGGAGGGCACTCTACACTGGGAGAGGGAGAGATTAAAAATGTCTGGAAACACACCTGCCAGTTGTGCTGCGCGCGTCCTAAGTACTCGCACTGGGATGCCATCCTTGCAACTGTCCACTCATTCCAAACATCTGCGTACCTCAGCCTCAGAGATGACTCAGAGGTAGTGACATCAAACCTAGCATAAAAGCGATTGATCTCATCTGGGAGAGAGACCAGCACCACAACATTTGGCTTTGAAGTCTGCGATGGTATGCAGCCCTCGCCACAAGTCACGTGTGCTATTCGTTGTGAATATTGACTCTGTCTTCTCCCTATATTGTTGTTTTGCAACCTTGATAGCTACATCTTGATTAAGGAGACTTTTCTGAACACGTTTGACAAACTCTATCCCATCTTCTCCCAGCCTTCCCTTTATCCCTTATCCCCTCTCCATCCCCCTGATCCCTCATCCTCCTCTCTGCCCGCTTTCCCTGAACATCCCAACACCCCTCCTCCCCCTGAGACTTCCCACTCCTCACCCTCCCTTAACCCCAGTCCCAACCCTTGCCGTGTCTTCACCATCCCCCCCCGACCTTCCCCTATCTGAGGCAGAACGCTCTGTCCTCAGTAAGGGCCTCACTTTTGTCCCCCTTCACCCCCACCTCAGTGAGTTCCGTGCCCGCCATGATGCTGAACTCTTCTTCTGCCGCCCACATCTCCAAGCCTACTACTTCAACAAGGATTCCCCCCCTGCCCCCTGTGATGATCCATTCTCCCGGCTTCTCAGCTGCTCCTCCTCCTGGACACCCCCATCGGGCCTTCTAACTGCTCTCAACCTTTTCATCTCTATCTATCGCCGAGACATCAACTGTCACAACTTCACCACCCCTCTCTCCTACTCTAACCTCACTCCCTCTGAGTGCACTGCCCTCCACTCTCTCCGCACTAACCCCAACCTCACCATTAGACCTGCAGACAAAGGTGATGCCGTAGTAGTCTGGCGGACTGACCTCTACCTCACTGAGGCCAAAAGGCGGCTCTCCGACACCTCCTCGTACTTAGCCCTGCCACAGGACCCCACCAAAAAACATCAATCCACGGTCTCCCGCACCATCTCCACCCTCATCAACTCCGGACACCTTCCTCCCTCAGCCAAAAAACATAATTCCTACACCCCGCACAGCTCGTTTTTACCCCCTCCCCAAGATCCACAAGCCTGATTGTCCTGGCAGACCCATAGTTTCAGCCTGCTCCTGCCCCACTGAACTTGTGTCTGCCTACCTGGACTCCATTTTATCCCCCATAGTTCAGTCTCTCCCCACCTACGTCCAGGATACAACCCATGCCCTTCACCTCTTCAATAACTTCCAATTCCCCAGCCCTGACCGCTTCATTTTTACCATGGATGTTCAATCCTTATACACCTCCATCCCACATCAAGAAGGCCTCAAAGCCCTCCGCTACATTTTGGATAACAGACCCCACCAGTTCCCCAGCACCACCACACTCCTCCAGCTGGCAGAGCTTGTTCTAACTCTCAATAACTTCTCCTCTGGTTCTTCCCACTTTCTCCAGATCAAGGGTGTTGCCATGGGCACTCACATGGGCCCCAGCTATGCCTGCCTCTTCGTGGTTATGTGGAACAGTCTATGCTCCAAATCTATACTGGCACCACTCCCCAACTTTTCCTCCGCTACATCGACGACTACATTGGTACTGATTCCTGCACCCATGCTGAGCTCGTCAATTTCATCAACTTTGCTTCTAACTTTCACCCAGCCCTTAAATTCACTTGGTCCATCTCAGACACTTCTCTCCCCTTTCTTGATCTCTCGGTCTCCATCTCCGGAGACAGACTATCCACTGACATCTTCTACAAACCCACTGACTCCCATAACTATCTTGACTATACCTCTTCCCACCCTGCCCAATGCAAAAATGCTATTCCCTATTCCCAGTTCCTCCGTCTCCGCCACATCTGCTCCCAGGATGAGGCTTCCGTTCCAGGACTTCTCAAAGGTCCTCTTTCTTTCAGGATCGTGGTTTCCCTTCTGGCATCTTCAAAGATGCCCTCACCCGCAGCTCCTCCACCTCCCACACTTCAGCCCTTAACCCATCCTCCCATCACCACAACAGGGACAGGGTTCCCCTTGTCCTCACTTACCACCCCACCAGCCTCCGGATCCAACTCATTATCCTCTGCAACTTCCGCCACCTTCAACAGGACCCCACCACCCAGCACATCTTTCACTCCCTACCCCTCTCAGCTTGTCGCAGGGGTCATTCCCTCCGCGACTACCTGGTCCACACGTCCCCTCCCCACAGAACTCCCACCCGGCACTTATCCCTGTAAGCGCAAATGCTATACCTGTCCCCACACCTCCCCCCTTATCGCCATTCCAGGCCCCAGACAGTCCTTCCAGGTGAGGCAACACTTCACCTGCAAATCTGCTGGAGTTGTCTATTGCATCCGGTGCTCCCGGTGCGGCCTCCTCTACATCAGCGAGACCCGACGCAGATTGGGGACCGTTTCATCCAGCACCTCCACTCCATCCGTCACAATAGACAGGATCTCCCAGTTGCCACCCACTTCAACTCTGCCTCTCATTCCCATCTAGATATGTCCATACATGGCCTCCTCTACTGCCATGATGAGGCCAAACTCAGGTTGGATGAGCAACACCTCATCTACCGTCTGGGTAGCCTCCAGCCTGGTGGCATGAACATTGAATTCTCCAATTTCTGGCAATTCCTTCCCCCTCATCCTAGGTCCCTCACTGCCTCTCTCCCTTTTCAACTTTCTGCTCCTTTATCTCTACAGTTCTTTCATGCTTATGCCCTCCCCCCTTTATCCTTCCTCTGATTGGTTCTCCACCTGGCGCCTCTAGCCCTTCCCCCTCCCCTATCTCTATTACTGGGCTTCAGCTTCTGCGATCTCCTTACATCTCTTTATATGGGAACTATGCACCAGAGCTTCAAGCTCCCTCTGTTCTACAGCGGTACCCAAAGCTCTCCCATTTAATGTAAAAGTCCTCCTTTAAATTGTCCTTCCAAAATATAGTGCTTTGCACTGATCTAAATTAAATCCCATTTCCCATGCCTAGTTAACCTATCCAGCCAAACAAGATTTTGCTGCAAGTCTTGGCACTCCTCTTAATTGTGTATGATACCACCTATTTTAATATTGCCTACAATCTTACCAAACACATTGCATATTCTCATCCAAATCATTAATATGACATATAACAAACCCAGGAGTCAAACCACTAGTCACAGACCTCTAGTTCAAGAAAGACCATTTCACCATCACCTTGTTTCCCACCATCCAACCAATTTTATCAGCGATGAGTTTGCTCATCTTGAATTTAAAATATAATGTATAAATGAGGGTTTAAAAACTATGAGTCATTGATCAATTCACCTAATATCTAGAATCCATATGAAACTGATTCCTTGAATGAGAGGCCTGCTTAATGGGGACTAATTATACTCACCACTTTTAAGAATGATTTCTGATGCCATCAAAACACAAATTCTGAGAGTGAATGAAAACGTAGATGTTGGGAGGCCATTTCTTCAGTTGTGGGATCTAGAACCAGGGAGCAGAGCATTAGGATAAAGCCACAGATGAGCAGATCTCTTCAAACTGAGGTATGGAATCCCCCCAACCAAAGGGTGCTGCATATGTACCATATTTGTTGAATACATTCACCAGTGTGGGTCTGTAAGAAACTAAAACAGACAGCTGAAGGAACTCAGCAGATCAGCAAAGCAATTGCTCCAGTCCACCCAGATGATAATGGGTACCATCAAAATGCTGGGGGTCAACCTCGCGATAGTCTGTCATCCCATCTGGGGGGGAGGGGTTGTCTTGTACTCTCAGTCGCTTCACTCCATGGAAACCAGCATAAATAAGCACCAGCCTGATGAGCCTATAAGGCTCAGGGAAGACTTTAAGTAACTAACTATAAATTTTGCATACTGCTGTGGGGGGGGGGGGGGGGGGGTTGGAACACCCTATCTGGGGGAAGTAAAAGTGGCCGCTCCTTTGGCACAGACTCTGGCCCTGCAGCACAGAGCGGTAGGGAAAGGAAGAGGATGTCAGCAGTGATAGGGGACTCTATAGTTAGAGGGTCAGACAGGTGAGTCTGCGCATGCAAGAGTGAAACTCGGATGGTAGTTTGCCTCCCAGATGCCAGAGTCCGGAATGATTCTAATCACGTCCACCATATCCTGAAGTGAACAGCCAGAGGTTGTGGTACATATTGGTACAAATGACACAGGTAAGAAAAGGGAGCAGGTCCCGAAAACAGAATACAGGGAGTTAGAATGGAAGTTGAGAAGCAGGACCTCAAAGGCAGTAATCTCCGGATTACTTCCTGTGACACGTGACAGTAAGTATAGGATAGAGTGAGGTGGAGGATAAATGCGTGGCTGAGGGATTAGAGCAGGGGGCAGGGATTCAGATTTCTGTACCATTGGGACCTTTTCTGGGGCAGGAGTGACCTGGACAAAAAAGACAGGCTGCATTTGAATCCGAGGGGAACCAGTATCGTGGCAGGGAGGTTTGCTAAGGCTTTTGGGGAGAGTTTAAGCTAGGATTGCTGAGGGGTGGGAACCAAACTGAAGACGTAGGAAGAGGCTTTTGGCTCACAAATAGAGAAAGCTTGGAGAGATTGCAAGAGGGAGATTAGGCAGGTAATAGAGAAGGGGTATGCTCAGACTAATGGTTTGAGATGTGTCTATTTTAATGCAAAGCGTATTATAAACAAAGCAGATGAGCTTAGAGCGTAGATTAGTACTTGGAACTATGATGTTGTGGCCATTACATATACTTGAATGGCTCAGGGGCAGGAATGGTTACAATAGACAGTAGGTGCAGGAGTAGGCCATTCGGCCCTTCTAGCCAGCACAGCCATTCACTGTGATCATGGCTGATCATACACAATCAGTATCCCGTTCCTGCCCTTTCCCCATACCCTTGACCCTGCTATCTATAAGAGCTCTATCTAATTCTCTTTTGGAAGCATCCAGAGACTTGGCCACTGCCTTCTGGGGCACAGCATTCCACGTATTCACCTCTCTCTGGGTGAAAAAGTTTTTCTGCATCTCTGTTGGAAATGGCCTACCCCTTATTCTTAAACTGTGGCCTCCAGTTCTGGACTCACCCATCAGCGGGAACATGCTTCCTGCCTCCAGCGTGTCCAATCCCTTAATAATCTCATATGTTTCAAACAGATCCTTTTCAATCTCATCCTTTTAAATTCCAGTGTATACAAGCCCATTCGCTCCAATCTTTCAACATGTCATTCCGAGAATTAACTTTGTGAACCTACGCTGCACTCCCTCAATAGCAAGAAAATCTTCCTCAAATTTGGAGACCAAAACTGCACACAATACTTCAGGTGAGATCTCACCAGGGCCCTGTACAGCTACAGAAGGACCTCTTTACTGCTGTACTCAATTCCTCTTGTTATAAAGGCCAGCATGCCATTAGCTATCTTCACTGCCTGCTGTACCTGCATGCTTGCTTTCATTGACTGATGTAAAAGAACACCTAGATCTCGTTGTACCTCCCCTTTTCCTAACTTGACTCCATTTAGATAGTAATCTGCCTTCCTGTTCTTGCCACCAAAGTGGATAACCTCACATTTATCCACATTAAACTGCATCTGCCATACATTTTCCCACTCACCTAGCCTGTCCAAGTCACCCTGCATTCTCCTAACATCCTCCTGACATTTCACACTGCCCCCCAGCTTTGTGTCATCAGCAAATTTGCTAATGTTACTTTTAATCCCTTCATCTAAATCACTAATGTATATTGTAAACAGCTGTGCTCCCAGCAATGAACCTTGCAGTACCCCACTGGTCACAGCCTGCCATTCCGAAAGGGACCCGTTAATTGCTACTCTTTGCTTCCTGTCCGCCAACCAATTTTCAATCCATGTTAGTACTCTGCCCCCAATACCATGTGCCCTAATTTTGCCCACTAATCTCCTATGTGGGACTTTATCAAAAGCTTTCTGAAAGTCCAGGTACACTACATCCACTGGCTCTCTCGTATCCATTTTCATAGTTACATCCTCAAAAAACTCCAGAAGATTAGTCAAGCATGATTTTCCCTTCGTAAATCCATGCTGACTCGGACTGATCCTTCTACTGCTATCCAAATCTGTCATAATTTCCTCTTTTATAATTGACTCCAGCATCTTTACCACTACTGACGTCTATAATTCCCTGTTTTCTCTCTCCCTCCTTTCTTGAAAAGTGGGACAACATTAGTCACCCTCCAATCCACAGGAACTGATCCTGAATCTATAGAACATTGGAAAATGATTACCAATGCATCTACGATTTCTAGAGCCACCTCCTTAAATACCCTGGGATGCAGTCCATCAGGTCCTGGGGAATTATCAGCCTTCAGATTCAATTCATCCCTACCCCAAAACATACCCCAGTGGTCCAAGAATGTAAATCCTTGCTTCCTGCACCAGTTCCTCAGCCACACATTCAGATCCATTATCTCCCTGTTTCTGCTCTCTCCAGCATGAGGAACTGGAGGCAAACCAGAGATAACCACCCTGGAAGTCCTGCTTTTCAGCCTTCTTCCGAGTTCTCTGAAGTCCCGCTGCAGAATGTCCTTCCTCTTCTTCCCAATGTCATTTTGCGCTAACATGCACCACCACTTCCGGCTGTTCACCTTCACTCTTGAGGATTCCCTGCAATCGGTCCGTGATGTCCTGGATCCTAGCACCAGGGAGGCAACACACCATCGTTAAATGTCACTTGTTGCCCCAGAAAACCCTTTCCGTACCTCTTAATATGGAGTACCCTACTACCATGGCTCTTCCTGATGTCTGACTCTTCGGCTCTGCTTCTGCACTAATTTTCTACTTGCAGGCCTGTCCACCTCTCAGACTGGCAGTATCTTCTGTCCTGACAGCTTCCCAGAGGGTGAACCTGTTTACGAGAGTTACATCCCCCAGGGTCTCCTGTACTTCAAGCATCCTTTCCTTCCTCATCGTCGCCCCCTTTCTCTCTTCCAGTATCCTCCGTGTAACAACCTCACTGTAGGTCCTGTCCAGAAAACTCTCGCTTTCGCGGATGAACCTGAGGTCATCCAGTTCTTTCTTCAGTGCTGCAACATGCTCCTTCAGAAACTGAATCTGGACACACTTTCCACAGCTGTAGCAGCCGGGGGCACCATCAGTGTCCCTGACCTCCCACATCATGCACGTAGCACACTGAATCAGCTCAGCGGTCATATCTTCACCCTCTCCAATTGTGGTGTAGTCTCCTCCCTCAGCCTCCTCGCCGAAGACTCTCGAGCCAAAGACTAGCACTTTTCACACCAGGCACTTCCCTTGACCAGGCTGCTTCCCGACAGGCCGTCCCGCTAGCGCTCTCCCTCTTTTTATTTGCTTGAGCTTTGCAAGCTGCTTCGATACTTAGAATGCCAGGCTTTAGATGTTTCAGAAAGGACAGGGAAGGAGGCAAAAGTGGTAGGGTTGTGGCACTGCTGATCAGAGATAGTGTCACTGCTGTAGAAAAGAAGGAAGTTATGGACGGATTGTCTACTGAATTTCTATGGGTGGAAGTTAGAAACAGGAAGGGATCAATAACTCTACTGGGTGTTTTTTTATAGGCCACCCAACAGTAACAAGGACATCGAGGAGCAGATAGGGAGACAGATTCTGGAAAGATGGAATAAAACAGGGTTGTCGTGGTGGGAGATTTTAACTTCCCCAATATTGATTGGCATTTCCCAGAATGACAGATTTAGGTGGGGTGGAGTTTGTTAGGTGTGTTCAGGAAGGTTTCCTGTCACAATATGTAGATAAAGCCCACAAGAGGAGAGGTTATGCTTGATCTGGTATTGGGAAATAAACCTGGTCAGATGTCAGGTCTCTCAAAGGGACAGCATTTTGGAGATAGTTATCACAATTCTATCTCCTTTACCATAGCATTACAGAGGGATAGGAATAGACAAGTTAGAAAAGTGTTTAATTGGAGTAAGGGGAAATATGACGCTTTCATATCTTGGGGTCCAAGTCCATAGGACACTCAAAGCTGCTACGCAGATTGACTATGTGGTTAAGAAGGTATACGGTGCATTAGCTTGCATCAACCATGGGACTGAGTTCTAGAGTGGAGAGGTAATGTTACAGCAGTATAGGACCCTGGTCAGACCCCACTTGGAGTACTGTGCTCAGTTTTAGTCATCTCCTGCAAGAAGGATGTGGAAGCTATAGAAAGGGTGCAGAGGAGATTTACAAGGATGTTCCCAGGATTGGGGAGCATGCCTTACGAGAATAGGTTGAATGAACTTGGCCTTTTCTCCTTGGAGTGACGGAGTATGAGAGGTGACCTGATAGAGGTGGATAAGATGATGAGAGGCATTGATTGTGTGGATAGTCAGAGGCTTTTTCCCAGGCTAACACGAGAGGGCAGTTTTCAGGTGCTTGGAAGTAGGTACAGAGGGGATGCCGGGGCAAGTTATTTTATGCAAAGAATGGTGAGTGTGTGGAATGGGCTGTCAGTGACTGTGGTGGAGGTGGATACAATAATGTCTTTTAAGAGGCTCCTGGATAGGTACATGGAGCTTAGAAAAATAGAAGGCTATGGGTAACCCTAGGTAATTTCTAAAGTAAGTACATGTTCAGCACAGCATTGTGGGTTGAAGGGCTGTAGGTTTTCCATGTTTCTGTAATCTGGAAGTGACTGTACAATTATATATGGCAATGAAGGAAGCTTTGGGCATGCTTGCCTTTATTGGTCAAGGCATTCTGTACAAGATTTGGGAGATCATGACACAACAATACCAGATGTCGGCAAGACTGTACTTGGAGTTATCTCTGAAGTTCTGGTCTGGTCTCCTAGCTATTCAGAAGGATGAAACAAGAAAAAGTGCAGAAAAGCTTCACAAGGATGTTAGTGGAACTGGAGAGTTTGATTTCCAAGGAGAAATTGCTGGGGCTTTCTTTCCTGGAATGGAAGAAGCTGAGTAGTAACATCACGGAGGATTTAAAATCATGACAGGCTGACATAGGTAGAATGGTCATACTTAGTGTAGTGGAGTCTAAACCCTAAAGGAAAGAAATAAGATGTGAGTTTTGAGGTGCAACTTTTTCCAGACAGTGTGATGGTTATATGGAACAGGTGAACAGAGTAAGTGGAAGAGACACGTAAAATTACAATGTTTAAACAGCATTTAGCCAGTTACATGGATATGGAAGGTTTCAGAAGAACATGGGTCAAATGCAAGAACTAGCTCAGTTAGGTAACTTGATTGACATGGACAAGCTGGACCATTTTGTATATCTTCATGATTGTTTACTTTTGTTCTCCATTCCAATATCTGCAGTATGATGGCTCCAGGAACCACAAGGATATGGGTGGGATAGCAGAAGGGAGCCCTAGGCAGTCCTGCAGCTAACGAGTGATGAAGCACATCGGGAATCATTGCATATCTTATTTTACCCACCAAGGTCCAACAACCTTCTTCAGGCTAAAATTCACATTAGCTCCCTGAAATATAGAATTCTAAAATGTCCACAGAGAAGACAGCCCTCCTCAGCTTAGTCTGAACTAATTGTCAATCTATGTTAAATCCTCTGGTTTCAGGACACTATACAAAGGCAAGTATCACAGCGTCAAGACACTTTAGAATCTTGCTTCATTAAATCACCTCATCTTCCTAACGCTATTGAATTTAGGGCCATTCTGCTCAATTGTTACTTGAAGAAACATCTTTTTCACCAGAAATTAATTTTGTAAATCTTTACAGTAAACCAAGACAATCATATTCTTCCTCAAACTCAAAGTCGTAAAATCAAGAAATTAGAATCACACATCGCAGTGGATGCTATTTCTAACAGTTAATTTAAGTATAAAACTGATATAAAAACAGTCACCTTGTAACCATATCTTTTTATACTTTCTTACTCCTTCAGCACAATTCAGGGAGAAATTATGGAACTGAATACAATCAACAGACAAAGTTATGCAAAATACACCTGATCAATCAAATATTCAGGAATTTCAACAAAAATTAAGTTTTATCAGATATTATTTGAGATATCACAAATTCCCACCATGCCGTTGCTGCCTTAAGTAACTCTACGAATATGAAGAACCTGCAAGCTCCTGAGCAAGTTAATCAGTCAAACCAACAAGACTGTGTGATAAAAGTGCCAATTCCACCAATTAAGAATTTACTCTAAAGGTTACAATTGTTTTGTCCTTATGGCCAATAAGTAATCATGCTTATTTTTATTCAGTTTTGGGAGCTGGGTATCATCAGCAAGGACAGTAATTATTGAATCACCTTGAACTGCTCAAGTCCTTTTTGTGAAAAGGTATTTGCATAGCACTGCTGGTGAAGGGAGAATTGATTTAAAGATTCTAAGTATATTTATTATCAAAGTTTGTACACAGAAGACAACTCGAGATTAGTCCCACACAATCGGCAACAGGCAAGCAAAGAACACATAAAATACCAAACCAGTAGAATTCAGTTTAGTTCAATTCTACACCACACCACGAGGCAGGGCTATTCTTTGGCAAAGCATTGATCACCCTATTCAAACCTAATCAAAAACAGTAAAATAGGATAACCAGAATCCAGGAACACATGCAATTTGAATCTTAAAGTCCCCTAAAAATAAGTCCACGGCCTTGCCGATCAATACAGGCAATGTGGATCCTAAAACTCTCACACTTTCTTCTGACAGCAACTAGCAAGAAGGTGAGGAAGAACAGACAAACACAGGCCGATGGTGCCGAACAACTGCCCGTCCTCCACTCTCATTCTCAACGACTACAGTCTTGCTGAATGCTTCAATCAGAGAGAAGCTATGGAATTGATCATGTGTTCATGCCCCACTTCCAGGCTACCAGGCCTCAAACTCCACTCCAAACCTCATCAAACTCCCTCAGAGGCAGAAGAGCACTCAATCAGCCCCAAAGCATACCACCAAAACTTAAATCACAAGTTTGGGTTGTGTATAGCTTATTAGTAGAATCATATTTGAAAGAAGAAATAAGAGAAGTAGTTTCGTGAAATGTATGCAGGACATCGCCACTGGTGCCATCTTGTAGAAGCTACTAGTGCCTCAGGAATTGCATCACCAGGTTCAAACACAATTACCACCCCTGAACCATCAGACCCTTGAACAAAAAAGGATAACTACACTGTTTCTACTTCTGGTATTCCCACAACTTATGGTCTCAGTCTAAGGACTCTTTATCTTGTTATTTCACGCCCGTTATTTATTTTTATTTGCATTTGTACAGTTTGTTGCCCATTGATCCTGTCCACAGGTACTGTTCTAAAGATTTGCTAAGTATGCCGGCAGAAAAAAAATCTCAGGGAGGTCTATGCACACTGATTGGGAATTCATTCCTGTACATCTAACTAATTTTGCCCCATTTAATCACTTCTGGTGGTTAGTATCAAGAAATTCCAGTTCTGGTTGCCTCATTATAGGAAGGATGTGGAAGCTTTAGAGATGGTGCAGAAGAGATTTACCAGGATGCTGCCGGGATTAGAGGGGATGTCTTATGGGGATCGGTTATGCAAGCTAGGGTTTTCCTCTTTGGAGCAAATAAAGACAAGCAGTGACTTGATAGTGGTGTACAAGATAAGAGGCATAGTTCAATGGATAGCCAGATATTTTCCCAGGGCTGAAGTGGCTAATACGGGGACACTTAATTTTAAGGTGATTGGAAGAAAGTATAACCTGGTACAAATGGAAGTGTTTTTTTTAAATACAGAGAATGCTGGGAGCATGGGACATGCAGATAGGTTAAGAAACTCTTAGAAGGGCACATGGATATAAAATGAAGTGTTATTTTCAGAGGGAAGGCTTTGATTGATCTTCAAGTAGGTTAACAGCTCTGCACAACATTGTGGGCCTAAGGACCTATACTGTGCTGTAGTGCTCTATGTTCTACATTAAAATTACCTGCTATTACAAACCAAATACCAAAATGCATTTGCAATATCCCTACACATTTGCTTCTCTAATTCCCACTGGCTATTTGGAGGCCTATAGTACAATACAAAAGTGATCTTTATTTATAAGTTCTACCCATTTCACCTCAGTGGACATTCCCACAAGAGGAATCCTTTCTCAATACTGCTATTGTAATCTCTTCCTTCATCTGTACCCGAGAACATTGAACTGTCAGTCTGTGCAGGAGTTACACTTACCTGTTAGGATCCTTCCATTAGAGTAAATGTAGCTGAGCCTATCACATCACCTTCTTTTCCTGTTCTGCATTCTGTTATGGTTTCTACCTTATACTATCTCAATGCAGTTTGTAATGAATTGATCTGCATATAATGTGCAAGACAAGCTTTTCACTGTACAGAAATAGGTGTGACAATATGAAACCAATTCCAATTCCTCCTGTTCCTTCTACCATCTTTTCATTATAGCTATAACATTACAGTATATCCCCCGAGCTTACCTGCCTTACCTGTTAGGCTCCTGCCATTAAAGTAAATGCAGTTGAGCCTATCACATCATCTTCTTTCCCTGTCCTGCCCCCGCCTATTGTTGGCTTCCACTTCTGTATTTGCCTCACCATTCTTATTTACCACAACACTACCTTGTGCCATGGCCCATACCAGAGCCACCAACTTGTTTATTTACAGATGCAGTGTAGAAGAGGCCTTCCAACCCAACAAACCAAGCCATTCAGCAACCTACCTACTTAACTCTTGCCTAAGCAGAGGACAATTTACAATGACCAATTAATCTACTAACCGGTACAGAAGAAACCCACGTGGTCACATAGAGAATGTGCAAACTCCTCACAGATGGCGCCAGAAATGAATTCTGAACTCTTGACGCCTGGAGCTGTAACAGTGTTGTATCAACTGCTATGCTATTGTTTAAATCCATACTAGTAGTTCCCCTTCCATTCAGATGCAACCTATCCCTCTTGTCCAGTTACCTCTGCCTCGGAAGAGATTCTCAGAAGTCCAAGAACCTGATTGCCTCCCTCCTGTATCAGCTGATTAGCCATACATTCCTGTCTTCATCACTATGTAGGACTGGGAGTAATCCAGGGATTACAGTCTTTAGGGGTCTGTATTTTTTCGCCTTCTACCTAACCTCTTACATTCACTCTGCAAGACCTCATTCCTTTATCTACTCTCTGGCTACTCATTCTGCCCTTCCACCCTGGGAATATTCTACAATGCTTGGGAGTTAAGCAACACAACATCCTGGTTCTCATTCATGACCACAGAGTTTTCAATCTGTCCCACGAATGACAAAGTCTCCTTTTACCATAAATCTCCTTGATTCCACACTCTCCTGCTGTACATCCAGGCCAGAGACCAGGCTACAAAAGCTGCTCTCCTCAAAAACTTACATTGCCACAGTCCTGCATGATCCAGAGAATCAAGCCCAGGTATCCAAGACGGATTGGCAAACAGGAAGCAAAATTGGCTTTGAGACAGAGTGTTTTTCCTGATTGTTAGTCTGTCACCAGTGATGAACAACCGGTAATGGGACGCAATATCAGAATCAGGTTTCTTATCACTGACGTATGTCATGAAACTTGTTGTTTAGTGGCAGCAGAATAGTGCAAACCTAAAAGACTGCTATTAATTACAAAAAGAAATATATTTTTTTCTCACCCTTACGGGTGGTGTATATGTGTATTTTTCTCTCAAACTCAGGTCCTCTAACAGAGGCTTAAGAGGTCGGCATAGTATCCTTGTTGTTCCTTGTAGTGTGCTCTTCTGGACCGAGATCTCAGATGTCGTTCCCAAGCCATTCTCCCAGTCCAGGTGTCACAGCTCCAAGTGCTCCTATCACCACCAGGATTACTCTGGCTTTAACATTCCACAACCCTTCCATCTGCTCTTTCAAGCTCTGGTATTTCTCCAGCCTCTCATATTCATTCTTTTGTCCTGATGTTATTGTCATTCAGGATTGTCACATCCTAAATGTTACTGCTTTTCTCCTGTTCTTTGTCCAGTATTACTATGTCTGGTTGGTTGGCCAGTACCTGCTTATCAGTCTGTATTTGGAAGTCCCACAGGATCTTAGCTCTGTCATTCTCCACTACCTTCTTGGGTGTTTCCTATTTGGATTTGGGAGTGTCCAATCCATACTCAGCACAGGCTTTCCTGTACAAAATCCCTGCTGTGCCGTTCAGTGTATGCTGTCCCTGCCTGCATCTTGCACCCTGCTACTATGTGCTGGATGGTTTGAGTGGATTCCTTGCACAGTCTGCATCTTGGGTCTGTCTGGTGTGATAGAAACCTGCTTCTATTGCTCTTGTGCCCAGCACTTGTTTATGTGCAGCCATGAACAGTGCCTCTTTGCTGTCCCTAAACAGAAACATAGAAAATAGGTGCAGGAGTAGGCCATTCGGCCCTTCAAGCCTGCACCACCATTCAGTATGATCATGGCTGATCATCCAACTCAGAACCCTGTACCTGCTCTCTTTCCTCCCCCCTCATCTGCTTAGCCACAAGGACCATATCTAACTTCCTCTTAAATATAGCCAATGAACCGCCTCAACTGTCTCCTGTGGCAGAGAATTCCAAAGATTCACCACTCTCTGTGTGAAGAAGTTTTTCCTCATCTCAGTCCTAAAAGGCTTCCCCTTTATCCTTAAACTGTGACCCCTCGTTCTGGACTTCCCCAACATTGGAAACAGTCTTCCTGCTTCTAGCCTGTCCAATCCCTTTAGAATTTTTTACGTTTCAATAAGATACCCCCTCAACCTTCTAAATTCCAGTCAGTATAAGCCAAGCCGATCCAGTCTTTCTTCATATGAAAGTCCTGCCATCCCAGGAATCAATCTGGTGAACCTTCTCTGTACTCCCTCTATGACAAGAATGTCTTTCCTCAGATTAGGGGGCCAAAACTGCACACAATATTCTAGGTGCGGTCTCACCAAGGCCTTGTACAACTGCAGTAGAACCTCCCTGCTCCTGTACTCAAATACTTTTGCTATGAATGCCAACATACCATTTGCCTTTTTCACGGCCTGCTGTACCTGCATGCCCACCTTCAATGACTGGTGTACAATGACACCCAGGTCTCGTTGCATCTCCCCTTTTCCTAATCGGCCACCGTTCAGATAATAATCTGTTTTCCTGTTCTTGCAACCAAAGTGGATAACCTCACAATTATCCACATTAAATTGCATCTGCCATGAATTTGCCCAGTCACCTAACCTATCCAAGTCACCCTGCATCCTCTTAGCATCCTCCTCACAGCTAAACCCTGAGGACTTTCTTATGTCAGCCACCTCAATACCTGGTGATGATACATCCTATGCAATGGCTTGTCCTGCCATGGCCTCCTCTGGCTCTGCCTTACCCACTTCCATATCTCCTGCCTACTGTCTGAGGTATTCCCCTAGCAAGTATGTCCTCAGGGGCCATCTCCTTGCATTTCTTTCATGAATGTGGCCTTGATACTTACAAGTCCCCATCCTCCTTTATTCCAGCAGGTGTACAGTCACCCAACATTGGACATTGCATGGAATCTCCCAAGTATTGTTAGTAGTTTCCAGGTCTTGATGTTAGCGGCTTCCAGTTTGTTCCTTGGCCAGCGCAGTATTGCAGCTGGGTAACTGATGGCTGGTACACTGGTATATAAATAAATAGTGTGAAAAGAGAGCAAAAATAGTGAGGAAGTGTTTATTGCTTCATAGACCATTTAGAACTCTAAGGGCTGAGGAGAAAGAGCTGTTTCTAAAATGTTGAGTCTGTGTCGTCAGGCTCCTCTACCTTCTCCCTAATCGTAGTAGTGAAAAGCGGGCATGTCCTAGATGGTTGGCTCCTTAAAAAGGAATGCAGCTTTTTGAGGCACATTTTTTGAAGTTGTCTTCAATGGCAGGGAGGTCATGATGGTTGAATTTACAACCCACTGCGCCATTTGGGTATAATATTGTACAGTGGCCCCTCCATAATAGACAGTGATACACAAATATAATGTAAGGTTAAGTAAGTCTACTCCATTCCATATGCTGGTTCACTCAACTAGCTGCCACATTACCTGTTTCATCTTGGTAAAAGGAATTGAAATTTCTCAGCCAGATTACTTTCAGGCTTCCTTCCAAATGTTGTTCAATGTGGAGCAGCAGCAATTCATCAGCTAATGGCAGAAGGCCATCTGCTGGAAATCTGCTCCCTCCCACCCAAATACAATTTTGTCAACGCCTCCGATGGGCTTGTTCTGCCGGTGGGATATAATGTGCTCTGAGGTTGCAACAAAGGAATTTGGCACATTGGTATAATTATACAAGAATGACAATTTCAGGCTATTAATTGACTAGTTCATGGCGCAGAACTTTCAGTTTAAACACCAATTCTCAGATATTTGTTTGAAGTCTTATGTAAGGTTAGATAAACCCCTTGCACACTTACCACGTCCAAATTTACTGTCAAGTTCAATACAAGGTGGTCAGGTGATATACAGGTGACATAAAACAATACAGCACAAGAAAGGCCATTCAGCCTACAATGTTGTATCGAACCTGCTAAAAAGCAAATTAAAAACATCTAAACATTAATCCCTTCTACCTACACCATGTCCATATCACTTCATCTTCCTTACATTCATGTCTATCCAAACGCCTCTTAAAAGCTTCTAATGTATTTGCCTCTATCATCATACCAGGCAGCACCGTCCAAGCACCCACGACTCTGAGTAAAAACTGACCCCTCACATTCCCCTTGAACCTCCTCCCTCTCACCTTCAATGCAAGTCCTCTGGTTTTAGGCATTTCAACCCTGGGAAACAGATACATTCTGTCCACTCTATCTATGCCTCTCATAATCTTATGAACCTCCATCAGATCTTCCCTCAGCCTCCAACACTCCAGACAAACTATCCAAGTTTATCCAGCATCTTGTAATAGCACATGCCCTCGAAAGCAGGCAGTATCCTGGCAAACCTCTTCAGCACCCTGTCCAAAGCCTCGACATCCTTCCTACAATGGGCGAATACAACTAAGGCAGAGTTTCATTAAGTTGTAGCACAACCTCCTGATTTTTGAACTCAGTACCTTGACTCAGAAATGCAAGCATTCCATAACCCTTCTCAACCACATCAACCCATATAGCCACATTCAAGAGCTATGACCTTGGGTCCCAAAATCAGCAACACTGTTAATTTGTTCTACAGTGCAAAATCTCACCTTTATCTAGGTTAAAGCCCACCTGCCATTTCTCAGATCATATCAACACCTGATGTATTCCACACTGTATTCTTTGTCAGTCTGCTACACTATCCACAATTCCACCAACCTTGGTATATTCTGCAAACTTACTAACCCACCTGCCTGCATTTTCATCCAGGTTATTTATATACATTAGATATGGCAGAGCTTCCAGGACAGATCCCTGCGAAACTCCACTAATTATGGACCTTCAGATCGATTAAGTCATTTCAACCGCAATCCTGTCTTCTTTGCGCAAGCCAGTTCTGGATCCAAACTGCCAATTTGCTGTGAATCCCATGCATCTTAATTTTCTGGATTAACTTCCCATGAGGGATTTTGTGAAATGCCTTACTAAAATCTATGCTCTACCCTCATCAATCTCTGTGGTCAAAAAACTTCAACTGGTAAGACATGGTCTGACATGGGCAAAGTCACATTGACTCTTCCAAATTAGGCCATGGGTTTCCAAGTACTCATATATCCTATATTCAAGAATTTTATCCAGCAATTTCCCTACAACTGACGTGAGACTCACCAGTCTCTAGTCCCCAGGATTTTCTCTTGTCCCCTTATCAGAGGTACAACATTAGCCACTTGCTAGTTCTCTGGCATCTTGCCTGTGGCTAAAGAGGATGCAAAGATACTGGTCAAGGGCCCAGCAATCTCATCTTTTGCCTCCATCCATAACCAGGGGGTAAATCCCATCAGGTCCTTGGGTCTTATTGACCTTACTACTAATTAGGAGGCCCAACGTTTTCTCATCCTTGACCACTAAGTGCCCTAATATATTTACCCACTCAGCACTAATCTCCTGGTCCTCCATATCCTTTTCCAGTAAATACTGGAGCAAGGAACTCATTAAGTATGTCACTCACATTCGTCATATCAAAGCAAACATTCCCCCGTTTATCCTTGAGCAGTCCGACTCTCTCCATAGTTGTCCTCTTGCACTTGATGTATTTATAGAAAGCCTTGAGATTCACCATAAACCAGCTTGTCAAGGACTTTTCATGGGTCCTTCTGTCTTTCCTAATTCCCTTCTTTAGTTCTTTTCTGGCTTCTTTATATTCATCATGTGCTTTGTTTGATCCTAACTTCCAAAATTTCATATACTATTCCTTTATCTTCTTTACTAAATTCATCTGTTGTTCAAATGTTCTATTACCTTTTCTTCCCCATCCTTCCTTCTAGCAGGAACATACCTTTCCTGTACTCTGTACAATTGATCCACATGACTGCTCTGAAATCCCCAGAGAAAAGGTGTTCCCAATTTAGTTCATGTCTGATGTTCTCATAATTTGCCCTACTCCAATTTAAAGCTCTCTCACAAGGAGCATACCTATCCTTATTTATAGCTATTGTGGAAGTTAAGGAGTTGTTGTCACTGTTTCCTAACACCACCTACTGAAAAGTCACCTACTGACCAGGTCCGGTACGGCCTCCTTCTCACTGAACCATCCACTTACTGATTTAAGAAACATTCCTGGATACACGTTACAAGTTCTACCCCTTCTAAACCCTTTACACTAAGAAGGTTCCAGTTTCTGTCAGGAAAGTTGAAATCCCCCATGACAACAACCCCATTATTTGACATATTTCTTTAATCTGTTTACCTGTTTGCCTCAGTTTCCCAGTGGTTATTAGAGGTCCCAGTGTGATTGTACCTTTCCCCTTCCTGAGTTTCACCAAAACAGACTCTGCCCCCTCCCCACCAATTACGTCTCCCCTGAGTGCAGCTGTGACGTTGTTCCTGATTAAGAACACTTTTACTTTCTCCTCTATCTCTTCTAAAATTTCCAAAACCGGTACATCAATAAACATTTCTGCCCCTCATGGTAAGGATGACAGATATCCTCACCCAAAGGACTGTAGCAAATCAAAACATAAACACAGTAGATTCTGCAGCTACTGACAAGTCCAGAGCAACAGTCACAAAATTTTGGAGGATCTCAGGTCAGGTAGCGTCAATGGAAAATAATAAAATCTATGTTTAGGGCTGAAACCCTCCATCAGGACAGCAAAGGGATTTTCATCAGCAAAGCAAAAGGGTTTTCAATGACAGGCCAATAATTTTAACGGGTATCATCGTTAGATGGTATATTTTTGCCCTCCAGATTATGAACCAAATAACTGCATTGCCTTACTGGGATTTGAACTCTTACTTCTGGATTTCTCGTGTGGTAAATTAATGACGGTGTCACCCCCATAAATGACTGGTGAAAGTCACCCCCTGGCCTCTGGAGTAGCAGTGTATGAATTTACACACAATCCCTTTTACACCCCAATCTTGCCCGCTCAGCTAGTTATGTCTCTGCGCCCGAATAATGCATTTTATCCATTAAATCGTGTTTAAACTCTTCTTCATCATACAATAGGAACCTTACCAATGATCGAAAGTATTTTGTTAACTATATTTTGAATGATTAGAAATTTATATCCCAAGTGCAGAAGTTGTACGTAGGAAATAATTACATTCTCAATTTGCTCCTTCCTGATTTTCCAAACTCCCAGCGCCATATCAAATTTCTATCCGCTGCGCTCTGTCCATTCCCCTCCTCACATTCTGCTTGTCACTACGCTGCCAATCAAAGGAAGAGACCAATAATCACCTCTCTTAGTCAAATTGGTCCTGAAGCCCCACCTATGCACAGTTGCGCCTCCAATAACAGAGCTTAAGTTTGATGTCCTTGCGGCTTATATACGACTTAACTCGACCACTTAAACGCAAAATTTGCGATTACTTAAATCTCAGGCTGAAACATGGGGCATATACCCACTCACGATTAGCGCTTCCTTTATGCGCCCTATCTCTTACCAGTTACGGTCCGTTTACTCGGTCGCCATTCCGCCGTTTCTGCAGAAAGGAATCCACCTCCGCGCCTGCGTACTAAACTTGACTGATGAATGGTAGAGTGCAGTCATCCTCGCGTGGAATTCTGGGAATGACGTTCTGCCATTGTCAGCCTCACGACTTACTATCAAATTCGTATTGGAGGACAATTATCAAAATAGGCATACGTTTGTAACTTAATGATAGAATGTGCTGAACAGATTTCTGTCTCCTTTGAATTACATAAATATAAAGGAATATTAGATACAAAAAAAAATCCATTGGGATGGGAACCGGAGTGCCAGAACAGATAGTGGAGAGTTTGCGGAGACAGATGTTTTCAAGACCTTAGGCAAAGTTAGGAATCAAAAGGTTGAGAATAGCGGGACTAATATCCTGAGATGAGCTGATATTTCAATCCAAGAAGTATCTAGGAAAGTCAGGTGAGTTCAGGGCTTGGATCGCATGCCGGAATTATGATACGGTAGCCATTAGTTGCAGAGGCGACAGAACTGACAGTTCTGTACTCCGGGGTTCCGTTGTTTAGATTCAACCGAGTGGAAGGGATTAAAGGGGGAGGGGCGGCGTTTCTCGTCAGGGAAAATGTCACGGTAGTGCTCAGTCAGGACAGACTGGAGAACACCAGTGAGACGTTATGGGGTAACTGAGTAATGACAAAGTATGACACGTTAATTACACACCAGCCAACAGACTGGGGAGGGAACTGTAGAGAGATTGCAGACTTTTACAAGAAACATTAGGTAGTTATTGTAAACCTTTCACATTGTAATGAGTTAGCCATTACTGTGAATACAGACTAACAGCGACGTACTATGCATGGGAATAATGATGAAAAGGTCATTGCCGGTAAATAAACGGATCTCGGATGAATATGATTTGGGTAAACACAAAAACATAAAAAGTTTGAATGTTTCTTCTAAAGAAACATTCTTTAGAGACTCCTGGATAGGTACGTGGAACTTAGAAAAATAGAAGGCTATAGGTAATTGCTAAGGTAAGAACATGTTCAGCACAGCTTTGTGGGCTGAAAGGCTCAGAAAAATAAGACAATTGCCTGTATGAATATTGATAGACAACTAGGCAAATTTAAATGTTCACCAGGAAGCAATAATTCAGCTCACACCACTATAAAATTAGATTGAACTTGTAATGACAAAATATTTTAAGCTATAATAAAATAAAACAAGGGCCCACCACATATAGTCTGCTTAGAATACATATGTGGTTTGGAACTCTTGTGTAATCAGCAGGCCAGACAGTATCTATGGAAAAGAGTAAACAGCAGTTGTTTTGGGCAGAGAGCCTTCATCAGGAGTCGACTATTCACTCTTTTCTATTGATGGTGCTGGGCCTGCTAAGTTCCTTTGTGTGTGTGGCTTGGATTTCCAGCATTTACAGATTTTCTTGTCCATGTGCCACATAATCAATCCAGTTTGCTGCAGTTTGGTTACTCATGATACCATAACAGTTCTGTGCAAAAGAATCAGTCCAGACAAACTAAAAATTAGAAAAACATCCAAGCAACGTCCAAGGAAAGGTGTCAAACTGTCTGACGAAGTTGTGTGAAAGCTGGCTAACTGAGAGTATTCTGCACATTTTCCGTGAGACAACGGCTGCATGAGGATTTTCTGATTTGTATCAGTCCTACCAAATTTGGTTCTGTGAGCATTTCACCATGTTCTTCCACTGTTCCTTCTCCATTTCTTTTTCTTTCTTGGAACTTCCTCGACCACATACTCTCTCAAGTATGGCTGCCCGTTGTCTGTTTTATTTTCTGGGGCATTTTATTGGACAAAATGTTAATAAGCCAAGTCCTATTGACTAATTAAACAAGCCAAACTTATAGGCCAGCTGGAACAAATGAGGTGCTTATAGAGTTTAAGAAATGCAAGAGAAATTTCTCTTAAGAAATAAACCAAGAGGTTTAAAAGAAGGCATGAGGATGCTCTACCAAACAAGATGAAGATGAAGGTGAAGTGATTCCACAGACATGTTAAGAGCAAAAGGATTGCAGAAGTGAGAATCAACCCTCAGGAAGATCAGAATGGTATTCTATGTGTGGAGCCGAAAGAGATGGGGGGGGACATTTTATACATTTGCATCTATATCTACTCAGGAGATGAACACAGAGTCGAAAGAAGTGAGGCAAAGTGGCATCAACTTCATTGACCCAATACAGATTATAGGGGGTGGGCGAAGAATTTCTAAGTGAGTATACAGAGGAAAGGGGCTGAAGAGAACCTCCAAAGTTGGTATCTCTGGATTACCCCCTGTGCCATGGACTAATGCAGGTAGGAATGTGATGATTGCATGAATGAATGAGTGGATGAGGAGACGGTGCAGAGGATAGGGTTTCAAGTTCTTGGATCATTGCAGCCTTTGCAATGAACCTGTACAAGAGGGACGGGTTGCACCTGAACTGGAGGGGAACTACTGTCCTGACCAGGGGACTTGCTGATGCTGCTCAGGAGAGTTTAATCTAGTTCTGCAGGGGGCAGGATAAAGTCAGGTTGTTTTCTTTGTAGCATTGGAGGCTGAGTAGAGATCTGATGGAGGTTTTCAATATCATGAGTGACATAGGTGGAGTGGGCAGAGAGTATCTTTTTCCCAGTGTTGAAATGTCTAATACCAGAGGGCATGCATTGAAGGTGAGAGGGGATAAGATCAAGGGGGATGTGAGGGGTTAGCTTTTTGACTCAGAGAGTCACTACCTGGGATGGTGATGAACTATCAGAGGAAACTGATCAGGTCTCTGGCACTGAGTCTGGCTCTGTGGCTCAACAAGGAAAGTTGGAGAGTGTTGAGCTGTGGTGATAGGAGATCCATTAGTTCGGGGAACAGAAAGAAGGTTGTGTGGACAAGAATAAGATTCCTAGATAGTCTGTTGCTTCCCAAGTGCCAGGGTCTGGGACATCTTGGATTGAGTCCTTAGCATTCATAAGTTGGAGGGTGATCAGCCAAAGGCCATGGTCCATATGGATACCAATGACATATGTAGGAAGCATGATGAGGTTCTGCAAAGTGAGTTCAGGCAGTTTGGTGCTATGTTAAAGAACAGGACCTCCAGGGTCGTGATCTCAGGGCTGCTACCCATGCCTTGTGTGAGTGTAGCCAGAAATAGGAAGATCATACAGTTTAACCTGTGTCTAAGGAGTTGTTTTTTGAGGGAGGGTATCAGATTTTTTTTTTATTATTGGGCTGTCTTTCAAAGAAGGTGGGACCTGAATGGAATACATAGTTTGTACCTGAACTGGAGGAGGACTAATATCCTCGATGGGAGGTTTGTGAGTAATGCACGGGATGGGGCAGGGCAGGTTAAACTTGAGTTGCAGGAGGATGGGAAGCAGAGTTCTAGAACAGATAGTGGAGTGGTTTTAGAGAAAGATGTTGTTAAGACGTCAGACAAAGTTGGTAAGCAAAAGATTGAGCATGGTGGGACTATTGCTCTGAGTTGCATTTTTTCCATGCAAGAAGTATTGTAGGAAAGGCAGATGAAAACAGGGCATGAAACAACATAAGGAATATGGTATTGTAGCTATTAGTGAGACTTGGTTGCAGAATGGGCAGGGCTGGCATCTGATTATTCCAGGGTTCTGTTGATTTAGACATGACAGAGTGGGAGGGATTAAGATGGAGGGATGTGGTACTAGTCAGGAAAAAAGTCACAGCAGTGCTCAGTCAGGTCAGACTGGAGAACTTGTGTGGTGTAGAGATGAGGATTAAGAAAAGTGACCACATTAATGCAACACTTCTCTAGACCAGCCAATAGTCCACGGGATGCAGAGGAAAAAATTTGTAGGCCTTCCTTTCTGTGAAATGGTATTCCTTTTTCTCATTTCTGTTGCCAGGATGCAGCTTTTCTTTCCAGGATATCAGAGATGTTCTCCTTCTTCAAAGAGCGGGGTTTACCTTTCTCCACCATTGATGCTGCCCTCATCTGTATCTCATCCATTTCGTGAAGACCTTCCGGGTCTTGCTCTGGTTTGCGGACTCCGGACTTCGGGCCTTGCAGCCAGCCCTCCTATCACCCGGAGCCATTGGATCATCTTGGCTTAAGGAGGTACACCTGTCACCTATTAGAGGCAGGTGTTTATAAGGGGCTCGGGGACTGAGCCTAGTTTGGGGGTCGTCCTGCTCTGTACCTGGTCCACCGGCTCTGAATCCCACTCTGTGCCTGGTCCGCCGGCTCTGAATCCGGCTCTGTGCCTGGTCCGCCGGCTCTGAATCCGGCTCTGTGCCTGGTCCGCCGGCTCTGAATCCGGCTCTGTGCCTGGTCCGCCGGCTTTGAATCCGGCTCTGTGCCTGGTCCGCCGGCTCTGAATCCGGCTCTGTGCCTGGTCCGCCGGCTCTGAATCCGGCTCTGTGCCTGGTCCGCCGGCTCTGAATCCGGCTCTGTGCCTGGTCCGCCGGCTCTGAATCCGGCTCTGTGCCTGGTCCGCCGGCTCTGAATCCTGCTCTGTGCCTGGTCCGCCGGTTCTGAATCCGGCTCTGTGCCTGGTCCGCCGGCTCTGAATCCGGCTCTGAGCCTGGTCCGCCGGCTCTGAATCCGGCTCTGTGCCTGGTCCGTCGGCTCTGAATCCGGCTCTGTGCCTGGTCCGCCGGCTCTGAATCCGGCTCTGTGCCTGGTCCGCCGGCTCTGAATCCTGCTCTGTGCCTGGTCCGCCGACTCTGAATCCGGCTCTGAGCCTGGTCCGCCGGCTCTGAATCCGGCTCTGTGCCTGGTCCGCCGGCTCTGAATCCGGCTCTGTGCCTGGTCCGCCGGCTCTGAATCCGGCTCTGTGCCTGGTCCGCCGGCTCTGAATCCGGCTCTGTGCCTGGTCCGCCGGCTCTGAATCCGGCTCTGTGCCTGGTCCGCCGGCTCTGAATCCGGCTCTGTGCCTGGTCCGCCGGCTCTGAATCCGGCTCTGTGCCTGGTCCGCCGGCTCTGAATCCTGCTCTGTGCCTGGTCCGCCGACTCTGAATCTTGCTCTGTGCCTGGTCCGCCGACTCTGAATCCGGCTCTGTGCCTGGTCCGCCGGCTCTGAATCCGGCTCTGTGCCTGGTCCGCCGGCTCTGAATCCGGCTCTGTGCCTGGTCCGCCGGCTCTGAATCCGGCTCTGTGCCTGGTCCGCCGGCTCTGAATCCGGCTCTGTGCCTGGTCCGCCGGCTCTGAATCCGGCTCTGTGCCTGGTCCGCCGGCTCTGAATCCGGCTCTGTGCCTGGTCCGCCGGCTCTGAATCCGGCTCTGTGCCTGGTCCGCCGGCTCTGAATCCGGCTCTGAGCCTGGTCCGCCGGCTCTGAATCCGGCTCAGTACCTTGTTCACCGGCTCTGAATCCTGCTCTGTGCCTGGTCCGCCCGCTCCGGATCCGGTTCTGCACTGGTTGCCACTCTGTTCCGTATCCTGCTCTGCCCTGGTTGATGGCCTGCTCTGTATCCTGCTCTGTCCTGGTTGCTGGCCTGCTCTGTGTCCTGTACTGCCCTGGTTGCTGGCCTGCTCTGTATCCTGCTCTGCCCTGGTTGCTGGCCTGCTCTGTATCCTGCTCTGCCCTGGTTGCTGGCCTGCTCTGTGTCCTGTACTGCCCTGGTTGCTGGCCTGCTCTGTGTCCTGCTCTGCCCTGGTTGCTGGCCTGCTCTGTATCCTGCTCTGCCCTGGTTGCTGGCCTGCTCTGTGTCCTGTACTGCCCTGGTTGCTGGCCTGCTCTGTATCCTGTACTGCCCTGGTTGCTGGCCTGCTCTGTGTCCTGTACTGCCCTGGTTGCTGTCCTGCTCTGTATCTGTTCTGTCCAGTTGGTCTTGCTCCCCTGCTTCTCTCATGTGTGCTGGTCCTGCTGTTCCGCTTTATTCGCCTTGCCTGTGCAGTCACGCTGTTGGTTGCCTTTCCCAATTTACCGATGTATTGCAGTTGTCCTGCTGCTCACCCTGGACCCTTCTGATCCCTTGCCTCTGTCGGGGAAGCCATGCCGTTGCCGTTACCTCTCGGGTGGCTCTGTCCCTTCTTGCCCGTTGCCCCCAGCGAGTAGGCCAGGCCATTCCCGTTACCCTACAGGTAGGTTCTGCCCCTTCCTGCCCCTCGCCTCCTTCGGGGAATGGAGTCCATCTGCCGTTGCCCGGCGGAGGGACTCCATTCCCTTCATAACCTTCACCTCAGATGGGTTGTGCCCCACACCTGCCCAGATGTTCGCGCCTTGCCCAGGCCTCCGTGCCTCCACCTGGGAGGTAGTCCTGCCCAGGATGCGGCCTGACCTGAGGACTCCTATCCTTTCCTCCCCTCGTTCTAATGGGTTGTGCCCCACCC
Organism: Hypanus sabinus; assembly: GCF_030144855.1. NCBI lineage: Eukaryota > Metazoa > Chordata > Chondrichthyes > Myliobatiformes > Dasyatidae > Hypanus > Hypanus sabinus. The sequence goes on along the minus strand of NC_082731.1, from coordinate 8,356,930 downwards.
AGCCCAGGTGTCCACGCCTTGCCGTGGCTTCCGTGTTCCTGCCTGGGAGGCGGCCCTGCCTCTGAGTTATGCGCCCGCCACAAGGGGTTCTTCTGCATGCCACGAACTCCGGGATCCTCCTGCCCCGCCTGAACTCCGGGATCCTCCTGCCTCGCCTGAACTCCGGGAAGCTCCTGCCCCGCCTGAACTCCGGGGTCCTACTGCCCCGCCTGAACTCCGGGGTCCTCGTGCCCCGCCTGAACTCCGGGGTCCTCGTGCCCCGCCTGAACTCCGGGATCGTCCTGCCCCGCCTGAGCTCCGGGATCCTCCTGCCCCGCCTGACCTCCTACCCCGCCTGACCTCTGGGATCCTCCTGCCCCGCCTGACCTCCTACCCCGCCTGACCTCTGGGATCCTCCTGCCCCGCCTGACCTCCTGCCCCGCCTGAACTCTGGGATCCTCCTGCCCCGCCTGACCTCCTACCCCGCCTGACCTCTGGGATCCTCCTGCCCCGCCTGACCTCCTGCCCCGCCTGACCTCCTGCCCCGCCTGACCTCCTGCCCCGCCTGACCTCCTGCCCCGCCTGACCTCCGGGATCCTGCTGCCCCGCCTGACCTCCTACCCCGCCTGACCTCTGGGATCCTCCTGCCCCGACTGACCTCTGGGATCCTCCTGCCCCGCCTGAACTCCAGGGTCCTACTGCCCCGCCTGAAATCCGGGATACTCCTGCCCCGCATGAACTCCGGGATACTCCTGCCCCGCCTGAACTCTGGGAACCTCCTGCCCCGCCTTAACTCTGGGAACCTCCTGCCCCGCCTGACCTCCGGGATCCTCCTGCCCCGCCTGACCTCCTACCCCGCCTGACCTCTGGGATCCTCCTGCCCCGCCTGACCTCCGACCCCGCCTGACCTCTGGGATCCTCCTGCCCCGCCTGACCTCCTGCCCCGCCTGACCTCTGGGATCCTCCTGCCCCGCCTGACCTCTGGGATCCTCCTGCCCCGCCTGAACTCCGGGATCCTCCTGCCCCGCCTGAGCTCCGGGGTCCTCCTGCCACGCCTGAGCTCCGGGGTCCTCCTGCCCCGCCTGAGCTCCGGGGTCCTCCTGCCCCGCCTGAGCTCCGGGGTCCTCCTGCCCCGCCTGAGCTCCGGGGTCCTCCTGCCCCGCCTGAGCTCCGGGGTCCTCCTGCCCCGCCTGAGCTCCTGGGTCCTCCTGCCCCGCCTGAGCTCCGGGGTCCTCCTGCCCCGCCTGAGCTCCGGGGTCCTCCTGCCCCGCCTGAGCTCCGGGGTCCTCCTGCCCCGCCTGAGCTCCGGGGTCCTCCTGCCCCGCCTGAGCTCCGGGGTCCACCTGCCCCGCCTGAACTCCGGGATCCTCCTGCCCCGCCTGAGCTCCGGGGTCCTCCTGCCCCGCCTGAGCTCCGGGGTCCTCCTGCCCCGCCTGAGCTCCGGGGTCCTCCTGCCCCGCCTGAGCTCCGGGGTCCTCCTGCCCCGCCTGAACTCCGGGATCCTCCTGCCCCTCCTGTACTCCGGGATCCTCCTGCCCCGCCTGAACTCCGGGATCCTCCTGCCCCGCCTGAACTCCGGGATCCTCCTGCCCCGCCTGATCACAGGGATACCCCTGCCCCGCCTGAACTCCGGGATCCTCCTGCCCCGCCTGAACTCCGGGATCCTCCTGCCCCGCCTGAACTCCGGGATCCTCCTGCCCCGCCTGATCTCTGGGATCCTCCTGCCCCGCCTGAACTCTGGGGTCCTCCTGCCCCTCCTGAACTCCGGGGTCCTCCTGCCCCTCCTGAACTCCGGGGTCCTCCTGCCCCGCCTGAACTCCGGGGTCCTCCTGCCCCGCCTGAACTCTGGGACCCTCCTGCCCCGCCTGAACTCCGGGGTCCTCCTGCCCTGCCTGAACTCCGGGGTCCTCCTGCCCCGCCTGAGCTCCGGGGTCCTCCTGCCCCGCCTGAGCTCCGGGGTCCTCCTGCCCCGCCTGAGCTCCGGGGTCCTCCTGCCCCGCCTGAGCTCCGGGGTCCTCCTGCCCCGCCTGAGCTCCGGGGTCCTCCTGCCCCGCCTGAGCTCCGGGGTCCTCCTGCCCCGCCTGAGCTCCGGGGTCCTCCTGCCCCGCCTGAGCTCCGGGGTCCTCCTGCCCCGCCTGAGCTCCGGGGTCCTCGTGCCCCGCCTGAACTCCGGGATCCTCCTGCCCCGCCTGAACACAGGAATACCCCTGTCCCGCCTGAACACAGGGATCCCCCTGCCCCGCCTGAACTCTGGGGTCCTCCTGCCCCTCCTGAACTCCGGGGTCCTCCTGCCCCGCCTGAACTCCGGGGTACTCCTGCCCCGCCTGAACTCCGGGGTCCTCCTGCCCCGCCTGAACTCCGGGGTCCTCCTGCCCCGCCTGAACTCCGTGGTCCTCCTGCCCCGCCTGAACTCCGGGGTCCTCCTGCCCCGCCTGAGCTCCGGGGTCCTCCTGCCCCGCCTGAGCTCCGGGGTCCTCCTGCCCCGCCTGAGCTCCGGGGTCCTCCTGCCCCGCCTGAGCTCCGGGATCCTCCTGCCCCGCCTGAACTCTGGGAACCTCCTGCCCCGCCTTAACTCTGGGAACCTCCTGCCCCGCCTGACCTCCGGGATCCTCCTGCCCCGCCTGACCTCCTACCCCGCCTGACCTCTGGGATCCTCCTGCCCCGCCTGACCTCCTGCCCCGCCTGACCTCTGGGATCCTCCTGCCCCGCCTGACCTCCTGCCCCGCCTGACCTCTGGGATCCTCCTGCCCCGCCTGACCTCTGGGATCCTCCTGCCCCGCCTGAAATCCGGGATCCTTCGCCCCCGCCTGAACTCCGGGATACTCCTGCCCCGCCTGAACTCTGGGATCCTCCTGCCCCGCCTGAACTCCGGGATCCTCCTGCCCCGCCTGAGCTCCGGGGTCCTCCTGCCCCGCCTGAGCTCCGGGGTCCTCCTGCCCCGCCTGAGCTCCGGGGTCCTCCTGCCTCGCCTGAGCTCCGGGGTCCTCCTGCCCCGCCTGAGCTCCGGGGTCCTCCTGCCCCGCCTGAACTCCGGGGTCCTGCTGCCCCGCCTGAGATCCGGGGTCCTCCTGCCCCGCCTCAGATCCGGGGTCCTCCTGCCCCGCCTGAGCTCCGGGGTCCTCCTGCCCCGCCTGAGCTCCGGGGTCTCCCTGCCCCGCATGAGCTCCGGGGTCCTCCTGCCCCGCCTGAACTCCGGGATACTCCTGCCCCGTCTGAACTCTGGCGTCCTCCAGCCCCGTCTGAACTCTGGCGTCCTCCTGCCCCGCCTGAACTCTAGGGTCCTCCTGCCCCGCCTGAACTCTGAGGTCCTCCTGCCCCGCCTGAACTCCATGATCCTCCTGCCCCGCCTGAGCTCCGGGGTCCTCCTGCCCCACCTGAACTCCGGGATCCTCCTGCCCCGCCTGAACTCTGGGTTCCTCCTGCCACGCCTGAACTCTGGGGTCCTCCTGCCCCGCCTGAACTCCGGTATCCTCCTTCCCCGCCTGAGCTCCGGGGTCCTCCTGCCCCGCCTGAACTCTGGGATCCTCCTGCCCCGCCTGAACTCTGGGATCCTGCTGCCCCGCCTGAACTCTGGGATCCTCCTGCCCCGCCTGACCTCTGGGATCCTCCTGCTCAGCCTGACCTCTGGGATCCTCCTGCCCCGCCTGAACTCTGGGATCCTCCTGCTCCGCCTGACCTCTGGGATCCTCCTGCTCAGCCTGACCTCTGTGATCCTCCTGCCCTGCCTGTCCTCTGGGATCCTCCTGCCCCGCCTGTCCTCTGGGATCCTCCTGCCCCGCCTGAAATCTGGGATCCTTCTGCCCCGCCTGAACTCCGGGATACTCCTGCCCCGTCTGAACTCTGGGATCCTCCTGCCCTGCCACGAACTCTGGAATCCTCCTGCCCCGCCTGAACTTCGGGATCCTCCTGCCCCGCCTGAACTCTGGGATCCTCCTGCCCCTCCTGTACTCTGGGATCCTCCTGCCCTGCCACGAACTCTGGAATCCTCCTGCCCCGCCTGAACTTCGGGATCCTCCTGCCCCGCCTGAACTCTGGGATCCTCCTGCCCCTCCTGTACTCCGGGATCCTCCTGCCCGTCCTGTACTCCGGGATCCTCCTGCCCCTCCTGAACTCCGGGATCCTCCTGCCCCGCCTGAACTCTGGGATCCTCCTGCTCCGCCTGACCTCTGGGATCCTCCTGCTCAGCCTGACCTCTGTGATCCTCCTGCCCTGCCTGTCCTCTGGGATCCTCCTGCCCCGCCTGTCCTCTGGGATCCTCCTGCCCCGCCTGAAATCTGGGATCCTCCTGCCCCGCCTGAAATCTGGGATCCTTCTGCCCCGCCTGAACTCCGGGATACTCCTGCCCCGTCTGAACTCTGGGATCCTCCTGCCCTGCCACGAACTCTGGAATCCTCCTGCCCCGCCTGAACTTCGGGATCCTCCTGCCCCGCCTGAACTCTGGGATCCTCCTGCCCCTCCTGTACTCCGGGATCCTCCTGCCCCTCCTGTACCCGGGATCCTCCTGCCCCTCCTGAACTCCGGGATCCTCCTGCCCCGCCTGAACTCCGGGATCCTCCTGCCCCGCCTGAACTCGGGATCCTCCTGCCCCGCCTGAACTCCGGGATCCTCCTGCCCCGCCTGAACTCCGGGATCCTCCTGCCCCGCCTGAACTCCGGGATCCTCCTGCCCCGCCTGAACTCCGGGATCCTCCTGCCCCGCCTGAACTCGGGATCCTCCTGCCCCGCCTGAACTCTGGGATCCTCCTGCCCCGCCTGAACTCTGGGATCCTCCTGCCCCGCCTGAACTCGGGATCCTCCTGCCCCGCCTGAAATCTGGGATCCTTCTGCCCCGCCTGAACTCCGGGATCCTCCTGCCCCGCCTGAACTCGGGATCCTCCTGCCCCGCCTGAAATCTGGGATCCTTCTGCCCCGCCTGAACTGCGGGATACTCCTGCCCCGTCTGAACTCTGGGATCCTCCTGCCCTGCCACGAACTCTGGAATCCTCCTGCCCCGCCTGAACTTCCGGATTCTCCTGCCCCGCCTGAACTCTGGGATCCTCCTGCCCCTCCTGTACTCCGGGATCCTCCTGCCCCTCCTGTACTCCGGGATCCTCCTGCCCCTCCTGAACTCCGGGATCCTCCTGCCCCGCCTGAACTCCGGGATCCTCCTGCCCCGCCTGAACTCCGGGATCCTCCTGCCCCGCCTGAACTCCGGGATCCTCCTGCCCCGCCTGAACTCGGGATCCTCCTGCCCCGCCTGAACTCTGGGATCCTCCTGCCCCGCCTGAACTCTGGGATCCTCCTGCCCCGCCTGAACTCCGGGATCCTCCTGCCCCGCCTGAACTCCGGGATCCTCCTGCCCCGCCTGAACACAGGAATACCCCTGCCCCGCCTGAACACAGGGATCCCCCTGCCCCGCCTGAACTCTGGGGTCCTCCTGCCCCTCCTGAACTCCGGGGTCCTCCTGCCCCGACTGAACTCCGGGGTCCTCCTGCCCCGCCTGAACTCCGGGATCCTCCTGCCCCGCCTGAACTCCGGGATCCTCCTGCCCCGCCTGAACTCTGGGATCCTCTTGCCCCGCCTGAACTCTGGGGTCCTCCTGCCCCTCCTGAACTCCGGGGTCCTCCTGCCCCGACTGAACTCCGGGGTCCTCCTGCCCCGCCTGAACTCCGGGGTCCTCCTGCCCCGCCTGAACTCCGGGGTCCTCCTGCCCCGCCTGAACTCCGGGGTCCTCCTGCCCCGCCAAAACTCCGGGGTCCTCCTGCCCCGCCTGAACTCCGGGGTCCTCCTGCCCCGCCTGAACTCCGGGGTCCTCCTGCCCCGCCTGAGCTCCGGGGTCCTCCTGCCCCGCCTGAGCTCCGGGGTCCTCCTGCCCCGCCTGAACTCCGGGATCCTCCTGCCCCGCCTGAACACAGGAATACCCCTGCCCCGCCTGAACACAGGGATCCCCCTGCCCCGCCTGAACTCTGGGGTCCTCCTGCCCCTCCTGAACTCCGGGGTCCTCCTGCCCCGACTGAACTCCGGGGTCCTCCTGCCCCGCCTGAACTCCGGTGTCCTCCTGCCCCGCCTGAACTCCGTGGTCCTCCTGCCCCGCCTGAACTCTGGGAACCTCCTGCCCCGCCTTAACTCTGGGAACCTCCTGCCCCGCCTGACCTCCGGGATCCTCCTGCCCCGCCTGACCTCCTACCCCGCCTGACCTCTGGGATCCTCCTGCCACGCCTGACCTCCTACCCCGCCTGACCTCTGGGATCCTGCTGCCCCGCCTGACCTCCTGCCCCGCCTGACCTCTGGGATCCTCCTGCCCCGCCTGACCTCTGGGATCCTCCTGCCCCGCCTGAAATCCGGGATCCTTCGCCCCCGCCTGAACTCCGGGATACTCCTGCCCCGCCTGAACTCTGGGATCCTCCTGCCCCGCCTGAACTCCGGGATCCTCCTGCCCCGCCTGAGCTCCGGGGTCCTCCTGCCCCGCCTGAGCTCCGGGGTCCTCCTGCCCCAACTGAGCTCCGGGGTCCTCCTGCCTCGCCTGAGCTCCGGGGTCCTCCTGCCCCGCCTGAGCTCCGGGGTCCTCCTGCCCCGCCTGAACTCCGGGGTCCTGCTGCCCCGCCTGAGATCCGGGGTCCTCCTGCCCCGCCTGAGCTCCGGGGTCCTCCTGCCCCGCCTGAGCTCCGGGGTCTCCCTGCCCCGCATGAGCTCCGGGGTCCTCCTGCCCCGCCTGAACTCCGGGATACTCCAGCCCCGTCTGAACTCTGGCGTCCTCCAGCCCCGTCTGAACTCTGGCGTCCTCCTGCCCCGCCTGAACTCTAGGGTCCTCCTGCCCCGCCTGAACTCTGGGGTCCTCCTGCCCCGCCTGAACTCCGGGATCCTCCTGCCCCGCCTGAGCTCCGGGGTCCTCCTGCCCCGCCTGAACTCCGGGATCCTCCTGCCCCGCCTGAACTCTGGGGTCCTCCTGCCACGCCTGAACTCTGGGGTCCTCCTGCCCCGCCTGAACTCCGGTATCCTCCTTCCCCGCCTGAGCTCCGGGGTCCTCCTGCCCCGCCTGAACTCCGGGATCCTCCTGCCCCGCCTGAACTCTGGGATCCTCCTGCCCCGCCTGAACTCTGGAATCCTGCTGCCCCGCCTGAACTCTGGGATCCTCCTGCCCCGCCTGACCTCTGGGATCCTCCTGCCCCGCCTGACCTCTGGGATCCTCCTGCTCAGCCTGACCTCTGGGATCCTCCTGCCCCGCCTGAACTCTGGGATCCTCCTGCTCCGCCTGACCTCTGGGATCCTCCTGCTCAGCCTGACCTCTGTGATCCTCCTGCCCCGCCTGTCCTCTGGGATCCTCCTGCCCCGCCTGAACTCTGGGGTCCTCCTGCCACGCCTGAACTCTGGGGTCCTCCTGCCCCGCCTGAACTCCGGTATCCTCCTGCCCCGCCTGAGCTCCGGGGTCCTCCTGCCCCGCCTGAACTCCGGGATCCTCCTGCCCCGCCTGAACTCTGGGGTCCTCCTGCCACGCCTGAACTCTGGGGTCCTCCTGCCCCGCCTGAACTCCGGTATCCTCCTTCCCCGCCTGAGCTCCGGGGTCCTCCTGCCCCGCCTGAACTCCGGGATCCTCCTGCCCCGCCTGAACTCTGGGATCCTCCTGCCCCGCCTGAACTCTGGAATCCTGCTGCCTCGCCTGAACTCTGGGATCCTCCTGCCCCGCCTGACCTCTGGGATCCTCCTGCTCAGCCTGACCTCTGGGATCCTCCTGCCCCGCCTGAACTCTGGGATCCTCCTGCTCCGCCTGACCTCTGGGATCCTCCTGCTCAGCCTGACCTCTGTGATCCTCCTGCCCCGCCTGTCCTCTGGGATCCTCCTGCCCCGCCTGTCCTCTGGGATCCTCCTGCCCCGCCTGAAATCTGGGATCCTTCTGCCCCGCCTGAACTCCGGGATACTCCTGCCCCGTCTGAACTCTGGGATCCTCCTGCCCTGCCACGAACTCTGGAATCCTCCTGCCCCGCCTGAACTTCGGGATCCTCCTGCCCCGCCTGAACTCTGGGATCCTCCTGCCCCTCCTGTACTCCGGGATCCTCCTGCCCCTCCTGTACTCCGGGATCCTCCTGCCCCTCCTGAACTCCGGGATCCTCCTGCCCCGCCTGAACTCCGGGATCCTCCTGCCCCGCCTGAACTCCGGGATCCTCCTGCCCCGCCTGAACTCCGGGATCCTCTTGCCCCGCCTGAACTCCGGGATCCTCCTGCCCCGCCTGAACTCCGGGATCCTCCTGCCCCGCCTGAACTCGGGATCCTCCTGCCCCGCCTGAACTCTGGGATCCTCCTGCCCCGCCTGAACTCTGGGATCATCCCGCCCCGCCTGAACTCGGGATCCTCCTGCCCCGCCTGAAATCTGGGATCCTTCTGCCCCGCCTGAACTCCGGGATCCTCCTGCCCCGCCTGAACTCGGGATCCTCCTGCCCCGCCTGAAATCTGGGATCCTTCTGCCCCGCCTGAACTCCGGGATACTCCTGCCCCGTCTGAACTCTGGGATCCTCCTGCCCTGCCACGAACTCTGGAATCCTCCTGCCCCGCCTGAACTTCCGGATCCTCCTGCCCCGCCTGAACTCTGGGATCCTCCTGCCCCTCCTGTACTCCGGGATCCTCCTGCCCCTCCTGTACTCCGGGATCCTCCTGCCCCTCCTGAACTCCGGGATCCTCCTGCCCCGCCTGAACTCCGGGATCCTCCTGCCCCGCCTGAACTCCGGGATCCTCCTGCCCCGCCTGAACTCCGGGATCCTCCTGCCCCGTCTGAACTCTGGGATCCTCCTGCCCTGCCACGAACTCTGGAATCCTCCTGCCCCGCCTGAACTTCCGGATCCTCCTGCCCCGCCTGAACTCTGGGATCCTCCTGCCCCTCCTGTACTCCGGGATCCTCCTGCCCCTCCTGTACTCCGGGATCCTCCTGCCCCTCCTGTACTCCGGGATCCTCCTGCCCCTCCTGAACTCCGGGATCCTCCTGCCCCGCCTGAACTCCGGGATCCTCCTGCCCCGCCTGAACTCCGGGATCCTCCTGCCCCGCCTGAACTCCGGGATCCTCCTGACACCGCCTGAACACGGGATCCTCCTGCCCCGCCTGAACTCTGGGATCCTCCTGCCCCGCCTGAACTCTGGGATCCTCCTGCCCCGCCTGAACTCCGGGATCCTCCTGCCCCGCCTGAACTCCGGGATCCTCCTGCCCCGCCTGAACACTGGAATACCCCTGCCCCGCCTGAACACAGGGATCCCCCTGCCCCGCCTGATCTCTGGGGTCCCCCTGCCCCTCCTGAACTCCGGGGTCCTCCTGCCCCGACTGAACTCCGGGGTCCTCCTGCCCCGACTGAACTCCGGGGTCCTCCTGCCCCGCCTGAACTCCGGGATCCTCCTGCCCCGCCTGAACTCCGGGATCCTCTTGCCCCGCCTGAACTCTGGGGTCCTCCTGCCCCGCCTGAACTCTGGGGTCCTCCTGCCCCGCCAGAGCTCCGGGGTCCTCCTGCCCCGCCTGAGCTCCGGGGTCCTCCTGCCCCGCCTGAGCTCCGGGGTCCTCCTGCCCCGCCTGAACTCCGGGATCCTCCTGCCCCGCCTGAACACAGGAATACCACACCCCGCCTGAACACAGGCATCCCCCTGCCCCGCCTGAACACAGGGATCCCCCTGCCCCGCCTGAACTCTGGGGTCCTCCTGCCCCTCCTGAACTCCGGGGTCCTCCTGCCCCGCCTGAACTCCGGTGTCCTCCTGCCCCGCCTGAACTCTGGGGTCCTCCTGCCCCGCCTGAACTCCGTGGTCCTCCTGCCCCGCCTGAGCTCCGGGGTCCTCCTGCCCCGCCTGAGCTCCGGGGTCCTCCTGCCCCGCCTGAGCTCCGGGGTCCTCCTGCCCCGCCTGAGCTCCGGGGTCCTCCTGCCCCGCCTGAGCTCCGGGGTCCTCCTGCCCCGCCTGAGCTCCGGGATACTCCTGCCCCGCCTGAACTCTGGGAACCTCCTGCCCCGCCTGACCTCCGGGATCCTCCTGCCCCGCCTGACCTCCTACCCAGCCTGACCTCTGGGATCCTCCTGCCCCGCCTGACCTCCTACCCCGCCTGACCTCTGGGATCCTCCTGCCCCGCCTGACCTTTGGGATCCTCCTGCCCCGCCTGACCTCTGGGATCCTCCTGCCCCGCCTGAAATCCGGGATCCTTCTGCCCCGCCTGAACTCCGGGATACTCCTGCCCCGCCTGAACTCTGGGATCCTCCTGCCCCGCCTGAACTCCGGGATCCTCCTGCCCCGCCTGAACTCCGGGATCCTCCTGCCCCGCCTGAGCTCCGGGGTCCTCCTGCCCCGCCTGAGCTCCGGGGTCCTCCTGCCCCGCCTGAGCTCCGGGGTCCTCCTGCCCCGCCTGAGCTCCGGGGTCCTCCTGCCCCGACAAATCCGGGGTCCTGCTGCCCCGCCTGAACTCCGGGGTCCTGCTGCCCCGCCTGAGCTCCGGGGTCCTCCTGCCCCGCCTGAGCTCCGGGGTCCTCCTGCCCCGCCTGAGCTCCGGGGTCCTCCTGCCCCGCCTGAGCTCCGGGGTCCTCCTGCCCCGCCTGAGCTCCGGGGTCCTCCTGCCCCGCCTAAACTCCGGGATACTCCTGCCCCGTCTGAACTCTGGCGTCCTCCTGCCCCGTCTGAACTCTGGCGTCCTCCTGCCCCGTCTGAACTCTGGCGTCCTCCTGCCCCGCCTGAACTCTGGGGTCCTCCTGCACCGCCTGAACTCTGGGGTCCTCCTGCCCCGCCTGAACTCCGGGATCCTCATGCCCCGCCTGAGCTCCGGGGTCCTCCTGCCCCGCCTGAACTCCGGGATCCTCCTGCCCCGCCTGAACTCTGGGGTCCTCCTGCTCCGCCTGAACTCCGGGGTCCTCCTGCCCCGCCTGAGCTCCGGGGTCCTCCTGCCCCGCCTGAACTCTGGGATCCTCCTGCCCCGCCTGACCTCTGGGATCCTCCTGCTCAGCCTGACCTCTGGGATCCTCCTGCCCCGCCTGAACTCTGGGATCCTGCTGCCCCGCCTGAACTCTGGGATCCTCCTGCTCCGCCTGACCTCTGGGATCCTCCTGCTCAGCCTGACCTCTGGGATCCTCCTGCCCCACCTGTCCTCTGGGATCCTCCTGCCCCGCCTGAAATCTGGGATCCTTCTGCCCCGCCTGAACTCCGGGATACTCCTGCCCCGTCTGAACTCTGGGATCCTCCTGCCCTGCCACGAAGTCTGGAATCCTCCTGCCCCGCCTGAACTTCCGGATCCTCCTGCCCCGCCTGAACTCCGGGATCCTCCTGCCCCTCCTGTACTCCGGGATCCTCCTGCCCCTCCTGAACTCCGGAATCCTCCTGCCCCGCCTGAACTCCGGGATCCTCCTGCCCCGCCTGAACTCCAGGATCCTCCTGCCCCGCCTGAACTCCCGGATCTTCCTGCCCCGCCTGAACTCCGGGATCCTCCTGCCCCGCCTGAACTCCGGGATCCTCCTGCCCCGCCTGAACTCCGGGATCCTCCTGCCCCGCCTGAACTCCGGGATCCTCCTGCCCCGCCTGAACTCCGGGGTCCTCCTGCCCCGCCTGAACTCCGGGATCCTCCTGCCCGCCTGAACACCGGGATCCTCCTGCCCCGCCTGAACTCCGGGATCCTCCTGCCCCGCCTGAACTCCGGGATCCTCCTGCCCCGCCTGAACTCCAGGATCCTCCTGCCCCGCCTGAACTCCCGGATCTTCCTGCCCCGCCTGAACTCCGGGATCCTCCTGCCCCGCCTGAACTCCGGGGTCCTCCTGCCCCGCCTGAACTCCGGGATCCTCCTGCCCGCCTGAACACCGGGATCCTCCTGCCCCGCCTGAACTCCGGGATCCTCCTGCCCCGCCTGAACTCCGGGATCCTCCTGCCCCGCCTGAACTCCGGGATCCTCCTGCCCCGCCTGAACTCCGGGATCCTCCTGCCCCGCCTGAACACAGGGATCCCCCTGCCCCGCCTGAACTCTGGGGTCCTCCTGCCCCTCCTGAACTCCGGGGTCCTCCTGCCCCGACTGAACTCCGGGGTCCTCCTGCCCCGCCTGAACTCCGGGGTCCTCCTGCCCCGCCTGAACTCCGGGGTCCTCCTGCCCCGCCTGAGCTCCGGGGTCCTCCTGCCCCGCCTGAGCTCCGGGGTCCTCCTGCCCCGCCTGAGCTCCGGGGTCCTCCTGCCCCGCCTGATCTCCGGGGTCCTCCTGCCCCGCCTGATCTCCGGGGTCCTCCTGCCCCGCCTGAGCTCCGGTGTCCTCCTGCCCCGCCTGAGCTCCGGGGTCCTCCTGCCCCGCCTGAGCTCCGGGGTCCTCCTGCCCCGCCTGAGCTCCGGGGTCCTCCTGCCCCGCCTGAGCTCCGGGGTCCTCCTGCCCCGCCTGAGCTCCGGGGTCCTCCTGCCCCGCCTTAGCTCCGGGGTCCTGCTGCCCCGCCTGAGCTCCGGGGTCCTCCTGCCCCGCCTGAGCTCCGGGGTCCTCCTGCCCCGCCTGAGCTCCGGGGTCCTCCTGCCCCGCCTGAGCTCCGGGGTCCTCCTGCCCCGCCTGAGCTCCGGGGTCCTCCTGCCCCGCCTGAGCTCCGGGATCCTCCTGCCCCGCCTGAGCTCCGGGATCCTCCTGCCCCGCCTGAGCTCCGGGATCCTCCTGCCCAGCCTGAGCTCCGGGATCCTCCTGCCCCGCCTGAGCTCCGGGATCCTCCTGCCCCGCCTGAGCTCCGGGATCCTCCTGCCCCGCATGAACTCCGGGATCCTCCTGCCCCGCATGAACTCCGGTATCCTCCTGCCCCGCCTGAACTCCGGGATCCCCCTGCCCCGCCTGACCTCTGGGATCCTGCTGCCCCGCCTGACCTCCGGGATCCTCCTGCCCCGCTTGAACTCCGGGATCCCCCTGCTCGCCTGAACTCCCGGGACCCCTGCCCCGCCTGAACTCCGGGGTCCTCCTGCCCCGCCTGATCTCTGGGATCCTCCTGCCCCGCCTGATCTCTGGGATCCTCCTGCCCCGCCTGATCTCTGGGATCCTCCTGCCCCGCCTGACCTCCGGGGTCCTCCTGCCCCGCCTGAACTCCGGGGTCCTCCTGCCCCGCCTGAACTCTGGGGTCCTCCTACCCCGCCTGAACTCTGGGGTCCTCCTGCCCCGCCTGAACTCCGGGGTCCTCCTGCCTCACCTGAGCTCCGGGATTCAGCCCTGCCTGCATTCCCCTTTGCATGCCATGGCATCCCCATCCTGTCCTACCCCTAGTACTTCCGTGCCTGCGTCCTGCATTTGGGTCCATTCCATGTCCGCTCCTGACATGTATAAGGCATTGGCAAGGCCAAATTTGGAGTATTGTGTGCAGTTTTGGACACATAATTACAAGAAGGATATTCATAACGTTGAAAGATTGTAGAGAAGGTTTTCCAGGATGTTGCCAAGACTTGAGAAACTGAGTTAAAGAGAAAGGTTGAATAGGCTAGAACATTTTCCCTGGAGAGTAGAAGAATGAAGGGAGATTCGATAGAGGTGTATAAAATTAAGGTGGGTATAGACAGAGTGAATGCAAGCAGGCTTTTTCCACTGAGGCTATGGGGGAAAAAACAGAGGACATGGGTTAAGGGTGAAAAAGGAGAAGTTTAAAGGGAACATTAAGGGCAGCTTCTTCACACAGAGAGTAGTGGGAGTGTGGAATGAGCTGTCATTTGAAGTGGTGAATGTAGGCTCACTTTTAGCATTTAAGAAGAACCTGGACAGGTACATGGATGAGAGATGTATGGAGGAATATGGGCCAGGTGCAGGTAGGTGGGAATAGGTAGAAAAATGGTTCAGCAAAGCCAAGAAGGGCCAAAAGGCCTGTCTCTGTGCTGTAATGTTCCATGGTTTTATTGTAAGTGGGAGACCTTCAAAAGTGGAATCTCGAGTGTACAGAACCTGTATGTGCCTGTTAGAATAAAAGGCAAGGATAACAGGTTTGGGGAATCTTGCCTTTTATTAAGGCCCTAGTTGAGATAAAATAAGAAGGTGAAAAGCAGTGAGAGGCAGACTGTAACAAATAAGATACTTGAGCAGTGTAAGAAATACAAGAGAATACTTAAGAGAGAAATCATTCTGGCTAAAAGAAGGCGTGATGTTGCCCTAGCAGATGAACGTGTAGTAGAAACCTAAGGGCCTCTACAGATAATAGGCATCCGTTAGACTAAAGAGACAATGGATTTGCAGCTTGGAACATTTCCAGGGTGCAGGCCTGGGTAGGGTTGTATGGGAGACTGGGTTGCAAGTCTCCCCTCTGCATGCCACCAATGGAAGGGTAACGGCCAATACAGCTTGGCACTGGCGTCGGCGCAGAGCAAGATGTGGTTAAGTGCCTTGCTCGAGGACACAGCCTTAGCTCGTACTAGTGACCTTCAGATCACTAGACCAAGGCCTTAACCACTTGGCCATGCACCAACATGCTATGGTTAAGAGAAAAAGGATTGTAAGTGACAAAATTGATCTTCTGGAAGATCAGAATGGTAATCTATGTGTGGAACCAAATGAGATGTAAGAGATCTTAGATGGATTTATTTTTGCACCTGTATTTACTTGGGAGACAGAGTCCATAGAAGTGAGGAAAAGCAGCAATGCGGTCATGGACATATAGATTACAGAAGAGGAGATGTTTGCTGCTTTGAGGCAAATCAGGATGGACAAATTCCTGGGGGCTGACAAGGTGTTCCCTCAGACCCTATTAAAGGCAAGTGCAGGAATTGCAGGGGCCCTAGCAGAGATGATTAAATCACCCTTAGTGACCTAAATCTGATTCCTGTTGAACAATCATCCAATCCTCTGGTACCTCACCAGGAAATTGTAGGCCAGTGGGCCTACTATCTGTAGTCGGAAAGTTATTGGAAGGTATTCTAAGGGAATGGATATATGAGTATTTGGATAGACAGGAACTAATGAGGGATAGTTATCATGGCTTTGAGTGTGATAGGTTGTGTCTAACCAATCCCATAGAATTTTTTGAGGAAGTTACCAGGAATTGTTGATGAAAGCAAGGCAGTGGATGGACTACATTGCCTTCAGCAAGACATTTCACAATATCAAGCATGGGAGGTTGTTTAAGAAAGTTCAATTGCTTGGTATTCAAGATGAGGTAGCAAATTGCATTAGACACTGGCTGTGTGACAGAATCCAGAGAGTAGTAGTAGATAGTTGACCTCTGACTGGAGGCCATTGATTAGTGAATGGCCACAGAGTTTGGTGTTGGGTCTGTTTGGTTTGTCAGCTATAATCAGTGATCTGGATGATAATGTGGCTAATTGGATCAGAAAATTTGCAGGTAACATCACGAATAGGGATGCAGTAGACAGAAAGGTATACTATCAAAGCCTGCAGTGAGATTTGGACCAGGTGGAAACATGATCTGAAAAATGTCAGATGGAATTTAGTGCAGACAAGTGTGAGACATTGCACTTTTAAAGGACTAACCAGGTAGGTCTTATACAGTGAGCTATAGTGCGCCAACGAATGAGGTAGAGCAAAGGGATCTGAGACTACAGATCCATAATTCATTGTAAGTGACATCACAGGTAGATAAAGTCATAAAGAAAGCTTTTAGTATACTTTAGCCTTCATAGAACAAAGTTTTTGCATACAGAAGTTGAATGTTATGTTAAAGCAGCATAGGGCATTGGAGAGGCCTAATTTGGAGTATTATATGTAGTTTTGGTCACCTATCTACAGGAAAGATGTAAATCAGATTGAAGAAGTACAGAGAAAATTTACAAGGATGTTGGGTTTGGAGGACCTAAGTTATAAGTCAAGATTGAATATGTAAAGAGGGTTTCTTCTTTTTTATTAACTAGCAGGAATGCTAATTTACTGATAACGAGAATGGTATTCCTTTGTAAACCAAATGGGGATTAATGTTCTTTCTTCTGAGTCTGTAAGCTTTTGTTGACGGGCTTTTGGGCAGATCGGCGCGAGGGGGTAGAGAGAGAGGACGCAATGCTCTAAGCTGGGCGAGGATCGGACCCCAAAGGGGGGTCCGAGGCCGGGAGATTCTCCGAGGGGGGGAGGATGAAGCTAGATGTGCTTGGTTGACCACTCGGAGGGTCCTGAGCTGTTTGGAGTGTCCGAGGAGTTCGGAGGGTCCTGAGCTGCGAGTCGAGGAGTTCGGAGGGGAGCGAATGGTGGCCAGAAGACTTCAGTAATTGAGCTCCAACGGCTGTGCACGAAGTGGTTTGGACTTTGATAAGTTTGGCGCCTTTTCTTTAATTTTCTCTTCATATATACTGTATCGTTATTAATCACTTAGTTATAGTAACCTTTATAAATTGTACTCATTTAATCGCATATGGTGTACTGTCTGTTTTTGGGTGAGGCGGGGACATCACACAGCATCCACACCAGCTGATTAACCAGTTTGGCGGGGCCGAAGGCTGCTCCCCCTAGACGAAATGAGCTGAGCGAGCCTGAGGCGACCCAGGGGGTTACATTGTGGGGGCTCGTCCGGGATTGATTTCTGTGGAAGCTGTGTGATCACCCTCTTTAAATTGTGTCTGCGGCGAAGAGCTGGTGTGCCGTTGTGGGTGTGCGATTGCTGGTTATCGCTGCGTGTGTGTTGGGTGGGGTGGCTGCTGTTGCTAGCCTGGAGGTCGTTGTTCGAGTTCCGACTAGTGCTGACGAAATAGTGGTGGGACCATGGGTTGTCCGTACTGTTTGGAGATTGAAGAGTGACAGGTTGGGATGTTTCAGCAGTGGTGAGCTCCGCCCGGTTGTTGGAATAATGTCCAGCCCTAAAGGGGCGGAGGCGTGGGCGGAGCGGACCTCTCAGTTGTTGGGTGAGTGGCAGTGAAAGCGACAGGGACGGGTTGAAAGTTTGAGTAGGCGGGCTGGTGAATTTGTTAGAACTGTTGGGCGCAATTACCTCGAAGTGACCGCTGCCAGTTCTGGGAAAGTGTGGGAAAATGCGTGTGGTTCGACTGGAAGTCAAATGCCGCAGCTGGGGGGCTTATCATATCCGTGGCAGGAGATTGTTGGGAAGTTTTTAGAGTATCCCTTTTTGCCTAGGGGGGCAGATAAATTGCTTGTGGTGCCAAGGGGATCTGTCAAGGGGATCAGTTGTTCCGTTGATTCGAGAGGTGTCGGGAAACTGAGAGGAGGCCCAGTGGGGGAACGGCTTGGGGTCTCTGGGGGAGCACGTTCCCAGCAATGTACCAAGGAACTCCCGAAAGGAGCAGACCCTATTCCTGAAGGCTTAGAGGGGCCACGCGCACAGGTGTTGTTACGGATGGATGGAAGTCAAGTTAAAGCCATCCTCGGCACCGCGGCGCCGGTTAAGTTGCTGTTCAGTTTGTTTCATAACCATTATTGGAAGCATTTACCCTTGACGACATTGAGGACACTGGAGATTCGGGGTACCAGTGCCGGTGATTATCCAGACGACGGTTGTTGGTCAGTGAAAATGGAGTTCTTGGAGGCAAATGTGGAGGAGACTGAAGTTCATGAATCGTTAATGCTGATGTGTCCGGACCCTGATGAGACGGGCAGCGTTTCTGTTCTAGAGAGAACCAGTATCCTGCTGGTGAGCTTGGGGGCCTGCCCGGGGGAGGTGGGTGAGCGTTGTTTGGAGGCATTGTCGATGCACCCAGAGTTTCGAGCTGCTTGTGTGGACGTGTGTAGCAGCATTGGGCCGATACCGAATTCAAACAAGAGCCAGTGGCGGTACGGCCTGGGGGAAGTATCTGAGGGTGAGACCCTCTTTGTGGACGCTGCGAAATACCACGAGGGAGCGGAGTTGACTGCTGAAGACACCTCGGTGAGAGAGAGGTTGCGGCGACTGGCCCCGACAGCCGTGGAAGACGTAGGCAGCGTGTGTGTGGATTATATTGCGTTGAAGAGGCGCACTGTCAGTGACCAGAATATGGCCCTGAGGGCCGAAGAGGCGATGGCCTATCTAAGTGGTGCGAAGTGGTTTAAGGTGCTGGATCTGAGGAGTGGATGTTGCCAGATTCCGATGAGTGGGGCCGACAAGGAGAAGACGGCCGTTATAAATTCCCTAGGAGTCTTCGGGTCCGAAAAGATGCCACAGGGCATATCTGGAGCCCTTGCAACCTTCCTGCTGGGCAGATGGAAGACGATGGGGGATGTGGAGGCGTTTGGACTTTTGGTGTATGTGGATGATCTCTTGGTGTTTGGATTTGCCTCAGGAGAATATGAAGTGAGGACGTTGCAGGAGCAGCTGAGAACTACCGAGTTAACGTGTTTTCGGGACACGTGCCAGGGCTGGCGAAGGTCGCAGCTCGTGAGTGACTGTCTCTACGGAACCAAGTTTGAAATGAAGACGGAGAGACTGGAGAAAGTGATCTGGAACCATTCGGAAGACTTACAAGTTGGAGAGAATGAAGAAAGTTGTCTGACTGAGGGTAATAGCAAACTGAGAACCCGGAGAGGGGAGTTTGCGGAGGTGAAGAAATTACAGACGAATCTCAGAAGAGAGAAGCGGAAGCTTGAAGGGAATTTGAAGATGACCATCGACAATTCAAATGAAGTGCAAAACCTGAAAGTTGATCTGGAAGAAGTCATGAGGAAGAAAAAGCTGGAGAGAAGTGCAGTGAATACTGAACAGGAGGCTGAAGAGACTGCGGGAGCAGTGCAGGCCACGTGTTTCCGTTTGGAGAAGATCAAACAGCAGCTACCGATCAGAGGAATGAGGAAGAATACAGATTCGATGGATGATGTGCTGGATGTGTGGTACATGCTGCCTTTTGCTGACTTTCCCTCGATTGAGGAAGAGACCTTTGGCCCTTCTCCCATTGAGTCAGGTGTAGCGGGGAGGGTTAGCTGTGTGCAATGTGGGGCATGAGTGAGAGGTTGAGAGAGGAGTTGGTAGTGGGCCCAAGGTATCCCCAGTTGTGTCCGAGCCTGAAGGGTTTAGGTGAGAGGGTACGGAGGCCTCAGAAGAGTTAGGGAACTCCCAGATAGTTGGCCTAAGTAGCGCCTGAGGAACAGGGCGTGAGGGTTACTGTGTGGGGAGGAGATGTCACTGTTTGTGCTTGGGTTACGGTGTGTTGGCAGGAAAGGTGGCGAGTTATTTAGTAGTCATGAGGACATGACTTTTATTTGGTGGAGGGAGAGTGTAAAGAGGGTTTCTTCTTTTTTGTTAACTAGCAGGAATGCTAATTTACTGATAACGAGAATGGTATTCCTTTGTAAACCAAATGGGGATTAATGTTCTTTCTTCTGAGTCTGTAAACTTTTGTTGACGGGCTTTTGGGCAGATCGGCGCGAGGGGGTAGAGAGAGAGGACGCAATGCTCTAAGCTGGGCGAGGATCGGACCCCAAAGGGGGGTCCGAGGCCGGGAGATTCTCCGAGGGGGGGAGGATGAAGCTAGATGTGCTTGGTTGACCACTCGGAGGGTCCTGAGCTGTTTGGAGTGTCCGAGGAGTTCGGAGGGTCCTGAGCTGCGAGTCGAGGAGTTCGGAGGGGAGCGAATGGTGGCCAGAAGACTTCAGTAATTGAGCTCCAACGGCTGTGCACGAAGTGGTTTGGACTTTGATAAGTTTGGCGCCTTTTCTTTAATTTTCTCTTCATATATACTGTATCGTTATTAATCACTTAGTTATAGTAACCTTTATAAATTGTACTCATTTAATCGCATATGGTGTACTGTCTGTTTTTGGGCGAGGCGGGGACATCACACAGCATCCACACCAGCTGATTACCCAGTTTGGCGGGGCCGAAGGCTGCTCCCCCTAGACGAAATGAGCTGAGCGAGCCTGAGGCGACCCAGGGGGTTACAAATAGGTTAGAAATTTATTCTCTGGAACATTGAATACTGAGGGGAGATTTGATAGGGGTACACCAAATTATGAGGAGTATAGATAGGCTAAATGCAAACAGGCTTTTTTGCACTGAGGTTGGGTGAGTCTACCATTACAGGTCATGGGTTAAAGTTGAAAGATGAAATGTTTAAGGTTAATATAACGGTGGAGCTTCACTCAGAGGTGCAAAGATTGTAGAATGGGATGGCAATGTAGGTAGTGAATGCAATTTTAATTTTAACATTCAGGAAGTGTTTGGATATTTGAAGAAGCGTGGATATGAGGGATTTGATGGGCTATGGCCTAGGTATAGGTCAATTAGATTAGGCTGTTTAAATGTTTCAGCATGGACTAGATGGGCCAAAGGTTCTGTTTTTGTGCTGTAGTTTTCCAGGACTATGAAAAAGAATGTATGCATTCACCCTATCTGCAGCTCTCATTGTTGTAAACAGCTCTATAAAGTGGTCCCTTAGTCTGCTATGCTCAAAGGAGTAAAGTCCAAGTCTGCCCAGACTCTCCATCTAACTCCGGCACTTGGGTCCTATCAACATTCAGGGCATCTTATTTGCATTCTTTCCAGCTTAATAGCATCTTTCCTCTGGCAGGTACCCAAAACTGTAAACAATTCTCCTACTGCAGCCTCACAAATGTCTTGTCTGACGACAACATATACCCATATGTATTGGAGATGGGATGTTATGTTCTAGTTATCCATGATATTAACCTGTTATATGCCCTGAATAATGAAGAATGGCATGCAAACTCCTTTTTCACCGGTAGCTCTACCTGTGACATCACTCGTTAACATGACCGTCATACCATCAACTTTAGCTTCAAATCCTCAACATATGTGGCAAATAGTATTGAGCCCAGCAACAATGCCTGAGGCACACTGCTGGTCACAGGCTTCCAACTGCAAAAACAAAACACAACAAAATAAAATTGTTCTACTACTGTCTACCGCTTTCCACCAAGCCATTTTTTTTTTCCCAAATGACTAGCTCATTTTGTGTTCCATGTGATCTAAACTTCTGTTCCAGTTCACTAAGTGGAACCAATGCCTTTCATTGTGCCCTCATCAATCCTCTTGCTTACCTTTTCAAACATCACAGTCAAGCTATTGCTCCTCACTGTACCTTTGGATATACTTCATCAGACCTCAGGGATTTATTAACTGTATCTACCAGCACCACCTCATTTGTAGTATAGAAATGTTTTAACACATTTTTATTCTCTTTCTTGAATTTCTCTGACAACTCTGGCAGGATTTGCAAGATATTACTTCCTACAAAATGAAACCCAATAGCATGAATGGCAGCAATGCTTCACTACCAGATGAACTCAGCACCTTCCATGCTGACTTTGAAAGGGAGAATATGACTACAGCTGTGAAGATCCCTGCTGCACCTCATAGCCCTGTGATCTCTGAGACAAAGGCTGATGGTAGGCTGTCTTTAAGGAGAGTGAACCCTCGCAAGGTGGAAGGACCCGGTGGAATACCTGATAAAGCTGTGAAAATCTGTGCTAATAAACTGACCGGAGTTTTCAAGGACATTTTCAACCTCACACTGCTGTGGGTGGAAGTTCCCAATTGCTTCAAAAAGACAATTATAGCAGTGCCTGAGAAGTATAATGTGAGCTGACTTAATGATTATCACCTAGTGGCACTCACATCTACAGTGATGAACTGCTTTGAGAGGTTGGCCATGACTAGACTGAACTCCTGCCTCAGTAAGCACCAGCACTCATTGCAATTTGCCTATCGCCACAATAGGTCAATGGTAGATGCAATCTTAATGGCTCTTCACATGGCTTTAGACCACCTGAACAACACAAACACCTACATCAGGATGCTGTTCATCGACTATAGCTCAGCAATTAATATTATTATACCCACAATCCTGATTGTGAAGTTACTGAACCTGGTCCTCTGTACCTCCCAGTGCAATTGGATCCTTGACTTCCTAACAGGCAGACAACAATTTGTGCAGATTGGTGATAATAGCTCCTCCTCGCTGACGATCAACAGTGCTGCACCTCAGGGGTGTGTGCTTAGTCCACTGCTCTACTCTCTCTAAACCCATGACTGTGTGGCTAGGCATAGCTCAAATACCATCTATAAATTTGTCGATGAGATAACCATTGTTGGTAGAATCTCAGATGATGACAAGAGGGTGTGTAGGAGCGAGATATCACAACTAGTAGAGTGCTGTTGCAGCAACAATCTGGCACTCAATGACAGTAAGACAAAAGAGCTGATTGTGGACTTCATGAAGGGGAAGACACAGGAACACATACCAATCCTCATAGAGAGATCAGAAGCGGGGAGAGTCAGCAGTTTCAGTTTCCTGGGTGTCAAGATTTCTGAGGACCTAACCTGGTCCCAACATATCGATGCAGTTATAAAGAAGACAATACAGTGACTATGTTTCATTGAAGTTTGAAGAGATTTCGTATGTCAACAAATGCACTCAAACACGTCTATAAATGTATCGTGGAAGCATTCTGACAGGCTGCATCACTGTCCGGTTGTAGGGCGGGGCTACTGCACAGGACCGAAAGAAACTGCAGAGGATCGTAAATTTAGTCAGCTCCATCTTGGGTACTAGTCTACAAAGTAACCAGGACACTTTCAAGGAATAGTGTCTCAGAAAGGAAACTTCCAATATTAAGGACTTCCATCATCTTTTCTCACTGTTACCAAGAGGTAGGAGGTACAA
Source organism: Hypanus sabinus (assembly GCF_030144855.1). NCBI lineage: Eukaryota > Metazoa > Chordata > Chondrichthyes > Myliobatiformes > Dasyatidae > Hypanus > Hypanus sabinus. The sequence continues at coordinate 8,334,497 of NC_082731.1, read as the reverse complement.
AAGCCTGAAGGTACCTACTCAGCGATTCAGGAATAGCTTCTTCCTTTCTGACCTCCGATTCGTAAATGGACATTGAACACTTGAACTTTAATCTATTCAATAACACATACAGTAATTGATTTACTTATTTAGTAATTATTATTATTTTTTTCTCTTCTGTATTATGTATTGCATTGAACTACTGCTGCTGAGTTAACAAATTTCATGACACATTCCGGTGATAATAAACCAGGTTCTGATTTTGAGGTTAAAGACCAGTTCACTTGGAATCTGCAGATAACACAGGGTGCATAAATTAGACAAAATTCACGTTGAGGAAAAGAAATAAAGACCTAAGGAAATGTAAGATTCAAACTCCAATAAAAATGAACGAGACCTCGAGCATAAAATAAATTCGTTAGCTCCGGATGGGAAGTGGTATCATCTTCTTCTGAAATCAGCAGTCAAAAGGAGAAATTATTTACTAAAAGGAACTTAAAGATATTTATTATAGAGCCGAGCTCTGACAACAAGGAAAAGTGGTAGATGAAGATCAGGTCTATGAGATACAGAGTAGTTCAGAGATGTTTTCGAACGCTCATTATTTACATAATGTCATCATGGCAATCAGTGGATATTTTATCAGCCTCTTTAACTCCTGCCTGAACTTACTTTGGGTCATTGCGTAGGTGCCCGTGTTAATACAGCAGCTGAAAAGAAGCAGCATGTTTCCGCTTTCTTCCAGGATAAACTTGGGGTCTTTGAAATTGAAGCCAGTGAAGTAAGAACCATCTGTAAACCGCACATATACAACATTCACTACGTATGTCGTCCATAACAGAATGAAATTTCCTGATATTATAAAAAGTAATACTATGGACTTTTTGCGGCTCTCCATCTCTGGGTCATTCTGTTTCTCAGCACTGTTAGAACCCCGGAGTCTCTTTCGTGCTCGGTTGGCTGCCAGAATGTACCTGACGGTCATAGCATTGAACAATACAATCAGGAGGAACGGAATACAAGGAGTTAAAACACGATCGAACCAGTCGAAAGCTGTCCATGTAAAGGAAGCATAAAAAAATAACTTAAGTCTGCAAAACCAGGGCACGCCGTTTATCACATACAGGGGTTCATATGGAAAGAACCAGGGGATATTTTTTAAACATCCCATTGCGCAAACCACGCATATGACCACACGCGCCGTTTTCCCGGTACAATATTTGCTCCTCAGATTTTGACAACAAATGGCCACAAATCGATCGAAGGTGAAAGCAACGGTTAACCAGACAGAACAGTCTCTAGATGAATAAATAAGCACGGTGCTCATTTTGCAGACGGGAGTGATGGACAGGAAACTCACCGGCATATAAATACCGTTGATTGGATTCAGTATCAAAGCGGTGACAACAACCAGGAGGTCGGTGACTGCCATGGACACCAAATACCGAGTGATACACTTGGAGAGACCGCACTTTCCCTGGGGCAAGATCACAATGGACAAAAGGTTCGCTGTTTGGGTTAAGAAAAATAACAAGGAAATATGTGATCAGAGATACAGAAACAGTCGTCTTCAAGTTCTAAAAAAGTCATCAATTGACACTTGTCCTTATCGCCTGAAACATATTTGAATACATTTCTAGAGTAGAATTTCCAAATATTTCCATTCACAATTATGTTTATACTGTATTTTGTTTACTTAATTTCGAAGTGTCCTCAATAAGATTTGTTGTCAGCTGAAGGGTTTTCAGGGATATGTACCCGCTCAAGACGAATTCCCTCGAATTCTCTCTCAAGAGTTAATAGTTAATCAAGGAATTAAAACAGCGGAAAAAAGAGGGAATTATCTCATTTTTTTCGTTCTCTTAATTCGTTGTTTTGTTTTGGAACGCTGATCAGTAGGTTATGTTTTATTGAAGGGTAGAGAAAAACGTTTTTAATTAGTAATGACAATTGTCAAAATAAACCGGTTCTAGTTTCTGCAATTCCACTTATTACTCCCCCAGTGGAAACTGTCCATTATTGAAAAGAACAATTTGGCTCTGACCTTGGTCTCAGCTTCGCCTTGAGTGGAAAACCGGCGCACTATTCTAACAGCAACTTAACTCCTGGTAACCACGAGGCAGTTTAAAACATTTGAATATGTTTCCAAGTGAGCTGAAAAATAGGCAACTGAGAAAACGCAAGTAACTGCTTGATTAACATATCAGAAGCTCTCTTAGATATGCTACCTCTAAAAATTGTTGTAGTTGGATCACTGTTTTCGAAACCTTCATAATTCTTTTAAGGAACATTGTCCTTCCTTGGTCCAATGTGCTTTCCAACCAGAGGCACAGGACTTGGCGCCAATACTTGTCTGCCTTCTATTGGGGAACACTTCATGGTATAGAACGTGGAAACAGCTGTGGCATCATCCAGCACCTTTCTTAATACGCTTTTTGTTTATTGCAGTGGATGTCATGCAATTGGTGGATAGAGCTCTAAACTGGTTGCAATTGTCTCTGCCACTCACGTCCCCACAATGCTGGCACTCCTGCTTTTACAACATGCAGTTTAATGGTTGTTGCATTTTGCAGTATATGTTCATTGTGGAATATCTCCAGGCTTCAATTTAGTACTTTTGAAATGGCATTCAAGCTCATTTTGTAGAATGACTGAAACAACTGAACCGTCTTATTCCATTTCAATTAATTTGCCATTCACTCTGGTGTAAGGCATGTTGGTTGTTCATTGTCAGCATTCACATTGGAAATCACGAGGGTACCCAGTGCTGCGTCACTCTCACCATTATCAGATTTTTCATCAACAGAATGCAGATTAGTATTCTTTTTCAAACTGCAACGTGACTTTTTAGCTTTTTCTCTTCCCTGTACAGTCTATTTATTTTGTTTGCCTGACATTCTCTTTGTATGTGTAATACTTTGTTGCATTTCCTGCAGGTTTCGCCTTTAAATCTGCATTGGTCTGGCGTACCGTTCTTATCAGAACCGTAACAGAATTTATTCGGCCTGGCTGGTTTCTGTTTGGACATTGCAATGTTGTTTACGCTCACTTTCATTCCTGACTGCAACTCAATTGAGTGTCTGCTTGCGGTTCCTGCATCACTTTTCCGATACCAAATAAGCTCATATAGGCTACTTTGGGTAGAATAATTAAACTTGGAAGCAAACCGTCTACCTTTACAACCAATGCACTTAGTAAGATTTCTCATTGGTTTTTACACTTGCAATAAAATATTGCTGATTTAACTCAGTATAATCCTTTGTGTCAATATTTTCGACTTAACCAGCCATTTCTGGCTTTTGTGATTATTTATAAACCCATGGTTTCTTCCATTATCTGACTTAAAAAAAAAAACTCGATTGTGTCTTCTCTTTCGAAGAACATGTGCTGTCTTACTTTGAAGCAACTGGACTGTCCCTCCACATGGGGCGCTGCGTTATTTTTTTTATTCCTCTTGCTGGCTCTACGTTTTGTTAGTTCTAACGTCTCGTTGCGATTTAACAGGTCGGTAGCCGTCTCGGATTCGTATTAAAATACCTAATCACCAAAGTTATGTTTTGAAATTACAAAGCATTAAATTCAAGAGAAAGTACATATATAGATATGTAAAGATTATTCACAAATTACGTAAATATTTAAATACACAACAATCACCATGTTCAAAATAATCAATGGAGTTGATCTCCGATGAAGAAAATTAGAATTAGGCCGACCTAAATAACGCTGTGTGTAGAAGTGGTTCCGGTTCAGGGCCAGAGGCAACAGTGCAGATGCAGAGCAACATTCAGATGAAAACAAGTGCAACGTCCCTGGAGCGAAGATCCGTAGCGATAGTGTTTCCACGAAGTCCTGGGGGATAAATTTGCCAATCTCAGTCACGATCCCTGAAGTATGTCGTGCAAACAACTTGGCGATTTGCCTCCCATTCGCGTCCGCACTACATCGACGGGAGGATGCATGTAGAGGAATACTCATGAACAACTCCATGTTACCAATTAATGAGAATTTTAACATGCGGCGGAACCATCATACTGGAAGCCAAAACAGAAATTAAGGAATGAAAGTGTACCCATCTCGTGACCTAAGACTCAAACTGACGGCCCTTTAGAATGATAAAAATGGGCGCCCCCTTAGGCTACATTTTCTGATAAATTGCAACTAAATTTCGTATAAAGATTTTTTTCAATGCTCGAAAAACTCCTTGGTAATGTCACAAGATCTTCAGCGAATCAAGAACATGAGAAGGAAAACGGAAAATAATTGTAATTTATCGCCTTAGAATGTTACAGTCCCACCAGAATTCTAGTCAATTTCCTGTGAAGTAGACGGCTACAGCAGCAGCAACGTGAATCTGTCGTACAAGCTGGGTAAAACAGAGACCTAGTGATCATCAACATTAAGTTAAATCAAGCACTAATCATCAGATATTTTTACCCAGATCAATGGAAAACGCTAATACATTTCTTTCCAAGGTTTCCACGGAAACGGCTGATACATTTTAAGCAATTTCGTGAAAACCTTGGAAAGAAAAGAAAAAATTTCGGAGACACAAGAGACTGCAGACGCAAACAAGCAAAAAGCTGCAGGAGGAACACCCGAAATCGAACAGCATCTGCCGCAGAAAAGGTATGTATATTTCCAGTCGAGTCTCTGCATTCGAGTGTACAGAGGAAGTTTGTCAATTTAAGAAGCCGGATTTTCGAAAATTCCCGGTGGCAGAGGGGAACTGCAAATAATGAATGATTATATGGTTCACATATACAGACCCGCAAAGCCTCGGAATAGTTTGCGCCTCTGATAGAAAACCTAATAAGTCACGAATTTCATCCTGTCATTTTGATTTTAACTGGAGGTTTACCGAGAGAAACATCCTTACAATGATTTTCCATGCCGTCAAACGAGAACCGATGTAAAGCTAATTATTGAATTGCCGTAGTAACTCACCCGGAATACCCACGGCCGCGAAAACAGGGTAATAAAGAGCGTATAAAGGACTACTTTGAGCCTGAGACATTCCGTGCAAGATTGGTTAATCGTTCTCCTTACAGTGAGTTGTACCGCGGGGTGTTCTGCGGAACATTCATCTTTTCCTTTATTAGGATTGGTAGGTAACCTCCAAGGGGGCAATTAAATGCTGAAAGTTCTATTAATCGCTTTTGCTTGAACAAACACATTATGTCATTCGCTTCTCTTCGATGTTGGCGTAATCTAAGATATGTTTACATTTCAGTTTTTTCCTAATATTAGAAGTATTTCGTAAGGCCATTCGGCCCTTCAAGCTGCACCACCTAGCAACCCCATGCACCCCGATTTAGCCATAATCTAATCACAGGACAATTTACAATGACCAATTTAGACTTCAGTACAGACATTTTCTTTATACTTTATTAAAGAAACCGGAGCACATGGAGAAACCCACGCTTCGAGGGCGTACAGAGTCTTCTTACAGAGGACAACAGAATTGAACTTCAAACTCGAAAGCCTTGAGCTATAATAGGGTCGCGCGAACCTCAGCGCTGCGGTGGCGCCCAGTAGCATGTGGCTGAAAGAGAATAAATCACAATGAGCAAGCTTTTCGGGGTGAAATCGAGGGCTCATTGAGAACGGAAATGTTGCGAGATTCTGTCGTTGAACTGAAAGATTGCAGACAAAGTGCTCGAATTTTGAAAATGCGTGAATATCTTGGATGATGGATAGGCTACCAGTCCCGGATGATAGTGATCTTCTCCAATGCTCCTAGAATTGTACTCATCCATCAACGATTCTAGTCTGTGAGCCAGGACCCCAAATTTGGGTCACAGGTACCATTTGCGGTGATTAATTTTTATAGTGATCTTTGGCAATTTATACACCCCTAGTGCTAGAAAATATGTGATAGCATTGCAAAGGTGGTAGCTTCTTCAAATCATTCTTAGACCATGTGAACGACATATCCAGAGTTCCCTCAGAGTTCTAACGTCCCTTCACCTGTCAGGATACCTAGCTCCTGATAACATGGCTGTACGACTTCAGTTTGTGGCATATGATAACTAGGCGACTCAAAAGTTAGTGGTAGCAATGAAATTAAATGTAAAGGCATATTTCTATTGATGAAGATATTTATTGTCTGACATTTGTATGGTGAAAATATTCCTTGCCCAATCAACCAATCTCTCTTTCAAACTGTTTTGTTCACTAGACGATAAATGATTTTAGGATGCAGGATATCGGGTAAATAAGACTTTTCTATCTTGACTATTATTGTTGTCTTTTCCCCAGTGATGATAGGGATTGCTTAAAGCCCCTGCTAATTTTATCTCTTTTTTCATGATTTGTATGCTCTCCGTTTTTTCAGCTTGAGGATAGACATATCTTCTCTAAGATGTCCTTGTTTTCTATAATCAGTTCTCCAGTCCCATCTTCATGGGGGGGGGGGGGGAAGGAGGGAAGAATCTCATTGAAACCTATCGAATATAGATAGATAGACCGAGATAGAGTGGACGAGAAGAGGAAATTTTACGACCAGAATCCACAGCTTTAAGACGTTAGGACAGAGCTAAGAAGGCAGTTATTGGGGCTGAGAGTGCTGAATCTGTGGAAGGCATTGCCACATACGGCTGTGGAGGCTGGGTCATTTGGTGTATTTAAAATAAGGTTGGTCGGCTCTTGATTATGGGGAGAAGACAGGAGAATGGGGTTTTGGAAGATAATAGAACAGTGCAGCGCAGGAAGAGGCTATTCAACTCACAATGTTGTGCTGAACTACCTAGAAAGCAAATTATAAACACACAAACCTGAATCCATCCTAAATGCACCATGTCCATATCCCTCCATCTTCCTTACATCCATATGTCTATCCAAATGACTCTGTTACGTCTGTGCCCACCTCCTTTTTGAGAATCGCAAGATCGTTATTCAGTCAGGGCAGGAGACACAGGAAATGAGAGAGAGACGTTTGGAATGTCCTGCCCCCCCCCCCCCCCCCAGCGATACAAAGCCACGGAAAAGGCCATTGTCTCTTGGAGACAGAATTGTGTATTGAGTACTATGCTTCGTGGAAGTCCTCAAGCAACGTGGGCTGGTTGGGGGATGGCCATTCCACCCTGAGTGACAACTGAGACCCCGTGAGTGGGGATAAAAGAGGGTCTGGGGAACAGCCCTATTAGACGCACCAGAAGAAACGCGAGAACTCCTGTAACAGTGTAATAGCGAAAGCCGTTGGAAAAGCCCACGTGCGTCCTTTTCCACTTGCCTCGGAATTGGTGAGTCTTGCCACGGAAGAATGGCTTTAGCTAACACAATCAGCCCCCTCCGACTCTCGAAGGATTGACATCATAAAAGGAATGGGCAAGATTAAACCCTCTCTCTTGACTCCAACCAAAGGCTGCAGCCTGCAGCTTGAATGAACTGAAGTGACTTTTATATTTCCATCGGACAATACATTTTCCCTAGACAACGATTGAGCTATTTCTTATTGATTATTATTATACCCGCGCTTTTAGATTTAGTATTGACGACGTATATTATCTGTATGTTTGCATTGATATTATTTTTGTGTATTTTTATCAATAAATACCGTTAAAAATAGTACCATCAGACTTCAACGGACCTCTCTATCTTTGCTGGTAAGTGACCCAGTTATGGGGTACGTGTCAACTCTTAAAAACTTCAAAAGCATTTTCCTCTGCTATCACACCAGGCAGTGCACTCTCGGCATCCAAGACTATCTGAGTGAAAATCGTACCCCTCACATTTCCTTTGAACCTACCCCCTTTCATTTTCAATGCAAGAACTCTGGTATTATACATTTAACCCGGGAAACAGATGCTCTCTGACCACCCTATCTATGCCTCTCGTAATCTTTTAAACGTCTATCAGATCACTCCCTAGCCTCCGATTCTCCAGAGAACACAACCCATGTTTATCCAGTGTTTCATGAGAGTATATGCCCTCGAATCCAGGCAGCATCCTGGTAAGCTTCTTCTGCCCCCTCTGCAAAGCCTCCATATCCTTCCTATTGTGGGATGACCAGTAATGTATGTAATACTCCCGATGTGGCCTAAGCAGAGTTTTATGAGTTTGCAAACGAACCTCTTGACTCTACACTCCTCGTGTGCTTCGCTTGATCAGAACTTCCAAAGCTTTACAATTTTTTTCCTTTTTTTCTTAACTAAATTCCTCACATCTCTGAACATCCAGGATACTCTCATCTTTCCATCCTTGCCTTTCTTTCTAGGAGGAGCATATCTTTCCTATACTCTGTATAACCGATCTTTAAGCATCCACCACATGTCTGATGTGGACTTGCTAGAGGTAAGGTGTTCCCATTTAACGCTTCTTAGTTTCTGCTAATACCCTTGTAATTTGCCCTGCAATTTAAGACTCTCCCACAAGGAACAAATCTATTCTTATCTATAGCTATCCTGAAAGTTATGGTAACTTTTCCCTAACTGCTCGCCCATGAAAGGACTGTCAGTTGCCCAAGCTTATTACAGCACGGCTCCTCCTCTCGTTGAACCGTCCGTATATTGATTTAAGAAACCTTCCTAGATGCACTTAACAAATTTCGCCGCACTTGAGCCCCTTGCACCAAGGCCACAGTTTATATTAGGGAGGTTGAAATGTACCATGACAAAACCCTATTATTCTTACACATTTCCTTAATCTGATTACATATCTTTCCCCCAATATCCTGGTAGATATTGGGGTGGTTGCAGTACAATCCCATCAATGTGTTTGCATCCTTTCAGGTCCTAGGTTTTACCCAGATAGTCTCAGAGTCTGGTCCTTCCATTACGTCTCCTCTCCAACAGCTATGATATTGTCCCTGATTAGTGGTGCAAATTCCCTCCACTTTTACCTCCTCCTCTATCTTTTCTAAAACTTTGAAAACCTGATACGTCAATCACCCATTTCTGACACCCCAGCTAAATTTCAGTAATGGTTACAGCGTTGTCATTCCATATATGGATCCATGCTCTAAGTTCATCACCTTTATCTATAATACTCCCAGCACTAAACGCACCTCGAACTACCTGACCCAACATACCTATTATTTAGATTTTGCCTTTCAATACTTTCCCTAACACTTACCTTCCAGTCCGATTCTTTCCCCACTGACCTGGGGCTACTCTTCCCAGCTCCTTGCAAGTCTGTTTTAAACTCTGCTGAGTAGAATCAGCAAACCTCCCGGTCAGGATATTGGCCCCCTTCCAGTTCGAGTGCAACCCATCCCTCTTGTCAGGTCACCATTTCCAGGAAAAAATTCCAATAATCCAAAAACTTGAAACCCTAAACCCTGCACCATCCCCTCAGCAACTCATTCATTCGTGTCATCACCCCATTCCTGGCTGCACTGGCCCGTGGCATGGGGGTAATCCGGACATTATTAATTTGGAGGTCCTTCTCTTCAGTCTCTACCTTCCCTCTATATACTCACTGCGTAGGACCTCCTCTCCTTTTCTGTTTTTGGTGCTACTATGCACCACAAACTCTGGTTCTCCCCCTCCCCCTTGTGAATATCCTGCAGCCACTACGATACATCATGAACCCTATCACAGGGAGGCATCCCGGTGTCTCTTTTACAGTCACTGTACTGCCTGATTTTCACCTTCCCTGTCGAGCCTTAGAGCCAGCCAGAGTGATTCCAGACGCTGCTGCTGCCTTGATCTGATGGGGCAACCCCTCCCCCACCCCCAGGGGTATGCAATGCGGTATTCTTGTTGCTGAGGGGAATGGCCACAGGGGAACCTTGCACTGGCTTCTTAACCTCTTACCTCTCCTGATGATCAGGCATCTCCTGTCCGAAGGCTGTACAGTGGGTGTGACCACCTCTTCAAAAGAATAATTCATTAATACTTTATTTACAATTTTCAGTTTTACAAGGACAAAACAAATCAAAGACAAAAACAAAAAGACTGCCAGACAATTTACAAGATTACATAAGTAGACTTTCAAATGAAAAAGTTGACACAATAGTGGTGTCACTGAGGCAATATAAAATAAAATGTATAAAGGAATACCCACTGATGAAACTAGACAGGTCAAGATCATTATGTATGTGAGGTAATATGATACTGAGTCAAGAAGGGTCCCCATATTCTCTCAAATATGTTCTGTGTACTGTGTTTGTGCAGACGCGGTCTTTCCATTTGTATAATAGACAACATCTCTTTGAGCCAGTGTGCAATGGTAGGTGGAGTAGTAGACCTCCAGGTCAGAAGAATAAGTTTCTTAGCCACCACCATTCCTAGATGCAGAGCAATCTGCATGTCGTGCGACAACTCAAGAGTCACTGTAGAACATCCAAAGATGGCGAGGTCATGATTCGGCTGAACGTCTCTAGAATAAGCTTTCGAGAGCCACTCAAAAATTGCAGTTAAAAGTTGTGTAATGTAGGGCAAAACCAGAAAAGATGTGCTAGTGAGCCCTCAGCAGAGCGGCACCTGTCGCAATCAGGAGACACAGATGGGAAGATGCGATTCAGTTTTGTTTTTGAATAATGCAATCTATGCATCACCTTGTGCTGGATTAACGTGTATCGTGAATTAATAGAACAACAGTGAACTCGGGACGCTGCCTCCTCCCAAAGTTCCGCTGATATCTCTGAGTTCAAGTTCCTATCCCAGGCTTCCCTAATAAAATCTGGAGAAACCAAAGGAGTAAATCTATTCACAAATTTTGATATTAACTGTTTGGAGTCTGGAGGGAGCAAGAGGTTTTCAAGAAAGGGATGGGTGGTGGAAATAGGCTCGAAGTGTGGGCCTTTTCCTTGACATAATGTCTAACTTGGAGATAGCGAAAAAATGTGAATTTGAAGCTTAAACTTAGTGCCTAATTGTGTGAATGATGCACATTGGCCATCGATGTACAGATCTAAGAAAGTTTTGATACCCCTCTCTCTCCAGACTGCAAACACCCCATCTAAGTGTGCAGGCTTAAATGAGTGGTTTTGACAAATGGGAGCGTGGATGGAAACACTGGGAATTTGGCGAGCCACTGATTCAATATTCGTAAAGAATTCTTTAAGGTAAAGGTTTGATGTATTAGCTTGTCTGTTGAGGCATAAGTGGAAAACAGAAGAGCAGCAAGTGAAGAATATTTAACAACCGAGGCTTCCAGCTGTAGCCATGAAGGTTTTCCTTCGGTCTCAGCACCTCCACATTTCCAGTGTGTAAGAGCCCTGGAGTTAGCTGCACAAATATTTGAAAACTGGCAGATCAAGACCGCCCTTCTTAAGAAGTTTGTGCTGGTGAGCCTGAGATATCCTGTGTGATTTATAGCCCCACACAAAGGGCAGTATGATAGAGTCAAGTTTCTTAAAAAAGGATGCATTTAAGTATATAGGCAGGTTTTGAAAAAGATATAGAAACCTGGGTAGGCTCACCATTTTGATCGCATTTACCAGTCCAGTCATGGATAGGGGCAGTATCCTCCAGGACTCAACATTTGTTCTGAGTTTTTCTAAGGATTCTGTAAACTTAAATGCAAAAAGATGCTTTGGGATCTTAGTCAGTTTAATCAATCAGCAGCGCACGTGCTTCCGCGGTCATCCATGGCTTCTGGTTAGCTAGTATAGTGATGGTCTTGGACAGAGTAATATCATCAATGCAGTTTCTGATGTAGCTGGTCACTGATGCTGTGCACTTTCTTGCTAAGTTAGTAGAGTCGCCATCGGTTGCAGCCTCCTTGAACATGTGCCAGTCAATGTGCGCAAAGCAGTCTTGAAGAGCAGAGATGGCTCCTGCTTGTCTGCGTATTGCATCGTTTCTGTCCTTATGACATTTTAGTGACCTACTGTTGGTTTTTAAACTTACCTCTAACTTAACACTACTTTTTTCTCTATTATATGCAACCCTTTATCTTTTGTGTTGGTTTTGACTTCTCTGGTCATTCACAATTACATGACCCTGCTTTTAGAATACTTCTTTGTTGGGATGAATCTTTCTTATCCTTTCCTTATTGATACCAGAAATTCCAGGCTGTTCTGCTGTCAAGCCTTGCTAGTTTTCCTGTCCAGTAAATTCTGGTCAGCTCCTCTCTCATGCCTCTGTAATTCCTTTTGCTCCTCTCTAATACTGATACATCTGATTCTAGCTTCTCCTTCTGAAATTGCAGAGTGAATTCTATCATATTATGATGACTGCCTACTAAGGCTTCCCTTAGCTTATTCAATTACATTTCATTGAGCAACACCCAATCCAGAATAGCTGATCCCCATGTGGTCTTAGCCACGGGTTACTCCAAAAATACATCTTCTAGGCATTCTATAAACTCTCGTGTCTTGGGATCCAGGACCAACTTCATAAAAGGATTCAAAGTTTATTCATTATCAAAGTACTATACGGTATACAACCCTCAGATTCGTCTTCCCACAGGCAGTCACGAGAAAAGAAATAACATGGAACTGGTTGAAAGAAAAACACCAACACTCAAAGTGCAAAACAATTACGCAAACGGCATAAAAACAAGCGGAAAATACTTTAAATAAAACAACAACCCACAAAAGTAATGGAAGGAGGAGAAGCACATTCAACTCAGTTCAGCCCAGACCAATCCATTGCAGACCACAGGCCACAGGCTGCCTCAATCAAAATCGCACAGAAGGACAACAGAAATGAGTGACCAGAAACCGGAAGCACATCACAGCACGATCCAGTGTCTAATCCACAAACTGCTCCAATTAAACCTTGCACAAGACCAGGACTCAGGCAACATCCTCTGACCGCCTCGAGGGAGGAAGATACCATTGGAACGCAGGGTCCTTCCTGCGGGAGAAGCAAGTGAGAGGGAAACAGAGAGCGTCACATATAGACACCATCCTCCACCAGCAGCGAGCGAGAGTTTGGTAGACAGCAGAAAATACTCGCTCCCCTACCGCTCTCGCCTATATTATTTCAGCTTTCTCGACGTTTTAATCAACTAGATCTGAGAAAAATCAAGCCCCCTCCCCCTCACTCCCTCTCCCTCCCTCTCTCATCTTCATTTTCCCCCCACTATCTACCAGCATATTGAAATCCCCTATGGTTATTGTAACATTACCCTTTGAGATGCATTTTCTATCTCCGTGGTAATTTGTAGAGTACATCTTTACTGCTGTTTGGAAGTCTGTATATAATTCCCGTCAGGATCTTTTTTACCCTTACATTTCTTAGCTTTACCTTCAACAATTATACACCTTCTGATCCGATGCTATTAATTTGATTTCCTTCTTTTGCCAGCAGATCCACCACGCCCCTTTGGCTTAATTGTTAGTCATTTCGATACAATATGTATCCGTGAACTTTAAGCTGCCAGGTGTAATCCTCTATCAGCACGATTCATTGCTGCCACAACGTCATACAAGCCAATCTGTAATTGGGCTACAAGTTCGTGTAGCTTATTTCGTATACTGTGTGCATTCAAATAGATCACACTCATTCCTGTTTTCATCGCCCTTTTCGGATTTGCCCCCCTTTTATATTGCAACTTATCTAGTTCACTGTAATTTTGCTCTATCATTAGCCTCGCCTTGCTAGCATATTCACTACACACTGCTTCTGTTTGGAAATCAACTATCCCATCCTCAACGCTATCACCCCGGTTTCAATCCTCCCGCCAAATTGGTTTAAACGTTCCCGACAGCTCCAGCAAACCGGCCTGCAATGGTACAGGTCCCCTTCGGATTGAGGTGAAACCCAGGTTGCACCTGCTCCTGAAGAGATGCCAACGATCCACAACTCTGATCTCACGCCCCTGCACCAGTTCCTCAGCCATGCAATCAACTGCCAAATCATTCTAATCGTACCTCAATGGTGCAGGCACAGGCAACAATCCACCGATTAGTACCCTGGAGGTCCTGTTTTTCAACTTTTTTACCAAGCTCCTTAAAATCTCTCTTCAGGATCTCCTCACCTTTACTACCCATGTTATTGATGCCAACATGTACCAAGGCTTCTGGCTGCCCACTCTGTCCACCCCCCCCCCCCCACTATTTCACCCAATCCGAGATGCCTTTGGCACCTGGAAGGCAACATATCATTCAGGGGCCTCTATCGCATCCACAGAATCTCTTCTCTATTTCACTGACTAAGGAAACTCCTATCACGACTGCAGTTCTCTTCACTTCTTTCCTCTTATGAGCCAGTTCCCCAATCAGCACCAGAGACCCAGTCGCAGCGGCTCTCCCCAGTAGGTCGTCATTCTCAAAAATATTCAAAGTGCTATACTTATTATTGAGGGGAGTAGACACCGGAGTACTCTGCACTGGTTACACATTTCCCTTGCTTCTCCTGAAGTCATTAAGTTACATGTTTTTGCAACCTAGCAGTTACTACTTCCTTCCAGATCCCGTCTTTCATTCCCTCGGTTTCCAATTTGAACCAAAGGTCATCGAGCTGCAGGGGCAGTTCCTTAACTCGTTCTCTGAGGTCCTTCGGCTTGCTGCACGTCGTGGAGGTGGTTTTCTGGGAGACCAGACATCTCCCAGAATTCCCACGTCTCACGTTGAACAAATCAGCCCCTAGAGTCATTCTCACTGCACTAATTGTGCCCTAACAATTGAGGAACGAAGAATGAAGAGAAAGACCAATAAACTTATCAGATACTTACCTCGTCCAAGCCTCATGAAGCAAACCGCTCCAACACCGGCCTCCTCACACAATGGCCTCCCGGCTTGCCTCTGCCTTATTTTTATTAGGCCTTTCTAATCATTCCTGTTCACTGATTGGACACAGTCGAACTCTGAAAATTGCCGCGACGTGTTGCCTTTTTACACTTCAGCCTTGGACCTAAATGAAAACATTGCTTCTTCTTGTGCTCGCACTCAGATATTAGCCAAAGCTCCAGCAATCACTACTCTTCCCCTCTCAAAAATCTGGGCTATACTTATTATATATATATATAAATATACGCACACACACACACACACACACACACACACACACACACACATACACAGGGGGGGAGGGGGGAGATTGCACGCACATGTTAGGGACAGAGCTATTTTGAAGGCTGCCAAGCAAGGGATAAAATTCTACATGCTGTAGTTAACGCAAAGTGATAACGCGAGAATGGAGAGGGAGAATAGGGTAGTAAGAAATTTTGCAAATGTGAAGACTGACTGGGGCATTGGCGATCAAGGGACGGGTATATAGTGAAGAGGGAACAGTAGACAGGGATAGATGTACACGATCACGCCGAACTGTGTGAGTACATTTGTGCTACAAAATTGCCACTGCCATCACGGCATTTGTCTCTGCGGCCCCCTGCATTATTACCTCAAAACACAAAACAAAATGAAAAACTCCAACTCCATCTTCGGCCTGAGATTATTGCAGCCTTCCAGATTTAATTTCGAAATCTACCAACTGACACACTCTTGTAAAATTTATCTGAATTTGCCTGCTATTAATTTAGCTCAATTATTTTCCCCCCTATCCCATCTGCATATCTGGAAACACAATATGCTTCTTTCCGACTTTCGGGAGGCTTTTTTCCATTCCCTCTGTTCTACTGTCCTCTGCAACGTTCTCTGGTGTTGAACGTTAAATTGCTTTCCTCTCCCTTCGGTTCCGACGAAGAGTCTCGGAACTGAAATCCCGATCACCTTTCCTCAGATGCTGGCTTGCACGTTGAGAGATTCCGGTATTTTCTGCGTGGATTGAGTCAGGTCAGTCTTATTTGTCCCAGCCGAGAAAAAACAGATATACAGCATTTGAAATTCAATTTGAAGATCAATAAGTATAGCGATAACGTGTTGATCATCGAATGTGATGGTCAAACTTCTGATGAAAAGCGTATCAACTCAGATTTAACTTTAATTATTTCATTATTTTACATATTATATTAAATGGATATATCACCGCGTTCTTTAACTGTTTTCTGAAACTACTTTGAGTTACTGCGTATATAAACGTATTAGTACAAGAATTCAATAACTGAAGGATATTAACGCTTTCTTGTAGAATAAATTTAGAATCATTGTAGCCGGAAATTTGATAATTATTCGTAAATTGCTCATAACAAAATTGAACAAGATATGTCATCCACAAGAGGATGAAAGTACCCGAGATAGCAAAAAGTAAAACGATGGATTTCCTCCGGTTCTCGATCTCTGGGTCACCCTGTTTCTCTCCATTGCTATGTAGCCGAAGTCTTCTGCGAGCTTTACTAGCAACCAGGATGTATCTGACGGTCAGAGCATTGAACAGGAGTATCAGAAAGAACGGAGCGCACGGGGTCAAAATACGTTCGAACCAGTCGAATGCTCCCCACAAGGGGGAAGTATAACGGAATTCCTTCAATCTGCAATACCAGGGAACATTATTGATCACAAACATAGGTTCGTGTATAAAATACCAGGGAACGCTTTTCAAACATCCCAAAACACAAATCGTTCCTATAACTACAACCGCCGTCTTCTCGGTGCAGTATTTTGTTTTCAGCTTTTGGCAGCAAATGGCCACAAATCGATCAAAAGTGAAAGCGACTGTCAACCAAACCGAACTGTCCCTGGACGCATAAATTAAAGCAATGATGAAGCTACATACGGGTGTAATGGACAGAAAGCTCCCTGGGAAATAAATACCAGGAATCCTATTTAATAAAACAGCCGTGATGATAACTAGGAGATCAGTCGCCGCCATTGACACCAGATACTTCGTGATACACCCAGAAAGACCACACCTTCCTTTGCAAAGGATCACAATCGCCATTAAGTTAGCTACAAAAAAAGGAGAAACAGAATAGTATTATGTCGAATAAGCGCCTCAATTATATTGCGTAATGATAAAAAAATATTGCGCAAACGTACAAGTATCAGTGGTGTAGATTTTGGCGAACGAAAAAAAAACAGCATTTGGCTCGATGTTTAAAACATCAACGTGGTCAGTTTTCTATGTTCAATTACCCATATGGTCAGAACTCTTTATCCCTGCTGCCATTTCAGGAACTGAGTAATAGAGGGGTGGAGGGGCGGGATGTTCGGATGGATTGTGAAGAGACAGGACAGACGGCAATTGATAAATGGAATAAAATCAGTCGGAAAACATATGTTTTACAAGTTAATTGCAAGTCACAATTTATCAACGAACTTCCATTCGATATACAATATAACAACTCATTATTATAACGTAAATTTATTAATATAAACCAAAATTTTCGTTCTTATTTTTGTTAGATAGGCGCCATCATCTATAATTTGAAGTATTAATAAAATCCGGGCTATCCATATTGGGTACAACCTATTGCAGTTCTGGTGAAATCCACCCAAATGGATGAAAACAATCATTCCGGTTACTTCCGCAACTGTTATTGTCAATCAAAAATGATGCGAAGGGTCATTGAGAAACATAGCGACAGACGCGCAAGACATTCTTCACGAAAATATTTTAAATGCGTCGCAGATCTTCCCCGTGACAAAGTTGGTTACTTCCCGATGCTCCAATTTCCAAAGACGTGCAGGTTACTGGGTTAATTGGATAATTTAAATTGACTCTATTCTGTCATTAAGTAACAGAACCTGATGAAAATTCATTTGAACATGGGGATAATGAAAATGAGATTAGTAAAACAAGTGATTGCTGATAAACATATTCTCCGCCTGCCAAAAGGGGCCTATTTCTGTGTTCAATCTTTGTATGAAAACAGGGGTTGGGAAGAACTCGCTGTGTTCATGCAAAACCGTGGAATCCTAAGGCAAAAGTCTTACTGTTAATTTAAGTTAAATACACGAAGTTAAATTAATAACATTAGATTTCATACTGATTAACATCGCTACGAAAAAAAGACACATTAATTAATGATCCACAGTGGGTTTCACATAAGGGGTACCATTCTGAGATCATAACAGGGCCGTATTCACAATTTCCACCTTGGTTCATTCCCCAACCGCTCCCCACCACCCCCACCCCTGGCGCATTCTACATGCTGGAGCCACATTGAATAATTTTGCATCATTTATAGACTTTACATAAATAAAATATCCTTCCATTTCATTTTCCCACTCACGTCTGATCCCCATTGCACACAGTACGATCTAATTCACAGCGTAACTTTATACTTCGCAATAGTACATTGACTCATTACTTTTCCGTTCGCCCAATTTCTAATCACAAGTAGGAAGAAAAGGAGCCTCCGGCTGGAATTATCAAATATTTTCAGAACAATAAATAAAGTTATAAGCATTTTAACATAGCTTAAAGTAGAAACTGCTTTGTTTGCCAAAATGTTGTTTTACTTCCCGTCTAGTTGTTGAAAAATGAGTTTAGACAGAATCTGATGGACACTTGCGCGGGAAAAATCGCTGGTATATTTTAAATCATTATTATGAGGTCGATGAACGGGACACTTTCCTGCCCTCTTCGTCGTATCTCCAAGTTCACTTCGTCAAAGTAAATAAGGTCAAGTAAAATTGAGGTACAAATAACATTTCGTGACATCCATCAATCTAGCCACCAAACCACGGACTCTCGAAGAAACAGGCTACAGTAAAGAATAACATCCTGCTGAAAAGTTTCACCTGGAATAGCGCATACTGCAAGTGCAGTGTAATAAACAGCGTACACCGGACCTCTTGGCGGAGCGTGCATTTGTGCGAGCGAGTCTGTTCCGAATCACACATACAATAAATCTCATTGACATTCACACGATCCTTTATATCCAATCATAATGGACGAATCCTCACTCCTACCCCAATTCCTGAGAGATGCAATTAAAAACTAGCTTAATTTACCATTAAAATCTTCCAACCATCTGATAAAATCTTTGTTATTTACGTTCATTGAACAAACATAGTATAACAATTAATTTGAGTTTCATTTTCCATGCTGAAAAATTAGATCAAACTGAATAATATGATCATTTAAAAGAATATTCACAAATTTCTGACCATCTATCTACCTATCTATAGTACGTCCTCGTTATCCTTACCAAAATTTATCACTTTGCATTTAAAGCACAATGAATTTCACTCATCACACCAGGAAGTCCACATTCAATTGAAGTCTCAGGTCAGTTCGCTCTTCAGCACACTTTGAACTTTCGCCACAGCTGCAAAGTTTGAAGTGTTTCCGTCTACATTCACGTCTATAGTCATCTCTGGAAAAGCAATACTTTACCATTCATCCCTGGAAAGCAGCGCTTGACATTTCTCATACATCTAAAATGCTGCTCTAAAATGACACTGACAGGAATTGTGTTGACCAGACATGAAATGTTTCATCATTTGCTGGATCTTCTGCATGGCGGTAACTAGATTTTATAGTAATTTTCTGATGCTGCCTACTTCATCTGAACACATGGTAGCGAAGAACAACCCATATGATGCAATTGACGTTTATTTTCGACTCGAATCCAGTTCTGCATTTTCTCATCACAATCCGTTGGTGTATAATTTTTCCTAAAATCTTGTCCAGGCTTTCCATTCACCTATCTTCGAAGGAATGTAAATCCATGTTTTATCTAGTCTAAATAGCTTTAAGCAGTGTTTCTAGACTGGCATATAGCAGGTGCTGTTGATTATACGTTATATTTTATGTAATGTTACAGAGAATGTTTACTTCAATCATTTAATATTTCACGGCATGGCAATTAATTCAGATTGCAAAAATGTTCTCAGTATTCACAAGAGGGAGGGTGAGCAGCCGGATGTCGTGGCCCATGTAGGGACCAATGACGTGGGTAGGAAGAGTGAGGAGGTCCTGAAAGGTGAGTTTAGGGAGATCCAGGATCTCCAGGTTAGCAATCTCAGGGTTGCTACCAGTGCCATGTGCAGGCGGGTTTTGAAATAGTAAGAGAGCACAGACCAACACGTGGCTGATGACATGATGCAGGAGGGAGGGCTTCAGATTTGCAGACAATTGGGCAGATTTCCGGGGAATATGGGACCTTTTCCGGCGGGACGGTTTAGATTTGAACTTGAGGGGGACAAATATTCTTGTAGGTAGGTTTGCTGGAGCGGCTCCCCTGCCTTTAAACTATATACAAGGGGGGAGGGGAACCAGAGTGTAGGAAGATATGTATGGGCGAAGAAAGAAAAAGAAGATAGTAAAGTTGTTTACACCATTAGTGATAAGCAGTGAGTAAGAGGTGGAGGATTTTTTCAATGCATTTATTTTAATGCTAGGAGCATTGTAAAAAAGGTGGTTGAGCTCAGAGCATGGATTGTTACCTGGAAATATGACGTTGTAGCTATTAGTGAAACATGGTTGCAGGAAGAGTGTAATTGCAAACTAAATATTCCTGGACCTTGTTGCTTCCGGTGTCATAGAATCGGAGAGACAAAAGGGGGAGGTGTTGCATTGCTTGTCAGAAAAAATATTACAGCGGAGCTCTGGCGGGATAGATTAGAGACCTCGTCTAGGGAGACTATTTGGGTGGAATTAAGGAATGGGAATGGTGTAGTAACACTTACAGGGGTGTATTATAGGCCACCTAAAGGGCAGCGAGAATTGGAGGAACAAATTTGCAGTGAGATAGCAAACATTTGCAGTAAGCATAAGGTTGTGATAGTGGGAGATTTTAATTCTGTAAATGGGCTGGATGGCTTGGAGTTTGTAAAATGTGTGCAGGATAGTTTATTTTTGCGACAATACATAGAAGTACCAACTAGAGAAGGGGCAGTGTTGGGACTCCTGTTAGGGAGTGAGGTAGGTCCGGTAACGGAGGTATGTGTTTGGGAGCACTAAGGGTCCAGTGATCACAATGCCTATAGTTTCAATATAATTACGGTGAAGGATAGGACTATACCAAGGGTTGAGATTTTTGATTGGAGAAAGGCTAACTTTGAGGAGATGTGAAAGGATTTAGAAGGAGTGGCTTGGGAATAATTGCTTTATGGGAAGGATGTAATAGAGAAATTGAGGTCATTTAAAGGTGAAATTTAAGGGTACAGAAAGTTTATGTCCATGTTAGGTTGAAAGGAAAGCTTAAAGGTATGAAAGAGCCATGGTTTTCAAGGTATATTGGAAACTTGGTTCGGAAAAAAACAGAGATATATACAATAAATATAGGCCGCATGGAGTAAATGAGGTGCTCGAGGAATATAAAGAATGTAAGAAGAATCTTACGAAAGAAACTAGTAAAGCTAAAAGAAGATACAGGGTTGCTTTGGCAAGTAAGGTGAAAATAAATCCAAAGGGTTTCTACAGTTATATTAATAGCAAACGGATAGTAAGGGATAAAAATGGTCTCTTAGAGAATCAGAGTGGACAGCTGTGTGTGGAGCCAAAAGAGATGGGGGAGATTTTGAACAATTTCTTTTCTTCAGTATTCACGAAGGAGAAGCATATTGAATTGTGTAAGGTAAGGAAAACAGACAGACAGACTTTATTGATCCCGAGGGAAATTGGGTTTCGTTACAGCCGCACCAACTAAGAATAGTGTAGAAATGTAGCGATATAAAACCATAAATAATTAAATAATAATAAGTTCATTATGTCAAGTGGAAATAAGTCCAGGGCCAACCTATTGACTCAGGGTGTCTGACACTCCGAGGGAGGAGTTGTAAGGTTTGATGGCCACAGGTAGGAATGACTTCCTATGACGCTCAGTGTTACATCTCGGTCGAATGAGTCTGGCTGAATGTACTTCTGTGCCTAACCAGTACATTATGGAGTGGATGGCAGTCATTGTCCAAGATGGCATGTAACTTGGACAGCATCCTCGTTTCATACACCAACGTCAGAGAGTCCAGTTCCACACCCAGAACATCACTGGCCTTTCGAATGAGTTTGTTGATTCTGTTGGTGTCTGCTACACTCAGCCTGCTGCCCCAGCACACAACAGCTAACATGATAGCACTGGCCACTACAGACTCCTAGAACATCTTCAGCATCATCCTGCAGATGTTAAAGGATCTCAGTCTCCTCAGGAATTAGAGACGGCTCTGACCTTTCTTGCAGACAGAATCAGTGTTCTTTGACCAGTCCAGTTTATTGTACATTCGTATCCCCAATTATTTATAATCCTCCACTATGTCCACACTGACCCCTTGGATGGAACCAGGGATCACCGGAGCCTTAGCCCTCCTCAGGTCCACCACCAGTTCCTTAGTATTTTTCACATTAAGCTGCAGATGATTCTGCTCCCAACATGTGACAAAGTTTCCCACCGTAGCCCTGTACTTAACCTCATCTCCCTTGCTGATGCATCAAACTATTGCAGAGTCATCAGAACATTTCTAAAGATGGCAAGACTCTGTGCAATAGTTGAAGTCCGAGGGGTAGATGGTGAAGAGAAAGGGAGACAGGACAGTCCCCTGTGGAGTCCCTATGCTGCTGACCACTCTGTCTGACACAGTGTTGCAAGCGCACGTTCTGTGGTCTCCCATTCAGGTAATCAATAATCCATGACACCAGGGAAGCATCCACCTGCATCACTGTCAGCTTCTCACCTAGCAGAGCAGGGCGGATGGTGTTGAACGCACTGGAGAAGTCAAAAAACATGACCCTCGCATTGCTCGCCAGTAGGAAAGTTATGGAAATAATGATGATTAGAGGAGGACATACTGGCCTTTTTATGGAATATAAAAGTGGATAAATCTCCGACTCCTGACAAGATGTTCCCTAGGACCTTGAGGGAAGATAGTGTAGAAATAGCAGGGACTGTGACAGAAATATTTCAAATGTCATTAGAAACGGGGATGGTATATATAAGATTATATGATATATATGTACAATGTCTGAAATACATCTTGTGGAAATGTTTGTTTGATGATGAACATTAATTTTTAAAAAATTACAAGAAACAGGGATGGTGCCGGAGGATTGGCGTATTGCTCATGTTATTCCATTCTTCACAAAGGGTTCTAAGAGCAAAACTAGCAATTATAGGCCTTTAGGTTTGACATCAGTGGTGGGTAAATTAACGGAAAGTATTCTTAGATATAGTATGTATAACTATCTGTACAGACAAGTTCTGATTAGGAACAGTCAATATGGTTTTGAGCGTGGAAGGTCATCTTTGGCAAATCTTACTGAATATTTTGAAGAGATACTAGGGAAATTGACGAGGCTAAAGCAGTCGATATTGTCTGTTTTGAATTCAGTAAGGCCTTTGACAAGGTTCCACACGGAAGTTTAGTTAGGAATGTTCCATCGTTGGGTATTAATATTGAAGTAGTAAAATGGATTCAACAGTGGCTGGATGGGAGATGCCAGAGAGTAGTGGTGCATAACTGTTTGTCGGGTTGGAGGCTGGTTCATAGTGGTGTGCCTCAGGGATCTTTACTAGGTCCAAAGTTGTTTGTCATATACATTAATGATCTGGATGATGGGGTGGTAAATTGGATTAGTAAGTATGCAGATGATACTAAGATAGGTGACGTTGTGGATAATGAAGTAGGTTTTCAAAACTTGCAGAGAGATTTAAGCCAGTTAAAAGAGTGGGCTGAAAGATGGCAGATGGGGTTTAATGCTGATAAGTGTGACGTCCTACAGTTTGGTAGGAGTAAACAAAATAGATGGAAACAAAATAATACATGGAAAATGGCAGAGCATTAAAGAATGCAGTAGAACAGAGTGATCTAGGAATAATTGTGCATAGTTCCCTGAAGATGGAATCTCATATGGATAGGGTGGTGAAGAAAGCTTTTGTTATGCTGGCCTTTATAAATCAGAGCATTGAGTATAGGAGTTGGGATGTAATGCTAAAATTGTACAAGGCATTGGTAAGGCCGAATTTGGAGCATTGTGTACAGTTCTGGTCACCGAATTATAGGAAAAATGTCAACAAAGTAGAGAGAGCACAGAGAAGATTTACGAGAATGTCACCTGGGTTTCAGCACCTATGTTACAGGGAAAGATTGAACCAGTTAGGCCTCTATTCTTTGGAGCGTAGAAGGTTGAGGGGGTTGGTTGATATAGGTATTTAAAATTGTGAGGGGGATAGATAGAGTTGACGTGGGTAGGCTTTTTACGTTGAGAGTAGGGGAGATTTAAACAAAAGGACATGAGAGTGAGGGGGCAAAAGTTTAGGGGGAACACGACGGGGAACTTCTTTACTCAGAGTGGTAGATGTGTGGATCGAGCTTCCAGTGGTAAAGGCAGTTCGATATTGTCATTTAAAGAAAAATTGGATAGGTATATGGACAGGAAAGGAATGGAGGGTTATGGGCTGGGTGCAGGTAGGTGGAATAGTTGAGAGTAAGCGGTCGGCATGGAATAGAACGGCCGAGATTGCATGTTTCCGTGCTGTAATCGTTATAAGGTTATATGGAGATATTGGTGTTCATACCACAGCGATGGAGACTACCTCGACGTTAACAGCTAGATGAGATGTTAATCTTCCAAACGGAGCTTTATCTCTTCATGCCAGTAGAGGGGCCATGGAAAAACATGTCAGACTGGGAAAGGAAAGTAAAACTGAAATAGGTAGCCACCCGCATATACTGTGATCAAACCTGCTCGATGAAGCTTTTCTGGAAGGAGCATCTTATTTTATAATTACTGAATCTGGTCGCCTTACATTGTAGAACGACGACTGTCCCTGTGACTTGTTTTATTGCTGCACAGGCACATTATTCTATCCTATCTGGAGGAAAACTAAAATCCCTGTAAATAGTGTAAATAAATCTATGTTCAATATTTTTTTTCTGATTCTGATCCTGTGAAACGTTTCCTGCTCTCTACGGTGGCACAATTTCGCATCATTCCATTGTGGTCCCCATTATCATACAGTGCTCTGGGACCTTCAGACATCTCCTTTACCATCTCTCCTCATGTAACGTATTGGTTAAACTACTTTGCACCGTTACTACCACTATATCATACTTTCTATGATGCGGTGCTCAGAACATCTCGTAGATCAGAAGTCTGAAAAATGTTTAATTCAGTTGAAACATAATCTCTCTGCTATAATTTGGAGAGCCGTGACTAATGAACGCCAGTATCGCTTCTTGCCTTTGAGAAAATTTATCCATCTGCACCGTCCTCAATAACTCATATATGTAAATATGTTTTCCAGTTGTTTATCACATTGTATCTGGATTAATTTCCGTAGGCCACTTTTTATCCATTTGGCCAAGACAATGCCATCACTTCGTACCTTTTGATTTTAGTACCAATGCATTGAGTTCAATAAATTGCTCCAGTCAATTAAGTTGGTGGCACAGAAGTGGTGGATTGGGGGGACCACTTCACCAATAGAAATATGGCTTATGCACAGCAAAATACTATAAAGGATCATCACGATAGTAGTCAGCCTAATTGAGAGAAGATTGCTGTACATACATTTTGAGGTTATAGATTTATTAGTGATGTGAAAAAAAATGGAAAATAACAATGGCAGAGAATAAGGTGCAGAGCTTTCTTTAATGTCAATAGACAACGCTTGGAAGATCATGGGTCCCCTTCAGCTAATGCATAGGAAGAGGGGAACCAAGATGAAGATCAATGATGCACAGAGCCAATGTCGAAGCCTGTGACTTTTCATTGTTTAATTCAATTCATCAATTTAAAGGAAAGTATCTGAAATATAGTTCTAGGTTCAAATTTATTTTCCCCTCTGTGATATTGCGGAAACTATTATGTGCAAGAAAAACAAGAAAAAAAATCACTGCTATTACCTTACGGAAGAGCTATTCCTTTACTTCTTGGCGTAAGAGAAATATATTAAGAATAATCTTGCATAATATGTTCCGAATTATACTGTTGATGTAGTTTAACGAGCCAGAAAGTTATAAAAGAGAGACGACATAGCGAGAAAACAAAAGATAGTTTCTGGAGCCGGCTGTACCAGTTGAAGACGAAATCCAGGATTAATTTATCAGATTAACTTGGATTGAAGAGTAAATTTGGAACTGTCGCACTACCGCGCGCTGGAGCACGCATACACAAACGTGTGTGTATATATGTCTGCAAGTGTGTGGATTTATGTGAAAGTTCGAATTATTTTACAAACGTGGTATCTCATAAATAACATGATTGTTCATGTTAGCAGTTGACACGGAATAGCTAAATTACTTACAAGCATATAACAATTACAGCACGGAAACAGACCATCTCGGCCCTTCTAGTCCGTGCCGAACGCTCACACTCACCTATCCCGACGACCCGCACTCAGCCCATAACCCTCCATTCCTTTCCTATCCATATACCTACACAATTTTACTTTCAATAACAAAATCGAACCTGCCTCTACGACTTCTACTGGAAGCTCGTTCCATACAGTTACGACTCTCTCAGCAAAGAAATTCCCCCTCGTGTTATCCCTAAACTTTTTCCCCTTAACTCTCAACTCATGTCCTCTTGCTTGAATCTCCCGTACTCTCAATGTAAAAAGCCTATCCACGTCAACTCCATCTATCCCCCTCACAATTTTAAATACCTCTATCAACCCCCGCCCTCAACCTTCTACGCTCCAAAGAATAAGGGCCTAACTGGTTCAATCGTTCCCTGTAACATAGGTGTTGAAACCCAGGTAACATTGTCGTAAATCTTCCCTGTACTCTCTCTATTTTGTTGACATCTTTCTTTTAATTCGGAGACCAGAACTGTACACAATACTCCAAATTCGGCCTTGTACAATATTAACATTGCATCCCAACTCCTATACTCAATGCTCTGATTTATAAAGGCCAGCATAACAAAAGCTTTCTTCATCATCCTATCCATATGAGATTCCATCTTCAGGGATCTATGCACAATTATTCATAGATCACTCTGTTCTACTGCATTCTTTAATGCCCTGCCATTTTCCATGTATGTCCTATTTTGTTTACTCCTACCAAACTGTAGCACGTCACACTTATCAGCGTTAAACTCCATCAGCCGCCGTTCAGCCCACTCTTCTAACTGGCCTAAATCTCTCTGCAAACTTTGAAAACATACTTCATTATCCACAATGCCACTTACCTTAGTATCATCTGCATACTTAGTAATTCAATTTACCACCCCATCATCCAGATCATTAATGTATAAGAAAACAAAATTGCACCCAGTACAGATCCCTGAGGCACACCACTAGTCACCGGCCTCCAACCTGACACCACTATGCACCACTACTCTCTGACATCTCCCATCCAGCCACTGTGGTATCCATTTTACTATTTCAATATTAATACCTAAAGATTGAACCTTCCTAACTAACCTTCCGTGCGGAATCTTGTGAAAGGCCTTACTGAAGTCCATATGGAGAACATCCACTGCTCTACACTTTTCACGCTTTGAATTATTTCAATGATTTTATGTTCCCTGGCCCCCACCGCCTTGTTTTCACCATGGACGTCCAGTCCCTATTTACCTCCATCCCCCAGCAGGAAGGTCTCAAAGTTCTTAGCTTCTTTTTGGATTCCAGACCTAACCAATTCCCCTCTACCACCACTCTCCTCTGTCTAGCGGAATTAGTTCTTACTCTCAATCATCTCTGCTTTGGCTCCTCCCACTTCCTCCAAACCAAGGTTGTTGCCATGGGCACCCGTATGGGTCCCAGTTATGCCTGCCTTTTTGTTGGCTTTGTGGAACAGTCCATGTTCCAAGTCTATACGGGTATCCGTCCCCCTCTTTTCCTTCGCTACATCGACGACCGCATTGGTGCTCCCTCCTGCACACATGCTGAGTGCGTTGACTTCATTAAATTTGTCTCCAACTTTCCCCCGCCCTCAAATTTACATGGCCCATTTCCGACACCTCCCTCCGCTTTCTTAATCTTTCTGTCTCCATC
The DNA here is from genome assembly GCF_030144855.1 of Hypanus sabinus. Taxonomy (NCBI): domain Eukaryota; kingdom Metazoa; phylum Chordata; class Chondrichthyes; order Myliobatiformes; family Dasyatidae; genus Hypanus; species Hypanus sabinus. The sequence continues at coordinate 8,306,900 of NC_082731.1, read as the reverse complement.
TCTGGAGACTGCTTATCTACTGATATCTACTATAAGCCTACAGGCCCTCACAGCTACCTGAACTATTCCTCTTCCCACCTTGTCTCTTGCAAAAATGCCATCCCCTTCTCACAATTCCTCCGTTTCCGCCGCATCTGTTCTCAGGATGAGGCTTTTCATTCCAGGACGAAGGAGATGTCTTTCTGTTTTTATACAAAGGAGTTTCCCTACTTCCACCAAATGATCTGCTCTCAAACGCATCTCTCCCATTTCCCGCACATCTGCCTTCACCCCATCCACCCACCACCCCACTCGGGATAGGGTTCCCCTTGTCCTCACCTGCCACCACACTAGCGTCCAAGTCCAACGTGTAATTCTCCGTAACTTCCGCCTTTTCCAACGGGATCCCACTACGAAGCACATCTTTCGTTCCCCCCCCCCCACTTCTGCTTTCCGCAGGGATCGCTACGTACGCGACTCCCTTGTCCACTCGTCCCCCCCCCCCCCCCCCGCCATCCTTTCCCATGGATCTCCCTCTGGCACTTAACCTTGTAAGCGGAAGAAGTGCTACACCTGCCCTTACCCTTCCTCCCTCACCACCATTCAGGGCCCCAGACAGTCCTTCCAGGTGAGGCGACACTTCGCTTGTGAGTCAGCTGGTTTGGTATACTGCGTCCGGTTCTCCCGGTGTGGCCTTTTATATATTGGTGAGACCCGACACAGACTAGGAGACCGTTTCGCTGAACACCTACGCTCTGTCCGTCAGAGAAAGCAGGATCTCCCACTGGCCACACATTTTAATTCCACGTCCCATTCCCATTCTGATATGTCTATCCATGGCCTCCTCTACTGTCAAGACGAAGCCACGCTCCGGTTGGAGGAACAACGCCTTATATACCGGTTGGGTAGCCTCCAACCTGATGGATGAACATTGACTTCTCTATCTTCCGTTAATGCCCCTCCTCCCCTTCTTACCCAATCCCTGACATACTTAGTTGTTTGTTTTTTTCTCTCTCTCTCTCTCTCTGCCCATCACTCTGCCTGTTCTCCATCTCCCTCTGGAGCTCCCCTCCCGCTTTCTCTCTCCCTAGGCCTCCCGTCCCATGATCCTTTCCCTTCTCCAGCTCTGGATCACTTTTGCCAATCACCTTTCCAGCTCTTAGCTTCATCCCACCCCCTCCAGTCTTCTCCTATCATTTCGCATTTCCCCCTCCTACTTTCAAATCGCTTAGTATATTTCCTTGCAGTTAGTCCTGACGGTGGCATTCTGATCGCTGGACCCTTAGTACCACTGAAGTACTGAGGAAAGTGGGTGTGTCAGAAAGCAAGGGAAGTGGGGGAGAAACAACGCTGGACAAGACACAGGACCTGAACGAGACTAGAATCCAGGGCCTGGGCTAAGACTAGACTGGGAAAGTGCGGTCTGGACGAGGAACTAGGAACCTGGAACAAGTAACTAGGTAGCTGGACATGGACTCCGAGCCAGAGACTGGACAGGGACCCGGAGCCTGGGTCTTGAATCGGGCTGGGACTGGATCCAAGCGAAGACTGGACGTGGCAAGGGAACAGGACTGGACGTGATGGTAGGACGCGGGAACCTCCTCAGATCCTTGGACACGGACTGCAACCTCCTAGGAGCCTTGTATTTTAGCACGGGAACTCTGAGCCTTGTATTTTAGCACGGGAACTCTGAGCCTTGTATTTTAGCACGGGAACTCTGAGCCTTGTATTTTAGCACGGGAACTCTGAGCCTTGGATTTTAGCACGGGAACTCTGAGCCTTGTATTTTAGCACGGGAACTCTGAGCCTTGTATTTTAGCACGGGAACTCTGAGCTTTGGATTTTAGCACGGGAACTCTGAGCCTTGTATTTTAGCACGGGAACTCTGAGCCTTGTATTTTAGCACGGGAACTCTGAGCCTTGTATTTTAGCACGGGAACTCTGAGCCTTGTATTTTAGCACGGGAACTCTGAGCCTTGGATCACGAAGGCACGAAGGCAATAGAACATCGAGCCTTCCTTGGGAACAGGACGTAGGGCCGGTGCCTTACACAGAGTCAGGATCCCTCCTTGGGGACAAGACATAGGGCCGGGACTCGTACAGGGAACACAGAGCAAGGATCCCTCCATGGTGGTGACAGGACGTAAGGCCGGGGCTTTACACAGTTCAAGACGATTCCCTGGGGACAGGACGTAGGGCAGGGAGTCTTACACGGACACTAAACACAGGGACACAAGGAGACAGTTCCAAGCACACCTGAAATAGTTCCTCTCGTATATCGCCGTCAAGTTCTGCCGCCGGAGTGCGACCGGAGCCTTGACACGACAACAGAAGGATCTTTGAGCTTGGTACTGTCTCTTTGTGTCCTTGTGTTTAGTGTCCGTGTATGAGTCCCAGCCCTATGTCCTGTTCACAAGGAGCGGTCCCTGTTCTGTGTACTGTTGTTCCCGTGCTCAAGTCCAAGGCTCAGTGTTCCCGTGCTCAGGTCCAAGGCACCGCGGAGGTTCTAGTCCGTGTCCAAAGCTCCGTGGAGGTACAAATCCGTGTCGAAATCCACGTCATAGCCCAGCGCTGACTCCTGGTCTCGTCCAGGGCCAGTGTCCGTGTTCCAGCTACGCCTCTCCCCGTTTCTGCTTTGCTGTCCCTCGTCGTAGGCTCTGCGTTACTACTCTCCCTCTTCCAAGATCAAGTCTGAGCTTCATGTCCTCGTCCAGCCCTGCAGTCCCGCGTCCTGCCCTCACATCCAGTCCTGTTGTCTTGCCACGTCCAGTCCTCGCCTGGATCCGGAATTTGAGCCCGAGTCAAGACCCAGGTTCCGGGTTCCTGTCCAGTCTCTAGTTCGGAGTCCTTGTCCACGTTCCTATTTCCTAGTTTCCAGTTCCTAGTTCCTAGACCAGGTCGCACTTTCCTAGACTAGTCTTAGCCTAGGCCCTGTATCCTGGACTCCTCCATGGCCTGTGTCTTGTCCAGCGTTGTTTCTCCCCAACTCCCCTTGCTTTCTGACATACCGGGTCCAACTTTCCCTCGTACATCAGTGTCCGTGTCTTGCATTTAGGTGCGCCCACCCTATGAGAACTAATACCTTCATGACAACAGATTTAGAACAGCAATTTGCATACCAGTGCAACAGAACCACAGTAGATGCCATCTTATTGTCTCTTCGCTCACTATTGGAATATATGGACGGCAAAGATGCATACATTAGAATGGTATTCAATACTATCATCCCTCAAAACTAATCATTAAGCTCCAAATCCTTGGTCTAAGTGCCCTCTATGTAATTGAATCGTCGACTTACTCACTTTAAGACTCAAGTTAGTTCGGATTGGCAAGAACATCTCCTGGACGATCTCCGTCAGCATAAAGCTCTGTGCTTAGCTCCTCTGATCTACCCGCATTATACCTCTGACTGTGTGGTTGAGCACAGCACCAATTGCATAGTACAGTTTGCTGACGACACCACTGTCGTAGGCCGAATCAAAACTAATGACGAATCAGCATATAGCATGGAAAATGATAGGTGCCACGACAACAACCACTTACTCAGTGACAGAAAGACCAAGGAGATGATTTTTGACATCAAGATGAGGAAGCCTGCGTCCATGGGCCAGTCCTCCTCGGAGGATTACAGGCAGAGAGGGTCAGTAAACTTAAATTCCTCATTTCATAGGACCTGTCTTGATCCTATGGCAATACCTTTACTTCCTTAAGAGTTTACGGACATTGGGCATAACATCGAAACACCAATGTTTTTGAACGTCGAATCCTAGATAACGTCGTTGATTCGACCGTGTCCACATAGGTAAAACTCTCCTTACCAGTTCTCACATGTACCCGAACCGTTTTCGCAGGAAACCGGTATCCACCATCTGCGACACCCACTACCCACGTCACGTTCTCTTTTTGCTGCAGCCACCAAGAAGGTGCGGGAGACTTAGGACTGACACAGCCATTTGTAGTCACAGTTATTACCCCTCAACTATCAGGCTTTTGAATCAAAGCCTTCTCTCATCTTCACCTGCCTCATTAGTGGAATATTATCGCAACCAACGGGCTCATTTTCAAGAATTCCTGATCTCATTTGCTCAATAGTTGTTGTTTGTTTGTTTGTTTGTTCTTAGTTATTATTTCTTTCTTTTTCTATTTGCACAATTTGATGTCATTTGCGCACTGGTTGAAAACCCAATTTTTTTGCGGTTTATCCTTTATTCTATTATTGTTATTATTCTATAATACATGTGTTGAGTATGCCCCAAAATGAATGACAAGATTGTTATTGTGACATACATATATATATACTTTAATGATAAATTTACTTTGAACTTTGAGGTTTCTTGTAGATAAATTATAAGAGGTGACCTCAAAGAGATGCACAAGATGATAAGATGCATAGATCGACCGGATAACCAGGGTCTTTATCCCATGGTGGAAATAGCTAATTCGAGAGGGTATAATTTTAATGTGATTGGTAGAAAGTATTGAAAGGCTGCCAGAGATATGTTATTTGTACAGAAGCTTGCGAGTGCTCTGGATGCCCTGCAAAAGGAGGTGACAGAGGCAGATAGAATATGGTCATTTAAGGAAGTCACGAGTACGACTTCGTGAGTATGACTTCATGGCTTACTCATGAAGTAAGTCATGAGTTCTTCATATGGGTACGATGACATTAAAATACTTATGGCTAGCTTGGGGGAAAGAGTTGAATTGATCATAGAGTCAGTTACAATCATCGTGCCGGATTCCTTAAAGTTTAATTTGGAGCTTCATTCGGTGGTAAGGAATCTAAATGTTACATAAACATTCATTTCAAGGAGACTAAAATAGAAAATCAAGGTTCGAGGCTTTGTAAGACATGAATGTGGTCATAATTGGAGTTTTATGAGCAGTTTGGCCCCCTTATCTAAGAAGAGATGTGCCTACATTGGAAAGGGTTCAATGGAAATTCACAAAACTGATTCCGGAATTGAAATGCATATCAACTGAGTTGCGGTTGATAGCTTTAAACCTCTTCTGACTGCAATTCAGAAGAATGGGGGTGTTAGGGAATCTCTTTGACACGAATGTTAAAATCGCTCGATAAAGTGGATGTGGAGAGTATGTTTCCTATCGTGGAGGAGCTGAAGAGAAGAGGACACAGCCTTGAGGGCCGACTATTTAGAACGGAGATGAGGAGGAATTCCCTTAGAAACAGAATAGAGAATCTGCGGAATTCTTTGCCTCCAACCGCAGTGAAGGTCGGGTCATTGGGTATAGGCAGAGGTAGATAGATTCTTGATTAGCCAGAGAACAACGGATTGCTTGGTGCAGGCAGGTGACTACAGTAGAGATGCAAATGGATAGACCATGATGAAATCTGTTTTCACTTTGACATCAAAGAGTCTTTTTTGTTGACCGGTGTTAAAAAGTCAAATTAAATCCACTGTGATTCAATTTTGTAAAACAATAAAACCTGTACATATATACACACACATACAGGGTGAGAGAGAGAGAGAGAGAGAGAGAGAGAGAGAGAGAGAGAGAGAGAGAGAGAGAGAGAGAGAGAGAGAGAGAGAGAGAGAGAGAGAGAGAGAGAGAGTGAGAGAAAGAAGGGTGGGGAGAGAGGAGGACGAAAGGAGATTGCACGTTAGGGGTAGAGCCATTTTCAAGGCTGTCAAGCAAGGGATGAAATTTTATATACCGTAGAAAGCTCAAAGTGATAACGTGAGAATGGAGAATGGAGAGCGGAAATGGGGTAGTAAGAGATTTTGCAAATGTGGAGACTGATTGGGAGCGATGGCTATCAGGAGAAGGGTGGGTAACGAAGAGGGAACAGTAGACAGGGATAGATTTACGCGATCACGCCGACATGGTGGGCACATTTGTGCTGCAAATTTCCCACCGACTTCTAGTCATTTGTCTCTGCGGCCTCCTGCACTGTTACCACAAATCACAAAACAAGATGAAAACCACCAACTCCATCTTCGGCCTGGGATCATTGCAGCCTTCCAGATTTAACTTAGAATTCTCCCAACTGAAACACTCCTGTAAATTTTATCTAAATTTGCCATTACTGCATGCCATAACTTAGTTCAGTTATTTACCCCGCATCACATCTGCATATATGGAAACGCAATATCCTTCTTTCTGACTTTCAGCCGGATTTATCCGATGCGAAGTTCTACTGTCCTCTACAAAGTTCCCCGTTGTTGAACGTTAAATCGCTTTCCTTTCCCTTCGGTTCCGCTGAAGAGTCTCGAAACTGAAATCTTGATCACCTTTCCTCAGATGCTGACTTACACGTTGAGAGCTTCCAGTATTTTCTGTGAGGTTTAAGTCAAGTCGCTTTTATTTGCCCCAGCCAAGAAAACTCAAATATACAGTACATGAAATTCAAGTGAATAATGAGTACAGCAATAACGTTTAGACCTTGGAATGTGCATAGAAACGTCTGATGAAAAAGGTACCAAATCAGATTTAGACTTTAATTATTTGATTATTTTACATATTATATTAAGTGGATATATCACCGCGTGCATTAACTGTTTTCTGAAACTACTTTGAGTTACTGCGTATATAAACGTATTAGTACAAGAATTCAATAACTGAAGCATATTAGCACTTTCTTGTAAAATAAATTTTGGATCATTGTAGCCAGCAATTTGATAATTATTCGTAAATCGCTCATAACAAAATTGAACAACGTATGTCATCCAAAAGAGGATGAAACTACCCGAGATAGCAAAAAGTAAAACGATGGATTTCCTTCGGTTCTCGATCTCTGGGTCACCCTGTTTCTCTCCATTGCTATATCCCCGAAGCCTCCTGCGAGCTTTACTAGCTGCTAAGATGTATCGGACAGTCAGAGCATTCAACAGGAGTATCAGAACGAACGGAGCGCACGGGGTCAAAATACGGTCGAACCAGTCGAATGCTCTCCACAAGGGAGAAGTATAACGGAATTCCTTCAATCTGCAATACCAGGGAACATTATTGACCACAAACATAGGTTCATGTATAAAATACCAGGGTACGCTTTTCAAACATCCCAAAACACAAATCATTCCTATAACTACAACCGCGGTCTTCTCGGTGCAGTATTTTGTTTTCAGTTTTTGGCAGCAAATGGCCACAAATCGATCAAAAGTGAAAGCGACTGTTAACCAAACGGAGCTGTCCCTGGACGCATAAATTAAAGCAATGGAGAGACTACACACGGGTGTAATGGACAGAAAGCTACCTGGGAAATAAATACCAGGAATCCTGTTTAATAAAACAGCCGTGATAATAACTAGGAGATCAGTCGCCGCCATTGACACCAGATACTTCGTAATACACCCGGAAAGACCACACCTTCCTTTAGAAAGGATCACAATCGCCATTAAGTTAACTACACAAAAAAAAAGAAAGACAGAATATTATTATATCGAATAAGCACGTCAATGATATTGCGTTATGATAAAAAAAATAGCGCAAAAATACAAATATCAGTGGTTTAGATTTTGGCAAACGAAATAAACAGCGTTTAAATTTATAATAATATGCACAAAGATTTATAACTCGATGTTAAATATAAAAACATGGTCAGTTTTCTGTGTTCAATTACCCGTTTAATCAGTACTCTTTATCCCTACTGCCATTTCAAGAGTTGAGTAATAGCGGGGTGGAGAGGTGGATGGTCGGATGGATTGTGAAGAGAGAGGACAAACGGTAATTGATTAATGGAATAAAATCAGTCGGAAAACATATTCTTTACAAGTTAATTGCAAGTCCAATTTGTCAAAGAACTTTCATTAGGCATGGAATGTTACAGGCCATTATTATAACTCAAATTTATTAGTATAAACCGAAATTGCGTTCTTATTTTGGTGAGATGGCGCCGTCATCGATAAATTGACGGAATAATAACACTCGGGCTATCTATATTGCACTTCTGGAGAAATCCAAACCAAACGGATAAAAGCAATCATTTTGGCTACTTCCGCAGCTGTTATTGTGGTAAAACTACATTTTGATATAACTTTTAAAATTGATGCTATGAGTCATTCAGAAACATAGCGACAGACGCGCAAGACATTCTTTAAGAAAACCTTTTTAAGTGCGTCGCATATCCACCCCGTGATCGAGTTGTTTCCCTCCCGGTGCTCCAGTTTCCAAAGACATGCAGGTTAGTAGTTTAACGGGGTACTTTAAGTTGCCTCTATTCTGTCACTAAGTAACAGAATCTGATGAAAATTAATTTGCACATGTGGATGATAAAAATGGGATTAGTAAAACAAGTGATTGATGATAAACATATTCTCTGCTTGCCAAACGGGACCGATTTCATGTGCTCCATCTTTTTACCGCTGTGCTCATGCAAAACAGTTGAAAGCTAAGAGAAAAAATCTACCTGTTAATTTAAGTTAAAGACATGAAGTTAAGATAATAATGTTTGATTTCATACTGATTAGCATTGCTAAGAAAAAAATCGCATATTAATTATTAACCCTAAGTGGGTTTCACATAAGTTGTACAGTTCTGAGATTGTAAGAGGGCCGTATTCACAATTTCCACCTTGGCTCATTCCCTACCACCTGGAGCATTCTACATGCAGGTGCAAGACTGAATAATTTTGCAGCATTTATAGACCTTATATAAATAAAATGCCCTTTCCATTTCGTTTTCCCACTGACATCCAATGCCCATTGCACATAGTACGACCTGATTCACAATGCAACTTCATATTTTGAAATAGTGCATTGTTTCATTACTTTTCGTTTCGCACAATTTGTAATCACAAGTACGAGGAAAAGCAGCTCGCGACTCGAATTATCAAAATATTTTCAGAACAATAAATAAAATTATAAGCTTTTCGACATAGCTTAATGTAGAAACTGCTTTGATTGCCAAAATGTTCTTTTACTTCCCGTCTAGTTGTTGATCAATGAGCTTAGACAGAATCTGCTCGACACCTGGCGCAGGCGAAATCGCAGGTATATTTTAACTGATTATTATGAGGTCTATAAACGAGCCACTTCCCTTCCCTCTGCATCGTATCTCCACGTTCACTTCTTGAAACTAAATCAGTTCAATTAACACTGAGGTACAAATAAGAATTTGCGTCATCCATCAACCCAGCCACCAAACCACAGAGTCTCGAAGAAACAGGCTACAGTAAAGATTAACATCCTGCTGAAAAGTTTCACCTGGAATAGCGCATACTGCAAGTGCAGTGTAATAAACAGCGTACACTGGACCTCTTGGCGGGGCGTGCATTTGTGAGAGCGAGTCTGTTTGGAATCGCACATGCAAACAATCTCGTTGACATTCACACGATCCTTTATATCCAATCATAATGGACCAGGCCTCCTCCCTACCCCAATTCCTGAGAGGTACAATTAGAAAATAGCCTAATTTATCCATTAAATTCTTCCATCCATCTGAGCACATCTTTGTTATTTACACCCATTGAACAAACACAGTACAGCAATTAGAGTTTCATTTTCCATGCAGAAAAATGAATCAAACTGAATAACATGTTCATTTTAAAGGATATTCACAAATTTCTGACTATCTATCTATAGCTACCTATCTTTAGTACATCGTCCTTATCCTTACCAAAATTTATCACTTTGCATTTAAAGTACATGGAATTTCATTCCACAGCATCCCGTGAACATTCAATTGTAGTCTCGCTCCTCTTTGCTCTTCAGCACAATTGCAACTTTTGCCAGACCTGCAAAGTTTGAAGTGTTTCCATCTACATTCAAGTTCCAAAGTCATCTCTGGGAAAGCAATTCTTTACCCTTGATCCTTGGGAAACATCGCTTGGCATTCCTCATACATCAAGGCAATCTTTGCTCTGTTGCTTGAAAATGTCACTGACAGGGTTTGTGTTGACCAGGCTTGAGTTATTTCATGATTTGCTGAACCTTCTGCATGACGGTACCTAGATTTGATAGCCATTATCTGCTGCTGCCTATTTCATCTGCACACGTGGTAGAGAAGAACAACCCATATGATGCAGCCGGCTTTTATCTTAGACTCGAATCCAATTCTGCACTTTCTTATCACAATCCTTTCCGAAAATCTTGTTCAGGCCTCCCATTCACATATCGTCGAAGGAATGCAAGTCCATGGTTTATCTGGTTTAAACAGTTTTGAGCTGTGTTTCCTGACTGGCATACCGCAGGTCCAATTGATTATACGTTATATTTTATGTAATGTTACAAAGAATGTTTACTTCAATAATTTAATATTTCACGGCGTGGCAATTAATTCAGATAGCAAAAATGTGTTATCCGTGCAGAAGGAAACAGGGGCAACCAACAGTGCCACAAGTCCTAAGAAAGTGTGCTGCCATTCAGGGGCCGCCTCCCAGGTTAGAACGGATGATATGTCTGTCTAGACGTATCGGGTGTGGGTTAGCAAAGATACCTAAAACACAACTGCAGTATTTGCTATATATCGTGCAATTCGTTTGGAAAATAAACTTGCATACTAAGTATTATGGTTTATTCCCAAAACAGCAAAGTAAGGTTATTGCACAAGACTCTAATCGTCATCTTATAAAGTGTATATAGATGATTTGGTTAGAATGCAATATGTATATATATAGGGATATGCCTGAGCAAAGGGCACCAATATAAAACAAGCAGTAAGAAAGTAACACAAGGAGTGGTGTGACTCTGAGCCTTATTAACGTGGCACTTCGTCAACCGTTAAGGGACAAGTATTACGTTGATGAAAATAGATGAGAAAGTCAGCATGAGACTTGAATGTAGGATAAAACGTCCATTGACTCAGATAGCATTTACTCTGCCATATTTTCAATTTTTTTCAATGGACGCCAGTTACGTTCGCAACTGATCACGTATAATTTACAGTTCGATACTTTCTCCACATTAACATTTCTGTTAGCTCAACAACAACAGTTAGAAATTACTTAACTGTATATTTTCATATAGTAAACGTACTCGATGTTTGGCATCATGCAATTTCTTCGCCACTAATGGCAGGAGGACAGATATAACATTTCATGACTCATATTTTCATCTTGTACCACGAGGATTGGATTTCAGTCCCGCCATTACCCTTAAATGTATTCAATCGAGATCAGCATTAAATAAAGCTAGCCTCTGCACTTCCCACCCCTTTGTCCAATTCTTTATGTGCCATCAAAAAGAAATGAAAAAAATACCGTGCTTAATTGTACAAACTATGCTCCATTTGTAAAGTATAAATGCTGCCAAAAATTTTGGCCCAACCAATTTGGAAAAAGCAGAATTCATCATTTTAATTGTAATGATTCAATGAAACTACTTTACTCCTTAAACCACAAATCTCATTTATTAAAAAATTCCGTTTCAATCGAAAGTTTCCAGCACTAAAAGTTAACTAAATCAAAGACATTCAAACATTCTTATAAGCTGTATGACAAAACACGGCGTTCACTGCAATATGCAAGCTGAAGTGCATAGATCAAACGCAACTCTGGATAGACACCATAAATATAATTTATGGAACAAACAGCCAACATTATGGCTGAAACCCTTCATGAGGACTGAAAAGGAAGGGGTGTGTGAGGAGTACCAGCTGTAGATGTTCATTGAGACCAGATGAGAGCGGGGGGGGGGGGGGTGGATACGTGGGGGACGGAAGAAGTAGATGAAATGGATGGACAGTGGACCATAGGCGAAAGGGAAGGAGGATATGAGAGGCTAAGTAGAATGGGGAACGGATAAAAATAGAAAGATGGGTTAGGAGTATTTATCGGAAGTTCGAGATACTGGAGTTCATACCACAAAGATGGAGGCTACCTAGACGTTAACACCTAGATAAGGTGTTGATCTTCCAAGCTGAGCTTTGTTTCATAATGCCAGTAGATGAGGTCATGGTCAGAATGGGTAAGGAAAGTGAAACTTAAATAGGTAGCCAATCGCAGATACTGTGTTTTGCGGCGGACAGATTAAAAGCGTTTGATGAAGCAATTCTGGAAGGAGCATCTTATGTTATAATGTACTGAATCAGGTCGCTTGCAATGTAGAATGGAGATTGACTCGCTGCCTTGCTTTGTTGTTGCACAGGCACCTTATTCTACCCTATCGAGAGGAAAAGTAAAATCCGTGCAAATCGAATACGTAAGTCTATGTTCAATAACTTTATCTAATTTTGATACTGTGAAACGTTTCCCACTCCCTACGGTGGCATAATTTCACATCACTCCATCGTGTTCCCCTTCAGAGTAGAGTGCTGTGAGGAAATTAGGCATCGCCTCTACCGTCTCTCCTCAGGTAACGTATTGGTGAATTTCCTCTGCACCTTGACCACCCCGATATCATGCTTTCTATAATACGGTGAACAGAAGTCCGAACAATGTTTAATTAAGTTGAAACATAATCTTTCTGCTATTATATGAAGAAAACCGACTAATGAAAGCCATTACCCCATATTGCTTTTGAGCAAATTCACCGACCTGCTCTGTCCGCAATAACTGTCCGCATGTAAATATGTTTTCTCGTTCGTCATCTCATACTTATCTGGATTACTCGCTATCGGCCAGTTCTCATCCATTTGGCATCACTTTGTACCTTATTTTAAACAGGAGGCGGCCATATATATTCTAAAATAAATTACCTTAGTACTTAAGTGCTGTTAGCCTGGCACCGCAAAAATATCGAGTGTGCCCAATTAAATGAATTCTTTAATTTAATCAATTCAAACGATGACTGTCAGCAGACATGTAAAGCTGAATGGCTAGTGTTTACTCAGGCCACGGCACATTTGATTAAAGTAATGGAAAGGATGATTTTAGTACCATTGAATGAGGTGCGGAACTTTCTTTAATGCTAACCGAAAACTCCTGGAAGATCATGGATAGACTTGAGCCAATCAATAGGAAGAGGGGAACCAAGATGAAGATCATTGCTGCACAGAGCCAATGTCGAAACATGTAACTGTTTATTGTTTAACTGAATTGATCAATTTCAAGTAAACCATCCGAAATAATGTTCTAGTTTCAAATTTGTTATATTTACGGAAACTATTATGTGCATCAGAAACCAAGGAAAACGATCGTTCTCTATTGCTTTACGGAAAAGCTGTTCCTTTACTTCTTGGCGGAAGAGATAGACTTTAACAATAATCTTGCGTAATATGTTTCGAATTATACCGTTGATGCGGTTTAACGAGCCACAAAGATATACAAGAGCGGCGACAAGACAGCGAGAAAATAAAGGACACTACGTGGTGTCGACTCGACCAGTTGATGACAAAACACCAGGATTACTTTATCAGATTAATTTGGATTGAAATGTAAATTTGGAACTATCGAGCCCGCGCGCGCGCGCACACAGACACGCATGCCTGTGTGCATATGTCTGCGAGTGTCTGGATGGATGTGTAAGTTCCAATTATTTTGCAAATGCGACTATCGGACCAATAATGTGATTGGATATGTTAGCAGTTGACTAGCAATAGCAAAACTACTTATAGTTTGGGGAAAACTTAAAGGCTGAGGGTGTTAATTTAATTGTTTCATTATTGCAACTCGGGTGAGTGATGATGTAATCTATGTTTGTTTCTGGTGCAGTGCGATTTCATTACCCTGCTGTCAGTTTCTCTTATTTATATAACGAAAACCTTTTTCTGCATCACTGACATAGAGTTGTCTGTTGACCAAAAAATACACCCTCGGAATTAGGAGACCCTGAATGGCTCACACAAATGGCCTCGCCTACGCGATTTTCTACCCACTTCTGGCAGCTTTAGGTGTTCCAGGTAAATGGTATATTGCACAAACAGTTTTGTGCTTCTCTTTTGAATTTGGCAGAGAATATCTGTACGTTCCAGTCAGCTGCTCCCTCTGCTTTACATGAACCTTCCACATCTATGGAAGGTTTTCTTCGCGTGTTTTTATGTTTTTCACAGATGCGGCAACATCTAAAGTTACTAAAATCGACGTTGCTTTCATTTAAACAGGTAATCTGACGACAATTGTGATCCTGTCCCGCGGAAGATGCGGTCTTTCTAAATGTATTACTCGATACTTGGTGGGCATGGCAGTGACGGATCTCCTGGTTCTTATCATAGCTGTTATTTTAAACCGGATGAGTGTCATTTACTTCCCGGTATTTTTCCTCTCCACCACACCTGTGTGTCGTCTAAACATTGCTCTGATATACGCAGCTAGAGATAGCTCAGTTTGGTTAACGGTCGCTTTCACCTTCGATCGAGTTGTAGCCATTTGTTGTCAGAACTGCAAAGCAAAATATTGCACGGAGAGAATGGCACGTATGGTCATAGCAGCCATCTGTGCTGTGAGCTGTATAAAAGGCATACCATGGTACTTTGTTTATGAACCTTTATATATCATTGACGGTGACCCATGGTTCTGCAACATTAGATCAAGTTTTTATTCGGAACTATTCTGGGCAGCTTTTGATTGGATTGACCGCATTTTAAACCCATGTGCCCCATTCTTCGTGATGCTGCTACTCAATGCGTTGACTGTCAGAAACATTCTCGGGGCGAACGCAGCCCGCCGGAGACTGCGGGTTCATAATACCGGAGACAGGCAAAACGATCCAGAGATGGAGAGCAGAAGAAAGTCAATCGTTTTACTCCTCACTATCTCTGGAAGTTTTTTGGTGTTATGGACACTGTATGTTGTACATTTCTTTTACGTGCGATTTACTAACAATAGTTATTCGACAGGCTCGAATCTCAATGACCCCCGGTTTATTCTTCAAGAAACAGGAAATATGTCGCAGCTTCTGAGCTGTTGCACTAACACTTGTGTTTATGCGTGTACTCAAACGAAATTCAGAGAGGAATTCATAAATGGTTTGAAGTATCCGTTGAATCGAATTAGGAAACAGTTGAGATCACAATCATAGAGCTTGCCTTCTAGATCAATTCTGCTTTTTCATGCATCTGCTCACAAGTAAGGCACGCGAGTTGCTATCTGTATATCTTTCTCGTATGTAGTCTTTCTGATTCGTGGGAATAACCGCTAACAGACGTCAACGGTCTATGACTCATTATAACTGGCAAATACACTCTCGTTGCCAATGAAGCGCGCAGGACACTGGGTTCACCGTGATGGAGAATCGCACGGAATTTTTTCTGAATTCATTTAAGTTAAAAGAAGGGAAAGCTCCCCCGGGGGCTCACTGCTTTTCTTTAGAAATGATAGTTTCCTCAGCAGGAGTATGATGGATCAAAGCTGAACACCAGAAGGAGTTCAAAAAGATAAATTAAAAAAAAATCCTGGAGCGGTGACTCTTCGGAATTCTCTTTCTAAGAGGTCAGTGGTGCCTCGGTTTCAAGTACAACAAAATTTTGATTCATCATTAATACCAGGTTTACGGAGGTTTTTGGGGGGAAAATAAATGGTGTAGCTCTAATGAGAACTGATGTCATTAAATAGCAGAGGAAGTATGATTGGTCAAATGGTCTTTTGATATATTCAAATCTTATGTTAGTAATACACAGTGGCATTGCAGTGGGAAAATGTAATGATCGCTGCTTGTTTTAGAAGATTGGGACCCATATAGTCTGTCATTTGCTCGGAAAATTACTTCGAAACAGAAACACGTGCTCCATGCACAACGTACGCCACGGGCGCTCCTCTCTCCACGACTGTTCCCACTCGAAAATAGCTTGCTATCGTCCAGTAACGCTTATATCCACAGTGTTTTGAGGTTCATGATGAACCATACAATCCTTCCGAACAACAGAGTTGGAACCGCTTGGAGACCCAAGTTGTTTCGAATTGGCAAAAACATCTCCTGGACAATCCCTTTAAGCATAAGGCTGTGTGCTTAGCTCCCATGATCTACTCGTGTTAGACTGTGTGGCTGCTGACACCACTGTCGTAGGTCGAATCAAAACTGATGACGAATCAACATATAGCACGGAGAATGCCAATCTTGTTGAGAAGTGTCACTAAAACAACCATTTACTCAATGATAGAAAAACCAAGGAGCTCATTTTTGACTTCAAGAGGAGGAAGCCACGGTCCATGAGCCAGTCCTCATTGGAGGATCAGAGGCGGAGAGGAACAGTAACTTTATATTCTTCATTTCACAGCATCTGTCTTGGGTCCTGCAATTTGGAAGAAACACATCAGTTCCTCTATTTCTTTAGGCGTTTGTGGAGATTCGACATGACATCTAAAACTTTGGCAGATTTCTATACATGTATACACTATACATGTATAGTGAAGAGTATAACCGCCTGATATCAAAACACCAATGTTCTTGAAGTTCAAATCCTGGAAAAAGTCGATGATACGGTCCTGTCCGTCACGGATAAAACCCTCCCCATCATTCCTCACATCTACATGGAGCGTTTTCGCAGGAAAGCAGTAGTCATCATCAGCGGCACCCACCACCCAGGTCATGATCTCTTTTTGCTGCTGCCACCAGGAAGGTGCGGAAGACTTAGGACTCACACAACCAAGTTCAATAACAATTATTAACTTTTGCTTTAATTCTTGGCGGAAGAGATATACTTTAAGAATAATCTTGTCTAAAATGTTGCGAATTATACTGTTGATGCAGTTTGACCCACAGAGCTATAAAAAAGCGGTGACAGGACACGAGAAAATAAAGGACAGTATGTGTTGTGGACTGTACGAGTTGAAGACGAAATTCCAGCATTAATTTATAAGATTCTTTTGAACTGAAGTATCAGTTTGGAACAGTAGCGTCCGTGTGCGCGCACAAACACGCACACATACGTGTGTGTACATGTATGCGAGTGCATGGATTCATGTGAAATTTCAAATACGTGAGCATCGTATAAAGAATGTCAATGTGTATGTTAGCAGTAGACACGCAATAGCGAAATTACTTATAGCTTAGGAGAAACTTAAACGTTGAGGGTGTTAATTTAATTGGTTAATGATTGCAACTCGGATTAGTGATAACGTAATCTATCTTTGTTTCTGGTGAAGTGCGATTTAATTGCCCTACTGTCAGCTTCTGTTATTTATATAAAGGAAGCCTTTTCTGCATCACAGACATAGAGTTGACCAAAAAAAAAATTCAGCATACGAACAAGAAGATCATGCATGGGCAAATAAAGGGCCTCGCCTGTGCGATTTTCTACTCACTTCTGCTAGCTTTAGGTGTTCCAGGTAAATGTCACATTGCGCAGTTGTCATGGTCCGGTCGTGAAGTCCGCGTTCCGGCTCACGGTCCGGTCTCTGGACTCCAGGCTCCGGGTCTCCGGCTGTCCCTTGTCTGATTTGGGGCTTAATTGTCGGCACCTGATTCTTGTCTTGGAGCCGGGAATATAAGTGGCCCTGGGTACGAGTGTAGGGGCTGGTTGGTCTTGTTAGTATCCTGTCCTTGTCTCTATGAGGTTCGTTTCGTCAGTATCGTACCTTGCCTCTGTGTGGGTTTGTCCCGTTGGTATCCTGTCCTCGCCTCCGTGGGGTAAGTCAGGCCGTCATTGCCGTTACCCTGAGGCTGGACTGTTCCCTTCCTTCCCTCCGAAGCTCTGCCTGCACCTAAGCCTGGAGCCTTGCCCTGGAATCTGTGTCTGCTGCCTCGCCTTGCCTCTGCCTGGAGCATCGCCTTGTCTCGCCTTGCCTCAGCCTGCAGCCTTGCCTCGCCTTGCATGGGTATGCAGCTTCACCCTGTTTGGAACTGTCTGTCCGTGTCCATGTCTTCGCTAGGTAGATCCGATCGTTTCTCCGCTACGTAGCATTTGGAACTGTCTCGTCGTGTTCAGCGTTCTGTGTAATGAGTCCCGGCCCAACGTCCTGCATCCAAGGAGGGGTCTCGGTTCGGTGTTCCATGTTCCTGTTTATCCCTTGACTCTGTGTTCTGCGTTCCTGTTCTCCTTCGACCCGGGCTCTGTGATCTCGTCTTGTCGTTATGCTTCTCTTAGCACAGGAGTACTTTTCCCAGCCCGGTGCTGGGGTTCCCTCGTCCTGTGCTGGTGTTCCCTTGTCCTGTCCATGAGTCTCACGTTCAGTCCTGTGCCTTTCCTCGTCCTGTTGCCACGTCTTGTCCTCACCTGGTTCTGGAGTTCGAGCCCGAGTCAAGACACAGGTTGTGGGTCCTTGTCCAGTCTCTGGCTCGGAGTCCAAGCCCAGGCTCCTAGTTCCCAGTTCTATGTCCTGGTTCCGCTCTCCACGTCAAGTCCAAGCCCAGGCCTGGTATCCTTGTCTCGTCCGGGACCTTTGTCATATCCGGCGTCCTTTCTTCCTCACTTCCCATGCTTCCTTCTCATGCTTAGTCCTGTTCCTGGTAGTTCAGTGACTGTGTCTCGTTTCTGGGTCCACTCCCCACGCCCCCTCTATGCCACAGACAATTCTGTGCTCCTCTTTTGAATTGGGCAGGGAATATCTATCGTTCCATTCAGTTGTTTCCTATCCTTTACATCAGACCTCCATATCTATTGCAGGTTCGGGAGCTTCGCGTGTTTTTGTGCTTTACTCAGATTCAGGGACATCTAAACCTGCTAAAACCGAAGTTCCTTCTTTTAAACAGGTAACCTAACGACAATTATGATCCCGTCCCGCGGACGATGCGGTCTTTCTAGATGCACAGTACTTGCTGGCCATGACAGTGACGGATCTCTTGGTTCTCATTATACCAGATGAGTGCCATTTACCTCTCGGTATTTTCCCTCTCCACCTCTGTGTTCAGCCTAGAAATTGATCTGATATACGCAGTTAGAGTTAGCAGATTTGTGAACGGTCGCTTTCACCTTCGATCGATTTGTAGCCATTTGTTGTCAGAACTGGAAAACAAAATATTGCACGCAGACAATGGCACGTATGGTCATAGCAGTCGCCTGTGCTGTGAGCTGTATAAAACAAACATACTGTGGTATTTAGTTTATGAACCTTTATAGATAATTGACGGTAACCCCTGGTTCTGCAACATTTTAAATAGTGGAGTGAAGAACCGGAGGTTTTGCTCAATGTAGGCGCCATAGGTCGGAAGAGGGACGAGCTTCTGCGAAGTGAGTTCAGGAAGGTAGGGGCTAAGTTGAAGAGGAGGAGCTGGAAGGTTGTTATCTCAGTATTGCTCCGGTGTTGCGTGCTTGTGAGGCCAAATCTAGGGATATTATACAGGTGAGCAAGTGGCTCAGGAGTTGTTGAAGACTCGGGAACGCGCAAGATATTTGGATCATTGGAGTCTCTTCCAGGGAAGGTGGGACCTGTACAGAAGAAACGGTTTGCACCTGAGTCGGAAGGGGTGTATACCTTCGGGGAAGGTTGGCTAGTGCTGCACTGTTGGCTTTAAAATACAGTTGCAAACCAAAAGTAGCAGAACAGCTAGTGTAGACGTAGTGGACACAGATGTTAGTAAGACCTCAGACAAAGCCGATAACCAGAAACTTGAGCATGCTGCGTCTAATGCACTGAGCTGCGTATATTTCAATGCAAGAAGCATCGAAGCAAAGGCGGATGAGCTCAATGCATGGATCAACACCTGGAATTATGACATAGTGGCTATTGCTGAAACTTGGTTGAAAAAGGGGTAAAAGTTTCCAGAGTTTCCGTTTTTTTAGACGCGACAGAGCGGAAGAAATTAAAGAAGGAATGGTGGCGTTACTAATCACTGCAGTACTCAGTCAGGACGGACTGAATAACCCCTTTTGTGCGGCGTTATGGGTGGAACTGAGAAATAAGAAAGGTATGCCCACGTTAATGGGCCTAGATTACAGACCACACAACAGTCCGAGGCATTTAGAGGAACAATTTTGCAGAGAGATCTCACACTGTAAAACGACTGAATGGGAACCAGTTCGCCAAATGTGCTCAAGAACGCTTCGTTAATCATTCATAAACCCAACGAGAGAGAGTGTGATACAAGTTCTATTACTTGGGAATGAGATAGGGGATGTGACCTAAGTTTGTGTTGGGACAGACCTTGCATTTAGTCATCACAATGCCATTAGTTTCAAAGTAAATCTCCCAAACAGTAGGTCTTCTCCACATGTCGAGATTCTAAATTGGAATAAAAAAACAATTTTGATGGTATCCGAAAGTATCTGGCAAGTGTCGATTAGGACAGGCAGTTTTCAAGCAAAGGTGTGTTTGGTAAGTGGGACGCCTTCAAAACTGAAGTTTTGTAAATGCAAAGCTTCACCTGTCAGAATAAAAGGTGAAGAGTACAAGTATAGGGAACTTTGGTTTTCAAGAGATATTGAGATACTGCTTAAGGAAGAAAGGAGGCGTATAGCAGGTGTAGGTAGGCAGGAACAAAAGGTGTGCTTATGGAGTATAAAGCATATAAGAGAGCACTTTTGAAAGAAAACCGGAAGACTAAAGTCATGAAGTGGCCCGAGTAGACAAGGTGAAGGATAATCCTTAATGATTCTTGTTATGAAGGATGAACAGCTCTGATGGGCAGAAGGGTGCAGAGTTGCCCATGTCCCCCCCCCCCCACCGGCCGGGAGAATCACAAACCGTTACTGTTGCTATGCTGCTAATGAGAGAGAGAGATGGAAAAGAAAACATGCTGGAACATCTGCTACAGATAAGAGAGAGATAAAGCAGGGGAGGGAGACTTGTTGATTCACCGTATTATGACTTCTCAGAGACTTATGGCTTCTGAGAGGGTTATTTATCTTATATCATTCTGTTCATTAAAATTCCTCAGTGGACAGCCGAAGTGGTCTGGTTTGATGGACACAGACATTCAAAATTGATTGACAACTGAGACCCCGTGAGTAGGGATAAAAGTGAGGTCTGGGGAGACACCCCTCAGACACACCAGGAGACACACTATTGAGCACTGATTGAGTGTTGGAACCCACGGGAAGGTGTGGGGCATCGGGGACCGAACAAAGAGATCGTTCAGTTGAACTCACAGTGTTCTAGCAGGGCCAGTGGGGGCTTGTGTGTGTGTATCCACTCATGCCAGAGTGACGAGTCCACCACAGAAGAACGGTCCAGCTGAAGGACAGAGGGATCATACCTGAATGGCCACAACAAAACGACGGATCAAGAACGTAAGGGAAGATTTGCCTGCCTGTAGCTGTCACTGCTCGCTCGTTCGCTCTCTCCCACTCTCCGACGATTACAACACAACAACCAACATCTACCTCAGCACGTATGAACTGAACTGAACTTTATACTCACATATGACAATTAATTATCCCCTAGACATCGATAGAGCTTGTTCATTATTGCTTATTATTATTCCCACACTTTTACGTTTATTATTGCTAACGTTTATTATCTATATATTTGCATTATTGATATTGATTTGTGTATTTTACTAATAAACACTTTTGAATATAGTACCACCAGACTCCAACGGATTCTTCTATCTTTGCTGGTTAGACACCCCGTTACGGGGTACGTAACATTCTAAAGCTATATTAAGATCAAAAGGAATGCAAAGGACAAAATTAGACCTCTGAAAGATCAGAATAGTAATCCATGTGTGAAGCCAAAAGAGATTGTGGAGATCTTATCAGGAGACGGGCATCGATACTATAGAGTTTTGCAAAGCGGCATCAACTTCATGCGACCCATATAGATTACGAGGAAGAGGTGTTTCCCGTACTGGGACAGATCAGGGTAGAAAATTCCCCTGGGTTGACAGGGTGTTCTCTCGGACCGTACGGAATTGAAATGCGGAAAATGCCGGGTCCCAGCAGAGATATTTAAATCATGCATAGCAGCAGTAGAGGTACCAGAGGGTGGAAGATAGCCAGTGTCGTTCCTCTCTTAAAGAAAGGCCGTAACCATAAACCAGGAAATTATTGGCCATCGAGAGCACCTAAGGATTTCCAGCGGGAAGACATTTTGAGTTCTCGGGGGAAGAGAGAGGCCAGACTGCGCAGGCGCGTGACGTCAGCCAGTTGAGTGCGAACATTTTAAAAAGAAGGCAGTCATATCCAGAGGTCAGTGTTGGGAGCGGGCAGCGGAGTGAGAAGCAGCAGAGTGAAAGGGCTTTGGCCCAACGGGCTTCGGCGGTAACTGGACGAGGTGAGGCAGTTATTGATTGCAAAAGGAGGTAGTGTGTGTATGAGGCCACTTTTCTGTGGTCGGTGTCAGATGTGGGAGGCCCTGGAGTCTCTGCACTCGGCGCATCGAGATGCAACTCCTAAGGGACCGTATTATGGAACTGGAGCTGCAGCTCCATGACCTTCGTCTGGTCAGGGACAGTGACGAGGTGATAGAGATGAGTTACAGACAAGTGGTCAGTCTGGGTCCACGGGGGACAGAGAAATGAGTCACAGTCAGGAGAGGGAAGGGGAAGAGTCAAGCACTAGAGAGTACCCATGTGGCTGTACCCCTTGAGAATAAGTACTCCTGTTTGAGTACTGTTGGGGGGGGGGGACAACCTACCTGGGGGAAGCGACAGTGGTTGTGCTTCTGCACAGAGTCTGGCCCTATGGCTCAGAAGGGTATGGAAAGGAAGAGGAAGGCAGTAGTGATAGGGGACTCGATAGTCAGGGGTTCAGACAGGCGATTCTGTGGACGCAGGAAAGAAACTCGGATGGTAGTTTGCCTCCCAGGTGCTAGGGTCCGGGATGTTTCTGTTCGTGTCCAAGATATCCTGTGGTGGGAGGGAGAATAGCTAGAGGTCGTGGTACATATTTGTACCAATAACATAGATAGGAAAAGGTAAGAGGTCCTGAAAGAAGACTACAGGGAGTTAAGAAGGAAGTTGAAAAGCAAGACGTCAAAGATAGTAATCTCGGGATTACTGCCTGTGCCACGCGACAGTGAGAACAGGAATAACATGAGGTGGAGGATAAATGCGTGGCTGAGGGATTGAAGCAGGTGGCAGGGATTCAGATTTCTGGATCTTTGTGACCTATTTTGGGGCGGGTGTACAAAAAGGATTGGTTGCACTTGAATCCCAGGAGGACCAATATCCTGGCGGGCAGGTTTGATAGAGTTGTTGGGCAGGGTTTAAGACAGACAGACATATTTTATTGATCCCGATGGAAACTGGGTTTCGTTACAGTCGCACTAACCAAGAATAATGTAGAAATATAGCAATATAAAACCATAAATAATTAAATTGACATAAGTAAATTATTCCAAGTGGAAATAAGTCCAGGACCAGCCTATTGGCTCAGGGTGTCTGACACTCAAAGGGAATAGTTGGAAAGTTTGATGGCCACAGGCAGGAAAGATTTTATATGACGCTGAGTGTTGCATCTCGGTGGAATGATTCTCTGGCTGAATGTACTCCTGTGCCCAACCAGTACATTATGGAGTGGATGGGAGACACTGTCCAAGATGGCATGCAATTTGGACAGCATCCTCTTTTCAGACACCACCGTCAGAGAGTCCAGTTCCACCCGCACATCACTGGCCTTACGAATGAGTTTGTTGATTCTTTTGGTGTCTGCTACCCTCAGCCTGCTGCCCCAGCACACAACAGCAATCATGATAGCACTGTCCACCACAGACTCGTAGAACATCTTCAGCATATTCCGGCAGATGTTAAAAGGACCTCAGTCTCCTCAGGAAGTAGAGAACTACTACTTTGGTAACTAGTTTTGCAGGGGGGTGGGAATCAGAATGTGAGTGCAGGGATTAAGGTAGAAGGACAAGGGCATGATGCTAAGAGTCCTGAGTTGATGAGGAAGGACAGGCAAGGGACAGAACAAAACTGTAGCCAGTTAAAGGGGTTGAAATGTGTCATTTTCAATTCTCGGAGGATGAGGAATAAGGAAGATGAATATAGAGCATGGATTAGTACATGGAACTACGATGTTGTGGCCGTTACTGAAACTTGGTTGGAGGAAGGGCAGAATTGAATGATGTAGGTCCTGGTGTTCAGGTGTTTTAAAAGGAATAGGATGGGAGGTAGAAATGGGGGTGTGGGTGGCATTGCTGGTCAGGGAGAGAATCACGGCTATAGAAAGGGAGGACGCTGCAGAAGGAGTGTCCACGGAGTCAGACTGTATGGAAGTCAGAAATAGGAAGGGATCAATCACGGTGCTGGGAGTAGTCTATAGGCCCCCAAATAGCCTTCAGGACATCGAGGAGCAGATAAGCAGGCAGATTTTAGAATGGAGCAGGAAATACAGGGTAGTAGTTATGGGTGATTTCAACTTCCCTCATATTGACTGGCACCTCCTGAGTGCAAGGGGGATAGATGAGGCTGAATTTGTCAGGTGTGTTCAAGAACTATTCCTGACATAGTATGTGGACCGACAGACGAGAGAAGAGGCTATACTGGATCTAGTTCTGGTGACGGACCTCTTGGTGGGGGAGCATTTTGCTGCTCCCAAAATTGGAAACAGATGTTCAAAGGAGAAAGCACAGAAGTAATGTGGGAGAAGTTTAGGGGTCAGCTGAGATGAGCTGGGTTCAGGGTAGATTTGTCCCACTTAGGCAAGGAAAAAACGGTAGTAAAATGGAACCGTGGTTGATGAAACATGTGAGGCAACTCGGCAAGAGGAAAAAGGAAGCATATGTTAGATATAAGAAGAAGGAAGTAGGAGGGACTTATGAGAAATATAGGGTAGCCAGGAAGGAGCTAAAGAAAGGGCTTAGGTGAGCTCGAAGGAAGCATGCGAAGGCCTTAGCATGTCGGATGAAGGAGAACCCCAAGGAGTTCTATGCGTATGTGAAGAACAGGAGGATGACGAGAACAAAGGTGGGACCGGTGGACTGGAGAATGGCAACTGTAGTTCCCTTGTTTAGAAAAGGTAATAGGGAGAAACCTGGGAACTATAGACAGGTGAGTCAATGGTAAGCAGGCTACTGGAAAGGATTCTTAAGGATAGGATCTATGAGTATTTGAAGTACAGTCTACTCATGTGCACTCAACATGGCTTTGTGAAGGGAAGATCGTGCCTCATGAACCTGATTAAGTTTTTTGAAGAGGTAACAAATGGAGTTGATGAGGGTACGGCAGTGGATGTGGTCTACATGGACTTTAGCAAAGCATTTGACGAGGTCATATCAAGGTCAAAGAGACTCATACAGAAAGTCATGAGGCATGGGGTAAGTGGAAACCTGGCTGTTCGGATAAAAATTTGGCTTAAAGGAAGAAAGCAGACAGTAGTTGTAGAAGGAAAGTATTCTGCCAGGAGGTCGGTGTCTAGTGGAGTTCCGCAGCGATCTATCCTGGGACCCCTGCTATTAGTGATATTTGTAAATGACCTGGATGTAGAGGAGGAAGGGTGGGTGAGTAAGTTTGCGGATGACACAAAGATTGGAGGAGTTGTGGATGTAGCTGTAGGTGTTCCAAGGTAACAAGAGGATGTAGACAGGCTGCAGAGTTGGGTAGAAAAATGGCAGATGGAGTTCAATCCGGACAAGTGTGAGGTGATTCATTTTGGAAGGACAAACCAGAAGACTGAGTACAGGATTAATGGTCAGTTACTTAAGAGTGTGGATGAACAAAGGGACCTTTGGGTTCAAATCCATACATCCCTCAAGGTCGCTGCACAGGTTGATAGGATAATTAAGAAGGCCTATGGGATGCTAGGCTTTATTAACAAGGGGGTTGAGTTCAAGAGTAGAGAGGTCATGTTGGATCTCTATAAATCTCTGGTGAGACCGCACTTAGAGTATTGTGTTCAATTCTGGTCACCTCATAATAGGAAGGATGTGGTAGCTATGGAGAGGGTTCAGAGGAGATTTACCGGGATGTTGCCTGGATTGGAGAACAAATCATATGAAGCAAGGTTAGCAGAGCTAGGACTTTTCTCTTTGGAGCGCAGAAGAATGAGAGGGGACTTGATAGAGGTCTACAAGATTATGAGAGGCGTAGATAGGGTGGGCAGTCAGTATCTCTTTCCCAGGACACCAAAAAATTAGGTGCACAGATACTACTGATGAAAAGAGTATCAATTCAGATTTAGACTAATTATTTCTTTAATTTACATATTATGTTAACTGGAAATATTACCGCGTTCTTTAACTGCTTTCTGAAATTACTTTGAGTTACTGCGTATATAAACGTATTAGTACAAGAATTCAATAACTGAAGCATAATAGCACTTTCATTTAGAATAAATTTGGGATCGTTGTAGCCGGCAATTTGATAATTATTGGTAAATCGCTTATAACAAAATTGTACAACATATGTCATCCACAAGAGGATGAAATTACCCGAGATAGCAAACAGTAAAACGATTGATTTCCGCCGATTCTCGATCTCTAGGTCACCCTGTTTCTCTCCATCGCTATGCATCCGAAGTCTCCTGCGAGCTTTACTAGCTACTAAGATATATCTGACAGTCAGAGCATTGAACAGGAGTATCAGAAAGAACGGAGCGCACGGGGTCAAAATACGGTCGAACCAGTCGAATGCGCCCCACAAGGAAGAGGTATAACGGATTTCCCTCACTCTGCAATACCAGGGAACATCATTAACCACAAACATTGGTTCGTACATAAAATACCAGGGTACACTTTTCAAACATCCAAAAGCACAAATCGTTCCTATAACCGCAACCGCCGTCTTCTCGGTACAGTATCTTGATTTCAACTTTTGGCAGCAAATGGCCACAAATCGATCAAAAGTGAAAGCGACTGTCAACCAAACGGAGCTGTCCCTGGACCCATAGATTAAAGCAATGGAGAGACTACATACGGGTGTAATGGATAGGATGCTATCTGGGAAATAAATACCAGGAATCCTATTTAATAAAACAGCCGTGATAATAACTAGGAGATCCGTCACCGCCATTGACACCAGATACTTTGTTATACAGCGAGAGAGACCACATCTTCCTTTGCAAAGGATCACAATCGCCATTAAGTTCACTACAAAAAAAAAACGGAAAGACAAAACAATATTATGCGGAATTAACACCTCAATGATATTACGCAATGATAAATATATTGCGCAAGGACACAAATATCAGCAGGATAGATCTCGGTGAACGAAAAACTAACCCTTTACATTTGGAATGATATGCACAAGGATTAATACTCTCGATGTTAACCACATTAACACGGTCAGTTTCCCATTTTCAATAGCCCGCATAGTCAGTATTTTTTATCCCTACTGCTATGTAAGGAATTGAGAAATAATTGGGTGGTGGTGGCGGGATGGTCAGTTGGATTGTGGAGGGAGAGGACAGACAGAAATTGATTAATGGAATAACCCAGTCGTATAACCTGTGCCTTACGTTAATTGTGAAACATAATTTCTCAATGGACTTCCATACGATTTATAATTTAAAATATCATTATTATACGAGTAACGTAAATTTATTCATCTAAACCGATTCTCGTTTTATTTTGGTTATATTGTCGCAATCATCGATAAATTGGTCTATTAATAAAACCCGAACTTGCCATATCCGTTACAACCGATTGCCATTCTGGTGAATTCCAAATGAAATGGATGAAAATAATCTTTTTGGTTACTACCGCAGCTGCTATTGTGGTAAAACTACATTTGGATATAACCTTTTAAAATGATGCTGATAAACATTCAGAATCACAGTGGCAGAGTGCGAGACATTCTTCAAGAAAACATTTTTAAGTGCCTCGCAGATCCTCCCTGTGACCATGTTGGCTTCCTCACGGTGCTCCAATTTTCAAAGACATGCAGGTTGGTAGACAAATGGGGTATTTTAAATTTCCACTATTCTGTCGCTAAATACACTTTCTATTACATAGCATGACCTAATTCACAGCACATCTTTATATTTTGAAAAGTACATTGACTTGTTGCTTTTTGTTTCGACCAATCCGTACTCACAAGTAGAAAGAAATGAATCCTGTGACTCGAATTATCAAATTATTTTCAGAACAATGAGTAGAATTATAAGCATTTCAACACCGTTTAAAGTAGAAACTGCCTTGGTTGCCAAATTGTTGTTTTTCCTTCTCACCTCGATATATGAATTCAGACAGAATCTACTGGATGCTTGCGCAGTCCAAATTGCAGATATATTTTAAACGATTATTATGAGGAATATGAATGGACCACTTTCCTTCCCTCTGCGTTTTATCTCCGCGTTCACTTCGTGAAAGTATTTCAAGTCAATTAACACTGAGGTACAAATAACAATTCGCGTCATCCACCAACCTAGGCAACAAATAACAGACTCTGGAAGAAGCAGGCTACAGTAAAGAAAAATATCCTGCTGAAAACTTTCACCTGGAATAGCGCATACTGCAAGTGCAGTGTAATAAATAGCGTACACTGGACCTCTTGGCGGGGCGTGCATTTGTGCGATCGAGTCTGTTCAGAATCGCATATACAGTCAGTCTAATTGACATTCACCTGATCCTTTATAAACAATCATAATGGACAAGTCCTCCTTCCTACCCCAATTCCTGAGAGGTACAATCAGAAAATAACTTAATTTATCCATTAAATTCGTCCAACCATCTGAGTACATTTTTCTTATTTCCAGTCATTGAACAAACATAGTATCGCAATTAATTTGAGTTTTATTTTCCATGCGGAAACATTGATCAAACTGAATAACATGCTCATTGAAAAAGGAAATTCACAAATTTCTGACCTTCTATCTATCTATTTATCTATCTGTCTACATATAGTACGTATACTATCTATATGCAGTACGTCCTCGTTATTCTTACCAAAATTTAGCACTTTGCATTTAAGGTACATTCAATTTCTTTCATCACACCATGCCATTCACATTC
This sequence comes from Hypanus sabinus, assembly GCF_030144855.1. Lineage (NCBI taxonomy): Eukaryota > Metazoa > Chordata > Chondrichthyes > Myliobatiformes > Dasyatidae > Hypanus > Hypanus sabinus. The sequence goes on along the minus strand of NC_082731.1, from coordinate 8,278,378 downwards.
AATTAAAGTCTCACTTCTTTTCGCTCTTCAGCACGCTTTCAACTTTTGCCACATCTGCAAAGTTTGAGGTGTTTCCGTCTACGTTCAAGTTCTAAAGTTATCTCTGGGAAAGCAATACCTTACCATTGATCCATGGGAAACATCACTTAATATTTCTCATATATCAAGGCAACCTTTGCTTTGTTCCTCTAAAATGTCACTGACAGGGTTTGTGTTGACCAGACTTGAGATATTTTATGCCTTGCTGGAGCTTCTGCATGACGGAAACGAGATTTGATAGTCATTATCTGATGCTCCCTATTTCATCTGAACTCATGGTAGTAAAGAACAACCCATATCTTAGACTCGAATCCAAATTTGCATTTTCTTATCACAATCCACTGGCGTATAACTTTTCTGAAAACCTTGTCCAGGCTTCCCATTCACGCATCTTCGAAGGAATGCAAATCCATGGTCTAACTGGTCTAAATAGTTCTATCTAGTGTTTCTCCACATGCATATAGCAGGTGCAGTTGAACATGCGTTATGTTTTATCTGATGTTACAGAGAATGTTGACTTCAATAAATTAATATTTCATGGCGTGGCAATTGTTTGAGATTCCAAGTATGTGTTATCCATGCGGAAGGACACAGAGGCAACCGTGCCAGGTGTCTTCTCAAAGAGTGCTTTCATGTTTCCGCTGCCCGCCAGCTCAGAACGAATTATTCTTCTGTCTAGATACAGCGGGGGTACGTAAACAAAGATATCTGGAGCACAACGGCAGTATTTACAATAGATATAACTCCTTTATCTTGAGGTTAGAAATATGAGGTCGTCTTTTAACGAAAAGGGGCTTTGATAGAGTAGTTACAGAGATAATATTTCCACTTGTGAGAATAAACCTGAGCAAAGGGCACTAATAAAAAGCAATCAGAGAGAAATTAACGCAAGGAGTGGCAAGAATCTGAGCCTTATTAACGTGGCGCCTTGTCAACGCTTAAGGGACAAGTATTACGTTGATGAAAATAGAGGAGAAAGTCAGCATGAGACCTGAATGCAGGAAAAACGTCCATTGTCTCAGATAGCGTTTACTCTGCCATATTTTCAATTTATTCAATGGGCTCGCAACTGACCACGTGTTGTTTATAGTTCAATACTCTCTCCACATCAACCTTTCTGTGAGCTCAACAACAACGTTCAGACATAAGTTAAGTACACGTTTTCATACTGTAAACGTACTCGGTGGGATTCTTCAGCTGGTTGGCATCGTGCAATTCCTTCGCCACTATCGGCAGGAGGACAGAAACAACATTTCACGGCTTATCTTTTGATCTTGTTTTGCTGCTCAAGAACTCTGTCAGGATGAATGCCAATGCTGTGTTGCAGGATGTTTGGATCACAGTTCCGCCATGGCCCTTATCCATCGATATCAGCATTCATTAATGTTAGCCTCCGTATTTCCACGCCCGCCACTTTGTAAAATTCTTTATGTGCCATCAAAGAGAAATGAAAAAAAAATCATGCTTAATTGTACAAGCTATGCCCCATTTGCAAGGTGTAAATGCTTTCAAACAATTTGGTCAGAGCAGAATTCACCATATTTAGTGAAAAGGTAATATTTCAATGTTATGCGTCAATAAAACGACTTTACATTGTAAACCACAAATCTCTATGCATTACAAACATCGTTCCAATGGAAAATTTCCAGCACTAAAAGTTAACTTAAACTGAAACATTCAAACACTGCTATAAGCTGTATGATAAAATATGGTGCTAACTACAATGTTCAAGCCGAAATGCATAGAGCAAACGCAACTCTGGATAAAAACTAGAAATGTTATTCAACTTCACATTTTATTCTCCAAGCCCTGCTCTAATTTAGTTCACCGACTATAGACACCCTCCATAATGTTAAAAAAAACTTTCCCTTTTTATTATTTTATAGCACGATAGATCAATATAATTTGGAAAAACAATATCTCACATATTTCATACATGACATGCATGCATGTAATTTAAACTGTGCAAATGTCACTTGACTTTTATCAGAAAAGAACGTGTCCTGCCTTACTATTTAGTCGCCACCAACACAAATGATTCTGCAGATGCTGGAAATCTTAGGCAGTGCACAAAATGCTGAAGGAACTCAGAAATCAGGCAGCTACTATGGAGAGGAACAAACAGTCAAGGTTAGGGCTGAAACCCTTCATAAGGACTGAAAAGGTAGTGTGTGTGAGGAGTACCACATGTCGCTGTTAGGTGAGCCAAGTTAAGAGCGGAGCAGGATGCGTGGGGAGGGTGGATAAAGGACGATGCTGGGAGGGATAGGTAGGAAAGGTAAAGGCCGAAGAAGGATTCCGCTAGGAGAGGACAATGGTCCATGGGCGAAAGGGAAGGTGGACGTGATGGCCAAATGAGGTGAAGGCCAGTGTGAGAGGTTAAATAGAATGGGGAATGGATAAAAGGAGAAAGATGGGTTAGGAATAATTACCGGAGATAAGAGATATTGGTGTTCATAACACAAGGATGCATACTACGTCGACGTTAACACCTAGGTAAGGTGTTAATCGTCCAAATTGAGCTTTGTCTCATCATACCAGTAGAGGAGGCAATAGTCAGAATGCAAAGGAAAGTGAAACTGAAATAGGTAGCCATCCGCAGATACTGATTTGCGATGGACAGATCAAAAGTGTTCGACTAAGCGATTGTGGAGGGAACATCTTATTTGATAATGTACTGAATCTTGTCGCCTTACAATGCAAAGCGGCTATTGACCCGGTAACTTGCTTTGTTATTGCACGGACACTTAATTCCATCCTATCTAGAGGAAAAGTAAAACCCATATAAATCCTATATATAAATCTATGTTCAATAACTTTATCTAATTTTGATACTGTTAAAAGTTTCCAGCTCTCTACGGTGGCATAATTACGCATCATTCTATCGTGTTCTCCTTTAGCATACAGTGCTCTGGGAAAATCAGACATCGCCTCTACCATCTCTCCTCAGTTAACGTATCGGTGAATCTCCACTCACCGTTACCATCACTACATCATACTTTCTACGATGCGGCGCTAAGAACATAAGTGAAACATAATCTCTCTGCTATTATATGGAAGTTATTATACAAGACATGGCAATTTCGATGAACGTAATGGGAAATATGATTTTAGTACCAATGCATTGAGGTGGGTAAATTCTTAGAGTCAATTAGGTTGGTGGCACAAAAGTTGTGGATTGAGGGGAACAGTTCACCGACAGAAATATGGCTTATATACTTGTTCACGGCAAAAGACGTGAAAGGATCATCACGATAATAGCCAGCTCAAATGACAGAAGATTGTTGTACATACATTCGGAGGTGATAGATTTATTAGTGATGTGAGAACATACACAATAACAATGGCAGAGATTGGGGTGCAAAACCTTCTGTACTGTTCATCGGTAACTCGTGGAAGATCATGGGTAACTGAGCTAATACATAGGAAGAGGAGTACCAAGATGAAGTACAATGATGCACAGAGCCAGTGTCGAAACATGTGATTATTCATTGTTTAATTGAATTAACCAATTTAAAGTAAAGCATACGAAATAACGTTCTGGGTTTAAATTTGTTTTCCCTCTGTAAGATTTGAGGATACTATTATGTGCATGAGAAACAAAAGAAAAAGATCTCTGTCTATTGCTTTACGGAAAAGCTATCCCATTATTTCTTAGCGGAAGAGATAGACTCTAAGAATAATCTTGTGTGATATGTTTCGAATTATAGTTGATGCGGTTCAACGAGCCACAAAGATATAAAAGAGCGGTGACAAGACAGCGAGAAAATAAGGACACTACGTGGTGCTGACTCTACCAATTGAAGACGAAACACCAGGATTAATTTATCAGATTAACTGCGATTGAAATGTAAATTTGGAACTGTCGCGCACAGACACACATGCGTGTGTGCGTACGTCTGCGAGTGTCTAGATGCACGTGTAAGTTCCAATTATTTTGCAAACGTGAGTATCGGACCTATAATGTGATTGGATATGTTAGCAATTGACTCGCAGTGGCAAAATACGTATAGTTTAGGGAAAACTTAAAAGCTGAGGGTGTTAATTTAATTGTTTCATTATTGCAACTGGACAGTGATGACGTAATCTATGTTTGTATCTGGGGCAGTGCGATTTAATTGCCCTGCTGTCAGCTTCTGTCATTTATATCGGACACCTTTTCTGTATCACCGTCACAGAGTTGTCTGTTGACCAAAAATACACCCTCGGAACTAGGAGACCATGCATGGCAAACAAAGGGCCTCGCCTATGCGATTTTCTACCCACTTCTGGCAGCTTTAGGTGTTCCAGGTAAATGGTACATTGCACAAACAATTTTGTGCTTCTCTTTTAAATTTGACAGAGAATATCCGTACGTTCCAGTCAGCTGCTCCCTCTGCTTTCCATGTGCCTTCCACATCTATGGAAGGTTCAGGATCTTCGCGTGTTTATATGTTTTACACAGATGCAGCAACATCTAAAGTTACTAAAATCGACGTTGCTTTCATTTAAACAGGTAATCTGACGACAATTGTGATCCTGTCCCGCGGAAGATGCGGTCTTTCTAAATGTTTTACTCGATACTTGGTGGGCATGGCAGTGACGGATCTCCTGGTTCTTATCATCGCTGTTATTTTAAACCGGATGAGTGTCATTAACTTCCCGATATCTTTCCTCTCCACAACACCTGTGTGTCGTCTAAAAATTGCTCTGATATACGCAGCTAGAGATAGCTCAGTTTGGTTAACGGTCGCTTTCACCTTCGATCGATTTGTAGCCATTTGTTATCAGGACTGGAAGACAAAATATTGCACGGAGAGAATGGCACGTATGGTCATAGCAGCCATCTGTGCTGTGAGCTGTATAAAAGGCATACCATGGTACTTTGTTTATGAACCTTTATATATCATTGACGGTGACCCATGGTTCTGCAACATTAGATCAAGTTTTTATTCGGAACTATTCTGGGCAGCTTTTGATTGGATTGACCGCATTTTAAACCCCTGTGCCCCATTCTTCGTGATGCTGCTACTCAATGCGTTGACTGTCAGAAACATTCTCGTGGCGAACGCAGCCCGCCGGAGACTGCGGGTTCATAATACTGGAGACAGGCAAAACGATCCACAGATGGAGAGCAGAAGAAAGTCAATCGTTTTACTCCTCACTATCTCTGGAAGGTTTTTTGGTACTATGGACACTGTATGTTGTACAATTCCTTTACGTGCGATTTAGAAACAATAGTTATTCGACAGGCTCGAATCTCAATGACCCCTTGTTTATTTTTCAAGAAATAGGAAATATGTCGCAGTTTCTGAGCTGTTGCACTAACACTTGTGTTTATGCGGGTCTTCAAACGAAATTCAGAGAGGAATTCATAAATGGTTTGAAATATCAGTTGAATCGAATTATGAAACAGTTGAGATCACGACAAGAGAGCTTGCCTTCCAGATCAATTCTGCTTTTTCATGCATCTGCTCACAAATAATGCACGCGTGTTGCTATCTGTATATCTTTCTCGTATGTAGTCTTTCTGATTCGTGGAAATAATCTTCGCTAACAGATATTAACGATCCATTACTCATTGCAACTGGCAAATGCACTTTAATTGACAATGAAGCGCGCAGGACGCTTTGGTTCCACCGTGATGGAGAGTCGCAAGGGCTTTTTTTTCTGAATTCATTTATCTTAAAAGAAGGAAAACTATCCCGGGGGCTCACCGCGTTGGTTTAGAAATGATAGTTTCCTCAGCAGGAGTATGGTGGATCAAAGCTGAACATTAGAAGGTGGGGATCAGCCATTCTGGAGTACAAAAGGGTGTTAAAAAATAACCCTGGACTGGTGACTCTTCACAATTCTCTTTCTAAGGTGACAGTGGTGCCTCGGTTTCAAGTACAACAACATTTTGATTCATCATTAATACCATGTTTACGGAGATTTTTTTTTTTGGAAATAAATGGTGTAGCTCTAATGAGAACTGATCTCATTAAATAGCAGAGGAAATATGATTGGTCAAATGGTCTCTTGATATATTCAAATCTTATGTTAGTAAAACCCAGTGACATTGCAGTGGGAAAATGTAATGATCGATGCTTGTTTTAGAAGAATGGGACCCATATAGTCTGATATTTGCTCGGAATATTACTCTGAAGTACAAACACGTCCACCATGCACAACGCTCCCCCCTCCACAACTGTTCCCACTCGAAAATAGCTTGCTATCGTCCAGTAACGCTTATATCCACAGTGTTTTGCGAGGTTCATGATGAACCATATCAATCCTTCCTAACAACAGAGTTGGAACCGCTTGAAGTCCCAAGTTGTTTCGAATTGGAAAAACATCTCCTGGACAATCCCTTTCAGCATAAGGCTGTGTGCTTAGCTCCCATGATCTACTCGCGTTAGACTGTGTGGCTGATGACACCACTGTCATAGGTCGAATCAAAACTGATGACGTCTCAGCATAGAGCATGGAGAATGACCATCTGGCTGAGTGGTTCACAAAAACAATCACTTATTCAATGATAGAATGACCAAGGAGCTCATTTGTGACTTCAAGCGGAGGAAGCCAGGGTCCTTGAGCCAGTCCTCATTGGGGGATCAGAGGCGGAGAGGAGCATTAACATTAGATTCCTTATTTCATAGCATCTATCTTGGTTCCAGCAATTTAGAAGGAGCACGGCAGTTCCTTTATTTCTTTAGGCGTTTGTGGAGAGTTGACATGACATCTAAAACTTTGGCAGACTTCTATACATGTATAGTGAAGAGTATCACCGCTTGATATCGAAACACCAATGTTCTTGAACTTCAAATCATGGAAAAAGTCGATGATACGGTCCTGTCCGTCACGGGTAAAACCCGCCCCACCATTTCTCACATCTACATGGAGTGTTTTCGCAGGAAAGCAGTAGTCATCATCAGCGGCACCCACCACCTAGTTCATGATCTCTTTTTGCTGCTGCCACCAGGAAGGCGCGGAAGACTTTGGACTCACACAACCAAGTTCAAGAACAATTATTACCCCTCAACTATCAGGCGTTTGAACCAAAGGGGCTAACTTCATTCCACTTGCCCCATTACTGAAATAGACCCGTAACCTGTGGACTCATTTACATGACTCTGAATCTCATGCTCTAAATAGTTTGTTTGTTTCTTTTTTTATTATTATGCCTTTCTTTTTCTATTTTTAGAGTTTGATAGCTTTTGCGCACTTTTTTACCCAATTTTTACAGTCTATACTTGTTCTATTATGGTTATTATTCTATTATGTATTTCTTGAGTATGCCCGAAGAAAATGAATGTTCGGGTTGTTATTGTGACATACATACATCCACTTTGTGATAAATTTACTTTGAACTTTGCGGTTGCTGGTAGATAGATTATAAGTGGTGACCTGATAGATGATAGGATGCACAGATCGAGTGTATAACCAGATACCTTTTCCGAGAATGGAAATAGCTAATTCGAGGGCGTATAATTTTAATGGAATTTTTAGAAAGTATGGGAAGGATGCCAGAGATCAGTTGTTTACGCAGAACTTTGTGAGTGCTTGGAATGCCCCGCAACAGGAGGAGATAGAGGAAGATATATTATGGTCATTTTATGAAGTCTAAGATGGGTACAATGATGATAAAAATCTGGATAGCTATCTCGGGGAAAGAGTTAAATTGAACTTAGAGTAGGTTACGACATGGGTACAAGATTCCAACATCGTAGGAAATAGGTCTAGTACTGTGCAGTATATTGCCTTTATTTGTCGAACAACTGAGTTCATTTATCAGGATTTCTACGGGCTCCTGCGTACAAAGTTCCCACGGTCGATATCTTCTGAATAAACACAAAACTATGTATTTCACTTCTTTTATGTCTTTTATGTCTGCATTTCGTGCAAATGTATTTCGCGAAATATTAGAGACTGTGATTTACAGTTTGGAGATTGTTTAGGTGATCCAGCATTTTGTGGTGTCGGAGAGGCTTCCTGGAGGCGGCGATTCTCGGGATGAGAAGGCTGACGGGGTTGGGAATGGTCGGCGGATCGGAAGTTCTACTAAATTTCGCCGATTGAAGCGACGAGGTCGATTGAAACATCGAGCCGAATGTGGAAGGTGAGCGCGGTGTGCCTGCCTGCCGATCGCTGGTGGAATCACTTTGCTGTCGGCGAGAGGAGCCTGCGTGGCTTCCCGCTTTTCCCGAGAGTGGTACCGAGGTTTTATCGGTTTTGGATATGGACGCGATTATTGATTTCGACCATGTGCTATAGACTCTCTTCATTCATTGATTATTTTTTAATAGATTCTGTGCTTCTCGCCTCTCTTCGTTTTCCTTGCGGGGGTGATTGTGCGCGAGATTGGGGATCGATGTTCTTGTTGCGTTCCGGGCGGGGGAGGGGTTTAGAGGTTGATGATCGTGATGCCGTTCTTTTTTCTTGGTTTCGTATCTATCTGGGTAAGAAGAATCTTAAAGTTGCATACTTCGATAACAAATTAACTTTTGAGATCCTTTGAGCTTCATGCAACGGGAGTGGGCATCACCTGAAATATCACGTTCACTTCTGATTGTCCCATTATAGATAGGATGTGGAAACTTTGGAGTGGATGCAGAAGATTACCAGGAAGCAGTATAGATTAGAGGACATATATTGGACAAGGAACTTTTTTCTCTAGAGCGGCCGAGGATGCGGGGTGGCCTGATGGAACTTTATAAGATAGTGAGAAGCATATGCAGCGAAGGATCACCGAATCGCGGAACATTACAGCAACAACAAACCCTTAGGTCTATATAATCTGCCCTAAACTGTTATTCTGCCTTGTCCCGTTGACCAGCGAACGGCATAGACCTCAGCGCCATTCCCATACATGTATGTTTTTAAACTTCTCTTTAACGTAAAAGGTCAACCTGCATCCGCCACTTCCATATAACTATATAACCATTTAACAATTACAACACGGAAACAGGCAATCTCGGCTCCTCTGGTCTGTGCCGAACTCTTGCACTCACCTTGTCCCACCGACCTGCACTCAGCACATAACCTTTCATTCCTTTCCTGTACATGCACATATCCAATTTATTTTTAAATGACAATATCGAACTTGCCTCTACCACTTCTACTGGAAGCTCCATCCACACAGCTACCACTCTCTGAGTAAAGAAGTTCCCCGAAACTTTTGCCCCTAAACTCTCAACTCATGTCCTCCTGCTTGAATCTCCCCTACTCTCAATGGATAAAGACTATCCACGTTAAACGTATCTATTCCCCTCATAATTTTAAATGCTTCTATCAAGCCCCACTCAACCTTCTACGCACCAAAGAATAAAGACCTAACTTGTTCAACTTTTCACTGTAACTTAGGTGCTGAAACCCAGGTAACATTCTAGTAAATCTCCTCTGTACTTTCTCTATTTTGTTGACATCTTTCCTTTACCTCGGTGACCAGAACTGTACACATTACTCCACGTTTGTCCTTACCAGTGCCTTGTGCAATTTTAACCTTACACCCCAACTCCTATATTCAATGCTCTGATTTATAAAGACCAACATACCAAAAGTTTTCGTCACCACCCCATCCACATGATATTCCACCTTCAGGGAATTATGCACCATTATTCCTAGATCACTCAGTCCTCAATGCCCTACCATTTACCATGTATGTCCTATTTTGATTAGTCCTACCAAAATGTAGCACCTCACACTTATCAGCATTAAACTCTATCTGCCACCGCTCAGCCCACTCTTCTGACTAGCCTAAATCTTTCTGCAAGCTTTGAAAACCTACTTCATTATCCACAACGCCACTTATCTTCGATTCATCTGCATACTTCTAAGTCAATTTACTACCCCATCATCCAGATCGTTAATGCATATGACAAACGACATTGCACCCAGTACAGATCCCTGAGGCACACCATTAGTCACAGACCTCCAACCTGCCAAAAAGTTATCCATCACTACTCTATAGCATCTCCCATCCAGCCATTCCGCTGGCAGTTCGACCAGACTTTCACCATGCTTTGTTAAATAACTCTTATCTCAGTTTTCAGATGGACTTCCGAATCTCATCTCTCTGAAACATTTTCCCTTCCCTCCTTAACCTATGACCTCTAGTTCTAGTGTCTTCCAACCACTGCAGCATCAAGACTGCTTCTCCCTTAAACCATTCTTACCCTTCAAAATTTTATATACCTCCATCAAATATCCCCTTATTCTCCTGTATTCTTTGGGAAACAAAACTCCTAACCTCTTCAATGCCATCGTTAGAACTCATGTACTCAAGTACCGGTAAATCCTTGTAAATCTTCTATTTACTTTCTGAACCTTATTGATATACTTCCTCTATATAAATGGCATGAACGTCTCACATATTCTAAATACAACCTGAGACTACAACTTCAAAGTAAAACCCAAACGCCTGTACTCAGTAATGTACCCGGATTTATGAAGGCCAATGTGCCAAATGATCTCTTTTGGAGCTTATCTATCTGCAAGACTTCTTTCGAGGTAATGAGGACCTTTCGAGGTAATGAGGTAACGGTCATTTCTGTTTTATCGCATACTGCAATGTCCTACCGTTCACTGCGTAATTCCTACCCAGTTTTGTGCCATATTACAACACCTCACACTTGTCTACATTAAGTTCCATCTGTCATTATTCTGCTCATTTTCCTAAGTGATCCAGATCCCTCTGCAACCTTTGTTACCCTTCCTTGTTGTTCTCTACATACCCCATCTTGGTGGCATCCACTAAGCAGTTGATCCTTCCTTTCATATTGTCATCTATCTGCAGAACAACACTTTCCGCTACCACCATCTGGTTTCTCCTGCTAAAGCAATGTCGAATCCAATTTATTAATTCATTCTGAATGCCAAGCAACTAAATCTGTTGACCAGCTTCTTATCCGGGCACTTTTAGATAAGATACAACAGACAACAGGTGCAGAAGTAGACCACTCGGCCCTTCGAGCCTGCACCGCCATTCTGAGATCATGGCTGATCATCTACTATCAATACCCGGTCCCTGCCTTGTCCCCATATCCCTTGATTCCCCTATCCATAAGATACATATCTAGTTCCTTCTTGAAAGCATCCAGAGAATTGGCCTCCACTGCCTTTCGAGGCAGTGCATTCCAGACCCCCACAACTCTCTGGGAGAAGAAGCTTTTCTTTAACTCTGTCCTAAATGACCTACCCCTTATTCTCAAACCATGCCCTCTGGTACTGGACTCTCCCAGCATCTGGAACAAATTTCCTGCCTCTATCTTGTCCAATCCCTTAATAATCTTATATGTTGCAATCAGATCCCCTCTCAATCTCCTTAATTCCAGCGTATACAAGCTTTTCAAAGGCATGAATGAAGTTCATGTGGACATCATCCACGTCATCCGTTTTCCTGGTAACCATAAAACCATATAACAATTTCAGCCATAGAAATAGGCCATCTCGGCCTTTCTAGTCCGTGCCGAACGCTTACACTCACCAAGTCCCACTGACCCGCACTCAGCCCATAACCCTCCATTCCTTTCCTGTCCATATACCTATCCAATTTTACTTTAAATGACAATATGGAACCTACCTCTACCACTTCCACTGGAAGTTCGTTCCACAGAAGCACCATCCTCTGAGTAAATAAGATCCCCCTCGTGTTAGCCCCAAACTTTTGCACCGTAACTCTCAACTCATTTCCCATTGTTTGAATCTCCCCTACACTCAATGGATAAAGACTATCCACGTTAAACGTATCTATTCCCCTCATAATTTTAAATACTTCTATCAAGCCCCACTCAACCTTCTACGCACCAAAGAATAAAGACCTAACTTGTTCAACTTTTCACTGTAACTTTGGTGCTGAAACCCAGGTAACATTCTAGTAAATCTCCTCTGTACTTTCTCTATTTTGTTGACATCTTTCCTTTACCTCGGTGACCAGAACTGTACACATTACTCCACGTTTGTCCTTACCAGTGCCTTGTGCAATTTTAACCTTACACCCCAACTCTTATATTCAATGCTCTGATTTATAAAGGCCAACATACCAAAAGTTTTCGTCACCACCCCATATTCATGATATTCCACTTCAGGGAATTATGCACCATTATTCCTAGATCACTCAGTCCTCAATGCCCTACCATTTACCATGTATGTCCTATTTTGATTAGTCCTACCAAAATGTAGCACCTCACACTTATCAGCATTAAACTCTATCTGCCACCGCTCAGCCCACTCTTCTGACTAGCCTAAATCTTTCTGCAAGCTTTGAAAACCTACTTCATTATCCACAACGCCACTTATCTTCGTATCATCTGCATACTTCTAAGTCAATTTACTACCCCATCATCCAGATCATTAATGCATATGACAAACAACATTGCACCCAGTACAGATCCCTGAGTCACACCACTAGTCACTGGCCTCCAACCTGACAAAAAGTTATCCACAACTACTCTCTGGCATCTCCCATCCAGCCACTCTTGAATCCATTTTACTACTTCAATATTAATAACTAACGATTGAACCTTCCTAACTAACTTTCCATGTAGAACCTTGTCAAAGGCCTTACGGATATCCATGTAGACAACATCCACTGCTTTACCCTCGTCAACCTTCCCAGTAACCTCTTCAAAAATTCGATAAGATTTGACAAACATTTACTTCCACGCACAAATCCATCTTGACCGTTCCTATTCAGACCCTGTCTATCCAGATAATTATATATAACATCTCTAAGAATACTTTCCATTAATTTATCCACCACTGACGTCAAACGTACAGGCCGATAATTGCTAGGTTTACTCTTAGAACCCTTTTTAAACAATTAAACCACATGAGCGATAGGTCAATCCTCGGGCAGCATCCCCGGTTCTAATGACATTTCAAATATTTCTCTCAGAGTCCCTGCTATGTCTACACTAACTTCCCTCAATGTCCTAGGGAATATACTGTTAGGACCCGGAGACCTTTATATTCCTTAAAAGCACCAGTACTTCCTCTTCTTTAATCATCATAGTTTTCAATACTTCCCTACTTGTTTCCGTTACCTTACACAATTTAATGTCCTTCTCCTTAGTGAGTACTGAAGAAATGAAATTGTTCAAAATCTCCCCCATCTCTTTTGGCTCCACACATCGCTGTCCAGTCTGATTCTCTAAGCGACGAATTTTATCCCTCACTATCCTTTTGCTATTAATATAACCGTAGAAACCCGTTGGATTTATTTTCACCTTACTTGCCAAAGCAAACTCGTATCTTCATTTAACTTTTCTAATTTCTTTCTTAAGGTTCGTTTTGCATTCTTTATATTCCTCGAGCCCTCGCCTAACTCCATGCTGCCCATATTTATTGTAGATATCTCTCTTTTTCCGAACCAAGTTTCAAATATCCCTTGAAAACCATGGCTCTCTCAAACTTCCTTTCCTTTCAATCTAACAGGAACATAAAGATTCTGTTCCCGCAAAATTGCACCTTTAAATGACCTCCATTTCTCTATTACATCCTCACATAAAACAAGTAGTCCCAACCCACCCCTTCTAAATCCTTTCGATTCTCCTTAAAGTTAGCCTTTCTCCAATCAAAAATCTCACCTTTGGGTCTAGTCCAATCCTTCTCCAAAATTATTGTGAAACTAATGCCATTGTGTTCCCCAACACATACCTCGGTCACCTGACCGGGAAAAATGCCCAATTATCTATAAATCTGAAGCCCTCCCTCCTGCACCATGCCTCCAGCTAAGTGTTGATCTGCGTTATCTTACTATTTCTAAACCCGACGGCATGTGGCACTGGTAGCAATCCTGAGATTGCTATCCTGGAGGTCCTGTCCTTTAACCTGTAGCCTTACTCCCTAATCTCACCTTTCAGGACCTCTTCACTCTTCCTACCTACGTCATTGGTCACTAGATGGATCACGACATCCGACTGCTCACCCTCCCTCTTGAGAATACTAAGAACTCGATCCGAAATATCTCGGACTCTGGCACCAGAGAGGCAACAGACCATCCGGGATTCTCGATCTCTTCCACAGAACTTCCTATCTGTCCCCCTAACTATCGAATCCCCTATCACAACTGCTCTCCTCTTTTCCCTCCTTCCCTCCTGAGCTCAGGGTCCAGTTTCGGTGCCAGAGAAGCAACCATTGCAATTTGTCCCTGGTAGGTCGTCTCCATCAACGGTAACCAAAATGATATACTTATTATTGGTATGAACGACCACAGGGGTGCTTTGCTCGTTCTGTCTATTCCCCTTCCCTCTCCTGACAGTCGCTCAGCTACCTGTCTGCTGACTCTTAGGAATGACTATCTCTCTGAAACTCTTGTCTATTTCTGCCCCTGCCTCCAGAATGATCCGAAGTTCCTCCAGCTCCAGCTCCAGGTAAGCTCCTGGAAAAAATATAAATTTGGTTAGACAAGAGCTAACACGCACAAATCCATGTTGACTCTTCCCAAGTAAGTCAGGTCTGTCCAAATATTTATATATGCTGCCCTTTCGAATATCTTCCAATAATCTTCCACTATTGAGAGTAGGCCGTCTGACTTATAATTTCCTGGAGTATCTTGAAAAGCTGAACACCATGGGCTATCCTCTAGTCCCCTGGCACCTCAGTTGTGGTATCTTCATCATGTTCTACGCTATTTCTGAACCAGGTCCGAGAAGACGCCATAACAGGCGTCTGTACTTCCCACGAGGGGAACACAAAATAAGTTCTTTGGGAGACAGCGGGGTTCCCACGTGATCTATTGCCTCTTGAGTGACAATGCCTGGGACATCTCGGATCGGGTCCCCTGCAATCTTAAGGAGTAGGGTGAAGAACCAGAGGTCCTGGTCTTAAAATAGAGTTGCAGAGGGATGTACGTCAAAGTACCAGAACATTTGGTGGAGAGGTAGTGGACACAGATGTTGGTAAGATCTCAGGCAAATTCCGGATTCAACAGCTTAGGCATGCAGCCACTAATGTCCTGAGCTAGTATATTCGAATGCAAGAAGCCTCGATGCAAAGGCAGATGCGTTCGGAGCATGGATTAACACCTGGAATTATGATATAGTGGCTATTAATGAAACTTGTTGCAAAAGGGGTAGGACTGGCAACTCAATGTTCCGGATTTCTGTTGTTTTAGATGCGAGAGAGCAGGAGGAATTAAATATTACTGATCAGGGATGGCGTCGCGGCAGTACTCAGTGAGGAGAGACTGAAGAACCCGTTTCAGGAGTCCTTCTGAGGGGAGCTGTGAAATAAGAATGTCATGGTCCAGTCCATGAAATCCGAATTCCAGTTCACGGTCCATTTCATCAATCCTTATTCCAGGTTTTCTTGTTGTCGCTTTTTCCATTGGGTGCCCGTGGAAGAAATGTTGTTACTAGCTAGATACTAAGGGGTTGTAGAGCTTTTTTCTTCACAGCAGTGTTCTGTACTTGAACTATGGAAGAAAATACCCAGAGCTGAGCAAGGAAGGTGTGTGGCCTTTAAGGCATTTGTTTAGTGTATTATATTTTCGCTTTAGTAAATCGTTTGTAATCGTTTTCTAGTTAACGTTCAGGTTGTTGAAAGTAAATTCGTTGTCTGTGATATATCGCGGCATGCCCGGTTTCGCTGCGTCACACCCGGTTTCGCTGCGTCCTGTGGGAAAATACCGGTTTGGAGACGGGAAGGAGGGGGCTTGTGTGTGCAGGATCAGCGCGAGAAAAATTTTCTTTCTACGCACTAGAAACATCAGAGAAGCAATGCCGTAAGTTCATAAGATAATCGATATATTGAAGTAAAAATGTTAACGCTGATTCTGTTAAAAGTAATGACGGTTGATAAAGATTATGTTCTTTGTTATTTAAAGCGTTGCGGATAGTTTGTGTTGAAGTGTATTTAAAGCCAGTCGATGGCGTAGGTAGATTCTGACTGTATGTTGCACTTTAATGTTGTTGTACTTTTACTTTTGCAAGTATTTATGATGTAAATGTGATGCCAAGAAGGAAACAAATGCTGTATATATTTTGTATTGTTTTGTCAACAGTTTTCACCTTACGTTAATGTGGAAGAGTGAACAGTAAACAGTTAATCTTACTGGGATCGCACCTCATTGACTCCGTTTATACTGCGTGTTTAGTTCAGAGTTTTTTACACCTGTGCGAGAACACTACAGAAGGGTTAATGATCTTCAAATGTAAAATCAAAGTCTACTGTGTCTACTGTACTCTGTGCTGCTGACAATGTGCCTTTCAGTTAGGCTGATTAAAATAACTATGTTTGTATTTGTTGTTCTAAGAATCATCACATGTCTGATATACTCTTTAAGCCTGTCTGATATACTCTTTTCAGAAATTAACACTGAAGTAAACATGTAGCTGCTCAGGGACATATCCTGCTACTTTGCTACTCAGCCATTGAAGTTCATCCTTCTGATTTATGTGTTTTTCTCTCGTATACTTGGGACATAAATAACAGCGTGACCCATTGTCAGACAGAGTCTCGGAACTCCGCTTTTAGGATGAGGAGCTCTCCATCATATCATGTTACAATAAAGGCTTTCGAAGGCAATCCCCCTTTGTGTCCGAGTAATACCTTTCCACAATAGTGCCTTAATTGAAGCACCTGATTCTCTTTTTGGGCTTGCGCGTAATTACCTCTGCAAACTATGGATTCCCTGCTGGACTGTTCCCTTTCTCTCCCCATCTGAATCCCTGACGGTTTCCTCAGCGGTTACCTCGGCAGTCACCTCGGTACGTATACGTGGCAGTTATCCCGGCCCAGCGTCCAAGAGGATGTTTTGCCACTGCGTCCTAGAAAGCATCCCGACCCTGCGTCCTAGGAGGGTCCCGGCCCTGAGTTCTAGAAGGGTCCCGGCTCTGTACCCAAGAGCCTAATCAAGCTAATTCCAAGAACCGTGCCAACCTAGTCCAAGAGCTACGTCCTGTGCCGGAGTTCCTCGTCCTGTGCTGGAGTTCCTCGTCCAGGCCAGGAATTCCTCGTCCTGCCCAGGAGTACCTCGTCTAGTCCAAGCCAAATCCTGGAACCTCGTCTTGTCTAAGCCCAGTCCAAGAACTTCGTCCTGTCCAAGTCAAAGCTTTGTGTTCTCGTCCTGTCCATGTGCCTCGTCCTCTGCAAGAGTTCCACGTCCAGTCCTGTAGCCACGTCCTGGCTTTGCCAAGATCCTTGCTCTGGGTCGTATCCTAGACCTGGGTACCGGTTCCGAGTCAAGACCCAGATTCCGGGTCCCTGTCCTGTCTCTGGCTGGGAGTCCTAGCCCAGGTCCGGTGTCCTTGTCTCGTCTACGGCCTGCGTCCATGTCCAGCGTCGCTTCTTCCTGACTTCCCTTGCTTTCTTGATAAACCATGACCTGTTACTAGTACTTCAGTGGCTTGCATTTGGGTCCGCTCCCAACGCCGCCTGTATGAGAAAGAAAGGCATGACCACGATAATGGAGCTAGATTACAGACCACCCAACAGCCCGAGGGATTTAAAGGAACAAATTTGCAGAGAGATCACAGACTGTTGCAAGAAGCGTCAGGTTGTTATTTTCCGTGATTTTAACGCTACACATATTGACCGGGACTCGCATACTGTACAATGACTGGACAGGATAGAATTTGTCAAATACGTTCAGAAACGCTTGCTCAATTATACATAGAAGTCCGAACGAGAATGTGCGTTATACTAGGTCTACTATTATGGAATGAGACAGGGCAGGTGACATAAGTTTGTCTTGGGAAATACTTTGTATGTAGTATTCACAATGCCATCAGTTTTCAAATAAATATGCAAAAAAGTAGGTCTGGTCCACAGGTTGAGATTAGAAATTGGAATTTAAAAAAAACAATTCTGATGATATCAGAAAGTATCTGGCGAATGTCGATTACGACAGACAGTTTTCTAGCAAAGGTGTACTTAGTAAGTGGGATGCCTTCAAAACAGAAACTTTGAAAGTGCAAAGCTTCACCTGTCAGAATACAAGGTGATGAGTACAAATATAGGGAACTTTGGTTTTCAAGAGATATTGAGGCACTGCTTAAGGAAGAAAGGAGGCGCATAGCAGGTGTAGGTAGGCAGGAACAAAAAAATTGCTTATGGAGTATAAGACATGTAAGACTGCACTTTAGAAAGAAAGCCAGAGGGCTAAAAGAAGTCATGAAGTGGCCCGAGTAGTCGAGGTGAAGGATAATCCTAAGTGATTCGAAAGCTATATTAACAGGAAAAACATTGCAAAGGACAAAATTAGACCTCTGAAATAGCAGAATGGTAATCCTTGTGTGAAGTCAAAAGTGATGGTCGAGATCTTATCAAGGGATGGGCATCGAGACTATAGAGTGTTGCAAAGTGGGATCAACTTCGTGGGTCACATACACATTCAGAGGAAGCGGTGTTTGCCGTCCTGGGACAAATTAAGGTATATAAATCTCCAGGTCTGACAGGGTGTTCTCTCGGACCCTATAGAAGGCAAATGCAGAAATTGCCGGATCCTAGCAGAGAGATTTAAGTCATCCTTAACAACCGGAGAGGTAGCAGAGGATTGGAGGATAACCAGTGTCATTCCTCTCTTTAAGAAACATAAACCAGGAAATTATAGGCCATCGATTCTAACAGATATTTGGGAACGTTATTGGAACGTATTTTAAGGGACTGGATATAAAAGTATTTGGATAGACACGACCTGATCAACATGGTTTCATATGTGGTAGTTTATTTCTGACCAATCTTTTACTTTTCCGAGGAAATTACCAGGAAATTGGATGAATACAAAAGAGTGGATGTTTTCTGCATGGATTTTATCAAGGCGTTTGACAAGCTCCCGCTTGGCAGGTTGGCTCCGCATTCAAGATGAGATGGTAAATTGAATTAGACACTTGCTTTATAGGAGAAGCCAGAGAGTGGTAGTAGATGATTGCCTCTGATGGAGGCCTGTGACTAGGGGAGTGCCACGGGGATCCGTGCAGGTTTCGTTGTTGTTTGTCATCAAAATAAACAATACAATATAATGTGGTTAACTGGATCATTCTAGTAAATCTTCTCAGTACTCTCTCTATTTTGTTGATATCTTTCCTTTAATTCGGTGACCAAAAATGTACACAATACTCCAAATTCGGCCTCACCAATGCCTAATTTGCCAATGACTCAAACATTGGGTGTGCAGCAGACAGCGAGGAAGGCTATCGTGGTGTGCAGAGGGATCTGTATCAGCTGGACAATAGGCTGAAATAGCAGAAGGAATTTAATGCAGATAAGTGTGAAGTGCTGCAGTTGGTAGGACAAACCAT
The DNA here is from genome assembly GCF_030144855.1 of Hypanus sabinus. NCBI lineage: Eukaryota > Metazoa > Chordata > Chondrichthyes > Myliobatiformes > Dasyatidae > Hypanus > Hypanus sabinus. Next base: position 8,259,137 of record NC_082731.1, on the reverse strand, counting down.
CTTACACTCTGCACGGTAGGGCATTCGGAAGCATGTTAGGACAAAGTGGTCGTAGTTTGTTGAAAGTTGTGTTGCATCTAGATAGAGTCGAGAATAAAGCTTTTGGCACAATGGCTTTTGTAGATCGAAGCAATGTAGGAGATCAAATTTGATGTCCAAGTTCGATAAGACGCTGTTGAAGATTAATTTGGAACATTTTATGTAGTTCTGCAAGGAAGATGTAGTAAGTACAGAAAAAAAAATTACAAGATGTCAGGTCTTAAGGACCTGAATTTTAAGCCAAATAATTGATAGGTTTGGACTTTATTCTAATGTGGATGACTGAGAGGAGATTTGATAGAGGCATACAAAATTATGAGGGGTATGGATAAGGGAAATGCAGGCAGGCCTTTTCTACGGATGTTGTCTGGGACAACAACCAGAGGTCATGTGTTACGGGATAAACGTGTGCATTTCATGGGGAGCATGGGTAGAAACTGCTTCACTGAGGGGGTGGAGAGTGTGTAGAAAACTGCCAACAAAAATTGTGCATGTGAGCTCGATTTTTAGCAATGTGTGGATAAGTACATAGATGGCAGGGTTATGGAGGACTATGGTCCAGGTGTAGGAAGTATAAGCTTTCCGTATGAACTAGATGGGCCGAAATGCCTGTTTTGTGTAGTAATTTTATGACTATGCAATCCATATGCATGTTCCGTACCAGTGTTTTTCCTCAGTCCACAGACCGTCTCCCCAGTAAATGCAGATGCAAAAGTAAAATCCATTGATGATCTCCCCCATTTCTTTTGCTGCCAAGCATAGACGACCAGGCCGACTGTCATGGAAGGAATTTTGGTCCTGTGGCTACTGCGGAACCCGTGGTCTAAATTTTGGTTGCGTGTTTTCGGGCTCAACGGACGAAGTGACACATTGCTATCTCCAAACGTGTACTGTGAGGTTTCGAGTAAAGTGTGCGTACTCGAAGCCAAGAACCCTGCAGAGAGCGCGCAGCCCCTTGATTGGCTCCAATTCTTTCTGATCTAGCTGATTAAAACGTCCAGAAAATCGGAAAGAATAGAGGCGAGAGTGGTCGGCGAGCGAGCATTCTACGCTGTCTAACAACCTCTCCTTCGCTGCTAGTGTCCAGGTGTGGCGGTGTCTGTTTCCCTCTCGCTTTCTGCTCCCGCAGGAGGATCCCTGCGGTCGAATGGTATCTTTCTCCCTGGATGCTGTCAGAGGATGCTCCGTGAGTTCTGGTCTTGGACAAGGTTTACTCGGCGCACTTAATGGATTGGACACTTGTTTCTGATGTGATGTGCTTCTGGTTTCTGTGACTCATGTTGTATGTTGTTGTTATTGTTGTTGGTCTGTGCAGGCAGCCTGTGGCCTGTGGTCTGCAGTGGATTGGTCTAGCTTGAACTGAGTAGAATGTGTTTGTACTCCTTCGATTACCTTTCTGAGCTGCAGTTTTATGTCAGGTGTTATGCGCTTGTTGTTTTCTGCCGTTTGTATGATATTTTTGAACGTTGGGTGTTTGTGTTTTCCTTTGAACCAGTTCAATGTATTTTTTTTTCACTTTTTCTCGTGACTGTCTGTGAGAAGACTAATCTCAAGGTTATATACCGCATACATAACTTTGATTATAAATGGACTTGGAATGGCTGAATCAAGTTGGTACTGGATCCAAAGAGAGCAGATTTTATAGAATGCCAACATGATGTCTTCTCAGAGAAACTCGTGGTTGAGCCCACTCGGGGATCAGCTATTCTGTATTGCGTGTTGTGCAATGAACTGGAATTGAATAGGGCACTTAGGCTAAAGGGCAGTGGTCATAATATGATGCAATTTGAGAAGGAAAAGCCAAAGTCAGATGTATCCGTATTGGAGAGGTGTGAAAAGGAATTACAGAGGTATGAGAGAGGAGCTGACCAGGAATTACTGGAAAGGAGAACTAGCTAGTGCTGACAGCAGGGCATCAATATTTAGTATTTCTGGGATCAGTATGGAAAGGGTACAATGGATTCTTCCCAACAAAACAGTATTCTAAATCCAGGATGATGTACCTGTGGATGTCAAGAGAATTCAAAGCCGTCATAAAAGCTAGAGTGGCATATAATAGAGCAAGAATTAGTGGTAAGTTAGAGGATTGGGAATCTTTTAAAAGCCAACACTCGGCTACTGAAAATGTCATAAAGATGGAATACGAAGATAAGATAGCCAATGACATTAAAAAGGATACCGAAAGTTTCTGCATATGTATAAAACGTAAAGGGGAGGCAAGAGTAGACATCGAACTACTGAAAAATGATGCTGGAGAAGTAGCAATGGGGGAGAAAGAAGTGGCAGACTAACTTAAAAAGTATTTTGCATCAGTCTGCACCGTGGAATACACCAGAAGCATGCTGGAAGTTCAGGAGTGTCAGGCGTCAGAGGTGTGTAGTTACTATTACTAGGGAGAAGGTGCTTGGGTAACTGAAAGGTCTGAAGGTAGATAAGTCACCTGGACCGGACGGTCTACACCCCAGGGTTCTGAACGTGGTTGCTGAAGAGATTGTGGAGGCATCAATAATGATTCTTCAAGAGACAATGGATTATGTTATGGTTCCAGAGTACTGGAAATTTGCGAGTGTCACTTCACTCCACACTTTCGAAAAACAGAGGGACAGAAGGCCTTTGACAACGTGCCACACACGAGACTGCTTATCAAGTTAAATGCCCATACTATTACAAGAAAGATTCTGGCATGGATTGAGCACAGGCTGACAGACAGGAGGCAACGAGTGGAAATAAAGGTAGCCGTTTTCTGGTTGCCTGCCAATGACCAGTGTTGTTCCAAGGGGGTCTTTATTGGGATCACTTTTTATGTTTTGTGACAATGATTTGGACGAAGTAATTGATGGTTTGTGGCCAGGTTTGTGGACGATCAAGGATAAGTGGAGGAGTAGGTAGATTTCAGGAAGCAGAGCGGTTGCAGAAGGACTTAGACGGATGAGTAGAATGGACAATGAAATGACAGGTGGAATGCAGCGCCAGTAAATGGGTGGTCATTCACTCTGGTAGAAGGAATAAACGTGCGAACGTGTTTCTAAATTGAGAGAAATTTCAAAAATCTGAGATACAAAGGGACCTGAGGAGCGGTCCTCATGCAGTATTCCCTGAAGGTTAATTTGCAGCTTCATTCAATGGTGAGGAAGCCAAATGCGATGTTAGAATTCATTTCAAGAGTACTCGAATATAAGAACAAGTATGTAATGTTGGAGACATTATAAGGCTTAGATGTGGTCTCACTTGGAGTATTGTAGGCAGTTTTGGGACACTTATCGAAGAAGTGATGTGCTGACATTGGACAGCGTTTGAAGGAGATTCACGAAAATAATTCCGGGATTCTAAAGCTTATATGAGGAGCGTTTGATAGCCCTAAACCTCTATTCACTGGAATTCTGATCATTGGAGGGGTGGCGGGGAATCTCTTTGACACCTATTGAATGTTGAAAGGCCTCCATGTAGTGAATGTGAAGAGTATGCATCCTATGGTGGGGTACTCAAATAAACACAGACACAGCCTTGGAATGAAGAGTCATCTATTTAGTACAGAGCTGAGGAGGAATTCCTTTAGAAAAAGAGTGGTGAATCTGCCAAATTCTTTACAACCAGCGGCAGCGAATACCAGGTCATGCAGAAGAGGCAAAGGTAGATAGATTCTTAATTAGCCAGGGCACAACGGAATGCTGGGAAAATGCAGGGTAGTGGAGTAGAGATGCGAATAGATCAACCATGGTGAAATCTATTTTCACTGTTGACAATTCACTCTTGAAATCTGTTGACACCAAAGAGTTTTTTTATTGTTGATCAATGTCAAAAACGTCAAATTAAATCCATTGTGATTCAATGTTGTAAAACAATAAAATAATTATATACGCAGACAGAGAGAGACAGAGCGAGAGGAAGCGAGAGACAGAGGGAAAGAAGAGGGAGAAAGAGAGATGGACAATTTTGTATATAAAGAAGAAGTTAGGGTTAGAGACAGTGCTATTTTGAAGGCTACACAGCAAGCGATGAAATTTCATATACTGTAGTGAACGCAAAGTGATATCCTGAGAATGGAGAACGGATAGGGAGAATAGGATAGTAAGAGATTCTGCAAATGTGGATGTGACTGGGGGCATTGGTGATCAAGGGAAGGATGGGTAGCGAAGAGGGAACCGGAGACAGGAATAGATGTACACGATCAAGCCGAATTGTGTGAGTACATTTGTGCTTGACACTTCCCATTATCGTTTAGACATTTGTCTCTGCGGCCTCCTGCATTGTTACCAAATATCACAACGCAAGATGAGAAGCGCCATCTCCATCTTCAGCCTGGGATCACTGCAGCCTTCCAGATTTAAAAACGAATACTCCCAACTTACACTTTCTGGTAAAATTCATCTGAATTTGACATTTCTGCCTGTCATTAATTTAGTTCCGTTATTTGTTTTCCCCTATCCCGTCTGTTACCGAGAAACAAAATGTGCTTCTAAAGGACTTTCGGTCGGAATTACCCAATCCAATATTCCCTCTGTTCAATTGCCCTTGCAAAGGTTTCTGTTGTTGAACGGTATACTGCTTTCGTTTTCCTTTGGTTCCGCCGAAGAGTCTCGGAACTGGAATCTTGATCATCTTTTTTCAAATGCTGGCTTACACACTGAGTACTTCCAGTATTTTCTGCTTGTATTAAGCACCAACGGCGAAAAATCAAACTATTTGAAATTCCGGTGAATAGTAAGTGCAGCAATAACGTTTTTGGTCTTCAAATAGGTGCACAGATACTTCTGATGAAAAGAGTATCAATTCAGATTTAGACTTTTATTATTTCTTTATTTTACATATTATGTTAAGTGGATATATTACCGCGTTCTTTAACTGTTTTCTGAAACTTCTTTGAGTTACTGTATATATAAAGGTATTAGTGCAAGAATTTAGTAACTGAAGCATATTAGCACTTTCATTGAGAATAAATTCGGGATCGTTGTAGCCGGAAATTTGATAATTATTGGTAAGCCTCTTATAAAAAAATTGTACAACATATATCAACCACAAGAGGATGAAACTACCCGAGATAGCAAACAGTAAAACAATGGATTTCCTCCGGTTCTCGATCTCTGAGTCACCTTGTTTCTCTCCATTGCTATATCCCCGAAGCCTCCTGCGAGCTTTACTAGCTACTAGGATGTATCGGACAGTCAGAGCATTCAACAGGAGTATCAGAAAGAACGGAGCCCACGGGGTCAAAATACGTTCGAACCAGTCGAATGCTCTCCACAAGGGAGAAGTATAACGGATTTCCTTCACTCTGCAATACCAGGGAACATCATTGACCACAAACATAGGTTCATGTATAAAATACCAGGGTATGCTTTTCAAACATCCAAAAACACAAATCGTTCCTATAACCGCAACCGCCGTCTTCTCGGTGCAGTATTTTGTTTTCAGTTTTGGGCAGCAAATGGCCACAAATCGATCAAAATTGAAAGCGACTGTCAACCAAACCGAACTGTCCCTGGACGTATAAATTAAAGCAATGGAGAGACTACATACGGGTGTAATGGACAGAAAGCTACTTGGGAAATAAATACCAGGAATCCTATTTAATAAAACAGCTGTGACAATAACTAGGAGATCCATCGCCGCCATTGACATCAGATACTTCGTTATACAGCGGGAGAGACCACACCTTCCTTTGCAAAGGATCATAATCGCCAGTAAGTTAACTACAACATAAAGGAAAATCAGAGTAGTATTCCGTGAACAAAAAAAAGCGTTTGCATTTATAATAATATGCACAAAAATTAATAATCATAATCTCGGTGTTAAATACTTCAACATGGTCAGTTTTCTATGTTCAATAGCCCGCATAGCCATCCATGGACTCGCGAGACTAACGGATGCCACCGAATAACCCGCGTCGTCAGTACTCTTTATCCGTGATGCTATTTAAGGAATTGAGCAATGGAGGGGTGAGAGTGGCGAGTTGGTTGACTTGATTGGCGGGGGAGAGGACAGACAGAAATTGATTAATGGAATAAATTTTGCCAGATAATCTGTGCTTTACGTTAATTGCGAGCCGCAATTTCTCAACGAACTTCCATACGATATAGAATATAAAATGGTATTATTATAACGTAAATTTGTTAATATAAAACGTAATTTTCGTTCTTATTTTGATTAGTTTGTCGCCATCATCGGTAACTTGACGTATTAATAAAACCTGGACTATCTATACTGGTTACAACCGATAGCCATTCTGGTGAATTCCAAACCAAGTGGATGAAAACAATTATTTCGGTTACTTCCGCAGCTGCTATTGTGATAAAACTAGATTTGTATCTAACCTTCAAAACTGATGCTGAGACGGTCAGAAACAAGACATTCTTCAAGAAAATATTTTTAAGTGTGTCGCTGTTTCTCCCCGTGACCAATTTGTTTTCCTCCCGGTGCTCCAATTTCCAAAGACGTGCAGGTAAGTAGGTTAATAAGGTATTTTAAATTGTTTATATTCTGTAGCTAAATACCATTCCATTTCACTTTCCCACTCACACCCGATGTGCATT